>NC_132936.1:103585625-104205000 GCF_034638445.1 Ciconia boyciana | reverse complement strand
ATGTACTGTTTCTTTTTGACAGAAAGAAAGGGATTCTACACTCTGCTTATGTAAGCACAAATATGAGGAAACCAACCGAAATGAAACAATAAGGGAGCACTTGAGAACTGCTCCAAAATGTTCTTGGAAGTACATTTCTACCACCCAGAAATCTCTTTTTTTAATAGGATATGTATAATGAAAACTGTTCAATTTACTGTAATAATTATTCTTACTTGGCTCTAAAATGTCAGTGATTTTTTATTTTTAATTTAAAAACATCCCCTTTCCTCGCCTAGGCACAAGCAGGGTACACCTCAACAGGAAGAACAAGTGAATAAAGTCAGCTGTAACCTTTGTATACCCAGAAATATTATTAATCTCCAATACGATAACAAGATACCGTTTCATGAGCAAATAATAGCATGCAGTAAGGAGGCGGGGGGGGGAGAGATTTTCTTACCTTTACGTCTGAGAAGTAGGTTTTCAGCATATTGGAACTTGGGTACCGGGTGTAAAAGAACATGAGCTTGGCCTTTTTCAAGTGATTCGGTGACAAGCCTTCCTGCATGTAGGATTGAATTAGTAAAGGAAAATGCTGTTCTTGAGAAAGCTGTTTCTGAACGTACCGAGCTAGGAAAGTGCCCCCTTAAATACTCTGCAGTTCCCCAGACTACAGGAGAAAATATTAACATTTAAATTGCTGCGCTGTAATTTTCTGTAAAATAGCTAAATGAGGGATGCGAGGCCATGTAACTTCAACCCTGTATTTCCTATCAGTTTTGGTGCTGGGTCTCGGGAATCTTGCAAGTTTACGGCTTGTGTACCATATGTATGTTCACTTGTTGCTAAGGAAACAAATGCACGAAGCATGTGCCGCAGAAAACTTATCGGAAGCTTCTTCCCCCTCTCCTTTGCAATGCCAGCCAAAGTTTCTTTTTCTCTCAGTGTTGTGCCACTTGCACGAGATAAAGCTAACGCATGTGAGACAATCAGAAGCACTTTATCATTTTGAGCAATGTTTTATACAGGCAGTACGTTTCACCTGTTTCATTTGTGTCGATAAATTTCAACATCTTGAGTAACTCTCTCTCAGCCTGCTGTTGCTTTGCTCCAGTGGCTGCCTTGCAAATCAAAGCGAAATTTGTAATGGGCAGAGCCCCTCTGCCACTCAATCCCCCCGCCACAAACTTGTCGCCTCCTGATTTACACAGTTAACTCCTCGGAGAACGAAGCTGTATTTGGGGCTAACCAATCAATAAATGTGGGCTAGCAGATCAATAAATGGCCACTTACCCTATAAGGCAGCCTATTTATCTGTAAACAGAAGCAACTAAAAGAGTTCCCAAGGGAATGTGAAGCTAACCATAACAATCTCAGCTTGCTGATTTTTCTCCCAGCTTCTTGGCTCTCTTTTGTGTACTGCGTGCTAGGACGGCTCTGGTCACATCTGTGCCGCAGGCTGGCCCTGCCATTTCCTCAGCAAATTAATGGCTTTATAATTTATCAGAAATGAAGATGCACGTGGAGAAAATCAATGTGGCCCCCACAAGGTCAATTAAGGGTTCTTCCCAGAAGCTTCTCTAAGGACTGTTTCTCCTAAACACAATTGTTGAAAATTTCACTCGGTTCACACCTTATGGTAGGGGGAAGGTCAACCAAGTTGACAGATGCGCTGCAGCCAAGGTGCCTCTTCCACCTTACGGCCGGGCGCACGTCAGCACAGAACAGCTCATTCCAGGCCTCGAGACGGGAAACCCAGACTGATTTTTATCAGCAGGCTACTGATTATTAGTTAGGCTTCTTCTTCTCTAATTCGTGAAATCTGCTGAAACCCTTTCCCTTTATTTCAGTTACAATGTTCATTTTTAGATTGGAAAAATGTCGCATTTAAAAAAAAAAGTCATTGACAATATTAGTTGAAAAACCTCTTACTATCTGGAAGTACACGGAAAACGCCTCAGCTGAACTTGCATTTTGTTTTAGATGCTTAATCATTACAAAGAAGATAATTTATGACTGACATACTTCTTGTGCCAAGAGAAGAGTTGAAAGAACCTCCAGTTACCTCCATTAGACTGATAGAGAAGTCTAAAAGAGCATTACACTCTGCAGTGCCATCTGTCAAAAGACGTAAGTGAAATAATAGTAGCAAGCTGTCACCTATTGCTTAGTGATAAAGAGTTTTAGACAAATCAAAACTTCTACGCCAGAAATCCATTTTGTTATACGATCCTTTCAGGAAAGTGGGGGTCGAAAGGGGTACTCCAGTAAGTAAAAGAAAAAAAATATCCCAAGTCTCCTTAATTTGCAATTCCTCTGACGCTGACAACATGTTAATATCAGGTTTGGCGTATATTCTTTCAATGCAAGCTCAAAGATGGACTTAAACTTTCAAAAAAAGCTCTCATATTTGCTGGATTTAAGCATATTAGACAGTTGTCTAAGCATTTGGATTCCTTCTGCATTTAGGATTTCTAAATATTTTCTGCTCTAATGCCAGAGGATATTGATATTGAATGAAACATATATTAAAAGATGTTCTGAGACTCAAATTCCCAGAAATCCATTTTTTATTAAAATTATACTTGTTCTTAAGCACTTGGCAGCCTTTAAAGCGATATCAAATATGCCACAAATCTGTATATCTTGATCCTAAGGTTAACGCTTTACTGTGATAAAAGACATGATCTGTAATAATCTAGCAAGAAATAGTTAATGACAGACTTAAGAGCGAAGAATTAGATAACCCATTGCTATTTCAGAAAAAAACTGAACTGACCAATTGCTTAATTTCCTTTTTAAGTGCTTGGGCTGAAAAGCAACTGTTCTTCCAAGAAAGCACTAGCTGTTTCCAGGATACTTACACACGCACAATGACTCATGATGAAATAGATTCAGTAAACATACAGCTGTACCGAACACGAGCTAAGCCCCATTCAAGGCCAGGAAAGAAAACGAGCACAAATAAATATTAAGGAGGTAAAGGGAGGAGGGGTGCCGAATGGAACGCAAACAAGCTCTGTCCCAGCAGCTCGTGTGGCTTGCCTCAATTCTCTTAGCTATAGCTTTGTGAAGACAGATGACATTCAATTCTATGGGTAATGCAAAATAGACAATAACTGCTGAAACTTGAGCCAGCTGCCAGGTGTAAAAAAAAAAAAAAAAAAAAAAGGAAAGAAAAAAAAAAGGAGAGAAAGAAAAGATGATAAATCCATAAATTAATGAAAGACATCTGCTCGGGAACATAAAAGATCAGAGGAACAGCGTACTGCAGCTGAACCTAAAGCGGTGTTCAAACAACCTGAGTCTCAGCGTCGTGCGTTTACACAGTACAACGTAACCTCACCTAACACAGCAGCAGCAGCAAAAAGGCAAAACGCTAAGAAATAGGAAGCGAAAGACTGGGAAGGAACCATATACACGCTCTTGTGCGTTTTAACTGGAGAAGCATGGGGTGGCATTGCACAGCATTTGACTCATTTGCACTTCAATCCTCCCAGGTAACGCTCCTCTTTTGCAAAAATATTTTTCAGTGATGATCTTTTGCTCCTGTTACTCTCAGCCTGAGCTCCTACAAATGCTCTAACAGGCTTTTCTAGCCCACACATGTGTTGAGCTGAAGGAAAAGAGGTAACAACAGGCCGCATCAGGTAAAAAAACCTGCACTAGCAAAGCCAAGCTGCTCCTTAAGTTACCCCTCAGGTGCTTTTAATCAGCAAAGCTCCAAATAGCTGTATCTCAGAGCATCTTCAAGACCCTTCAAAGAACGGGCTGGCTGGAAAGTATTTGTTCATCACCCAGGTTTTATCAACAGCACAGAGTTATCCAGCTTGCTGTACAATCGCTCTTTTTCTTTTAAGTTTAATTAGTTTAATTCTAGTCAGATGTAATAACTCCGCATTTCAAAATGTTGTAATTCACTAATTATAGCTTTCATATATTGGGACTGTGAAACTCATTCCAGTTGGACTGGAATTCTGTTTAAAAATAAATAAATTGTAGAAAGTTTCACTAATGTTTTAAAGCCCTCCTGCCAGGGAGAGCACGCTAAGCTTCTTCACCTTTACAGATGTCTTAACAGCACACAAACTACTGTTGTGCTTCAATTTTGATCTATGCAAATGTTTTGGGACTAAACAAGGCTATTTTTCTTGAGATGCAAAGAGGATGCATGACAAAGGAAGACCGTGCAGAAAAACAATTCGCTGTCTGTTTCTTTTGGAATTTGAATAAAACTTAATATTTGATTAAACAGATTCGTTTGCAAAGATACAGACTGCATTCATGACCAAGATGGGAATTCGTGCTGCAGGTGCATCTTATCTTGTTTAGCAACATAAGCAAACATTAACCATTTCCTTCTGCAATTCAGCAAAGGACGATCAGATACGTTCTACAGGCGTTGCTTAGGAAAAAAAAAGAACAAAAACCAAAAAACCAAACCAGGCTGGTTCAGTGTTTTAGCCTACTACTAAAACCTGAACTTGGCTGTGTCTGCTAGTCTTATGTTCTCATCCTGGCTGTATTGTCCAGGAAAGCAGATGTTGCTTTCTGCAGGGAAGAAAGATCTGCTTCTCCCAAGAAATATATTGCCTATATATGCACATTCAACCATGTCAAATAGAAGTGCCACA
The DNA here is from genome assembly GCF_034638445.1 of Ciconia boyciana. Lineage (NCBI taxonomy): Eukaryota > Metazoa > Chordata > Aves > Ciconiiformes > Ciconiidae > Ciconia > Ciconia boyciana. The sequence goes on along the minus strand of NC_132936.1, from coordinate 104,200,384 downwards.
ACAGAATCGACCACAAACAAACCAACCTCCATACTGTGCCTTTTCCTGGAAACTGCAAGCTACCTGGACAAACGCGCCGCTGCTAGAAAAAAACAGCCATCCCCACAGCTGAGCCGTATACCAGGGTACACGTTGCGTAGAAGTGCTCTTTAATAAATCTGTTTGTCCCAACAGGTCTGTATCGAAACCCAGATCAAACTGCAGCCCGCAATAGCGTCTAGGTGGGGAAGTCGGAGCACTTTCACAACGGCAGGGGAAGAAGTGGGGCAAGGGAGGAGGAAGGGAGTCACTCCACTTGGCGTTTCCCCCGGCTAAGCCTGGGAGCGGCGGGGGACTCTCGCACCCCTGTTTCAGCAGAAGCAACAAGCTCCATTAGCGACCGCCAGCGAGACTGAGCAGGAGACAGGGGGAGAAATGGCAGGGATGAGGGAGAGATGCTCCACGGATGGAGAGGATCACGTGCAGCCCCGTAACTACTCCTAGTTCACATGCTTGGCGTTTTTTACCTCTGCTCACTCCCCTCCCAGGATGGGAGAACTACTTTTATACAAAAACAATTAGTATGCCACTGTACTGTTTGGTAGAAATTACTTAATTGCTCTGGCCTGAGTCTTGCCCTCAGCTGCCACTCCTGTTGACCTCGGGACTGCTTTCCGAGCATCGCAGCTTGCATTTCAATATGCAGGAGAGATTTTCAGTTCGGATCTCCAAAAGTAACTGGCAGTAACTGTGAGTGATGCTGGATTTAGACCGACTCCTCTGTTTTGCCATACAACGTATATGGCGAGGAGAAGATTTCCCTGCTACCAATGCAGCAGTGAGATCTTCTGTCGGGAAAGAGGTCCCTCAAATATCATGTCCACTACCAGCTGGCTCTCGAAAACACTGACAGCTAAGGAAGGTGCTTTCCAACCGGGAACACTTCCCCCTATAGAAATGGGACTATTCATACAGGTCAGACAGCAGCAATTCTTGACTCAGACTTGACCTAAGTCAGATCAAAGACTGGTGGTGATGGGCTCTGGACCTACAGCACCTGCCTTCGTCCCAGTAGTGCCCACTGCCACGGGAGGGACGGGAAGTCCGGGTAACCAGGGGGTCTCGAGCCCTGCCAGCACCCTCCTAAGGATTTAACACGTCTACATACAAAGTGGTTAAATTAATCTAAAACCACCAGAGTTATTAATTGCCTAGAAGATATCCAGCGATGGGGTACAGCCCTGTGCATCCGCCTTCACGTGATACCCCTGGAAAGGGGACAAGTTTCTCAGCATCACTACCCTTACTCAGGGAGGGGCAGAGTTATTCAGTCGCAATTACTTTCATCAACTGGGGAACGAAATTAGCTGCATCTAAGGCTCTGTGCTTGCGCTGCTGCCTTCTGCTGGGGTCTTGGAGCTGGGATAAAACATCGTTCTACCCTTCATTCAAAATCCTCAATTTTAGCATCAGGCAGACATGGTATTTTATTCACTTTTAATACGACTGTACTTGGAAGAAAAATCTTTTGACCAAAAAGCACATTAGGGGAAAAGATGCAAGGAGTGGGAGGTGTTATTGCTAAAAAAGAAAAAAGAAAAAATCTAGTACTAGTTTCCAGGAAAAAAAAAAGAAAAGATCGTTACTATGTCTGGATATGCCTAAATAAAGGCAGAGATGGATTTTTTTCCCCTAACTAAAGCCTGCTATTGAGCTAAAAAGAGAGATTTTATTATCATCTTTTTTTTAAGCAGGGGAAGTGTCCTGTAAATTTAATACAGCTGAAGTTTTATATTTAATTGTTCTCTCTAGCTTTCCAAAATAATTTGCTTTGTGTATGTTAGGACAAAAGATTTCTGTGTATGGCTGAACAGAGGTTAATCATGCATAGCAGGCAGCTGCACAAGGGCTGAGGAACAGACCTCTGGGTGGGGGAAAGAACTTGATGCAGCCTGAATATATCAGTACCTGTGTCTTTTGTGCTTCGTTTCCCTTACGCGCTTGAGAGCTGAAGGCTCAGGATGACCAGACCACGGCTCTCTGCGAGCCCCAGCCACGACACCATTAACACAGGTCGTGCGTTGGCCCGGCAGGGGAGGGAAAGGAGGCGGCTGTGGCTTGAACAGTTTTCGGCCGAGGGCAATGCCCCCTCGATCACCTCCCCACCTGGGGAAGGACTCGCCAGCCCAGGGAAAACCCACAGGCACCCAGGTCGTGGGCCTGGCTGGCTTCCTGACCCCACAGGACGGTCTAAAAGGCTTGGGGAAGGCAGGTGGCTATTTTATGCGAACACCATTGCTGAAGGAGTGCCATCAGCCAACACCTGGCATTTTATTTGGCCTCGCCAAGCCCCCCCCCCGCTCCCCCCCGAGCGCCCCGCTCCCACAGTGCCTGGGGGAGGGCCCAGGACACAGGCATGGCCCCTCGTCCTCTCCCACCGGCCACCGCCGGGTTATCGCTCATCTTTCGAAAAGGATATTGCACTTCCCGAGTAGGGCGAGATTTCGGACATGTCTTGCAGGTCGCCGCACTCGGACTTTATGAGGGACAAGGAGAGGCCCTCGGCGGCGCTGGGGGGGTGGGCCGGCGAGCAGGGGTGGTGGTTCATGTGGTGCGATGACATCTTGGTCCTCAGGCTGGTGGTCTCCCGGGTCAGGTCGAGGGATTCGGGGGAGGCGCGCTCTTTCCCCGGGAAGGAGGCCGACGGGGCGCCCAGGGGGCTCTGGAAGGGGTAGGCCATGAGGGGCAGCGGGAAGGGGTGGCGGAAGGAGGAGGTGGAGAAGCCGGCGGTGGCTGAGAGCGGGGACTGGTGCAGGGAGGCGTGATGGCCGCCGGCTGGCGGGGCTGAGGCGGATTGGTCAGAGGAGTTTTTGCGGACGACGAGGGGCAGCGCCTCGGTTTGGTCGGTGGCGCCGGGCATGGGGACGCTGCCGAAGGTGTCGAGGGGGTTGGGAATGATGACGTCCCCAAAGCACTGCAGGCGCTGGTTGGCCGTGTGGAAGTTGTGGTTCTCCCCGTTGACGGCGAACCTCGCCTGCGGGATCTGGAGAGGCGGGAAGACCTGAGGAAGCTGGCGGGAGGGCTTGGACGAGAAGACTTTGACCACCGTGTCCACAACTTGCGACATGGCAGTGTTCAGCTCCTGCTTCAGCGTCTCGGCCAAATGTTTGCCTTCGGGGTGGAAGGCGTTTGGCCCTTGCTCCTTCTCCTTGGGACCTTCTCTTTTCGGCTTGTTCTCCGCGATCTCCTGCTCCCGGATAAGGGCCCGCGCCCGGTCGATGAACTGCCCTGGGTCCAGCTCGCACATCTCGTTGTCCGACCTGCCGACGGAGTCGCCGGCCCTCGCGTCCATGGTTTCGGAGCGCATGCTGTCTTCAGACAGGTTGCCATCTTCATCATTTTCGGAGTCGGTGCTGTCGTAGATCTGGTAGAACTTCTCCTGCAGCTGGCGCAGCTGCTTCTGCATGTCCTCCAGCTGCTGCTTCAGCTGTCTGCGCTCCTCTCGCTTCTGCTCTTTTCTCGCTGAAACCAGCTGCTGGAAACTCTGCTGCTGCTGCTGCGGCAGCTTTTGCTTGCGTTTGTTTTCTCTGTAACTTTCTCGGGGACTCACAGACTGCGGAGCTATTTCTCTTTCGTTTTCATTGCCCCTTAATGCCACACTGGGGGAATGGCTCATACCCCGAATTATATTCTCAACCCGGGCGCGTTTAGCTCTCAGGTGCTCGTCGCATAACCGATCCACATCAAACTGGCTCATAGTCGGCCTGCCAAAAGGGGAAAGACACTCTTGGGGGCTGTCTCTTGAAGAGTTGCTGCATACATCCTCCTGATGTACTTCTGAGCCTGTACTAGAGAGACCACTGGCTTGGAAACTGGGCTCCGTGCCACCATTTTTGTTCATGTTATTTTTCAACAGCTGGGAAATTATGGTTGCTCCTGGAAAAGGCATCATGGCATCTTCATATGAGTTCGCCCTCTTCAGCAGCTTGCGGAGTACATTTGACTTTTCCCCATCTGCATGCTGCACCACTGAATACTCGACATCCTGCTCTGAACCTTGGGGATTCATGGCACTAAAAAACGTTGCTCTTGCCTTTGCAAAAAATGCAGATGCTGTCCCTACCGTCCTTTTCACTCCAATGTCAACTCTTCTTCTCTTGGTTTGCCTGCTTAAGAGGGCTGTGCTGTCATGGTCAGGCATCACTGGACTGTTATTGTGCCATCTTCAAAAGCTTGTCAGCTGGGCTCAGCTCAAGAATCCTGGGACCCTGGCCAACAGAACAAAAGGACTGATGAATCATTTTCTTTAAATTTCTCCAAATTTCCTGACCTCAATCCTGAATAAAATGCAAAATGCATAGGCTCTGGGATTTATGGCACATTACAATTATTGCAATTTATTATGCACTCTGCTTGAAATGAAACATTTTTAAATATTTCTGCTCCACTGGTTTAAGATGGATTAAGATTTAAAAAAGCAAAAACTGCTTAAGCACCAGTAATATGATTCTCTTGCACAAATGCCTAAAATGATACTGTTTATCTTCAGAAGAAAGAGTAGATTAGAAGAACACAGCCTCTGACAACCAATTGATTAAATTTAGGGCATTGAGATACATGTTACAAAAGAAGATGAAAGTACTCCTTATTTAAGTTTTATTGTTAAAACAAGAAATTGTATAAAATTTGGATTAAAAAATTCAAGTGTGATGTAAAACCCGTAATTGTAGTTTTGCTTTTTAAAGAGAGATAAAATGGGTAAATAAACATTCGAAGGTCAAAACAACAACTTTCACTTAATTATAGGTAGGATAGTATATGTGGATATGAAAGGCAAAGAAATCATAGACGCATTTAGGCTTACACTGGGGGAAAAAAAACCCCTCTCTTAAATCATTAGGGAAACATTTATTCAGCAAAGCAAAAATGCATTAAAATATTTTATGGTCAGGATTATAATATTTACAGAGATGTAATCAAATAAAGGCCAAAATGTAGTTCGTTAACATAGCCTCGTATGTACCAGTGACTAGCCATTACAGTGTTTTGAATTCCCCATACATTCCTTCCCTTTTCTGAACTTATATTCTCCCAGCCCTGCTACCAAAGGCTGAAGATTCTGAATTTCGTACACTAAAATACATGACGTTAAATTTTTTGCTTAGCAGAAACGAGGCATGTTCAGTGTCATATCTCTCTGCTGTAGAAAAATCTCCAGGAACAGTATCTCAAATGCCCAGTGAAGCCCTTCTTACATGTAATATTTTGAATACACAGAATCTTATTTCCTGTGACATGCAGAAAAGATGAGAAAAAATATGGAAAGATGAAAGAAATAACATCAATCAGCTGCGTGAGAAAGGAAAATACCTTCTCTTTATATGAACTCTCATTGTTTCCCAGGAACACAGCATAAAAAGATAACACACTTCCTTGCATTTTGTAAAAGGCTCTTGACATAATTTGTGACTTATTAACTAGTGATGCTAAACTCACATTGCACATAAAGCACTAGACACTCTTTCCTGTTTCTTAAAAGTTAACACTGAGGAAAATTAAAATATTTTTCATGCGACGCTTATCTAATATTAAACTTTACATTTGCTTAACAGAGCACAATCTTCACAATAACAGGGTATATTGCCAAAGGCAGCATGCAGACTTTTTGGAATTGCTCCCATCTCTTTCAGTTCACCTGTAAAAACATCTACGTGCTCCCTAGGACTGCATCTGTGGCTAGTTTTAAAGAATGACTATCCATGCAAATAGGCATAATTTCAGCATGAAATAACGTGTAAAATCAAGACAGTAGTCAATGCTTAGTTTGCAACCTGGATGAAAAAAAAAAAAGCTCTTAATACTTAGAAACATTATGTTTATTCTGCAGCCTTTGCCCACGTATTCTGGATGTACTAAAAGAATTTTCAGAGATTTGGTGTCAGAGACAGTTATGCAAGGGACGTGATGTTTGTTTACATTAACTGGCTCCTTGCATACAGGAAAGCAAAGAATGATAAAAATTAAAAAAAAAAAAAAAGTCATTAATTCAGATGGGAAATCCAGAGCCTTACACTGTTATCAGGACACCGCCTTCAGAAATCGTTCCTTATCAAGAAGCACTTTAAGCAAGTGAAGTTTGGAGACCTCACAATAATAAGAAAATATCAAGGAGTTCTGTTGCAGGGGCCCAATTCTACCACCTGCACACCAGGCAGCATCCCACCCTGCAAGCAGCTCCCCGGCAGTCCAGGGATACCAAAATCCTGTGATGTGCGAGTGGTAGGATCGGGCCCTGCTTGGCAGTATGTGACGTAAAACACCTGCTTTCTCTCAATTAATGCAAATGGACTTTTTCAGGGGGCAGAATCAGGCTCTTACAATTAGGTCTTCATCTAAAAAAAATCTGAGGAGTCGAGATTTCAGAAGGGTTGTTTTTGTAAATAAACGGCCAAGTCCTCAGGGGGTGGAAAGGGGCGACCGCCACCGGAGTTTTTAAGCAGGCAATACTGGCACAGGATAAACCAGGGTCAAGGTTGATCTTTCAGTCTAGTGGTGCTCATTTGAAAGCGGTATAAACTAATTGCAAGATAACCGAAAGAGCTCTTGCTTACTGCACGTAAGATATTCTAAAGGCATTCTCCATAAAGATAATACTTGCCAATAGAAAAAAAAACCACCAACACCAAAAACCTTCACGCTTTTCCTTCCTTTTCTGTAGTCAAGCTATGCTTGATTAAGATCCAGCAATAAGTTCCCAGACTCACACCAAAAACCTCACGTCAGGTTTCAAGTTTTCCACATTTCCCAGCAAATTTGAGGTGCCTGACCACTGTTTCCCTCTCTCTTGCCCAATCCCAACCAAGGACACGCGTGGGGAGGGCTTGCTGTACCCTTGAGTCAGCAGCTCAGGAAATAGGCTGTCCTGCGCCAGGTTGGAAGGTCATTGCCACGCATCCTTCCTCCCCAGTGTCCATTTTCCTCTCCCCGAGCCCCCGTACCAGCAGCTGCTCGCCTGTCCACTCCTGCCACCGCAAACATGCGGCAGGAGGTGCTCCGGAGCGATGCCCCCTCCTTCCCTCGCTCGAAGCTGAAAGCATCGGAGTTATCATACACTTAACCTGGGTATTAAGCAACGTCTCCCATTTGCCCTGCTGTTATCCCAAGCCTACAGACCGCCAGCTTTAAGGCTTACGTGCCTTTCGGCTTAAATATGAGGAATAGTTCTACTTTAGCCTGACAAAACAGAATGAATAGTGAACAGCCAGTTAATATTTTGGTCTCGGAGGACCAAAACCAATTCACACCTCAAGGGAAGTGGAATGGCACGTACAGCGGGATGCAAAATCCCAGCCACGAAGGCAGACTTTGATACTGATCAGAACTGGATAAATAGGGAACTCTTGCGGGGGGGGGGGGGGAACAATTAGGAAGTTTGTGTCCTTTACGTAGTACCAGTACTTTGGCTGCACGTTGTCTCAAAACTGTACTTCATACATCTAATGTCTCTGTACAGCTACCCAGAAATATATAGTTAGAAAGACAGCTTAGGTTGTCAAGATCGATGTAGAAATCTGCAGAAGCATCATTTCTTTCCCAGTTACAGAGTTTTAAATTGGTGAAGGTTAAATTCGCTTTCCACGTCACTTTTGATACTCCTTGCATGCCAAGTGTAGTTTACGTTAAATTTACCCTCCACTTCCCGAGCCTCAACTCGCACGATGCGGCTTTCTCAAAACCCAAACATTTTCCATGCCCCTGTAATTAAAAATCATACCAAGGGCCTCAGCACTTTCTAAGTCCATCCACAACCATAGCTTGCAGTATTTTATTTACAAATTTACTTTCAAAACTTTTGTTTAAGGAGATATGATTAAAATGTAGCTATGAATAACCTCTTAACAGCACAGCAGCTACAGACATGGGTTTGTTTCATATTCTTTTGATATGCATTGACATTTTAACTGGAAACAGATTAATTCCTAGGTATCCAAGAGTTACTGTTACCAAACCTTTGGCTATAATGGTCTTTAGAAAGGAATGTGATGTCAGGTATTTAACCGCACTCATTGCAAATAAATCAATTTCTGTAATCAATTTTGTTAACTCATCTTGATCTACAAAGATGCCCATCATTTTCTCCCAGATTAATTCATACGCCTATGAGATACAAAGGAGATGTAAATTCAAACTCACCCTCCTCAGCCACTCTGAAGGACCCTAGCCTAACCTAAACAGCTACTAAATACACAGCAGTAAAGTGCTAAACTTGACAAATATTCATGGATGAATTCAAGGAGATATCAGTTTATAGAGCTGAAATTATTCCTATCTTTTCACAAGCCGACTACTTTCTTTGGTCCAGCGTCTGCCTGCTTCATGTCAGCCCGTTATGCCAACACCACACAAGAAATTTAACACACTTCTGCTAATAGAAATATTTAGATCTTTCACTCTAAAGCACTACACGGGGTATGGCTTTGCCAGAATCAGCCAGGAAGCGCAGGATGAAAATTATTCCAGTCAACAGCATTTCACGCACAAAACCACAGCTAAAATCCAAAGAACAGATGACATCTATTCACCATAGATCTGTTCAGTGCTAAAATCACGTTAGCCACTAATGAGAAAGTACTACCTTTTTGTACGGCTCTGACGCAAGTTTTCTCGGGAGAAGGGAGAATCTAACTCCCTTAGCTGAGACGTCTAGTCAAAGAATTTGAAACAAGGCAGAAATGATGGGCAACTATTTGTGCAGTAACAACTACTTTATTAGGCTTTATCCGTAAGAAGAAGTAAAAATCAGAGCCTGATTTACTTCAAAATTACGCTCTTTAGCCTTAAAGAAAAAAGCCACCCTCGTTTTATGAGCCTGGTGATACCCAGGGCCCAATCCAGCAAGGTATTCAGCAATTCCCGTGGATGCCAAACATCCTCAGTGCCCATCGACTAGAGGGAGAACTGACAGAGGGATTCTGCATCTCATTAGTTCAGGCCTTTATTTTGGGGAGATGCACGGCCCTCCATCACGTATCCGTGCTCGGCACTGCTTGAGGAAACAGATTCTTTGAATGAGAAAAGGAAACCGAGCTGCTCAAGGTAGAAAACTGAAAACATTTTCCTCCTCTCAAGCCAGTTTGGTCCCTGTTATTTCACTGATCGTGAAGAAAATAACTCACATGGTCTCTGTGCAGAGACAATACTGAAACGTTTGCAAGATTCCTACTACGAACTCAGCCCAAGTTTTCCAAGACTTCTTTTTTCCATGCTACATGATGTCGTTAAATCACAATTCTTGAATTAGTTAATCTAGCAGTTAGGCTGCACTTTGAGACAGAATAAATCACGATTTAGAGACTACAAATTGCAGTATTTACAATTCTGCCCTGAATCAAATTAAGCTCCGGTTTCAAAATGTGTCCATTCTTACGACTATCTTAATTTATCAACCGATCATAAAAAAGACAAGTCATATAAACGGAGAGGCCTCAGAGTTCAGCCGGCAGGAAAGTTAACTGTATATACTGACGGTGCCATTCAGAAAACGTAAGATACTTTACAGAATAGTTTAATAGGGAGCTGTTAGCGAAAAGTATATACATTGTACTTTTTATCACAGATCAACTCATGAAATCTTGATACTCTGTCTACCCTAGAGTATTAACAAACATTTCACAGTATGCGATACTGCTGTTAAAGGTAAGCTCTGGACAAAAAGCAGACAAAATACATGCAAAACGAGCTGCAGTGGTCGTAAACTTTACGTGATTGATGGCAACTCGCAGAAAAACTGCGAGGAGAAGACGACGTAAAGGGTATGTGCCACATGCAAATCTACGGGTACGGAAACTGCCTCCATATAATTCATCCTGCCTACTGCCAGACCTCTACAGACCATGGAAGTGACAAATAATCTGAGCTTTTACACCTCGCGGTGACACCGCCGTGTTTCTGTGCCCTGCGTTAGACACCACCGGACCCTTCCGGCACCCAGTGATGGCCATGGGTGCGCGGATGCGCTTCCATGTGCCCCCCGCCCGTCCCCAGCCCCGGATGAGGGTTTTGGGGTGACGCTCGCCGCGCAGCCAGAAACACCCCGGCCTTCGCCGCGAGCACCCGGGACCTGTGGCAAACGAGCGGGTTTCCAAATCCTCGCCCGGGGAACTTTCGCCCGACATTCAAGGGCACCTCTAGCCTGCAGCCGTCTCCCCCGCCAGCCCTGCCTGACATCTCCTACTTCGCCAAAGATACTAAGCTAATACCCTCCCTACCTGCTGTTTCCGCAGACGGGGCACACGGACGTGACACCGGCCCCTCCGAGCGCTCCGTCCCCCCTCGGACGCGCCTTTCGGGCGCACAGACCGGCCGCAGACACTTACTTACCCACCTGCTTCCCGCGGCTCACCCCGCCACCCGTCCAGCGGCACAGGGAGCCGGCGGCCGGCACCCCCCGCGCCCCGCAGCCGCCCCGCACCTGCCCCGGTCCCCGCCGGCCCGGCCCGGCCCGGCCCTGCCCTGCCCGCCGCCCCGCTGCAACGCGGCCGCGGGGAGACGCGCAACTTTCTCCCCCCTCCGCAAAGACGCGCGGACCCCGGGGCGGCCCCGCTCCGCCCCCGCGGAGTGCCCGGTGCCGGGGAGCCCTGCCCCGGCCGCCCGTCAGGCCCCGCGTTTTCGGTGCCCCCCGTCCCGGGCCGCTCACCCCAAACGCAGCCCGGCGCGCCCCTCCGCCCCCCAGCACCCTTCCCTCCCGCGCTTCAACTCCGTTTAAACACAGGGCAAAGTGCTCCGGGTCCCTCAGCCGGTCCACAGAAAATGAGAAAAGCCAAGAAAGATCTCCACCAAAGGCTAAGAAAAAATTAACCCCCCTCCCCCCCCGGAGAAAAAACACACAACAACCAAACAAACAGAAAGCCCCAAGAATCCTGATCTTTTTTCCCAGATCAAGGCTCTTATCCCGCGACTTGAATTCGATCTCTCCTCGCGTGCTCGCTACCTACCGCTCAAATCCCATTTTCTATACATTTCCACAATTCGCAGCTCGTCCCACCCTTGGAAATGAAAAAGTGATGGCAAGGATAAGAAGAATAAGAATAAAAAGTCCCTGCCCTTCCCGGCTCGGGTTAAAAAGGAGAACTAGCGACATGCAAATGACAAGCAAATTGGAAGAGACAAAAAGAAAGGCAGCTATAATAAACAAGACAAAGAGGAGGCTCAGAGGACCGGAGCAGGAGTTTAAAGCAGGGGATGGGGAACTTCGGCGGGGAAGGGGGGAGGAGGAAGCTCGGAACAACAAAAAGAAGCCGAAGGCCGGCTGCGCTGTCCGTCCCCGCAAAACTGCCCTCCATCCCACGGAACGAAAGAAAGACCGGTCCACAAAAGGTGGCAGCGAGCGAGCGCCGGGGAGGGGGGAATCGCCAACGACGAGCAGGTCACTTACTCCTCAGCCCCGGGCAGGCGAGGGCGAGCGCTCCGCCGGGCTCGGCGCTCACAAATCCTCACCGCGTTAGCTACGGGGGAATTAACTGCTCAGCTAATAAAGTCATTGCAATTTTGCCCCCTGGAAAAAGAAGCCCGGGCTGGATGACGGTGATGGGCATTTTGCTGGGGATTTCATCCCCCCCGCCCCCCGCCCATTTAAAGCAGCCCAAGCAAGTGCGAATTTGCGAAAAAAAAAGAAGGAAAAAAAGACCCGAAAAGGCCGAAAAGGCAGGGGGGGACGGAGGGGGCGCGGAGAGGGAGCGGGTACTTACTCCGTGCAAAGGCGACGAAACTGAGCCTCGATTTTTTTGCCGGTGGCAAGCGAGGAAGGCAGCCACGCGCACGCACATGCACACACCGCACGCGCCCCGCACACGCACCCAGGCGCGCACACACACCCGCACCCGGACCCCCGGACACACGGACACGCGCGCGCAGCCGGCGTGTCCGCGATATGGTAATCGGGAGGGCGAGCGGCTGCGGGAGGGCAGCGGCCGCGGGGCCGCGGGCGCGGAGCGGCGCGGGGGCGGAGTGGCGCGGAGCGGCGCGTGGCGGGGCGCGGGGCAGGGCTGGGCAGGGCAGGGCTGGCCGAGCCGAGCAGCGCTCCGCACCGCCACAAGATTTACTTTAAGACACAGCTGAAGGAAACAGGAAGACTAGACGTCACGCTCCGAGTGACGTGAGCCCGGCCCGGCGCCCAATCGGGAGGCTCCTTGGGACGGACGGGGGGGACGGGGAGAACTTGGCAGGAGCGGGGAGAGAGGAGCGGGGAGAGCGGGGGGGAGGGGCCGCCCCGCCCCGCCCCCGCGGGAAGGTGGCGGCGGCCGCGCACCTGCGTGGGGGGCGGACGGGCGGACGGACGGACGGACGCGGGGCGGGCGCGCCGGCAGCCGCGGCCCGACGGGGCGGCCCCTCCCCCCCTCCGCCGCGCACGGGCGAGGGGCGGACAAAAGCCGCCCCGCGTGGGGAGGGAAGAGAAAGTTTGGGAAAGTCATCCCCGCGCGGGCGGGGGATGCTCCGCCGTGCCCCACGCGGGGAAGTTTTCCACGCGGGAAGGCTTCCGCAGAGGAGTGCCGGGGCGCGGGGGCTGCTGCCCCAGGGTGCGCGTCCTCCCCGCGTTAAACATCGGGGCGGTGAAGCCAAACCCCGCTCGCGGGCGCTGCCCCCACGCGGGTCACAAACTTAAAGAGGAACGGGTCCCGGCTCGGCGTCCCTCGCCGGCGCGCAGGGGCAGCGGCTCTGCCGCGCACCGCGGGGCTGTCCGCGGGGACCGCGCGGGTCATTTCCCACGCGCGGGGCAGAAAATAAACACGAAAACGAGCGTCAGGTTGCGGCCCGTGGAACAACCGGCGGTGCCGAAACGCGGGTGTTCGCTGCGGGCGGCCCCGGCCCCGCCGCCCCGGCCCCCTGCACGGCGCGCCCGAAGCTTCGGTCAAGTTAAAGCCATCCCCGGGCCGGCGCAGCCCGCTCCCGGCCGGCGCCGGCGGGAAAGCCTCGGGAAAAAATTTTTTTGGGGGAAAAAACCCAAAGAGGGTCTTCCCAGCAGGTCCGGGCTGCGATCCGGAGCAGAGCCTGCCGGGCGCGCTTTGTCCCGCCGTGGGCGCGGGTTTCCGCGGCGTGGGGCAGGGAGCGCCCGCACCCCCGCCCCGTTGCCGCGGAGGGTCGGGCGGCCGCTGCCGGCGGAGAGGCGAGGCTTCCCGCGGGCAAACAGCCTTAGGCTTGCAGGCGGCAGGGGAATCAACTGAGGAGAGGGAATAACGTCCTGCGGAGGGACGGACGGCAGCGGAGCGCGGCGGGGCGCCCGGCGGCAGGTAAGGACGGCGCTGCCTCGCCGGGCCCGTCCGCGCCCGCCCCTCGGGGCTGCCGTGCGGGGCGCCCGGGCCGGCGGGAGAGGGAGCCCCGAGTGGAGGGGAGAGCCCGGCCGGGCGGGCCGCCCCTGCCGAAACTTGCGCCGCAGCTCCGCGCCAGCGGCGAGGGGCCGGGCCGCGCCTCGCCGCCTGCCCGCCCTGCTGCTGGAGGCGCGGGGAGCCGCTCCCCTGCCCCCCCCGCCCCCCGCTTTAAGGCTCTGTCTCACTGGAGGGGAGCCGCGGCGCCCAGCCCCACGCGTGGGTGCGGGCAGGGCTGGCCGGGCGCGGAAGCCGCTCGGCGGGGCGCGCCGCGAGGGCTGCCCTCCGCGGCCAAAGTTTGGGAGCCGGCGCGGGCAGCAAACCCGCCCCCGGGGGGCTGTCCTGCCCGCGGGGGCGACACGCGTGGCTCCCGCAGCGGCTCTTCTCCCCGCTGCCCGCCGGCGGGGCCGGGCCCGCCGCCGCGTCGGGGCGATTGGCGGCTCCGCGCTGCCTCCGCGGCGGGGAGCGGGGTCACTAACGCGGGTGCGTGGGTAACGTGACAAACCACCCGCCGCGGATCACTAAGAACCGCTCGGGACCGGCCGAAACGGCCCCGTCGCGCCGCCGGAGCTGCCGCTGGGAAGCTGCTCCCGAGTTAGGAGAAATAAATCTCCCTGCCGCTGCCCCGGCCGGCGGATGACGAGGAGACACAGCCGGTAACACCCGCCCTAGAGCCGGCACCGGTGCGGGAGGCGAAGCCTTTCGGGCCGCCGCCAGCGCCGGCCTCCCCGGGGGCGCAGCGCCCGGCACGTCGGGGCGCGCACGGCGGCGGGCGGCAGCCCCGGCCCGGCGCGGCCGCCCTGGCGCAGGGCGAGGGGCCCGCGGGGCCGCCCTCGCCGCTGCCCTCCCCGGCCGCCGCGGCAGCGGGAGAGCCCCGCTCCTCGCCGGGCCGGGCGCCGCGCCTGGGTCCGAGGCCCGTCCCGGGGCCGGCGCTGGCCACCTCAGCGCCGTGGGTGACCGCAAATCCCCGGTGCAACGGGGCGCGTCCCGGGGCGCTCCGCTGCTACGGCTGTCGTCCCCCAGCCCGAGCGCCGGGCGGCCCCGCAGCGGTGCCCGGTGCCCGCCGCGCCCTCCCGGCCCGCGGGAGCCTCTGCCCGCCGGGACGGCTTCGCCGCCCGTCGCCTTAACGTGACACCTTCAGCAAGAGGGGCGCCGGGCCCCCCGCCGCCGGGGAGCGACGGGGCCGGGGTGGGCCGACGGGCGAGCGGCCGCGGCGGCGGCCCGCGCTGCGCGGCGCTCCGCGGGCGCGGACAGGCGGGCACGGCCGGCCCGGGCCGGCCTGGGCGGGAGGGCTCGCTCCCCTCCTGTTCCTGCGGGGCTCGGCTTGCCGGGGTGACACGTTCAGCCTCCCGTTGTAGCTGTAAGTGCTGCAGGGGCTGCGGAACAAGGGTGCAGAAGTGTGTCTGGACGCAGGGGGAGATAGGCTAAATTTGGCGGGTGAATGACTCGCTTGAATTCTTTCCTTTTTGTTTTTTTTTTTCTTTTAAAGGACACTGGGATACACGTAGAGGTGAAGCCGAATCGTGCAAACGCTAATAAATAAATCAATGCTGCCTCCGACACTGAGCTTGTCACCACCGGGGCCCAACTTAACTTCAAGCACTGTTGAGTTACCCAAAAGAGAAACTGAGGCACTGGGAGTGAAGCGATGTCCCCAAGGTCACACGGCAGAGCAGTGGCAGCCAGCCTGGCCCCAGCCATGGGTACCATGTGCGCAGGCTTCCACCTACCATCTGGCCCCGCTGCCTCGTTTCTGTAGCTGCTTGCAGGTTACCTTCCTCCAGCCCCAACTTTTTCAAGTCTAAACACACCGGCCCTGCGACCTGCCACACCAGTAAGCCCAACGGGCATGAAATGCATGCTTGCCACTCGCCCACCCTCTCTGGCACTGAAGGCTCCAGACCCTTTCTCTCTTTTAATCTGGGAGGATAGGCAGCCTCTTAAGGAATGCAAGTTGACGTTTCAAAGCTCAGCAGCAAAAGTAATCCCCCACCCATCACCCAAACTTTACAAAGCTCTTCTTCCTCCAGAATTTAATCCCTCAGAAGGGGTCCAGGGGGACCCCCGTGCCAGCAGCTGGCTCAGGTTTTGTAGTGAGCAAAGCCGTCCCTGGTGCCTTCTCCAGGGCCTGGTGGCTTGGGCAGTGGCGGGGCAGCCTCTTGCTGCTGTGGGTGGGTGCGTGGCTGTTTCTGTGCCCCCAGTCCCCCAGCTGACTGCAAGCGTGGTCCCTGCTAGTGAACTTGTAGATTCCAGCCTGTCTTCAAACTCCTGTTGAAGTCCCAGGTCCTTTTCTTGGTCATTAATAGATGGTAAGGTGGTCACACTGTTTATTTTCTGAGTGATGGGCATTTTGGATCCCAACAAAAATTAACCCTTGATAACAAAGTTTGGATTCAAAGCCGGGGTGTGCTCTGGTCTGTGGGCTCTCCTGCCCCTCTGCCTCTGACTAACGCTTGGTGTGTGTCACTGACTTCAGGTCAAAATACTGCATTTCTTCCAGATACGGGGGTGGTCAGGTCTATGTTCAGCTGCAGGGTTTGTCCCATCAGAAATAAATCCTCCTCCAAATTTTGGTGCCACTGAAGAGAAAAGGTTTGCTGCAAGCTGACAGCTTTCTGTGCTTGCATTTCTTCCTTTAAGGGGAAAAAAAACAGATGCAAGAAACTTGGGAAAACTTTCGCAGTGTGTCCATGATCATGGGTGATTCCTCTGTCCCTTTGGAGTCTGGCAACAAAATTGAAAGCGACAGGGGTATATTGTTGAAACTGCCTTTTCTTTGATCATTTTCCTTGCTGTGTCTGTTCCAACTAAATGAAAGAATGGGGCTGCGAATACGTAGCAGGTTTTCTTTTATTTTTTTCTTTTTTTTTTCCTTTTTTTTTCAGGGGTGGGGAAGGTCCAAGTACTCTCATGCATAAAAAGAAGAACACCCTGCAACCACAAAGGGCTGATTCTGCTCTTACTTATGCAGATGTGAATTAAAAATAACTCTACTGATATCAATAAAGCATCATCAGTGCGTGTGTATGAGAAAGAGGAGAACTGGGTGCCTGATGTGTGTAATTGCTGGATTTAGATTGCCTTTCCTCGCTTCCCTTTGCCCTGGCTCCTCCTTTCAAAGAGGAAACCTTTGGAAGAAAATGCCTTTAACCTGGAGAGTGAATGCAACCTAGGTGGTTCAGCAGAGTGCAATTTAATTCAAGAACCTGGTATTGATGGAAATGGAATTGTTAAATAATAAGAAGAATAGTAAAAAAAAATAACAAAAAACCTCACAACCTCCAGAGAGGAGAAAGTGAACTAAACTAATCCTATTAAACGTGGTAGCATGTTTCTGTGCAGCTCACTGAGAGATTAAGCACAGGAAAAGGGATAAGTGCTGCTTCAGTTTCACTAAACTAATGTGACAACTTGTCATTGGAAATCTTTACAGCTTGTTAGCAGATGACTAGCTGATTCAGATATGTTTTCTACCGTTTCCTTTGTGTCTGGGGGTGGTGTTTTTTTCTTTCCTGTTCCTTTCTTATCCATACTGCTTTATTTTGCTTTTTAATCCTTCATGTCTCCTTCAAGTCAAAACATTTAACTTGCTTTAATCAATATTTTGTTTTGAAGATGTCCCTTGACCTTTTGTTTGTGCAAATTAACCTTCAAGGGCACCTCATTCATTCATTAACCTCAGTGGGATGCCGTATCCCTTGTACATGGCATTTTAGGATGCATAAAACATTTATGAATGTTTAGACATATTGCAGTGAATGACTGTGATACTGCTGTGGTTACTACTACTGCTACTAATATATTCATTTTCCTTCCATCTCTCTCTTTCTTTCTTCCTTCCTTTCTCTTTCTTTCTTTCTTCCTTCCTTTTTCTCTCTCTCTCTTTTTCTTTTCTTTCTTTTCTTTCTTTCTTTCTTCCTTCCTTCCTTCCTTCCTTTCTGTCTTCCTTTCTTTCTCTTCCTTTCTTTCTTCCTTTCTTTATTTTTCTTACTTCTCTTTCTTCTTTCTTTTCTTCCTCTCCCTTTTTCTTACTTCACATGTTGCTTGTGTACAGAAGGCAAACAAAATAGCCAGGCTGGGAGAACTTTTAGCATTAGTAATTTATTGTGAAAAGCAGATGTCTAGATTCTTTAGAAGCATATACTGAGTCTTAATCTTCTCTTCTTCTCTTCTCTTCTCTTCTCTTCTCTTCTCTTCTCTTCTCTTCTCTTCTCTTCTCTTCTCTTCTCTTCTCTTCTCTTCTCTTCTCTTCTCTTCTCTTCTCTTCTCTCCTCTTCTCTCTCCTTCTCTTCTCTCCTCTCTCTCTCTCTCTCTCCTCTCCTCTCCTCTCCTCTCCTCTCCTCTCCTCTCCTCTCCTCTCCTCTCCTCTCCTCTCCTCTCCTCTCCTCTCCTCTCCTCTCCTCTCCTCTCCTCTCCTCTCCTCTCTCTCTCTCTCTCTCTCCTCTCCTCTCCTCTCCTCTCCTCTCCTCTTCTCTTCTCTTCCCTTCCCTTCCCTTCCCTCTTCTCTTCTCTTCTCTCCTCTTCTCTCTCTCTCTTCTCTTCTCTTTCTCTCCTCTTCTTCTCTTCTCTTCTCTTCTCTTCTCTTCTCTTCTCTTCTCTTCTCTTCTCTTCTCTTCTCTTCTCTTCTCTTCTCTTCTCTTCTCTTCTCTTCTCTTCTCTTCTCTTCTCTTCTCTTCTCTTCTCCTCTCTTCTCCTCTCCTCTCCTCTCCTCTCCTCTCCTCTCCTCTCCTCTCCTCTCCTCTCTCTCCTCTCCTCTCCTCTCCTCTCCTCTCCTCTCCTCTCCTCTCCTCTCCTCTCCTCTCCTCTCCTCTCCTCTCCTCTCCTCTCCTCCCACCCTTCTCTCTTTCCCTTGGCCCTCCCCCACCGGCGAAGGCATGATCATTGAGTAAATGGAAAAAAACATTTCACAACATTAAAGGAAGACTGTTTAGAAAAGGAAGGCCCTGCTGAGGTGTAGAGGAAGCCTGTTTATTAACACTGGACACCTCTTATCTCAGGCAGCTCCAGATGGATGTCCCCTTGGTAATTCCCACTCTGTGCCAAGTGGGGTTAAGCAGGGTAACCACCTTGACGTGGGCTGGTGATCACCGGGGGATCATCGGCTCCTTCAGAGAGAAATTTTAGCAGAAACTTGGGGTGGGGGAGGGAGAGCCATCAGGCTTCAGCAGAAAAAGCTTGCACGTGGCCAGATTTACCTTTGTGGCTGTAAACTGCTTGCTGCCTGGGACAGAGCCAGGTTTTGATTGAGAGATAAAGTAGTTCAAATCTGTCAATAATTAACTGTCACTCAATTAAGGCTTTCTTAACAAATTAGCACTTGGTAGCACCTAGGGTGCAGGTTTTTCATGGGAAAAGGCTGAGAGAGTGACGTTGGCCATTAAGTTTGCCCACTGAGTATCAGCTAATGTCCCGCTCAGTTTAAACACCACGGTGTAAATTTGGTGAATTGGTTCCCAAACCCCATTTCTGCCAGATTGCTTTTAAGATTAACCATTTGTGCCTTCCCAAGCTAAACAATGCAGGCCGGGATTTGCTGAATAAGAGAGCTATCCCCGATTGATGAGGGTTTCCCGGCTGTCAGACAGCCTTGAAGGAGCACCCTGATGTAAAGGAGGCTGTAGGTTTGAATTTACAGAACCCTGCAGGACCGTGGGAACTGTAGTCTGCCTCCCATGTAAGCTGCTGTAATGTGTTTCTGTCTCACACAGGGCCTCACTCTTCCCCAGCCTGCCCCTTCCACTGGGTTGGTG
This sequence comes from Ciconia boyciana, assembly GCF_034638445.1. Classification (NCBI taxonomy): domain Eukaryota; kingdom Metazoa; phylum Chordata; class Aves; order Ciconiiformes; family Ciconiidae; genus Ciconia; species Ciconia boyciana. Next base: position 104,181,294 of record NC_132936.1, on the reverse strand, counting down.
GGACGGTTAAAAGGGAAAACATTTCCACTCGCTTTATCCCACTTGGAAATTCTCATCCAAGCAGCTGCCACCAGGCTGTGACCTCTTGTCACTTTCAACCTGACATGGCCCTGGCTACCTGGCTTCACCAGGGTTGTCGGATCGAATGCATTTCCAGAAACGTTGCAAAGCTCCATGTTTATGCCTCTCTCCCAGGTTCCTGGAAGAATCCTTCTGTGGCCACAGAGGTAGCGTTGGCGTCTCTCTGGTAGCAGATATTTTGCCAGTTCCCTTTCATCCCTCTCCGAACTAGCAATGCTGTGGGTATGTCATCCCACTCTTCCTCTTAATTCTCCATCCAGAAATTGTAAGTGAGTGTCGGATGTCAGCCAGATCCAGCAGAGCCATCCCAGTTTACATCAGCTGGTGATCTGGCCCCGTGTTTGCACACGCTGCTGGATCGACGCTGTCGGGATGGGAATTCCCTTGGTACATTGATTCACAGCAAACCGCAGACTCTGGAAGCCCTGGCCTTGTGATCATTTGTCACATCAACCCTGCTGAGGAGGAATCCGTCTCTTGCAAGTCAGAAAACCCTTTGCTCTCTGTTGGCATCGAATTCTCCTGGTGTCACGTGCAGTTGCACCTCCAGGAGGTGTAAACACCGGATCTGTTTAGAACTCAAATGCAAAACTCTGGCATATGCAGGTTCTGATTCACAGCGTGTTACACGAAAGGCTGCGAGATGGAAGCTGGTTTTAGCTTCAACTCTGATCCGTTCCTCTGATACGGGTTTATGCTCAGTATGGGTTTGGTTAAAGCAGTCACTGCTTACCTCACTGAATAGTTTTCTGTCTCTTTTGACCAAAGCACGCCTTACCTGCAGCATGGGCCAAAGCGATGCTGGACAAGAGTTTAAAAACAAAGTTTGGGAAGCTCTCCAGGTTGTTCTTTTTGGGGATGCACACTGTCGTACAAAAACTAATCCCGATGTAGCTTTCTTTCTATTAATCATGTCAGAAGAGCTGCCGGAGAGTGACAGCTCTTAGCCAGCACCACCCTACCGTGGTTCAAAGATCTGAACCATTTCGGCAACCTCCATGTGGAGGGGTTAAAAGCATGTTAAAAAATGCTTGGTGTTGCCCTGTCCTAGTACTTGCTTTAAAAGTCTTAAGAAGTTTAAAATCATAAAGCAGGAGAAAAGGAAGTGCATTTGATAGTTTAAAACTGTACCCTACCCTGCTGAATAATCGAAGCTGGTATTGAACAGGAAATGTAGTTTAATTTTATAGATTTATGTTCTTTTGGTTGGTTGGTGTTTTTAAGAAAGAGGAAGATATTTCTGTAGAGGGATTATAACCTGGGGAAAACAATTTTGATTTTTTTGTGTGCACTGTATTAATTTATTTTCAGATAAATATTATTTTTATTATTTTCATTTTTATTATATAAACAGTTTTAAGAATCCATCTTTTCTAATAAAGTCATTCCCATGATCTGTCACCTCTACGGACTCAGTCCTGCAAGGCATTGAGGGACAATTTTTTCAGGGGCAGAGAGGCATCTAATGACATTTCAAAACAGTTGCAGGTGCTCTACTATTAATTTTAATAGGACATAGGTGCCTAGATGTTTTGTAAGGTCTGGAAGAAGCCAATGGATTTAGGAGCCTAAAGCAGAGCATAGGCTGACTTTAGGCATCTATATACAAAACTGCCATCGTGGATCATCCAGCTCAGGAGACATGGTCCCTAGGTACTACGGTGCTGTTTCTGTGCTTGCCAGAGCCATCCCTCAGCGAGCAGCTACGTACAGGGATATCTAGGAGTCGGTCAGGAGCCAGCGCACAGGCTTTGCCCATGCCTACGGGCTCCAGCAAAACCACGCTTTGCACTGCTTCCTTTACAAGCTGTCCTCATGGTGGTGTCAGTTCCCATCTTTCATAGGATAGCCTACAAGTTAGGGCGTCTCTCCTGGAGGTGGGAAATGTGCATTTAACACTTTCCTCGTCCCAAAGCCATGCAAAGTCATGGCTCTCCTCTCTCCAAAAAGCGCCCTGGCTACGAGGCTGTGGAATGGGATCATCCTTACCCCTCCTTTGGGGGTTTTGCCTCGTTGCAGAAAGGAACCAAACTATCACAGGGTCAAAAGGAGAAGGAACGAGTGAGCTTGACTTCGTGAAAGGTGCTTAAAACAATAAACTGGGAGGGGCCAGTGCACTGCTTCCAGGATTATATGCTTTACCTATCTGTAATGGCTCTGTCATGCAAAATGCAACACTGGCTCAGGGAGGAGTCCCGTAGCCCAGGTGATGGTGCATGCCACGGGGGTGTGCTCTGCGCGCTGGCCCTCTTTCTGGCTCCGGCAATCCGTGAGCCTTTCCGTAATGCTGCCCAGCTTCACGGGAGTGGATGGAGGGTGTCGCAGCAATTAACATGAAGGCACTAACAAACATCTCTTACGGATTTTAGCCTTGAGTAGCTGAATCATTAGGTACCTACATAATGTAAAAAATTCATCCTGGAGTGGCCCAAGCTCCCACTGAAGTTACTGGGCTCACACACAGCAGCATCAGCGCCAAAATAATGTAGGTGCCTTTTTCTGGAAAGGAAATATATCCCTGATATAAAGGTCAAATGGCATTTATAACAACATTAACAATTTCAGAGCGTCGTGCTATTGAATTCTAGGAATGATTAGACCTGTTTGGCAATGCTGTTTAGTTGCTTTTACAACAGAAATATGCTGTTTACCTACTGAGAGATTCATAAGAAAGAAAATCCAATCTATATCAAAGAGTAAGATATTTTCCTTACTGGAGATATTGATTTAAATATTGACTTTGTTGCTGGAGGGTTATTTCACTCCATGCTGCAGATACTCATTGTCAAGTGACATGTGGTTCATGTACTCATAAAAATGTGATTTCTGGCCCAGTAATCTTATCTGGATGATTCTGACTTTTTGCATTCGGCTTGGTCTGAAGCAGTTGTCCTTTCTAAAATTGAATACTATTTTCTTCTGAGTGTCAATGCACTTCGCTCCCTGTGAATTACTTGCAACTAAGATCAAAACAAACAAACGTTAAAAACCCCTGCACACAGCCCCTTTGTCCTATTAGTTCGTTTTCCTTTCAATCTTTCAGCAATGGGTTTAGGCTCTGCAAGACAGAAGTTCTTTATTTAGCAACAGAAAAGGTGCTGCCGCAGAACCTGTTACAGCTTGTCAGAAAACCAGCCCGAGTGTGTTCTGGGACAAGGACTGTCTTTTTATTATGGGGTTATACAACAGCTCTCACATTGGCTTGCTGACCCCAATCAGGGCTGGCGATAGTAATAACGACAACAATAGCTTATGCCACTGAGCAGCAACCCAGTGCTCGGGAGGGCTGCGATAGCTCCCATCACAGAGCAGAGGTGCCAGCTCCCCCTTGTGCAAAGTACCAGCCCAGGAGGGGAAAAAAAAAGCCCCCAACTTATAGACGTGACAACTGATTTCATTGGAGCATTGTATCCACGACACAGGGGATATTGCTGAATAGCTTCACTGATGCTAAAATTCTCGTTACTGAATAGCCTGTCCTCCCCGAGGAGCCTGGACCCGCACGTGTGTAGAATTGCACGCTCCGAATGAAACCGCTCTGGAGGGCAGCTGGGTGTGCTGCTGCCACACAGCTCGGCGGCACCGAGGTCCCGTGGGACTGGGAGCACGAGGTGGCGGATAACGACCTGAACGCTTGTGGTCCCTCCCTCTTTCTCCAACGCACCATCGGGACAAGATGAAAATGTGAGGCAGTGATAACACTCGCACATCAACTCTTTGGCCTCTTCGGGAATCACCCCAGCTCCCTGCAAGTGGGATAACAAGAAAATAGAGTCGTTTTCAGAGGGGAATTGCATGCAAAAGATTGCTTCTGAAATTGGTCTGAAATTCCTGAGGTCAGCTGTGCCCATAGCTTCTAGGCACTAGCACTATCCCTTTCGCAGCAGAGGACTGCTGGTGTCCGAATGCAAGAAGACAGGCTTTGCCTGGGAAAAGTCTCCCTGAAAATCTTTCCCTTGGAAACACAGAATTTCAGGCCATACCTATGAATCCAAGGCCTTTGTTCAGCCCTTGACCCGTCAGGACAGAAAGAGGGGCAGAGGCGTACGCTCCTGGACGTTATCCGCAGCCAAGAAGGGGCAAAGCTGGCAGAAAGGCAAAATCTCAGACCCGTTAGTAGAGCACTTCTCTGCCTGGCCTCTGCTAGCGGGGTGCTGTGACACTGTGACTAGAAGCTGTTTATTTTGGAAGAAACGGGGACTTCGGGTCACTTGCAGATTTTTTTCCTGGAGTGAATTTACAGCAAACATGAGAATTGGAACTACAGCGTAAATTCACCTTATATTTTACTAGAGGTTACTTAGCTTACTTACATCCCTTTCCATCTACTTGCACACGAGGAATTTGCCTTTTTCTTCAACCACAATGTTTTAACTGAAATTTTGGGGTAAACAAACCTGCCAAGTCTTTATTAACCCCAGCAGTGTAATTTCTCGTTACAAGACTCTGATTCAGAGGAAACAGTGCTGCTAAAACAGCTACTGAGTCCCAGCAAAAATGACAGTTTTCCTCAATCAGTTCCTTTTGTGACCTTGATCTGAACCTTAATCTGTTTTAGCAAAATTCTTTTTATTAGCTATTCATACTTAATCATACTGCTAATTTTCCTGTTTTTAAACTATCAATTTAAGGCTGCTTTTTCATGTAACTAATCAAGGCTGATGTATGTTATTTTGGCTATGATTTCTAATAATTATTCTTAAGAGTTTTTTAAGTCTGCATTTTCCATAGATAACTGTCAAAATTGTAGATAGGGGCAGAATGGCTTGTTTCTGTGATATTGCACATACGAGTCTGCTTTCTTATCTTTAGTGAAAATAACCATTACGAGCATTGTATAGGGAATCTGAGCCTCATCTTCTTTTCTTTCCTTACATCAGCAGTTGCTTTTCATTAGTATTATTATTGCAGACGAGCATCATTGGAGGGAAGAAGGGTTTTCAGGATCAGGCTCCATTTGAGATATTTAGAATAAAAAATAAACATACTTGCAGCTGTCTCACAAAGATTGTAAACTGTTGTAGCTAGTGACTAGTGATTTTTCTTTGCCTATGATATTAAAGAACAGATTGTGTTACTATACTTATCTCTACCTTTACAAACAAATACACCAGGAAAATATGTCGAGCAGAAGAAACCACACTTCTTATCAAATGCTTAGCTACACTGACTACAGGTTTTTGTACTTTTTGGCAAAAGCTTCAAAACATACTGTGGTGGCTCGGTTAAGCTCCGAACTCTTTACAGTGTAAAGGGAGCCTTTTTGTGTCCGTAGCACACGCTCGGCTCTCCACCGAAGGCAGCAGTTCGCTGCTGTTATTTGTCATTCGTACGGCTGCCGCACAGAGATCGCAATCCCTTGTCCTGGGCTTTGTACCCACCGGAGACGCTTCTTCCCCCACCGGACTGATTAACGTCATGGCAGGGCTGTGATCTTAAAAGCCCGGCACTTCCGATTAGGTTTTTGTTGAAGTTTGCGGAGCTGACGGAGCACGGGGGGCTTTGTGCGTGTGCAGCGGGGTGGTTGCAGGGGTAGGACACAGCCCCCCCAGGTAGAGGTGCCATTGGAGCAGCACTTGGGGAGAAACTTCACAAGCATTTTCCAGCCTAAACCTCTCGCTCTGTGCTCCATGGGACTTTGTCAAGTGACGCACTAGCATTTCGTTAGGGAGCGGAGCCGATTTCTTAATTGCAAGCGAACTAAGTCTGACAGATAGGATTTTCTACCCTGAACAGGGAGGAAAGCCAGAAACTTGATATCTTCCTGTTGGTTTGGGGTTTTTTGTGGGTTTTTTTTTGTGGAAGATGCTCAGATGTCTTGGTAAAGGGTTCCTGTGCCAAGATGGAAGGCAATGGCTAGAAGAGTAGATGAACAAAGACTCTTCACAATCTTTTTCCCTAATTAAATCCTTTTTTCTGTAAAAGTGCAATATTTTCCCCACCAGATTGAAGGGATTGCCATGTATGATTGTTTAAAAAGCTACAGGTTAATTGTGTTATATTTATCTGTAGAAAAATTAATGCTATATGCAAAAATGGATGAAAGTGCTCAAATAGCCCGTTAATTAACTCAGCCTTATAGTTAGCAGGGTTGGCATTAGGGGAAAGAATAATGCCTTTTCAATCCGAAACCTTCCCTCCCTCCCCATCCATTTTATCTCTTCTTGTCACTTCCTATTAGCTGATCATGACATCTTATCTTTTTCCTGAAGGGTGGGCCAGAAGATTACTTTGGAGCTCATGTAAGTGACACTCCAAGGATTGGCCGGCAGCGGGTTCAGCGGCCCCGGCCCCTGGAGCCACGGGATGTCATCCCCGTGACATGCCTGGAAACCCCAGCTCTTCCCTCAACTGTCCGGTTACAGCAGCATCTCCGTCATGTTGCACTTCAAGTCTGTCACTGGCATGGGTTCATGTTCCTCACCCAGGAACCCTTCTCTTTTTTGCTGAGGATCGTACTTTTATTTTTAACGCAGAGTCCTTCACATCAGCGGTGGTGATGGTTTCTTTTGCAAGATGGGATTCTGCCGTAGGAGGGGATGGCTGGGGATCATACACCAAATGTACACGCATGTACTAAGAGAGGAGCTGTGCACGAAAGCCTCCTAAACAGCATTTGAAATGTATTTATTTTTCAGTGATTTTTGAAAGGTCTTGGGCCAGTAGCTCTGGACACCAGCTCTGGACTCTGCTCTTTCGCGTCGCTCTGTGGGAAGTAGTTTTGGGGCTGTCCCGGCAGCTTTGCCCCATGCCAGCCACCTGGTCCCCGAAGCCCGGGATGGTCCTGGTAGGGGGATACAGCCAGAGCGCTCCCACCAGCCGTAGCCAGACATTATGGCTCGTGCTGGAGGGACTCGCTGCCGGCACCGTAATTGCAGGCTAGCTAGATTTTTGCTGTGGTATTATAAATTTCCCTGGGGAAGCCCACAACTATGACCATTTACATGGTAACATTGTCAAGCATGAGTCATTTTCTTCCCTCTCTCCCTCTCTGTCTCTGTTTCTCCTCTCATACACACACACACTCGCAAATGCAAGCACAAATCAACAAACTGGTAAATAAAAGTTAAATGATGCTTTAGTGCATTTTCAGCTCCTTTCTTCTGGCTGAGTGTACAGTTTGATGTACCTTTTTTTTTTTCTCTATAAAATGTAGCACGACCATGGACCATATGAATGTTGATACTGGAATGGACCATGTGAATGTTGATACTGGAATGATGACTTTTGCATCTTCTGCTTCATAATATGTTTTTTTTACTGGGTTGCCTTTAAGAGTGCTTTAACTAAAAAATTAATCAGTAAAAGTAATCCTTAAAAGACAAATCTTTGTCAATAGAACAAAACAGGAAACTTGCAAAGCAAGTGACAGGGTCACTGTTTAAGTTGTTTCATCTAACTCCTTCCTTAATACTCCAACTCCGCTAACCTTATTGCTGCCCTTTTCCTACGCATCTGAGTAGGTACTTGCAGGTTTGGTGTCCTTGGCTCTGAATTCCTCCATGAAGCAACTCTCTTGTGTACTCTGAAATGTTCGCTTCGGTGCTTTAAAAAAAAACATAGAGCATCCGCTAAAATAAAGTTAGGATAATCGCCGCAGAGTTGCGGGTGCCTGAATTAAGCTTGCTTTTGCACGACAAACGTGGCAGGTTTGTGCATGCATCCGGATCGTCCTGAGTAACATTGCACAGGGGATCGCTGCTGAACCGCACACTCTGTCTTAAGCAGGAACAGATTTGATTTCCCCCCTCTCCTCTGCTTTTGTCTTTCTCCAGCATGGTGCATGAGGCAGGGTTTGTGAAACCAGTGCTGTGTTGTCACCTAACAGGCAGGGTGCAAGGGCAGTGCTGTAAAACTTGGGGGGGCTCAGCTCAGGTGATCCTGGGGAGTGTCAAACTGGAGGATGGAGGTAGGGTAAAAAGTAGGTACATTTGTATATCACAGTGGGGGTCTGGATGAAAATTTTGGATGCAGTGACCAGATCTGTGTGGCCAAATGTGTGCCGAAGACACCGCAGGGGATATGTGACCATGAGCTTGGTGGTGAGGCCTCAGGTTTTGCATTTTGTTAGATTTACGTTTGCGGAGCGAGCAGAGGTTGAATAATTTATGGTGGTGACCACTTAGATACCATATGTCATTTTTTTTTAGAGCAGTATGGGTTTTTTAATACACAAAAGGGAACAGGCACTGGAGCTGAACTTTCTTAATTTTATTCAAGAAAAGAATACTTAAAAATGCTTAAGGTAAAGGGAGCCCTTTCTATACACTTTATATCTGCACTAAACTTGACTAGTCAGCATCACTCTGTTTTTGCCGTGAAAAATAAATCCAGAGTGGTTGCACAGCATCACACGCAAGAAGAAACAACCAGACTCTTACAGCGCTCTCAGTAAGAGAGCACACTTTAGTGTACTTGTAAAGTTTAGTGAAAGCGTATTTCTGTCCATTGTTTAAAAATGCATATTTAAATAAATAACCACTCAATTCCCATCCAACAGTATATAAATGGTAGTCTTAATGTCACAGGCAATTTTTTGTATGTGGTTAGCACTGTTGTTTCTGGGATGTTACATTGGAAATATTCTATTGTGTATTTTATTTTGCCGTGAGAAAAATGAAATCCTCGTGTACTAGGAGTTCACATGTCCCTTTAAGTCTTAAAATATGTTAATTTTACATGCCAAAGTCTTAAGAAGTGTTTGACTGCCCATGGCTTTTGTGTGCATCTCCAGATGGCAGATGCCATTTTGTGTTTCACATTAATTGAGTAAATTTCCTTGCTCTTTGTACATATTGCAGAGGAAGCCATTCTCTGCTTTCAATAGGACAGAACAGCTCTTTGGCATCAAACCCTTCTGGTCTGGTGGTACTAAAACTGTTTTAAGGTGGAATTCTGAGAACAAGCTGTTGGCAATACAGATTTCCTCTGTTGTAGATGAAAGTCAGATGTTTAACAGTTATCTTAGAAATATCTTGAGGGTTTTTCCTGGTGAATCGTGAAACAAACCAGTTAGGATAACCTCAGGGGCTGAAGACATAATAAGATATGGTTTTTGGATATTCATTTAGCTAAAGGAAAAAAAATCTTTCATCGTGGAGTGCATTGTTTTGCATTCATTTTTTTGCCAGTTCTATTTTTTGCCCTCTCACTTTCTAGGTATTTTTTAAAAAAGTCTCAGGGCCTTTAAAATCCTTCACTTTGTCCAAATATTAGTGTATTTGTAGAAATTTGCAGTACTGCTTTTTTGGGCACGAACAGCAAAAAAGGGTGTGATGGGGCTGCCGCAAGAAACACCTGAGGTGCCATACGATACTGTCCAGTACTGGGAAGCAGTGGCGGCCGCCCCACCGCTGGCAGCGGGCATCCTCCTGTGCCTTTCCAGCACAAAGCCCACGGGGTCCCTGCCGCACCGAGCCTGGTTGAGCACCGCTCGCCTGAGCCACCCGCCAGGTTACCCCCACGGGGGAGTGGGCGCAGCGGGTGCCACCGCAGCTGCTTGTGCCCTAAATGCTTGATCACAGTTGAAACGCTGTCAGGCCGAATCGTATCAACGGCAGGTGAGGGGGGGAAGAAAGGGGACAGAGCAAAAATATTCAAGTTTGTGTAAGAGGCTGTATGGCAATTTTTCCATTGATCTCAGCGGAGCAAGGATTTCCCCTGCGTGCTAACGTCTTAACAGGAACCATAGCACTTCCTTCACAAATGTCTTCAGCTGGTACGAGGGCATTTTAAGTTTGAAAGCTGTGGTGCTCAGGATAAAAAGGCATAGCGGTTGTACAGCTAAGCATGCCCTAAGTCCAGATGAATTTCTGTCTGGGGGTTATAGCATTTATAAATTTCTGGTGTTTGTGAGAAGGAGAATTTATGCACAGCAGTGCTTTAGAAGTGGCTTAACATGTTTTTACACGGAGATAAAATGAGTCCAGCAATGAGATTTTAAATCACCCTTTTTAATTTTTTCTGTGTGTTCACTCTTCCAAACTCCCTGTAGAAGGGAGGCAAAACAAATATCCTGTCTGTTTGAAAAAGAATATAGAAGACAGAAGTTAATGCTCATCAAAGAAACCAAGATTATATGTCATGTTATTAATCAGATTTTTATCATGGTAAGTGGTGTCCAGATATAGTCGAAGTGGGCAGTGTACATAATAACATAATTATGGGTGTTATAGTGACGTAACAGCAGCAGGAGCTCGGCTCCTGACTCCTTTGTTTTCCATTCACACCCACCATGATCTACTGCTATATTTAGTTGTTTTTCACAGTGCTACCTAATACTGTCATCCCAAGTATTTTTTTTAAGTAAAAAAATAAAGATAAGACCATATTGATTTTCCATGGAAGCCCGAACACAGGAATCTTTTCTTGCAGATGATAATTCAAACTGAGGGGAGGGTGGAGGTTTTTTGTTTTGGTTTTTTTTTGTGGATTATTGTCATCTTTTGTGTGTGAAATGCAATTGCAGTCGGGGCAGAGCGGCAGCTGGTGGGAACTGTCCCAGTTCCACTGCCTTCTGCGGGCTGGGACTATCTGTGTCGGCTGAGGAGCTGCTCCAGACAATTTAAGGCAAGCTCGTGGAGCGTGAAAGAACTGAGATTATTATATAACTAAGTGGTGTTTGGGGATTTAAATAAAGGAAGTTTTGACTGCTGAATTGCTGTACTAAAGTACAGTCTCAGTCTATCATTTTTGGCACAGCTTGTTTGCATGGGTTTGCAGTTCCAAAGACACCTGAAAAACACCCGTGTGCTTCTCAGGTAGCGCTGGCATGGTGTAGGGCAGCAAAGCTCGGACCCTGGGAGGCGTTTGCAGCAGACGGCATTGCATTCTGCTTACACCCCATCGTAACCTAACTTCCTGTGCCCAGAAGTTAGGGATTGCGATTCTCCCACAAGAAAAGATCTCATTTTCAGAATAGAGATTTGTGGTGAGATATACCTGCTGTGGTGAACTAATTATTGGTATGTGGGGCTGTGTGACACCTGTGGGCATTTTGCTTTGGCCACGACAAGAAAAAAAGAGGTTTAATTCCTCATGAAGCAGTGATTTTTCCATCCTTGTTATCACAGAGCTGGCTCCTGAATTAAGCAAAGGCTTTGTCAAACACCACGAAATCAAGTACGCCGCAAGTGAAGCTTGCAATGCGAACATCAGAAATGCCTTCTGTGTTTAGCAGTATAGGAAAGTGTGATGCTGTTATAAAGAAAAAAATGCTCTCAGGAGTCCCAGACTAGATGAAGCCACAAGTCCAAGAGCCCTGGAAGGATGTTGCTTGCCAGCTTTACAATAGGTTTATTCAGCAGGAGTCAGCAGGGTTGCCTATCTGTGTTCCTATAGTCAAAGCTCATTTATTCTGTGCAACATAGGTCAGCTCTGGTGCAACTATTGATATCTGTAGAGCACTTGCCCTACTGCTGTGATTTAAAAAAAAATCAACGCTGTAGTTACAAAGCATTACTGGACTCCCCTATGTTGTATTTATTGCAACATCGCAGCTCCCTCTTTCTTTAGTTGAGTACACATACTACGTCTTACCCAAAGCAGTGTGAACATGAACAAAGATGGAGAGGGGTCTGTATAGGAAGAGCTTTCAAAAATTATACCCTCTTCCCAAGATCTTTTAACAAGTATTTTAGCAGCAGACAAACAAATCTCCTCTCCTCAGTCTCAGCCTCATTCTTTGCATAAATTCAGTGACACTGCACTGAGGATCCAGGTCATTCAAGTTTTATTCTGATTTGAAATGACTCCAGAATAAATGAAACACTGTCCATCCTTGCCTTCTGGACTTGTTTCAGTCGTCTCAGCTCTATGTAGGAAAGTGGTTGCAGTATATCACCAAATCACTGTGTACTTGGGTATGTTTTGGAACTGCCCACAATGATCCATTGCAGCTCTTGAGAGAGATGAATGATGCCGTGGCGAGCCGCTCGGACTGAGGCTGCCAAGGTGCAAGACAAGAGGATCACCTGCAGCCAGACACCTAGAAGGCAACTAATACATTGAATAACAGTAGCACAGACAACTGATCTTTGTCTACCGCCAAGACAAGCACTTCTGCTAACGAGATCAATGCAGTCTTCCATATCTAACAAGGCTTGTGCTCAGCCTGATGAAGGTGAAGACAGAAATTCCTAAAAAGCCCAATTTTAATAGCTGTGTTCAAGCAGAACTCCCTTTTGCCTCATCGGGTGGTGCAAAAAGGCTTAGAGCATAAGACAGGAGATTAGGATCTCGGACAGAGGAATTCTCTTCAACACTTTGCATGGCATATGGCAGACCACTGCCTCAGTTTCCCTGACTTCATGGTGTTGCTTTCTTTCCCCAAAAAGAGTTGTCTGACTGAATTCAGAAGCATGAATGAGGTTCTCATATGCCACAATGCTTAAAGCCAGAGAAATGCCTATAAATATGTAAATGAGAGTTTTGCTTTATCCTGGGAAGGGCTGGAACTTTTCTCAGGAGACTTTCTCTGACTTCAGGACTGATTTCAGTAAGTACCCTTGGCAATGCAAAATGGCAGTGCATGAATAAATGAACTGGAAGATGTACATGCAGCTCCTGCCACTCCCCAAATACCTTTCCCAGCTCTGAATGCAACACAGATTTTAATCATGGAGCAACAGATGATTGATGGATGATTAATAGCTAATTTGCGAGATTCATTTAACTTCATTTTACTTATACACCGTATGTAGAATTAGTTAAGGCTTGTACAGGAAAGGAAGTGATGAGCCATTGTTCCCATTAAATTATAATGACAGCCTTCCTCATCACTGTAAGAAAAGGAAATGTCTAGTAAAAATCTGTATAGGTTAATAACACCTTCATAATATAGTCCCTCTTTTCTATTGACTTGAATAGCCCTCCTACTGACTTTTACTGGATTATTAGAGTTAATTACATCAATTGCAATATAATTGATTCTTAAATACTATGTAGGAACCTCATACAATTATGGAAAAACAAAAGTCATCTAGACATCTCCGATCAGAAAAGATTTGGAATTCCTGCACATTTAATTCCTGAAAATCACCAGTCAGTTTGGACATTAAGATTGCAGGGTTTCTTGTTTTCTTTCTGTTAGGTTTTGACAGAATTGATAGTTTTACAACATTTAACTCAGTGTGCATGGAAATATAAGATTAAAGAGACGAATGTAATTTGCTAAAATCGTTACTTCATCTCCTAAAAGTGAAATGTATTACCTGCCTTTCTATATTAAAATACAACTTACACTCACACATGCATGCTTAAGAGGAAAAAAAACCCCAGAAATATGTATTTGTCATTCAAGGTTGAAGTCCTTTATCCACAGGTGCAAGCGTTCCTACAGATCTTGCTTGCTAAAGTCACCAAGGGCCTTCAATGTAATGACATGAAGCAGAGCTGAACACCGATCTCCAGAGGGTAGAAGATCTATGCATTATTTCACTGAGTAACTTTGACAGAAAAATGGTTTCTAAAGGATGGGCCTGTATTCCAGATAAAGATTACAGACCATTCAAAAGAAGGTGCTTTAAGATAAACCCTCTGAGGCATGCTACAACATTATTAAGCAGCCGTTCAACTTTAAAGCCAGTCAAACGTAACATTTTTTGTGAGTCTGTTCTTGGTCAGAGTCCCCTGTGGTAGCAGTGTAGGAGATGTTAGTAATTTTATTTTTTTTTTAGTCGGCTTTGTTATGGTTCTCCAGTGGCCTTCTAGGAGCCGTGAGGCGTTTTGTGAGAGTGAGTTTGCTTTGTGTTTGTGGCTAGATTGTGGAGCTAAAGTCTTCACAAGGTAAATTCCACACACTTTATGTTGCTCCATTAAATGTCCCCAAGTCAATTCAGTTGGTGTGGGCATATCACTTCAGAGGTCCAGCTGAGCAATATGTGCAAGTTATTATTATGCGAAATAATAACTTCTGTTACAGTTATTATTTTTAGTATTATTATTAATATTTTTGCTTTACAGCTTAATGCACACACTTAACCACACTGCAGCAGCTGGCTATCAAAGGCTTCCCTGAGGAAAAATTAAGCACTTAGGGCAATAAATTATGAAAAGACTACGTCTAAGGGCACCATCCACCTTGTTCTCACACCCGCTTTAAGTGTTAAATAAATCATAACATCCTGTTCATCATGCCGTCAGTAGGGGTTAAATAAGTCACTGTAAATGAGCTCCAAATCATAGGACGTAGCTGGCTTCCAAGTTTTTTGTTTGCAAGGAGAAACAGCTCCAGGCCTTTTGATAGTTCGGGTCTTTAAGGAAAGCCTTTTTTCCATTCCAACTACTTCCTGTTAATGTGGAAATGAGAGGAAATGAACATTAAGCAGAAGGATGGGCCCACCCTTTTCCAGTCGTGTGCCTAATTTGTCAGGTGCAATATTGGCACCTGGAGGCTTGTTTTGGCTCCTATTACATCCTTGCTGGGGAAATATCAGAATACTTGTAACTAACGGCATAGGACTTCAAAGCATTTTTGTTATAGGGAGAAAGAAGAAAGGATGCCGTCATTAGAAAAAGCAGAATTGAATGGCCCGGTTTGTTTGCTGAGTGTAAGGGTTATAAACAGCAATAAGTTAAAAAAAGAAGAGAAAAAGTATGTGAGGTTTCATTCTAAACCTAGCTGTGACCACTAAGCATGTAAGGAGGTACACCCGTAAAATTGCCTCTTGGAAATACACATGCCTTGAATGTGTTCTTCATACTTCTGAATCTTCATATAAAATACCCCATTGCTGAGGACTTGTCGGCACGTATGAGCATTTCAGTAGGAGGCATAAGTGTTTTGTGGTAAAATGGTTTATGACCTTTGAATTACAGAGATGGCAAAGCTGTTGTAAGGGTCTCTGCAAACTTAAGGTGCCAGAGCCTGCCTGGTGTCTTTACTTCATGCTAAACACCTCAGTCATACTTTCTCCTGTGGGACCTTTCTTGGATTAAGGAACTGCCCAAGATGAGAAAGAGTGCCCATGCTTGGCCAGTATATTAGTGATGCATCTGTCTGGCTGAATCTGTAGAAAAAAATGTGTTTAAGGCTCTGGTAATGGAAAGAATGAGACTGAAGTAGAACTTATTCTCCAGTAGTGTCCTGAACTGTGAAGTGACTAAGGTTGGTTTGGATTTTTAGAACTGATTAACGTTTTGGACCAAAGTAACTATTCATGTGCCACTTTTTTTGGTTATGAATTACAATTAATTGGCATTTGGGGGTGGTAGGAGGGGAGACAGTGTAGCTAATTATTATTTCATTCAGGTAAACCATGACGAATTAAGCCATGAGTGATATATACAGATCTGCAACTGTTCTGAGAGCAAATAAATTCAGATCAGTGAAATGAGATAATAGACTTGGGAAATCCAGCTGCTGTGCAGATGTTGGGTGGAATTTTCCAGGGAAAAGCAGTTATGCCATTTTTCGTGCCTGATTCTGCATCCCTGGCTCAGGAGGAGGTCTCTCTTGCTGGAGGGCACATTACCGCAGAGCAAGCAAACCCTGTGCTGAGGAAACATCAGTGGGTTTGGGATTCACTGACCCCTTTCTCCCAGGTTAGTTCAATCTGTACCTGGGTTAGATGGAAGTCTTGAGGTCAAGCATTCACAGTCAGCTCTTCCCTGTGAGCAGGCAATATACTGTGCCTCATTTCAGCCGTCCTGGACTTGCAAGCGGTCTCAGTTTGACGGTAGAAGATGGCTGTGTGTTTTGGAGTGACTGTTTCTTTCTTCACCTGAGCATTGCCAGGTGATCAATCGTTTACTTGAAGGGCACTGTCTTTTGCAGCCATCAAAGATTTCTTTTTTACCTTCTCTGACTTACATGGGGCATTAGTCTGGTAGAGAAGACATGAGAGTGACTTGATGGCAGTTCTGTCTTGGTGCTCAGGGCACTTCACCACCTTTTTTTGTCAGAGCCAGTGATTCTTGGCCTTCATCTTCCTGAGAGTGTGCCAACTGACCTCCTGTCCAAATCCCACCACGATGAGACTTCTTTGTCATAGAATCATAGAATAGTTTCGGTTGGAAGGGACCTTTAAAGATCACTTAGTCCAACCCCCCTGCAATGAGCAGGGACATCTTCAACTAGATCAGGTTGCTCAGAGCCCCATCCAGCCTGACCTTGAATGTTTCCAGGGATGGGGCATCTACCACCTCTCTGGGCAACCTGTTCCAGTGTTTCACCACCCTCAGTGTAAAAAATTTCTTCCTTATATCTAGTCTGAATCTACCCTCTTTTAGTTTAAAACCATTACCCCTTGTCCTATTGCAACAGGCCCTCCTAAAAAGTTTGTCCCCATCTTTCTTATAAACCCCCTTTAAGTATTGAAAGGCTGCAATGAGGTCTCCCTGGAGCCTTCTCTTCTCCAGGCTGAATAACCCCAACTCTCTCAGCCTGTTCTCATAGGAGAGGTGCTCCATCCCTCTGATCATTTTGTCTAGGGAAAGAAATCTGTTGTGGATACGCATACAACAGCAGTAGCACATATTGTGCGACGGCTTCAATGCAAGGGCTTTGCAGCAAGGAGAGTTTAGTTTAAACTATTCAGCAGCCATTTAAACTCAGCCCAAGGATTTTGCACTGAAGTGGCTGAGGATTCCTCATGTGATGTGTCCTGCTGACTCAGCGGTGAGGGTGGGGGATCTTGAGCTACAGGAGAGGTACAAAAGTGGTTGGAGGCAAGAAAAGAGAGGAGCTTAATAATCCTTTACTCCCACCCCCAGAGACGTTTCTGGTGATTGTGGCCTCATTTATGGTAAACTCCAGAACTACAAAAAGCCAGAAAAACTCTGAAATAAATGCAAGGATTGTCCTATATATGCTTATTTTCCTCTAGTAACGTTCCCTATTCTCCATTATCCCATAGACACCAGGAAGGATTAATGCTGTAAGAGACCTGAGTGACCTCTCTGCCTCCACAGATGACCATTATACTGATAGTTTCTGAACCAGTTTGAGGTCCTGAACCAGCTTGAGGTATGTACATTGCCAGCATACAGTGGCACTGCATGATCTAGGTAATTGACTTTCTTGCTTTGTAATCTTTGAGCTTAATTATGTCGCCCTCTACAAACCCAGATGTCATGAATTTTGGGGAATAGGTAACTTGTCCTCCCTGTGGATGGGTGAAAGAGCCTTGCAGGGAGAATACAGCCTTGCTCTGGTGACATGTGCCACTTTGCACTCATCTCTGAAAGAGACACATCTTCTCCCTTTGGTACGTCTCCTAGAATTTCCTTTCCCATTGTGTCAACTATCACATTTCTCTGCAGCTCCAAGGGATACAAATAAATAAATCAAATAAACAGGCTTTGGGGGGCGATCCTTGACAGCTACAGCAATTATCAACTACTTAGATTCCTCATGTCTGTGAGTTCATCTGGGATCAGTGTGCTCCTGACATGCCATTTGCACGGCCCAGGAACAGTAGCATTCAGCACTTCCTTTTCCTTTGTTTTAGAGAATTATAGAACAGGTCGTGTGCTGGTGCAAATATAGCCGGTTGCTCTCCACACTGGTGTCTTTTGTACCGTATGTATAGCTTTGATAAGCAGCACATGTGTCTGCTTCCCGGCTATACAGTGTTTCCACTCTGATCTCAGGAGTGTAGCTAAATCAATATATCCTTTGTGATGTGCAGATGGAAATAATCTCCAGAAAGATGCATTTCTGAGCTTTGCCCAGTACGTATTTATTTGAGAGGTACAGCTGGTTTGTGGAAAGGTACAATCCAAGACCATATGGGAGCACAGTGCTAACCCCGCTCAAGCAGCTTTGTGCTGCTCTTGTGGCCCCCCCCATGACCATCAGTAGGGCCTCTGGGAGGCTCCTTTGATGTGAAGGGAATTGCTAGGCAGGGTGCTGCTTGGCCGCCGAGGGGCAGAAGGAGGGCCAGCCTGCCTTTACAGCCCCACGTGCTCTGCCGCTGGCTGCCAAACCCTCCACCGCGCCTCAGGACCTTGCTAGCTGCCCCAGTATCACGTTGCCACAAGGTGCTCTTCGGTCCTGCTCCCTGAACTGGACCAGGTGCAGACAGGCCATTTCCATCCTAGAATGGCATAGGTAAGGTTTGCTGATGTACTTCTGTCTACTACTGCTAGTTAATGGACCTAAGTCCAGATTTCAGATCTGTAACCAGCTGCAATTCTAAATGTCCCCACATTCCATGACTGCTTGGGGTGACACTTGGATTCAGGTTCAGTGTCCAAAGGTCTCTGACGGACTCTAAGCTTCCCACCCTGTGATGGAAGAGAATTACATTTCTGATAGTTTTGCCCAATTCAAGCCCCTCTGGATGCTAAATGGGTAACATACATCTAGTAAACTCATATCGGCAATGTAAAAACACTTTTGTTTCCTCAAAGGCTTGCGCTATAAAAAATGACATGATGATTTGAATCAGAATATGTGAGGATCTTGCAAATCAGTCACACCTGTAAAAACACAGGCTTAATATCAATACCTGCATCATTAATGACACGCTACTAATAAAATATTGTACGGGTGAGATTCAACTAACCAAAGAAGAGAGACAGGCATTTTTTGGTCAGATTCATCTCAGCTGTTAGGATGAGGTGAACGGTGCCCCATTTTCTCTCCATGGATTACGCAGCGAACCCAGGGCAGGGAGCGCTGTACTTGGGGTACATAATGGCGGCTGTAGGGGAGCGGTTGGGTGGTTACAGGCGCCTTGACCTGTCAGCCCCCTCTGTGGGGGGGAGACTGCCGGACTGACAAACCGCACAGTGGATGTGGGCGCTGTAGCTGTTTGCTAAGAAAACTCACAGCTGTTTGCACAGGTTTGTTCATGGATGTTTTAAAATGTAGTTCCCTTGCACAAGTCAGGCTGTGAACACCTGAGTTTTGGTTCCTCCCAGAGGAGTTTCACAAGGAACTTGTGCTTTCTTTCCCGGGTGGACATTTTGCATAGGGAAACACCCATCTAATTTTACAACCCAAACCCCTCAGTCCTGTACATACTCAGATGTTCAAGCAGGTTGTTCTCTGTGAATAAAAACTGTTATGATTTTAGCTCACACATACATACTGGAAGCAACCCTGGAAAGCTCCCTTCTGCCTGTTGAATTCGCACAAATACTCCCGGAACAGGCTTTTCTCTGTCTCTGATCATCCATCTTCATATTATCAAGGGCTAATTTTAAATCAAGTTGCAAATACTTTCAAAGTACAAGAGCCCATTGCCATGTGCTGTAGCCAACCGGGAGCTGCTCCTCTTCCTCCTCAGCAGTGCGGTGAGGTGAGGCAGGGAGGCCCAGCGCCGCCATTTCGCTCCCCAGGGAGGGCAGTGCAGGCCACTGGGAGCCTTGGGGATGCCATTTTGTGCCACTACAGGGGCCTTTGAGACCGTGCTCTCTCCCCTATAACATGCTTAGGTTGTTGTGTGTGTATCTACAACTTTCATTGTAGGGTCCCTCAAATATCCCCTGCAGACCTTTCAGGGAGTGTCTTTTGCTGTGTGAGGAGCCCCTTAGGCCCCCTGAGAGGAGAAGCACACATGGCAGCAGGGGCCCTGGCAGTGACTCCTGCAACGCTGTGTGCCCTCAGGCAGGACGGTCCCCGTTGCACAGGCAAGCATGCTGTGGTGTGGCGCGGTTATGTGGGCTTTCCTAAGGTCAGGCATCAGTCAGCAGCAGGACTCTGGCATCCCTTCACAGCTCTGTTCTTTGTAATATGTATTATCAGTGCTGCGATAATGCTTGAAAATGGCTGCTTCTTTCTGAATAAAAGGAAAGTCGCTGCTTGTATCTCAAGGATAAAAGCCTCTCTCGCTGGAAATGAGTGCAGGGTGCTGAAAACAGGCAGCGCAGCTGAGCCAAGCATGGCACTCTGTGTCCCTGGAGAGCAGCGCTTCGGTTCCCCGGAGCAGAGGCTGCTGCTTTGGCACCAAGTGAGATGGACCTCCTTTTCCCCTTGCCATTGCAAGCAGCGGTGGAAAACCTGACCTGCTCTCCAGCATGGGACTGCCTAGGCTAGCCAAATGCTGCAGAGCCTGGTCCTGGCTGACCGCAATGACAACCAGCCATATGTCTTGTTTTCACGCCCTTACTATAGATTTGTCAGCTCTGCTGCCTCTACTGATCCAGCAACCCAAGTCCTCTTCCTTCACCTGCATTTATTTGGCCTTGTGATCCTATTCTCTGCATATTACCTGTGATACAGCAGCAGGAGGTTTCAGGAGGTTTTTCAGCAGGTCTTCAGGAGGTTTTAGGATGAGAGCAGTGGACTGATGCTGTTGCAGGACAGCCCAGGAGGAAAGGTGCCTGAGAGAACTCAGGTCTCTGACCCAAGGGGAGAGGGAAGCACAACAAATCCTGTCTGTTTTCATGCTGAAAAGGGACAGTGTGAAACGGTAATATTTTTGTTCTGTTGCCAATGTATGAATTTTGCAAAACGTGGGGCCTGCCCTCTGACAGGTATTCAGTGTCCTTCAAGATACCATTTCAGTAGGCTCACCCCCCAGGACCATGTCCTCACTGGAACTGTGTGTCCGTGCATGCACACTCCCCCAGCACAAATCAAAAATCCTTCCTTTTAACAAATTCACAGAGCCTCACAAAAACCTATGGGAATATCTGGTTTTGCATGCAAATATTTACCAAGTAAAAATGGATACTTTTCCACAGCTCCTAGTCCTAGGCTTCTTCTGCGGAGAAACTGCCAACTGTACATGCATGCTGGTTTGGCACCGGGACAGCACATTCCCTAGAGAGTAGAACAAAACCACAAACTCCTTTCGCTTGTGAACCCCTTTCCACGGAGCAGGTGAAAGCATGCTGAACTCACCCTTGCCTCCTAGCCTGGCTGTTTTCTAAATGTCATTTGAAAGTCTCGCCCCCTCCTCCCTCCTCCCCCCGTCCCCAGTTTTATCCCTTTCAGGAGGCAGCCATCAGCAACAAAACCACAATGCGGGGCTTGGCTGGCTGCGTGCATTCAGCAGCTGCTCTGTTCCAAGTTCTGGGCAAGCCACAGCTATCCAGATTCCCACTTGTCCTATGTCTTCTGCCTCAGTTGCAGTACAGCATCTTGAGCTAGAAGGACCACTAATTGACCAGCTTGAACGGGTTGCCAGCACTGCAGTACAGTCAGCCTGCTGTCCCCAGTTGTCTGTGCCTTTCCCTCCTTCACTACACTTCCAGCCCTTCCTGATCCAAAGCTTGTGACATCTTCCAAGTCCTCCTTGCATTCAAGACTCTAATTCGGCATGTGGTATGCTGTGCTTTTCCAGCAGGCTGCTTTTTGTCATTATCTCTCCACCCAAGTGAATGTTCAGGATGGGTATGTTCTTTCTTCAATTATTGCAGAGAACTAAAATGTAAGCAATAAACGCTAAAGCCAGATTTTTCTAATACGAAACATCAAGCAAAATCTTTGTGTTCTCATATAATTATTCCGAAAGAGTTACAAGCCTGGAAATAAAAATACAATTCTCTGTCTTAAAATATGAAGCAGTGTTTTCTTACAGGATAAGATAAGAATGTGATTTAAGTTTGCTTTAGCTCATTTCTTCACTGTGTTGTGCTGACATGATTGTTCAAAGAAATTGTGCTTTTGGAAGGAAAAGGTTAAAGTTTGCTACTGATATTCATCAGGAGATGGATATTTAATCTTTAATCTCTTGTTCTAGGCCCCTACTTCGGATCAACTCATTATCCCGAATAAACGATGTGTCATTCCCATTATTTATGTTTCACTGCAGCCAAAGTATCTGGACCTCGTTTTGGTAAGCACCATTCATTTCGACCCATTCAGTATTAATCTCCCTGCTAACATCTTTCCTGTCCTATGTGCTGTCCCCTATTTGCTTTTATGTTTTCCGCAGAGTGTTTATAAAAGGATAATCTTTTACAAAGCAGACAGAATTTTTGTGTATAAACTGCTCTGTTTGAATGCCTCATTGATATACCATCTAAACTGAAGTGTTCAGCAAGATTAGTGCATCCACTGAGCCACTGAACTGGGTAAAAATATGGGAACTGCTCCTTTCTTTATAGCGAAAGAGGGTAGCTAATGATGCCATCTTCTTTTAAATAGGATACTTTTAGCAGATGGACTCTGAGAATATGAATACATTGCACAAATAAAAAATAATCAACAAAGGAGGTGGCTTATTGTGACAAATAAAAGGAGAAAAAGGCACAAAATGTATAAATTATATAAAGACCCTGAGCCAGCTTCCATCTTAGTGAAACTGGTGTAAATGCAGAAAAATTCAGTCAAAATGACGTGAATTAGTGGTTTTTTACATCATTGTTGCTCACATCAGGATCTGGTCTCTTTGTATCGTAATTGCCGACAACTTCAGCTGGGATAGGGGCTTGCAATGCCTTGAAATGCAAATGATACATTTTTCTCTTTCTCATGCTGATATAAATTTCCAGTGGGAATGTTTTGAGCATGATCCCCTCCTTTTTACATGAAATAAATAAATAAAGACTGCCTGGCACACATAATGTACACTTATTTCGGCTGTCTCCTTTGCAATGTGTATCTGGTGACATCGGGTGCCACTGACACACCCTCTGAGATGCTGACACTTTATGTTAGAAGAACACAGTATGCAAGGGAGTCTGTGCCCGTATTCCCACATTTAGACGGGAAAAATCCCAAACAGACATGTGGTAGTATCATTTGAATGGCATAGATTCTTAAATACATTTGTCACTTTGTACACTTGCCAGCTCTTCTTTGAAGATATAAACCACCAAAACACTCCAAATTTTATCCATCATGACTCCGTCAACATGTAGCACTCTTTAGCATGTTATTTTAGTTAAATTGCACTATTGTTGTCCATCTATTATGACATAAACTAGGATTGGTGCCCTTGCATTAAAATGAAATGAAAACTGTAAGAAAGAGTTGGGAAAAAGAAAACATTGAGAAAGTCATGCCATTCGTTTAGCAGCGAAGGAATGTGAGGAGGAATATTAGAGAGGCAGGAAGCAGAAAAGATACCAAGCACCCCTAGTTCCAGCTTTAAAAGGGATCACTCACGTGTTTGTGAGGGGCTGCACGCTGGGCATGGTTCAGTACCACCTTTGGGGACTGTGCGTAGAGAGGGATGAGACCCCTCTGGACGGCTCCCCTTGTCATTTTTAATTCACCTCCCCCACTGATATGACCCAGACCTGACTTCTAGTAAGAAAACACTGGACATGGCTATTTCTGGAGTCTGTCAACACCACTGCAAGGTTAGTGAGAGCAGTTTGTGGGTTGGCGACAGAGGTAACCCAGCTTACACGCAGCTTACTGAGTTGTCATTGCTCTTTGGAGATAGTCCGTGTAATTTAGTACACACAAGTGGTCTCAAGAAAATAATTGCCTGTTCAGTCCTAAGCAGACTGGTAATAAGAAAAGGAGTCTGTCACTTTCTGGTTGCCACTAGCTGAGGTTAAAAACTCTATTTTAGCTGCTATGCAGTGCCCTGTGCATAGCGGGTGGGTGGTCTCAACACAAGAGAGAAAAAATCGTCACCATATTTGGCACAAACTGGCCTACTTACCAGGGGGGATCAACATTGCACTGCTCTGGAGAGAGCTACTCTTTCAGTGTTAGGACCGATGCTCTCCAGAGCTCTGTGTTCAGCGGTCAGATCTTTTGCAGAAATAAGTGCTGTTCCCACTGTGCTGCTGGGGACCAGGCATTCGGCGGTGTAAAACATAAGAGATGTACCGAGAGACACCTGACAATTTCTGATGTTTTTCACCAGCGGAGATGTGATCTATATAGTAAATAAATAGAGCATTTTTTCTTCCAAAGGTGATCAGACATGACCTTCCTGGTCTAAAAGTTTTAGCAAAACAGCAGTGCTCGTAAGCATAGTTTATTGCCTAGCAGTTTTGTGTGATGAACCACCAGGTTCCTGGAAATCCCACAGGAAAGAACATTTCTGTAAGCATCAAACTCATTGCACAAGTGATACAGAGGTAACTTGTGTCAGGGCAGGGTGTTCACGCCTCTGGGACATGTCAGACTTGCTGTACATGTGCAAGTCAACTGCATGGTGCATTGCATTAGCTCAGACCCAGGATGTGGCAGCCCTGTCACTTTTGGCGTTATCATGTTGGCAGGTCTCATTCAGACAGATTTTTCCCAAGCACCAAATTCAAGTCAGTGAAGACCTAATGGAACAGTCTCTGGGAAATATTTGTAAACAATTCTAGGTGCAGCAGTGTGGGGACAGCTTTCAGAGTGATTTATTTGCACTCATTGACCTTAATGAACCTACTTTTCTCACTTATTCTCTGCAGGGGAATATCTGTCTGCCTGACTATGTGGTGGGACTGGGATGAGCCCACCAGGTGTTTGGTAGACAAATCTGTGGCGCTAGGTCTGTAGCAGAACAAGAGAGACAAAGGGACGATGAGTGAGAGAGGACCAGAGGCAGCCTAAGAGAGGTTGAGCTGGATCCCAATAGACCTACTTTCATAGAGATAGGTAAAGCAAGGAGTCAAGGAAATAATAATAAAAACCCTAGGCTCTCACGGACAGGGTGTCCATGCAGATTAACATACATAGGAAAATCAGAATGGGCTGGTAATAAGTGTGCAAATATAAGACCAAATAAACATACACTGAAGAGGAGAGATGATATGATATGATATGGTACGGTACAATATGATATGATATGATACAATGTGCCTCTTTTGCAGCAGACATTGGACGCACCTCCGACACGTGGAGGTGATCCTTGTTGGAGTAGTCTTTGCCATAAGGAAAGGATCGTGTCCAGCACCAAGATACTCTGGTGGTGTACCTGTATCCTCCCTGCATCTCTCTCACTGCTGACTAAACACCTCCACGCTGTAAGGTAGGAGAATGAACAACTGATGTGGGGCGGGCTAAGCCCATTTTTTCCACAGCGTGCCTGTCATGACTATGTAAGGAGGTGGGATGTCCATGTGGAGGCTGCATGCCCCCCTCCTTTTTGTAATGTATGATTGTGGATAGCAGGAGACAGACCTGGCTGTCACTAATGGAGATTACTGAAAGTGCTCATTGCTCCTAATCTGGGTATACACTCACATAAATGCTAAGCAATGCCTTGATTTGATCCTGATCTGTACTGGCATCCCTGGTGCTACTGCTGGGAGTTGTATTGATGCTCAGGATGAGGCAGTTCCCACATCACTCGTTCCACACATATAGTCCTAAACATGCAAAGGTGTAGGCAATACATGGGGGAAGGGAAAGGAAGAGAGGATGCTGCAGTGACAGTGGATCGTAAAAGAACCAGGCTATCCCATCTCCTCTGAGGCATGAAATCTGTCAGAAGGTAGTGTATTTTTAGGAGCTGACTGTAGACACTGAGCAGTATATCTTGTTGGTATAAGGGCACGGAGATCTAGGCACTAACACGATTAATACCATGTCTCAACAAAAGGGATTTCCCCTATTTATATTGCTCAGAAATAGCTTTCCATAAATTTGATGTGAGTACTTGGCAAACGAAGCAGCCATCAAATACCAATAAAAATATGTTTGTGATACCTGCAATATATACCTAAAGAACCAGAGAACATTAATATTCTAGAAGGACTCTTCAGGTACCCATAAAAAGCGGATGTTACGGAGACTCTGTCAAGGTTGAGAGGTTCAAACCTTAACCCGACGTAAAACTTGCATTGTAAAATTTCTTTCTTATTGTGAAAAATCAGGATTTCACACTAGCAGCATGGTTGAAATGAGTGCTGACCGACCAGGTGGCTCCAGCATGTATGGGATGTGTTTGCTGTAGCAAGCACATGTGGGAATCCTTTCCCTGTGGATTGGTCAAGGCTTTTGGAAGTGAAGGGCCAAGTCCCTCTGGCTCCCAGCATGTGGGGCATCCTGCCTAGCTCTGAGAGGCAGGAGGTATCCTGGTGGGAGAGGGGTGCAGCCTTTCTTTGCATGCACAAGGCAGTGCAAGGTGTTGCCGCGCACCCAGGGAAATCTCTTTAAATAGTGTTCCTCATAGGACACCATTTTTAGCTCCTCGGGCAGGGTGGCTCCATTTGAGGGTCCAGGGGCTAACGAGCGCAACTCCTTTTAGGGATTGCCAGAGCGGAGAGGCTGCAGTAGCTTCTCCATCATGATTGAGCTTTACTCTCATCCCCTTTTCTCTGCTCCACCCCTCTATAAATGAAAAGAAACTAAGCTCTTCTGGGAGTCCTGCCTGGGATAACCAGCCCTGACCACTTCACTTTAAAAGAGTAATTGGGAGTGTTTCCTACAGATGCTGTCTGAGCACACAGAAATGCCAGAGTGATAGACGCAGCTTAAATCCCTAGACTGCCAGACAGATAAAGATGGTCTGTCCCAAAATCTGCCTATCCCTTGTATCGCCATGTCAAACTGAAGCAGAAACCTTTCACACGTCATCACTTCTGTTAGCTTAAATCCAGATCCTTGCACCTTTACTCATGGTTAGTAATGCCTTACTGTACAAGTAGTGCTAGTGACTTCTCCAGGGCAGCTCCTGGAAGAAGCAGCTATTTAAACCTGCAACTGGAATCTAAGTGTTAAAGCTGCAACAATTCCTTAGCTACGTTTAAGGCAGCACTACGTTGTTTTTTTAATTAATTTAGGAATCAAATTCAGTACAAGAAAATTGTACTTTTTACCTACCTGCCTCTTCCTATGGCTCTTAGTACTTTGAGGGCTCAGATAAATAAATATGAATGTGCTAATAGCTCTTTTTATTGCCCTCACCAAAGAATCCTGTTAGGGCTGGAAGGCAGGTTTTAAATCCAGAACAGACAGTTGTAATTGTGCTGCCTTATGTACATAGCTCAGGCCACTCATTTTGCACCCACCATTTCACTTCATGGTATCATTTCACTTATGGGGACATTTCCGCACATTTGAATACATCCCTACACAAAGTGTTTTGCCAAGTGAGGTTTTTTGGACCTCATTTGGAAAGCCCCCAAAGATCTGGCTTTCGGGTCTCTTCCAAGTTCAGAAAAAAATTTCCGATGAAAGCTAAATCAGTTAACACCAAATTGGGATGATAGGGGGATCCTTGTCTTCTCAGCTAACGGTATGAAACCAGATAAAGGGGTTGATTTGACAGTTGAATAGATTTCCAAAGAGGGGTCATTTTCTCCCATGACCAAATAATATGATAGAGATATGCAAGGGTATGTGTGTGCCTTTCAACAGCAGGCAGAGTCCAAGAGCTTACTTATCTCTAAACAGCTTCTCTGGTGTCTAAAATAAAGAATGCAGAGTTTCTGAACAATCAGGGAGCAGATACTTTTTCTGTTTTGTCTTGAGTGACCAACCACACCAGGAGAACTTGGGGCCTCGTTCTTGGTAGTGCTGTGTGTTTTCATTAGGAACCGAAACACTGCAGCTTTCACAAAATCTTCAGCACCATGACAAATTGAGGCTTTACAGTTTAACAGTGTAATCTTCATAGTGCCTCCGCACAATGTTCCACTGACCACCTCACAGTCGTTGAAATATCTTGATGCGCTATTGTTCTTCTGGAGTTGTCATTGTCTTTATGGAAGTCTACGGGGGAAAGAAATTGGATGGTAAACCTCTTAGGGACAAATTTTGGCTCCTTTGCACCAGCTGATGTGGAGAAAAGTCTCTGGTTCTTCCAGACAGTTAGTTTGTTTTCAAAGGACCTGATGACTGTACTGTTTATTTACTATTTCAGTTTTTATGGCAACATTGGCATTCTCTCACTCTTTTTTTTCTTCAGCAGCCGTAAATACGGAAGAAGGGTTATTGGACTGTATTTCTGCCATGGTGATCTCTTTTTTCTTCTGTTTTTGCTTCCTCCCCTTTTTGGCAGATAAGAAGTTTTTGCACGTTGCACACCACCTAAACAACAGTGGTGACTTTAGGTCTGGATGTGGAGGCTGTGACCTACCAAGGCTGAATTGCTTGGGTACCTCAGTCTTTTTTTAGGAATTAAGTACGCTAACATTCACTGGGGGAGAGGGAGGTGAAAGGTAGTTGATTAGTAATGGGATACAAAGTTGTTTAGCTCTAAACTGGTAGTGGTAGCAACTGATAGCTATTTGCATCTGAAGGTTGTTGCTGGACTGTGTGAAACAAGCTTGCAGTTTCCATCCAGTTCCTTGTGAAAAGCAGCACCACTGCATTCAGTATCACTTTTTTCATTCCGTCACACAATTTCAACAAAAAGATAGATGGGCATTTTTCTGATCCAGCTTTTGGTAGTTAATGAGAGTTCTGACATCAGTTTCAGTGGCTCTGGATCATGCCCGAGTAGGCAAGGAGCCTGAACTTCCCAGGAGCCAGGGAGGAACCTCTAGGATCAGGGGCAATGTGTGCTGCAAAACATTGCATTGCTCCTATCTGTATTCTGGGTAACAACCTCAGTGGTTTTTAATCTGGCTCTGGTGTTCATTTTACACATGTTAATAGTTGCTGCAAATTCATTTTCTAGTGGGTTACTCACAGTTAACAAAGTTCTGAATAGCGGGAGAGGCAAACATAACAAAATAGTCCTTTCTCACAGAGACACATTTTAATACCCATGGACAGCAAAACCATTACAGAATTCCATGGATGACAAACAGGAAGGTAGGACACGAAATGTAACCTTCTGATTTATGAGTGGAATTGTATCTTCTTTAAAATGATGTCACTTCTGCTTTACTTTGAAACTGAAGGCAGTGTTTTAACACAGTTTGCGTAATCTCTCTATGTGTTTTTATGCTGTGCCATTACAGGGCTCTGCTGTGATGGCGAACTCCTCTAGCTGAAATTGTTGACCTACATGCTTTTTAAAGAGTACCTCATTTCTTTTACTAGGATTAATCAGGAGCTTTTCTGCACACTATAAAGTTTTGCTACATCCCTATGCCTTTTGCAGAAATTAACTACTTAACATAGATTACCACCACTGACAGTGTGCAAGTTATTAAAGTAAATAACTAGTATGAGGCTGACATAACTGGCATTATAGTGCTCAACTATATTACCAAATAAAATACAAAAGAGCTGAAACAATCTGGAATGACTGAATTAGGTAAATGACACCCAGAACTAAGTAGGTGACAAGTGGGAGCAGGTTCTCTCTCTCAGTGGGTGGCTGTGTGATTTTGAACAAGTGTGTAGCCTACTTATATTGCTGTTTTCTATGGTGTAAATGAAACTGGTGTGACATTGTCCGGAACCTAGGTGAGGAACTGGGGCCTTGTCCCTGCAGGCAGAGCCCTGTTCCACAATGAATTTTACTTTCATTGTGACATTTTGAAGGTACTACATGGTAATGACACATTGCTCCAGTAATTTTTGTACAATGTCTCTATGAGCTCTCCCCATCTGTCATGACAGCATTAGTCTTGGCATCTCTGATGAAAGAATCAAAATTAAAAGGGAGAACAAAAAGTCAATTTCTAATGGGTTCCAAATACCCATATCTTACAAGCGTGAATTAAATATTGCTCTCATCTTGCAGCCTTCCAGCCATATTACATGGATAAAAACCTCAAAACTATTTAAAATTAAAAATCCTGTTAAAAGCTGAAATATATATAAAGTAAAATAATATTCAGCTGTTTAAACTAACCTGTTGATAGGCTGTCAGCTGTCATTTGATTTGCACTTCATTTGAATTAATAAAAAGTAAACCATAAGCATCATGATTTACAGTAATATAAAAGCTATTACAAAGGACCGTCATCATAAGCTTCTTTGTCATAAAGCTATTGTATCTTACTTTCAATCACTAAACACTGTTAAAAACATTTCCTAATACAATACCGCCTGATGCAATATACAAATTCCTTTGCTTCAAAGACTAGATACAGGGACATGACTTTAAGTCTTTAGAGGCAAATTGGAAGTTTCTTCTTGCATAAATACTGTAAAAAACCCCCAATTTTCATGCTGGTGTTCTTAATCTTTTCTTGAGGCTACACACACACAGAGACACCACCACCACCCCCCCACCCTCCCCAGCTCAGATTTACCCACAGCCATTAAAGTACCTTTATGCCTCCTGCTTTATTTTAAATAACCCTTGGACAAACAGCATCTAGTTACTCAAATACACCAATTTGTTCACTTCTATGAAAAGTGCTATGGACTTTATATTGACCTCCGTTTCATATCTCCTCTTAAAGATTGTTTCTCCTTCTCCCAGATGGGAGCTTTTTGGAGTTAATAATGCCATGAAGAAAGAGCTGGAGTTGCTGGATACCTAATGCCACTTCCTTTCGGGTTTCCTCACCCACGGTATGTGAATAGTCTCCCTGGCTCTTGTCTATCCTATCTGGTCATGGCAATGTCACAGTTGCTCATAGGAGATGTCATCCTCCTGTCTGGCCCTTGCAGCACTCCTCAGGTGCCCGCAGACAGGGGTGCAAGGGAGGACCGGGGAGTGCCCAGGCACCACAAGATCCCCAAGGCATACCCACAGCATTGGGCACTCCTGTGTGCCCACACCAGGGCTGCTAACACATGTCCCAGTTGACCACCTGGCACTGTCCACAGTGCCACACCCTCATATTGCAGCTCAGCACTTCTGTGCCCTCTCCCCGCAGCATCCCCAGAGTGCAGACAACCACCCAAGACACGACCTCTGCTGCTCCCAGTGAGGATGAGGTCTGTCCTTCTCCCGTGATTTTCTCCTTGAACTGATCCTGGACAGAATAGTTCCTCTAATGTCACCTGAGAAGCAGAAGTAGTGTGGTGTTTGGTCCTTTTCACAGGTTGGCTAATCCCTGGCAATCAAGGGCAGTAAAAGTTCTCAAGAAGGCAATGGGACACACCTCAGGGACAACAGCTACAGGCACAGGAGGCAAGGGCAGGACTGGGTGCGTTCCTGGGCTTAGACATAACTCTGAACTCCCAAATGGATGCTTGGCTCTGGAGCATGACACAGCTTTCAACTTACTGTTCACATGTGACAATGGGACCCCATGTGCAAACAACACCTGCCACAGGTCTGACTCCACAAGTCAGAGGACAGTGCACCTCATCAGCTTGCTCAGGAAGGAATGACAGTCTTATCCCATGTTTTCTCCATGGCATCCGTAAAGACTGAGGGCAAGCATCAAAGGAGGTAGAAGGGCAAGAGAGTGGAGTGGTATGCCACCAGTGTGTCCTGACTGCAGTGTCTCTCCCATCAGCAGGCAGAGGACCAGTGGTGCCAGAGCTCCTGTTGAGAGAGGCAAGAAGCAAGGGCAGCCAGCCCAAGAGGAAGCACTCTGAGAACTCAGCCCATAATGCTCTGGGAGAGGACACCTCCATTTCTAAGCACTTGAGAGAGAGCCCCATAGGCTGCCCAGCTGAGGAGCTCCCTGGGGCCTGGTATGTACAACCTATATGTACAGGCATAGGCCCATGGAGGCAACTTACACAGCCTAAACATTGGCTGTTGGCACCCATCGCCAGAGGTACAGGGTATATCTGACGCTGGAGTGGTTAAGGATGGAGGGCAGAGGTGCCTGGCAGTGGCGGGCAGCTGCATGACTTAAGACCATGGGACTACTTTTTCCCTCATGTTCTTCTAAAAACTGGGGCAATGTACACTTTTAACAAAAAGAGATGGAAATGAAGCTAAGAAAATTGCTAGCCCTCACTTTTGTTCACTGTATTTCTATAGACGTTCCTCCAAGGGCGCTCTTTGCTTTTCAGCTGCCTTCAAGGCCAGGCTACAACCTGGCCTGTGTTCTTTGTTTTTAATCTTTCTTTGGGTGTTCTAGGTCATGGCTCACAGAGGGCCTTTAGGTGTCTTTAAGCTAAATGGACTCAGCTTGACTTCGGACGGCAACAGGAAAAGAGGGATGTCTTCTCAAAACTCTGTAACAAAACTGTGCTCAATGTGTGCTGGTCCCAGTGAGAAAGCCTGGCCCACATATAAGTAAATTCTCTTGCTTTTCACCTCCCAGTGGGGCAAGAAATGCCTGGTGAGCTGCTTACTGTGAGCTGGGTGAGATCGATGGGAACACAGGAAAAAGTCTTACATTTGAGAACAGTTAAGTGTGAGCAAGAGGTTGGACTAGATGGCCTCCTGAGGTCCCCCCAACGTGAATCATCCTATGATCCTATGTATATTTGATGGTACTGTGGATCAATACAAGTTTGGCACAGCCAAAACTGAAGAAAACTCTGTCCAAACCCTTTGGGATGCGTTTTTGGTCTGGCAATGAAAGCGCGGCTGCTCTGGGACTAGCACAATATCCTGCCTCAAGGTCATGTTGGTGGTCTTTTGCATTCCAGAATTAGCAGTGATTAGTTGATCATTCACTGCTGGAGGGCAATGTGATTTATCTGGGAGGAACTCATGACATAAGCCCACAGCCAATGAGACATAAAGGACCTAGTTTTGGCCTCTGGGAATTTAGCTGTGCGCTTAGTGCACCAGGTAGTGGCCGAGCTCCTGTACCATGGCATACTTCAGAATTATTTTTGTAGAATTAAGTGGAATTGTGGTGTGACAGTACATAAAAATACGGTGGTGGGCTGACACTGAGGAGTACTTCACTGTCTTGCCTGCGAAGTGGTAAGTTTGCTTCCCCTTGGTTTGGTGCTCCCCAAAGCCTCCTGCTTCTTTTCTTGTCTGTCCTCACAAGTCAGAGCATGGCACGTCACAAAACTGATATAGCTGGGTATGCTACTTCAGGGTTTCAGCAGATCCTGTATTTGGAGTAGTTTGAAAAGTGTCTAGTGGCTTTGTCACATGATTTCTCTGTAGTGTGAGACCAGCCGGCAAAGAGCCGTGAGCTCACATGTTTAGATGGCTTAGTTTGTGCATGCAGATAACGTGAATATCTGCTTGGCAGTGTTTTACAGCAACTGAACATTCCTGACGCTGCCTCTTTTCATCCTTCTGCTCCCCCTTCCTTAACAGCAGAATCAGCAGCTGTAACAACACATGGAGGACACTTGGCAGCTGCAAGACACAGATGCTGAGCTGCGTAATAAACTTCTCCTGTAGAAGAATATGAGTGCTTTTGCTGGCTGCTTAAAAGTCCTTATTGCTGTCTGACTCACTTGCTCAACAAGCAGTTGCAGTGTCCTGATGGCTGTTGGTAATCACTCTTGGGGTTATAAGGACCAATCTAGTTGACCTGCTTAGTCCTTTAGGATGCTGCCATAGCCTAGCTTTAATACTTTGTAAGTGAATTGCATGCTTTCATGGTAGATATTTAAGAGTTAGGTATTGTGCAATGTTTTAGTGGGCCATTGTTTTTATATCTAGAGATAGGCAATAGGCCTGGTTTTGATCACAAGTCACAACAGTGCAAACCAGAAATAACTTCACTGTTGTTAAAGGGGTATAAGCTGTTACAAAACAAATGTGAGTGAGATCAGGGGCGAAGGAGAGCTTTAAATGAAGTCTGCATTTCCTAGTAAGGAAATGGCATATCTTTGATATCTCAGAAACTGGTGTTTTTTGGAATTGGCCTGTGATAAGGATGGGTATAAGGACTCATGGCAGCAGGCTAGTGTTAGGATGGTAGGAAGGCTCATTTCAGAAAAGCCTTGCAGAAGTGTGTTTTAAGGAGGCATTTGAATTTGCAGAGAATGGCCAACTTGGAAGGTTGTCCTGGAGTCTAAAGAGCACTGGGAAAGAAACCAGAAACAGACGCTTGTGGAGATAAAGGCAGGAACTGGGCAGCAAGTCTGGTACACGGCCAAGACAGAAAGGAGGGATGCTAGAAAGAGATGGTTGGAGATGCAAGCAAGGGAAGAGCTATAAACACAAGGACCCACAGCTTGATCTCAATGTATAACATGAGGGGAAGTGCTGAAGGAAAGTGAGTGAAGAGTGGCATGGTCAGTGATGGGGAGAATTATGTTTTTGGGCAAAAGTTCCTTCCACCTCTGTCTAAGGGAAACTGTCTAAGTCACAACAATAGCAAAGATATGGCACCAGTGCGAGTGGGAAGTGAAGCACAGGCACAAGGAAGGGTGCAGGGTGAGGTGGACAGGACAGACCTTGTATTCAGTGGAACAGGGCTAAAGGGGGCCCACCTCAAGTGTATGGACACAGGCAAGGAAGTGCTGAGAGGACAGAATGGTGGAGCAGGCTCTCACAATTTTTCTGGGAAAACAGTGTGACTGGGGGGCTCTCTGAAGTACCTGTACACTAAGACATGCAGCATAGCGAACAGACAGGAGGAACTGGAGGTGCGTGTGCAGTTACAGGACTGCAGCCTCATCAGGGTGACAGAGATGTGGTGGGATAGCTCACACGACTGGAGTGCTGCCTTGAAGGATACAGGCCCTGAAGGAAGGGCAGACTGTCACGGCGAGGAGGGTGAGTTGTCCTTTATGTGAGAGAGCAGCAGGGATGCATGGAGCTCTGGGTGATGGGTGATGAACCAGCTGAGAGCTTATGGGACAGGATTATCAGGCAAACCAACATGGCAACATTGTGATGAGTGCCTGCTACAAACTGCATGATCAAGAAGTAGATGAGGTCTTCTTCAGACAACTGTAAGAAACTTGACATTTGCAGGCTCTGATCCTCATGGGAGACTTGACCACCCTGATATCTGGTGGAGGGTTGACACAGCAGGGTACAAGCAATCCAGGAGGTTTCTGAAGTGCATTGATGACAACTTCCTGACACAGGTGACTGAGGAGCTGATGCGGGGAGGCACTCTGCTGGACCTCAGACTTAAAAACAAGAAGGAACTGGTCAGGTAGGTGAAGGTCAGAGCAGCCTTGGCTGCAGTGACTGTAAGATGGTAGAGTTCGGGATCCTGAGGGAAAGGACCAACAGCAAAAAGCAGGATTAAAACCCTGGGCTTCAGGAAAGCAGAATTTGGCCTGTTCAGGGACCTGCTTTGAAAAATCCTGTGGGATACAGCTCTGGAGAGAAGAGGGGTCCAGGAGAGCTGATTGATATTCAAGGGTCGCCTGCTAGAAAATGGTCTATTCTGACATGCAGGAAATTAAACAATGGTGGCGTGAGGTCTGCAAGAATGAACTCCTGGTAAAACTCAAACATGGAAAGGAAGCATACAAGAGGTGGAAGCAGGGAGAGGAATATAAGGAATATAGAGACACTGTCCAAGAACGGAGGGTTGGGGTTAGGAAAGCCAAAGCCCATCCAGAGTTGAATTTGGTGAGGGATGTGAAGAGTAAAAAGAAAGGCTCCAGTTCTGGGGTCTCCAGTACAAGGGAGACATAAACATATTTGAACTAGCCCAACAAACAGACAAGATGATTAAGGGACTGCAGTATCTATCATATAGAGGAGAGGCTGAGAGAGCTGGGACTGTTCAGCCTGGAGAAGGCTGGGCGGGATTGTATCAATGTGCATAAATACCTGATGGAGGGGAATAGAGAAGGTGGAGACAGATGCTTCTCAGTGATGCCCAGTGACAGGACAAGAAGCAATGGGCACAAGCTGAAATGCAAGAAATTCCATTCAAACATAAGAAAAAAACTTGTTTACTGTGAGGGTTGTGAAACAGTGGCACAGGTTGCCCAGCAAGGTTTTGGAGTGTCTGTCTGTAGACACATTCAAAACCCAACTGGACATGGTCCTGGGCAACCTGCTCTAGCCAACCATGCTTTGAGCAGGGGGTTGGACTAGGTCATCTCAAGAGGGCCGTTCCCATCTCAGCAATTCTGTGATGCTGTGCACGTGCTACATACAAAAATGCTGCTCAGGCTAGTGGTAGCTGATGGGAAATAGTTCCCAAAAGGCACATCTCCATAGTACATGAGATGTAGTTCCCTGGCAGGGGAGAGGGGTCTAAGAGTGGACAAGGGCACCAGCACAGAATAGGCGGATGCTTCATCTCAGCCAGCGCTAGTGTCACCTTGGCAAGAAGCTACCACCTAATCTATGCCTGAGGAGAAGACTCCCATTTCCACTTCAGTTAGTCGTGTCTCCTTCATAAGACTGACATTCATATAAACATTTTTAGCTGGAAAAGGACAGCCCTATTTCTAGTTTGCAGAGGAGATGTTTTCCTGTGACCTTTTTGCGTCCTTGTATTCTAGCATTTAAAGACAAACAGCTGTCCCAAGCTTCAGCTGGAGGAGGAAAAGGAAGACACCATCAAGCATGAATGTTAGTAAGTCCCTTTTCCTCTCATTGTCTGGTATATCTAGGATGATTTTTAGCCGTAGAAACAATTGTCTCGCTGATCTCCGTACACTTGATGTTATTAACTAGTATTGGACATCAGCATTTAAAAATTCCTTCTCAAAGTACGAGTCTTGTTTCTCTTGATATACATCGGAAACTGATCTGCTTCTTTGGTGGCTGCTTGGTAAGTGTTTTGGAAAATACCCATCAACACTGAATTTTATTTTATGTAACAATTGGTATCCTGCAATTTTATGATATTCAAGCATTCTGGATCTAAATATACTACATCTAAAATTAATATATTACAAAAAAAGTCTAGGATTACTCCAAATAAACCACAGATTAGGAACAAGAAAATACTAACCTTCAAATAATAGGACTTAAATACCTGTTTCAGCAGTGCTTTCATGCTGCTTTGCTTGCTTGAAAACATGTGAAGTATTTATTTTTAATTCATATTATCTCATTATTGCAGGTTTCCTTTACAACGTGGCTCATTTCAAGCGTTAAAAAAAGCCTAGTGATTTTTATCTGAGTTTTAGATTTTCCAGCAGTCATCGGTCACACGTATACTGCTAGTTAGAACTGATGTAGCAACCTGGTTTTGTTTTTTCTTTCATCACATTGGTAGTCCAGAAGGCAAAATGTATTGTGACAGTTGTCTCTGAGATGCAAAGATAAATGTGAAAAGGAGCCAAGGACTGTTGAGCTAAACTATTGTGTTAGAAAGCTGAAGGTAACCATTGAGAACTTCTTACTCCCACTTACGTAATGAGTGAGGGCTTTCCAACACAAGAACTCCCAATCTTTTACTAAGTGGGCTCTGATTTGGCAAATAGAGTCCGAGACACATTTTTCTCCATGTGAGTAGCCCCACTGAGGTATCAATGCCATCCACTAGCATCAAGATGCTCACAGGGACAGGGTCAAAGGCTACAGGGGGGAGAGGTTTGGAAGTTCAAAGGATTTGCTCACCAAAATCAGGTGCTGTGGATCTCCTACCTTTAATTGTTACTGTAATGCATGCTTAGAGCACTCTGATATCCCTGTTCTTTCCCCTGCTCAGGGGTAGTCCTGTGGGTCATGTCTAAGCTGATGGGCCCGGGCCATGGCAGGGTGCAGGTTCACAGTCCTGCCTTGTTCAGGGCATGCTGGCTCTCCACTCCTCCTGGGCACTCAGACTCCCTCTCCTTTTCTGCAGAGACCTGGGTGCAGCCTGGCAGGGTACCAAGATATGAAGGAATGTTCTGGGTTCTTCAGCTTAGAGGCAGCCTTAGGATCTCCTCTATGAGTTGAGTGTCTAGTTTGCATTGCATGAATAAAAAGTGGTGAGTTGTTCATGTGCAGGGAAAATTAATTTAACCCTCTGTGGATTTAAGGTATAATGATCTTTGGGGTCTTGTCTTTATTGCCTGTAATCACACAGAGAAGTAAAATGAAAATGAAGGGTTATCAATTCTTCAGCCAGGAGAAGAATAACAGGAGGGTGATAGAAACTGAACACAAGGCAGCACTAGTAAAGGAAAACTACAAAGGAAGTCATGAAAGCGGCTGGTGGTATATACAGAGAGACAAGGCTGAGGAAGGGGTCTTGGTGGATGAGGTACAATAACGAAGGGAAGCTGTTTGATCCTTTGTAGCTCCTGGGTCAGAAGCAGCTGCACCTGCAACACCCCTAGGCTCTCTGTGTGCTGGCCAAGGCAGTGGCTGATAGTGTCTGCTGCTGTGCAAACATGGGCTGCCCTTCTCCTGTATATCACTGCATGAATCAAACATCTGGACTCCAGAGATACCTTATTAGTGCTAAACAACCTTGATTCAATTATACTACAAGATGCACACAAGATGATATCTTTTGCACGGTCCTGAACTGTGAAGGGCTTATAGGAGGTATAGCACTGGAGAAGGGGGTGGAAAGCATAGAAACTCAATTATTCTCCTATTTCCACAGTTGGTCCATAATAGTCCATAAACGGGGTGGAGGTTGAAGAGTTTGTGTAGCCTAATGCTGGGGATCATTTGAATGATTCTGTGTTTTTAAGGTTCTCAGTCCCATTTGCTCCACAAACACTATGTCTACGTAGACAAAAAGAAATTAGGGCATGATTTTCAGGCCTGGAGTTTGAAAGTCAGCACTTGGCTACGTGGCCAGAGCTACTCCGTTGTGCATCTGCAGCTTCTGGTGGTTTAAAACTCACTTTTCTTTCCTGACATTAGAAAACGGATCAGCAAAACCACTAGCAGTAAGAGTTTTGCAAAGAGCGGGGGTGCGAAGTGCACTGCCTGGGCCAAATTCCACACCAGATAATTCCATCGAGGCGATGCTTTCAATTGGGCATCGTTATCTTCACTTCCTGTCTCATACTGCAGTGCCGTGCTACTGAGCAGCTGCTGATTTCCTCCTCCCCAGGCCTGGCTGCATGTCACAGTGGGGCTGCACCGTTTCCTCCCTGCTCTTTGCTTCACTCACAGGAGTTGTATGGAAAGGCAGCAAATGATGGAAAGTGCTTGGAATTCCTCTGTTGAAATTTACGTCTTCTAGTGTGATTATTTTTTGCTATTATGGAGCAAAGTCATATTTTAAAAACTTTTCTGTTGTTTCTGCAGATCTGTCATCCATTTCCATGGATACATGAGTGGTAATAAGGCAGCCAGAAGCTGTCAATTCCAGCCACTCACTGGCTGCCCAGTGAGCAGTGAAAAGCTGCTGAAGTCATTAGTATTTTACACTTGAAAATAACACAATAGTTTGAACTTTTCTGGTACTCCTCATTCAGGAATCCCCAGGTCTGGTAAATGAGCCACTACTATAAAACAATTAATTAGGCCTCATAACAGCTTGGTGAGCGTGTTAGGAGGACATGGAGGCTGGGAGCACTGAAGTGACCTGTCGAAGGCCACCCCATGACCTAGTGGCATGGGCAGGAAGGCATTCAGTTCACCCACTCTGGCTTCCAGCTCCCTGGACTCATCCCTGAATGTATTAGGCTTAGACCACCTGCAAATCAGGTTATGGAAATATACCCATCCTCATCTGCTTAATGACAAAGCATCTCTCTCCTTTTTTTCCCCAGAAAATCCAATGCATCTTTGATTTGGTGAGTTTCTGCTGCAGCAAGTGTCATCAGATAATAGAAGGGCTGCATTCCTGCAGGATATGGCATATGCTAACTGTTCATTGAATGGGTTTCCCTGTCCATCATGTTGAATTCCTCAGTCAAGTTCTTGCTAGTTCTTCTCTAAGGATAAGGCTTCTGCCACTATGACAGGGAGATTATTCCACAAAGATGAGAGATCATGTGTCATTATTATCTCTGAACACTGAGTTATTTTTCTGGACATTTCCAACATTAAATATCTCTTAGTTGTGTTTCAGGGAACAAAGCTAAAGAGAAAAATAGAGGAAGGATTTTTTTTTTATATATAATATCATTACAGCATGCTCTGGTTTTGCATGTTCTGATTTTTAGTATAGTCACCCTATTTTTCAGCTTTTGACTTCTGCTCTATGAGGTGACACAAATTAAGTGATGATTCTTTCATTCTTGCACCCTTACATAATCCGCTGAAATAAACAGATCTTTGCATGTTAAACAACTGTTCAGATTAATTAAGGTAGGTGGAACTGGGCCCATCACGATTTACCTTCTGTGAATCCTCGTTTTCTGTTCCTAAAAGGCCCCGCAGGTGAGTGACTCTGTGTGTATATGGAAAGATTTAGAGAGTTTTGATAAAATGCACTGCTCGAGTAATCCTCAACTCAGCTAACTTGCCATCATACTTCTCAATTTACCAGCAATACGCCTGGAGTTTTTCACAATCTCTCATAATTATTATTAACCAAAAGTCAATCCCTGCAAACACTGCGGGGATTATATACCTAACTTTTACACACAGCCCACCTAGGTTCAGTGGCTTTATTTGTGTAAGTAAAGATTACAGAGTTAGGCCCAGCAAAATATGATGGCATCACCCAAGTATCCCCATGCCCTCTACATTGTCTCCTTTCAGTCATTCACATGCATAGTCAATAAAATTGGTCCCAACACAGGTGATAATGGTTAACCTCTTTCCATTCTCAGAGGAAGCTCTTTATTATGACCCTTTATTTTCTGTCACTTAACCCATTTCTAATCCTTAACAAAGACTTCATCCCTAGCCTTGTGATTATTTATTTCCCTTAATAGTCTTTTATGAGGGACCTTATCAAAAGCATTTTGAAAACTCAAGTAAATTAATATCTTGCAGATCACCTTTATCTACTGGTTTATTAACTTTTTCCAAAAACAAAATGTTGTGCTTTTCAACATTATTAAATGGCTTGGGGAAGGCACACACACACACAAAAATCAGATGTATTTTGACAGCTACTGTGGTGGTTTAGCAGAGCTGTGCTTGGATTAGCACTGTTCTTCTGTCTGTACTTAAGAACTCTATTTCATTTCCTGGCATCTCTCTCTTCAGGTCAACCACTAGTTCAAGGTGGAAGTGATAAGTCTGCAGCATCTCAAGTGTGCTCGTGTTAGCTCTTGGGAAGTTGAGAGGAAGGAAATAACAGTCCATAAAGTTTTGATTGCTTGGAAAAGAAGAGATGTTTGTTGAAAGTATGAGTAAGGCCAGCTGCAAAGAGTTCAGGAGTGAGCAGAAGTAGTCCTTCATTGGCTGCTCACTCACTTTAGCTATTAATTGACAGCATTTCATATTGCAGGTTGAGTAGAGGAAGGCTATTTTTCTCAGGCCTGTTAGGGGGCTATCTTGTATCATCCACTTTTTAGTTAGTGGAAAGTTCACTTTAAAGATGGATAGAACAGCATGATCCAGGATGGTGTGGCAGGGAAGGTTTTGGCAAAAATAGTGGCACTGAAGAAGTAAAATAAATGTGCCATGCTCTATTCCTCCCCCAATTTTAAAATATCAGCATTTTGCAAGCAATGGGCCATATGCTCCCAGGGCTTGCAAGCCAAAAAGTATAGCAACTTACTACAAAACCGCTCTCCAAATTCTACATGCAAGCCAAAACCTCCTACTTGGTATGCTGCCGTCATGCCAACTTGCAGAACAGAGATTGGGCCTGAGCAAGGAGATCTGCAAAAGAATGGCAGGTTATGCACATGCACACATAAAGGGAGATACAGGCTGTGGCTGACTGGAGTTGGAGTCAGGACACTTGTGCAAGCCCAGCTTGGGGAGAGAAAGCAAGATAAATTGCCACTGATAGCAAGCAAATGTTTCCCAACCAGAATGCCCCCTCCCCACAGAGGGAAGGCAGTGAAGTCGCCTTGGGTTGCTCCTGCAGGGCTTTCTATGCAGAGGAAGGAGGAGTGTGGACCTGCAACGCTGGCCCCTTCCAGTCCATGCTCTGGGAGGAGCATGGCTCTTCAGCATGGACACCATGGCAGAGTGGCTGCAGCGGCTCTAGTCCCGTCATGTTGGACGGGAACCATCCTGCATGCTTCAGAAATAAGTGTTCAGAAATAATTAACTAACACCAAAACCAGGTTCCTGAAGAATACTAGTGCTACGCAGAGATATATAGGTGCTCTTCATCTGTACCTCACAGGATTGTCTGTCTGTCTGTCTGACGCAGTGAAGGAGAGGTCTTTGTTCAAGAATTTTCTGTGTGGCAAAGAAAGGCGAGAGTTGGTCCCATCAGTGTCAATTTGCTATCAGCAGAAATGTACATTTTACTGTGGTAAGACTATTAGTCTAGGCATGTGCAAGTACTGGGGAATGCCACCCACAGATGATGGACTTGTGGGTCTTGTCTGAGACCTCACGGGGCTGTCCATTTCCATGTTCCCTGACCGCTTGGTACAAGGCTCTCCTGTATTTTGCATACTCTTCTATTCTCCACGACAGAGCATCCGGAGAGTACTTTATATTTCTCCAGGGATAATCCTTGCAATATTTTAGCCATTGGCTAGCTCAGAGCTCTCCCCTTCTCTGGCTGGTACACTACATGCTCTCTGGCAGAGGTTTAAAGCAGTACAGATGCTCAACTTTTCTGAACATTTTTGTGAGTTCGATATGATAAAAAAAGAGGTAAAGAATGCCTATTTGAGGATCTGTACTTGCCACTATAGGCAGAGTGAATTGGGGTAATAAAATCACAGGATAGGATGTATGGAGTGGAGCATATGCTCTATCTCCACCAGGAGCGAGCCAACTGCTGCTGGGAGGATGGGGCTGTGAATGGCCTCCGGACCAAACACTTGCTCGATTTGCACGCCTGCACGGCTGCTGGTGGATCCAGCTGCTCCTTCCCCTGGCTGCCTTACACAGCCGCGGGGACGCTCATGCCCAGGCACAGAGGGGCAGAGCAGCTCCTTGGGGACTGGAGAGCAGGCAAGAGAAAAGGACATGATCTGGGAAAAACATGTTCTCTGGCCCCACAGCTGTACCAAAACGCTGTAGGTAAAGCTGAGACATAGCAGGCTGGTACTTGAATGAGAAGTTTCTGAGAAGTAGCTAATGCCAGGTGCTTCAGAGTGCAGTTTTCTGCTTTCAGTAGGTGGTAGTTTCTACCTCTGGTATCGTCCCTTTGAGACTGGTGGAGGAATTCCCAAAGGTAGTTGTTGGGAGAAGTGGTAAAGTCCATGTCCTTTAGTAGGAGTTACATTTAAGCTTCTACTGAATTGCACCCTGAATGTGTCATTTTCAACAAGGCAGTCACTTCTCCCCCACAAAGGAGCAACCAGTGCTGTGCTGTCCTGAGAGGACAGCAAATGTTGGTTACTGTGATTTTATGGGGTTGAGATATAATTACACTCTTGTTATCAAATCTTAGAGTGAAATACAAGATGTACCATTTTAAGCATGCAATTTTGGCAATAATAATAACAATTTTCTCCAGAATGCCTTTTTTTTTTTAAATGTTGGTATGAAATAAACTTTTAAGAGCAGTGAGAATATGTATGGAATTTTCTCATCCTAAAATTTATGTTAGTCTATTTTCTGCAACAAGTAATCAAAAGTCCCGTGCAGGAGTACATGAAACAGGATTGCTCTTTTTTATTTCTTGGGAGATCGCCATCATTACATTGGGCCAGAGCTATGAGTCAGGGCTGCTGTTTCCTATCCTGAAGTGAGGAATCTCTCTCAGGAAGTCCTGTGTTGTGCTAGAGATCAGAGTAGGTGATAATGGTCTCATCTGGCTTTGAAATTTATGAGAAGGAGATAGGACATGTAATGGAGTCATTATTTTGTTTTAGTCCATTCTTCACATTGCAGCACTTGGAGATGTAAAAGCCGTGTGGTGACCAGATGGAAGGAGTAGGGAATGGGGAAGAGCAGTAGAATGGCTTCCCCATTACTAGTAAGAAGATCCTGAATAGAAGCAAAAAATGCTGGGAAAATATGTAAGTAATTTTATCCATACAGATGGTTTTAGAAAGAAGTATAGGTTATGAGAATGTAGGCCCTAAACTGAGAGGAGATGGAAAGAGAAGGGAAGGGTCAGAGAATATGGGCTAAAAATAAGAGGAAAGATGAGTGGTTGCATCCCCTAGAACCTGAATCAACTCTATTTGAGGTATAAACATCAGCAGAGGACT
This sequence comes from Ciconia boyciana, assembly GCF_034638445.1. Taxonomy (NCBI): domain Eukaryota; kingdom Metazoa; phylum Chordata; class Aves; order Ciconiiformes; family Ciconiidae; genus Ciconia; species Ciconia boyciana. The sequence continues at coordinate 104,137,622 of NC_132936.1, read as the reverse complement.
CTGAATTCTTGAATGAAAATGGAAAAATACTCAAGGAACATGAACTTAAAAATAAGATCATTAGGGCCGAGAAGAAGGAAATAGATGCCATTTATGTGAGGCTTAGAAATATTCCAAATTGCAAGAATTAAAAAAAATTGGTCCTTCAGTTTCCCTGTAATCTTCCACATGCTTAATTCAGAACTCTGGGACCCAAAATTGCCAGCACATCCAGGTTCAAATTTTTGGCTTATTTTCCAAGGTTTTGTTTTCCTGTTATCCTTAATTCCATTCCTAAATATCTGTTTGGTAACTCTCAGTTCCTAGTGGTTTCTATTTGGAGCTGGGCAATATAATTTCTTCCACCAATTCTTAAACTTCCAATCTACCTTCTTTTGTGGCCGTGAGAGGAAAATGTATTTTTAAATCATTAGAAAACTGTATGTGCTTCAAACAAATGCTTATTTTATTGTAGACCTAAAATTAATTTTAAGGCAATGTTAAATAGTTGAAACCTTTCAAGGTGATCTGTACTAAAACTTTGCTTTATTTTATGAGGAAATACTGAACACTCTTGACTTGCTTAATCTAGTAAAACTAAGATGGAATGGGGATATGATGAGTTTTCATAAAGATATTTAGGAGGTAAACTTCAAAGACAAAAAGAATTAGTTAAAGAATAATACTGGCATGAGAACAAGTGGACGCAAGCTGATTATTAATACATTCAGACTGGAAATTTAGAGAGAGATTTCCATCCATCCGTCCAAGAAGTGATATTCTGGTAATGGGAACAGAGAAATTCACTGGTTTAGGCTGCAGTTGGTACACTGATGAAACCGATTGTATCGCAGAATTCTTAGGGACAGAAAATGAGGCTTGTGATGTGGATCAGTTGGTATCTGCTGTTGAGGTGTCAGCAGCTGAGTTTGAAAAGAGACTTGGTTGTTTATTTGCACCATTGCTTTATTCTATTAATCACATGCTTCAGGACTTTTGTTTGCAGTCTGCGGAGGTCAGTAGGGGTCATTTTTACTTTTCGTTTATGCATTGCTAGACTTCTAGGTTGGTCTCTTTTTCACCTCTGAACCATGAAAGAGCAGGATGTAGGCTAGGGCCCCTAATCTCTGCATGTATCTCACTCATAAGCTCAAGTTTAAACTGATCACCAGATTTGGGGTGAGGAAGGAGTTTCCCTGTTGATCAGATTGTCAGGAACTACTGCAGAAGAGGGGATTGTCTTCATCTGTCTTAATTACTTAGGATTTGCAGGAGATTTCACCTAACAATTTCCTTCTATTACAAGGATTTGGGCTATTGACAATGCATTGGATCTTGCCTTTTTGCTTCCTGGGGCTCATTAAGTTTGCAGATGCTTTATGATGAAGTGTAAAGTTTCTTACAGTCTGCTGGGGAGCATCCTGGGGCCAGTGGTGTGTGGGGACACGAAGGGCAGAATGCCTGTGGTCTCTCCAGTCTAATAATCTGTGAAAGTCTGCATTTGCTGGCCCAGCTGACCCCTTCTGGCCTTATTTCCTACATTCCTTATTATTTTTTTCCAAAAAAAGTGCTTCCAAATGTCAATTTTAATTCAATCTGAAATATTTTGTCTTTCATGATGTGTCAAACTGTCCGATGACTAAAACATCATTGAAAAACCAACCTGGTCACACAGGAGCCTCCTCATGCCCTGGGTTCCTCCACAGCCTCGAGTTAGATGTGTGCCTGTGGGCAGTGTGCACAGAGCAATCCCTCTGGAGCCAGAAGCCAGAAAACGGGCTGGAAAACAGGCTGGAGCCCTACGTCTATCCTGCCTCACATTAGGCTGGGCAGCCCAGTGGACCCGGTATCTGGGCTTTCAAAATTTGTCTGCTATAGATCAGAAACGAACTGTCCTGAATTGGGCCAGAGAATAAGGGAAGCAGCTGTATTTCAGGGGAACACTTTTGAGCGTGATGTAGGTCAGGCATTGCTCCGGGCGTGGTGCTCAGGTGCAAATCACCGATGGCCCTAAAGCAGTGCTCAGGGGAGGACTCAGACCTCCTGCCCACCTAAGGAATGGGGGCAGTTCTTTGGTAAGGGGTCAACGTGGGGATTTAGGAAATGGGCAGGCAGGAAGGGGCCCAGCTCTTCTTCTTCTGACACAGCTCTCACTTGTGGAGCCACTTGCCGCACCAGGTGGCTCTGACACAAGAAAGCATCACAGAGCTGCTGGAGAAGTCTTGCTGATGAATTATGGTGAAGCTACCATTGTGCAGCAGCTTAGCAATTAATCAAGAAGAAAGATGAATTGAAACTACAACGGTCTGTAAGATCCTGGTACTCTGCTTTGTAACTTGCACATGCTAAAGACATAAAACGGTTATGATGGCTTCTTCCTTCCTTTCCAGCCTAAAGATAGTAAAAAAATTCCCCCCTTGCATGAAACAGACAAGTAAGCTGCAATGATTCCTGTGGTGTACTGTTTTAATATGTGCTGTTTAATTATACTTTTATGACTGGGAACAGGTAACAGTGTTCATGCTAAAAATATTTAGACATATGGATTCCCCTTGTATTCAGAGTTGTTTTCATCTACCAGACTCATAAAGTAGTGAAGCTACATGATAATGCCATATGTATAATAAAAGCACATTTTTTGAAGACTACATAAATGTATACTACTAAAATACACATATTTTGCTAAGGAAATTAAAAATGAAAGATAGGTTTAAAACATTGTTAAAGGCTATAATGGGAATGGCAAGTGGCATAATGGGAATAATGCCCTGGGATTATCCTTGGGCAATAGGGAATAACCAGAATTAGATAGTATTAAGGACAATAAGTCCAATCCTGCAGAGCGCGAGCAATCCTGAGAAGCGCTGAGCCTGCTCAGCTCACGGTGAAGTCAGTGGGAGCTGAGGGCATTGAACACCTCTGCAGGATGAGGCCCGAGTCAGAGACTTCCAACCTAAGGCTGTCATTTTTAGCCTGGATTTTTATGAGATGCCAATTTGATTTTTATGAGATGCCAATTTGGATGTCTTAGCGGGACCCTGGCACACTGAGAACCACTCAGAACAGCAGCCAAATTTTTCCGAATGGGCCTGATCCACCTGCCACTTAAATTGAAGGACAGATCCCCATTGCCCTCTGTGGGGTTTGTTTCTGGCCCTGTTATCAGGAGGCACCCTGAGTGCGTTGCAAATTGGCTGAGGGAGGTATGGAAGCAGCACATCTCAAAAATCCTGTGCTGCTGGCACTCTGGTTAGGTGGAGCCAGCTTAACTCCATTTTCAATTGTGAGATGGCCAAGTTGTGCAAGCGCTTCTGCCCATTTCATTCCGTAGCACAATAAACCCCTATTTTACATGCCTCAGATAGCCAAGGTTACAGAGCTGTAAGGACAGTGAGAGTCACGTATCTTGATTTCAAGCAAACAGTTTCCTTGGATGGAAAAATAACATTTTTGATTCCCTGAGTAGAAAAAACCTGGAAAAGCGATCTCCCCCTTTCCCAGAGTCCAAGCAGGAGTGTTTTAATAACCTTATTAGCAAGGTCTATGTGAAATACTAGTGACTATGGCCTCGATCCTGCAGTTTTAACACAACTGTCCATGACCATGGAGTGAAGGGGTGTGTGTGTGTGAAGTGTTTGCAGGACTAGGGGCTATGACCCTGTCCCGCTGAAATCGTCAGAGAGTTACCAAGTGTTGTTGAGTTTGGGGGTGCAAGATCAACCCCACTGCCAAACCCAGTGTGCGCTTCCACAGGGCAGGGCCAAAACAAGCCTACAGTTTTTGGCTGGTGGAAGTGAATTCAGGTGTCTAATGTGCTCCTGCCCTCCAGCCGTGCCGTGAAAGCTGCTGTCAGAGTAGGGGGCTTCACTGTGGCCCCCTCAGACAGTCTCAGGGTGTCTCCTGGGGCTATTCGTTTCCTTCCTCACCATGCAGGGATGCAGTGAGCCCATTGCCTTGCAGCTGCATCAGCAGGGCTCTTACTTTCTTAATTTTCTTAGGTGGGAAGTTGAGAAATTCAGCCTCTTTGGTGGCTCATGGATTTTTGGCAACCTGGCCCAAAAAAACTTGTATTTACCTGCATTTCCATGCCTGTTTGGAGCTCTATTTTAGCTGCTACAGCAAAATCATGGGTGCAGTGTGAGGGGAGTCAGAAGAGCCCTGCTCAGGGTGCAGTCATCTGATTTGGTTCAGTTTGTGCCAGCAGTCTCCAAGGGCATGGAAGCAGCTCCTGCAACACATCATCTGTGCCTACACTGGGTGAGAAAACAGTCATGTCCTCCTGCTGTCACCCTTCTCTGGCCCCAGAATGGGCAGTTGTGCAAGGAGGTCCAACCCATGGGTGCTCTTGGGAAAGCTGGAGCAGGAGGTGTCCCCACAGTGGGCGGCCATGTGACTTGAGGAGGCCCCAGCTGCCTGGGCAGCTTGACATTGCAGCACAGCCTAGCATGTCTGTGCTGCGTCTCCAACCCAAACCATCTCATATCTGCCTGGATGTTGGCCTAGGAGCTCTCCATCACTGTGGGAGTGAGGCCAACCTCAGGAGAGAACTTTCAGGAAAAAGTGACCCATGATGAGATGTTTGTTTCTCTGAGGCTGGGCTAGACCTCAGGCTGCCCTTCCCTGGCTGTGGGGTGGGGAGAGCAGCAGGTCTTCCAGGAGGAGCTTCTTCAATGTTCAGGTACACCTTCAGTATGGACAGTTTCTACAGCTGCTCCTAAAACGCTGCTGCCTTGTCCCTTTAGAAGGCATCTGAAGGTACCTCTCAATTCTTCAGGGCATCTTTGGCACTCTGAAACCACTCATAAATACCCTTGTTAAAACATGTGCTTCAGCATAATCACAATGAGCCTAACTCCTAAGTCCAGCCTTACAGGGAGGATGGCACTTACGTCCTTAAATGTATAATATAGAACATCCACATTCATATTTTTAGTAGCATATAGCAGTGGTCCAGCCTTTAGTGTACTGTATGTACTTTTAATAATCTCCATAAAAGCCTGATTTTCAATCCCTAGGCTCAAGCTGACAGTGTAAATAAAATCACCCAAATCCACAGGGTAAGAGAAATGAAAATGACAAGGATTAAAATTTTGTCAAACCTCTTTCTTTTTAAAATTCTGCTTCCCTTCCAATTGGATCACGACCCTCTGTGTGCACAGCTTAAGACCAGACGGTATGCTTTCACTTTTATTCCGCTCTGCAGCAGGCTTACAGTATTTAGTGAAAGTCTGTAAAGAATGTGTGCTGTGTAGAGAGTTAATACCATAATCCCCTATCGTTAGGGTCAAATGCTGAATAGAGCAGAAGAATTAGAAAATATGTTACATACAATGGCAGAAAAAATGCATCAGCATGCTGTTCTGTTAACACAGCATTCATTACCAACAAGTAAATGACAATGAGGTAATAGAGTATATTAAGAGATGTGTACTTCAAGTCTAGTGCGCGTGTTGTTATGAGAACCTAAGACTTTGAGTGAGAATCTAACTCTGTGGATACACACACATCGCAGGGTTCTTCATTGCATATAATTGCGTCTTTCTAGGAAGCACTTTGATGCAAAAATCAGCTTTTAAAATTATTTGGCAGAGGTGAACTTTGAATACTCCTTTTTTTAATTTCCTGTGAAGTGCAATATCTATATTTCGCTATCCAAGCATGACAATACATCTGCCTCTAGAGAATTCCCAAGCATGAATTGCAGTAATTTTAGCTAAGGAAATATTCAGAAAACAATCCTAGTGCTCGCCTTTTCAAGAGATCCTTAGGGGGCTAGCTACTTACATCGTATAGAATTGGCATGGGTGTTTCACTCCCTTGGGTTTTCAGGAAAAAATGAGCCAGTATGTGCTGGAGGAGTGACAATTTGCTAGAAGAGGAGAGAGAAAATACATTTTGTATGTAGTGTTGCCTGAGACCAATTGCAAAATATAAGAATCACACGATCCAAAAATCTTATCCTTATGAGTTAGCATGTTGTGCCTTCCTGTAAGGAAAAGACTGAGCTTCACAAGAAGGGGGGTGATCCTATGGAATAGGAAGAGATATAGAAGTTATTTGGCTGCCTGTACTGACACTAAGTAGTGTCTGATTCCCTAATTATTCCTGCTGATTTAGCCTAGTTATTAAGGGAGAGAGACAGTGCTGAGCTGGAGACAGGATGAAGGTACTTAAAAAACATCTTGCAATAGCTGGTTAATGACAAACTGTGGAAAGCACAGCAGCAACATGTAACCTCAAGACTTTGTCCAGTGCAAGCATGTTATCTTATCTCATGACTGATCGGTTGTAAATAGTGCCAGGCGGCACTTTACCAAACTGACCACGTATGGTCTTATGTAGACATATGTGCTGGCTGTGCACTGTCACCTGCACAATGTTTACAATTTTGTGTTATTTTCCTACAGTAGGAGTTGGGAGTGGTCAGGAAATTACTTTTATCTGAAGAAAAAAAAAAAAGAAAATTAATTTCTCAAAAGTTTTGTTCATTTTCTTAATAAATTCAGAAAATTCCTGGTGAAAAATCCACATTTCCCACAAAAGCTCTTTTTTTGTTAAAAAAAAAGTCTTCCTCAAAAATTGCTTGAGTGGTAGTTGAAGTTAAAGAGATTTTAATTTTAAAATCTTTCAGATTCCTGATGGGAGAAAAAATGATTTATGGGGCTGTTGTTTCTCATAACTTGTGCATCAAAATAAATTTCTTTTAGTTTTGAAAGTTTTCTAAAAATCTCTTTGAGCATTTTTGAGTTTTTTGAATAGGGCTTTAAGCAGTTGAGCACCTCTGACAGACAGCAAGTGGCAGGCAACATTAGCAGGGTCAGGACCAAAGGTGTTAGTGTCCTGTGCTTGAGTTTTTGTGTCCTGTAGTGGTCTCATCACCAGAGGTGAAAATTGCTGAAGGCTTCCTTTAATTGTAATCCTCATGAAAATTTGTTTTACCTACTTTACAACATTCTTTGTTCAAAGTCGCACACCTGCGAAAACAAATTTAGAAAAATTAATTGAAAAGGGGTCTCACCGCTGAAATACAAAAATCCTTCCCCATCTAGGTGTGTGGTTTTCATAGGCATCCATTGGTGTCAAAGACATTTTTCATCTGGGTAAAATTCAGCTTTGTGGTTTAGTCTTCATAATCTCAGGTATACATTTCTTTCTACCCTTAGGCATTAAACATAGAGAGCTATAAGTAAATTCTGGGTATTCAGTTTATTTACCCACACTTACTACAGTATGGTAAACAGCCAAAGCCAAGCTGTGCCAGACTGCTGCCAAGTAAATCCTGGTGAAGAGATTCGTAGAGACTGAGCTGCATATATCTGGCTGCAACTCATGGTAATAGGAGTGCTGCATATTTTCTAAGGGAAGAACGTCTCACCTGGAAACTGCAGATTTCTTGAGTGGATATTATTTAAATCAATAGATTATGCATATTGGTCTTGGCTCAATTTAATATCTAACTGAGTCAGTAGGCTGAAATAATTAGAAATTGTGACCAGAAAGGGAAATGGAGTGTGATAGATTAAATCAAAGGAAAAAAAACTGTTGTTTCTTTGGTGACAGGAGAATACACAGCAGAAGATAAAGTATTTGATGTGGAGTTCCTTCTCTAAGACAAAATAAAAAATACACAAGATAATTCAGGTGAGTGAAGGATTATTCAGGTTAGTGCTTGTCATTTAACAGGTGGTTCAGCTCAAGAAATGAGCCAACAAACCTAGAGCAAGAATCTGATAATAATCACTGCCATGGCTAATTTTAGGGCTAAAAAACCCCAAAAGGAGACCTTCGTGAAGTGGCTGATGGCACTGCCAGCCTGAGGCACAAGGAGGAGAAGGGCAGGCAGGGCCAACAGGTCAGCGAGCGGGAGCCATGGCCCCGTCCCTAGTCCCCAGTCTTTGCTTTCCATACAGCTCTCTTGGTCAGGCTCAGACAATTAAACGTTGTACTGCTCGTGTTTTGTGCAAGGACAATTAATCCCCATTCACTAAAAATGCCTGGATTGAGGTTGATTGTCTTAGAGATGGTTATTTTCTAAGATCTAATTTCGGGTTCAGCTGAGTGGAATCGAGCCGGAGGTCTGACTGCCGAGCACTCAAGTCTGTGCACAGCAGATGCAGACATTTTTCAGACAAATTAGTGAAGAGACCTCTGTGACGCACACAAACTGCTCTGTAATGATTATGGATATTGTTTGGATGTTTCAGTGTTCATGATATGACTATATGGGGTTAAATCAACAGTACTGTTGGGAAAACAAGCAGAAAAGGGAAAAAGAATAGTATCATTTGCTTAAATGAGCAAGTTGTGTACACTCTGCTCACTATCAGTTTGCATCTTCTCGTGTGGCTCCACACAACTCCTTCCTGTGGATCAGAAGGGGATTGACTCAAGTGAATCACCCAGGAGGTGTTCTCTTGCAGAGACATCCAGTTTCCTTTGCACTCAGTGACACACGAGTACCCAGGAACAAAATTTTTTCCCACAGCTTCCTCACATAATCAGTGCATGTCCTGCATCCCTCTTTGGGATGAAAATCATTTGAGAAGAAGGGAAATTAACTCTTTCTGCCAATATCCACACCCTGTCCAGGTCAATGGCAGCTGCATGTCTTTGGGTGTTTTTGGAAAGGCTCTAAGGTTGTCTGGTGTGGTTTGAAAGAATTGATATCTACCTTATTTCTTAATATTGGTCTCTAAGCATAGAAAACAAAAAGTGCATGGTTTTGGGTTAACACTGAAGGAATTTACTCTTCTGAAAAAGTGAAGTGACAGTATGTTTTGCAGAAGTTTTTATGAAGAAGTTATATTTGTTTCTCACAGTATTTACATAGCCTCTACCAGCACAACACCTGACTATCTTCCAAATGCCTAAATATGCCAGTCTTTCATTTTTCTTTCTTTTTTTTTAGCTTGTAGGAAAAGAAGCTTGATTAGCATGTTTTTGTTTGCTTGTGTTTGTGCTTAGATGTGGTTGTACCTGGCAACTGTGTGTGAAGAAATTAATGAGGCAAAGTTAAGTCAGAGAGATGAGTTTTGCAATTAACACTGAATGTGGTGAGATCTATAGTTATTCTCATCTCTTGTGAAAATGAATTAACTTGCCATAGGAGAGTTGTGTCTTCTGCCTTCATGGGTTTCTCTACATTGGTTGGCATTTCTTGGTTTTGATAGCACATACCAGCTGCAGGATGTAACGCGATGCAAAAGCCATCCATGAACAGAGAGTCAGGAAGACCGGATGATCGGCTACTCATGCCACCGCTCCTTTTTCAAAAAAAATGCTGCAGATGCACCATTAGCAGAGAGGAAAAGCTTCATTTATTTGAACAGAAGGATTCTGACTGATTTAGAAAATTCCCAGCAAAAGGTAAAAGACAGCATGTCATACTCCTTTGCTCATTTGCAAATAGCAACCACTCACAAATCAAACCCCAACATTATATTTCAGAGAAAATAAAAACTTATGCCTACCTTTGAAAAGTAACGTAAAGCTTGATTTCACCACACGTGCAATCACAGGCAGAACTCATCACTGTAACCAGATAGCTCTTGTGAACGTGGTACACACATGTTTTCACTTCCATGGTTTTCATTGTAGCGTTCCTGATGACTGCCAGTTTATTGCCTTGGAAGTTACAGTCTTGAGTGCTTTGTTAAACCTGTCTTCCTATAAGCTTCTTCTCTGTCCTTCTTTTTTGATTTGGTGTTGGAAAATGCTGTGTAAAGCTACCCTTTGTGCTCAAAGGAAACCACCATAGTGCAGGACAAAGTATTTTTTAGAAAGTGCTGAATTCACAAAAAAAATTGTTCCAAGGAACTGAAGGAACTCACAGCAGCTCTTGATCATATTCAGTGAATAGTCAATTAAAACATGTATTTGATGGAATTTAGGAGAAGTCAAGAACACTTTCAACTTTTCGATAACTTTCTAGCTCTCTTTTCAAAGCAAAACTGTTATTAAAGAATGTAAACCAAAACACCAACATCAGAAAGCACAAGTCTAATGCAGAGAAACACTTCATGCCAAAATAAGTATTTTAAAACTTTTTTTTCTTACCTGTTTGTGCATCAAACTAAAAAAGTGCATCAAAAATACATCTTTTTCACAATGCTACAGCATCTCTGCAGTTTTGGGACCACAGAATCCCCAGGCTATCATTAATGGAGTACTGGCGCCAATCTCAAGGCAATTTTTCAGAATATGAGTTGTTCCACAGTTTTTGGCTGATTCAAGTTCCTTTACCTTAGGTTCATATAGATCCCCTGATTATTGTCTGTAGAAATAGAAATACAGGTCACACACAGTCCCAGACAGTAGAGGAAGGGAACGGCATAAATAACTGGGGCCCTGATCCTGCATAGCGTTTAACTGTCTTGATGCTCTAGGTACTTCTATCGCAATGAGGATTATGGAGTATAAATGCAATTCTATAATTTAACCCATCTGTAATCTGCATCTGTATGGAAACGAATTCTGACTCTGTATTTCAGGGCAGAAGTCCCACTGGGACACCTGAGAGTAAAGTTTGCTGCAAAGATGTTTGCGCATTTTGTGTACAAAGTTTTGCTTCTTGCGTTAGGTCCAGCGTGGGTCAAAGTTGCTTTACATCACCTTGACTGGTTCCAGAGGAAACCTTCAAATAAACCAGGATCGTTGCAACATTGTCTGTTGAAATGCATCCAGGTAAGTCAGCATGGCTTAACTTGGGCAAATGAAACCAAGTAAACTTATATCCATCTTGCGCAATTCAGCTTGGGTTTGCTTCCTACCTGCTGCACAGGATGCTCACAAAGCACCAGAGTATTCTTCAGGTAATACACGCAGCATAGATAGGGACTGTCATTATATCTTAACAATTTAGGAGATGAAGGGGAGAAATGTTAATCCTTTGCATTTATTTACTTTTACAGCATGCCATAAAGATTAAAAATACATTGTACACAAGTGCAGTATTTAATGTAGCACTTTAATTACATTCAAGTGTGTTACTAAATAGTCTTGAGAAAACCTTAATGACCAGCTGTTCTACCCTCTTCCCATATGTCAGAAATGGTTTCAGAAATCACATTCTGGGACAGTAAGGTTGTATAATTAGACAGTGTATAGTTAACACTTCTAGATTTTCCTCTTAAACTGTGGGCCCTTTTCACTAACATATTGTGGTTTGGTGCCAGTTTGGCCCAACACAATTATGCGATGTGCCAAACTGCAACTGAGATGTACAAACTCTCAGAGACATGTTATGATTGCACCATTATCTTTTTATATCTTTTTCATCATTAGGACTGGATGCTTTTTATGTTATGTAAGATTCAGCTTTTTATGGCCAACAAATAAACTTAGTAAATAGGACTATAAATTTTTAATACTTCTTCCATAATGCCATTTGTCTAATCAGAATTAGATGGTTACTGTAACCCCACATCGGTTTTCACCAAAAAAGGCATCATTCCAAGAACAGCAGCTATGGACAAAAATTTCAAAGGAGGTACCTTTTGGCCCAGTTCAGGAATGCACTTAAGCACATGCTTAGCGTTAAGCACATGAGTGCTTATATAGAGGCATGCGTTGAAGCTGGATCAGAAAATGGTTTATGCCAAACCAATAAAATAAACCCTTTCTGGAAGCAAGCAAGTATACAGGCAGCTCAGTCTTTTGAACAATTATCATCCCTCTTCCCGTTAACATCTAAAAATGACAGTGTTTTTCTGGGACGTTTGTTATTTTGCAAGACAAAACACATCCACAGTTTGCATGGGGGGGGGGAGTTTGTGCAAATACATTAAGCGCAAGCCGCCAGCCGAGCCGTCAGTGCACGGCGCACAGACTATCCATCCTGGCCGAGCGGAGGGGGGGCCGCGGGAGGCAGCAGCTTCACCATCCTGACAAGAGAGGTTTACGGCAGGTTGGGTTTGTTTTTCTTTTCCTGAGCTTCAATTTCCAACGACTTACTTATTTAGATGTAAGCAATGACAGCTGTAATCATGTTTTAAATCTTGCTTTGTATCCTTAGTTATAATGTTGTTCAATTAATATTCAGAATAATGGAAGTGATGTGCCCCTTTGAAAAAGACTTGACTGCAGGCCAAAGCTTTGGGAAACTGATTCTCAAGAGGATTAATCAGCATTTAAAACTTGCATTAATAAAAATCTGATCTTCTACTGTGTGGCATGCATAATACTTTTCGTTTTTAAGCATTTTATTTTAATAGTGTGGTATCCTTTGTCCTGATTTTTAAAGGGATTTTAAAATCTAACTCCTTCAAATCAATCCTGCTTTGACCCCTGTGCATTCTTTTACTGAATATAAAAACATTAAAGAAATCCTTAGTTCACAAATACCTCTATTACTAACGATGAGCAAAGTACAGTGCACAAACATGCTTGTAATAGAAATTATATATAGCTTCCACAGGAATTTATGTTAGGCAAGGGCTCACCTTTTCATGTAAATTATTGATGCAATAAAAACACAAATTTACGCAAAAGTTTGAAGGTAAATTATACCCTAAGAACACACGAAGAGCCCTGGTAGGCTCCGTAAAAAGTGCTCTCCGTTTTTCACATGACTTTTCACTCTGTTGTAAGGAATATTATTGTACCCTATGCCAACAAGACTGGGTCTATATCTGAAAGACAGACTTAATCTATGTTTTGTGTTGTTCTCCTGATCTTATTAGTGGGTTAGAGAAACAAGAGGATTTTGTATAAAGTTTCGCATATAAATTCAATTCTAGTAAACCAGCTAATTTACATGCTAAACAGCCAGCAGTTGGTAAGATAGTTTTGTTTCATGTCAACTGCAGAAGCTAAATGTATTTTATAAATACTAGAAAACATTATTTGTTCTGAAGAGGCATTTTAATAGCAAACAGCTCACTCAGATCTTCTACGAAGCAGAGAAATCTAGTTGAGAAATTCTTGTATCCTTACTCATGTTATTGAAAGGCAACAGTTTGTGCTCTGAGTATGGACCATCTGCTTTTACTTTGTTTCATACCTAATGTGATGCTTCAGTTCATCATAAACACAATCAGTTTTCTAAATGGTGCCAGGGGTTCTTAAAAGATGTTTTTATAATCTTGCTGCCTTCTAGTAATAGAAGGTAAATGTGCTTTCTTTAAGAACGGTAACTATAAAATGTATTGTATCCAATGGAAAATCAAAAATTGTAGTCTCTTAGGCACTGGGCAGGATGACTAGACTCTAAAATACTGCAAAGAAAAATGAATCACAAAAAATATGCCTTCGTTACCTACAGTGGACAGTGCACCCAACATGAGATGTGAAGTGTGAGAGGGAAGGGCTTTACACCGACGTGCACATGTTTGAACTAGATGCTGATTTAGTTTTTCTGGAGTGAAAAGAGGAAGGCTCCAATTTAAGATGCTCTCTGTCTGAATTCCCAAGATCTAGGTCTGGCCCAGTGACACACAATGATCCCATCGCTTGCATAGAGGTAATAGGAGCAAGTCCGCACTCTTTATGTTCTCTAAGAGAGGGACACGCAGGAGTTACTTTGGTACCACCTTGTTATCCCATTAAGCACTGCCTGCCTGGTTTTGGTTTCAGAGGGTGTCTCTGAGGCTGCTGCTCACAGACCAAAGTGTTTCCCCCTGAGTGAAATCCTAGCCATGAGAAGTCTGTGACAAAACACACAGTCAAGATTTCCAGCTGTGCTAGGACATTCTCTTGAGTTGATAGACACCTAGATTCAAATTCAAAAGGCTGGATAAAATGTATATGAGCCTTCTACCTACTGGATAAATACCCAGACACTGGCTGTCATCTCTAGCCTCCCCCATCCTCACCATCCCCAAAGAACCTCACTCCTACTTGTCTTTGGTCTTCTCTGAAGAGGGATAGAGAAGTCCCTTTGACATTCAGTCTGCAGTGTTCAGATCCACAAACATAGGTTCATAGCTAGCATATAAGGCTGTGTCTAATTTGGAAATAAACTAGACGGGGGCCCATCCTCCTGCACTGAAGTTAAGTATTATGGCCTTGGTCCACACCTAAATTTTCTACAAACAGGGTGGTTGTCTCCAACCTGTCTACCGGGAACAGTGCCTGCAAGTGAAGATCTTTCCCTGCTCTCTGCCTGAGCAACGCCTGAAAGCGAGCTAGCAGCATGTCCTAACTGTGAGACACCGCCACTCCCCGGCCAGGCCAGGAGATCGAGGGACAGCTTTCGGGTCGCTTGCCAACTGCCTCGCACAGGAATGAGAGAGGGAACATCCAAAATGATGGTGAGCAACTATTACAGCTCAGCCTGAGACGTTGAAGTGCAAAGAGGGCAAAACACTTGTCACCCAGTGTGGGGTTGTATTGTAGAAATTACTACATGCACTAAACTCATCTAACCCCTGTTACGGAAAAGCAAAGCTATGGTTAAGTGAGAGTGAATAGGTCTGATGCATCACCGCAGGGAGCCTGGCTCCCATTATTTTGTGGTGTTAGACCACAATCTTCCTTTTGCTATCTTCTACACTTTTCTTTTTCTCTCTTTCTAGGCTCCTAATTACCGCAAGGAACCAACCTCCTTCGTGCAGTCAAGGCTGTTATCACTCCCACCATGGCTCCAGCCCTTCCTCCTTGCTCCTTGGGGCTCTAGGTGCCCCTTGCCCTGCTCCTTCTCCCTGCTTTCCTTGCCATTTCCAGGCTGCCTTGCTCTGGGCTGTGCCAGTACTGGATTAGGCTGAATACAAGTCCCACATTCTTTATTATGGAGTCAGCATTTCTTCCTCATTCCTTGCCTGGCTGCTGCCCAGCAGGTTATTTTGGGACCTACGCTAGCTGGCCCAGAGCACAGCCATGCCAGGGAGGGTACTAACAGCTAAACACTGCCGAGGATTGCTTGCCAGTGCCTGAGCCCAAAATGAGGTGATGTTTTATTTGGGACATAGACATAGCGTAAACGTCCCTGAGGAGAAAGGCGGTAGAGGGTAGGATTTGTAGGTGTCCAGCACCGAAGGGCTAGCTGGGGGGAGGGGAGGCATAGCTGGGCAGCAGCCCCTTGCAGTGCCTTCCCTGTAACCGGCAGCGCTGCAAACCCGCAGGCTGGGGGAGGGAGAGACAGTGCTGTGAGAAGGATTAAGCCATCTGCACGTTTTCCTCCTGTTCCTCCTAGCCACAGACCGGCCCTCACCACCGCTTTCCCAAGCCAGGATGGCACCTCTGCTCCCAGGACATGTGGTCCCCACACCTCCCCCTGGGTCAAGGCGAAAAGCAGCAAAACTGCAGCAGCACTGCAGGATTGTCCTGTGGGTCTTGGTGGGTTGGGACTGGGAGACATTGGTCTAGCAGCTAGGTCACGGTTCAGGTGTCTCTCCTCACCCCATGCCTCCCCCTCCCAAGACAACGAGCATTGCAAGCCCATGGCGTGGACCCAAGCTGTACGTCAGGCAGAGTGTGTGTGGGAACGGGTGTTGGGTAGTGAGAAGGTGCGGAAGAAGGGGGCGGGAGGAGGGGAAGGAGATGGGATGGAAGAAGCAGGATTGAAAATGACATCTATGAAATGGTCAGGAAAGACAGATTTGGTTGAGCTTTCTGGGTAAGAGTTAATCCTCCATGTGTTCTCTGAGCTGGTAAATAATACTGATGTATAGGTATAAAGTGGGACTCCATGAACAGGTACAGACCCTGCAGCATCTTAGTTAGGTGTCCTGCCTATGATATATTCATTTTATTTGGAACCAGAAACAATTTTACCTTCTCTGGTGCACCTGCTCTCCTAGTAAAACATTGTGTTGTACTTCAGTGGCCCTTATGCCTGTGGAGCCAGATGGCCACAAATGACTCGTACCTCCTTTTCTGGGAGCCACCTCAGAATAGCTTATATAGGCCTGAATTTCTGCTGGGGAGAACAGCCCTTTGAAAATGTCTTGTGCTGGGCAACATTCAACACGTGCTGTTGGGGCACATGATACCATCGCACCTTCTCAGCCCCACTGTAGTGGTGCAGGTCTTGGAGGAAGCCTGAGTGCCCTTAGAGCAGCCAGTGAGCAGATGCAGTGGGGTTGTTGTGGTACCTGAGCTGCCTTATTTGAAGCCAGGGTAAATCTGCAGAAGCCAGGGTAGCTACCCTCACAACTTGCAGCTGGGTGTGCCCTGAGGACATAGCAGCAGCTACAGGGCCAGTGTCCTGCCTCTAGCAGATGGCAGCCATGGATGCCTGGAGAGCAGTGTTAAATCCTGTGGCAGAGTCATGACATGTTGCTAGCTTATTTCTTAACCTTTTACTTTCTATTGCAGTGTTTTTGTGAAAAAAAGGTTATTGTAATACTTGAATTTATCGTGCTGTTGGAGAGCGCTGGGCGTGAGTCAGCCTTGAGGCAGTAACATGGACAAGATGAGCTCTTGAAGTACCTTTCCAGACCTATTTCTACAAGTCTATGAGCAGAACAAAATGAACTCAAGATGTTTTCCCAGAAGAGAGCAAATAAAGGAACCATTTCTTTGAATTCTGCACAGATTGAATATGAATAAAATGAATCCCACATCTGGTCCATTCTTCTTTTTCATTTCTTTAAAGAACAGATACAATAACGCCATACACACACACAAAAACCAAGCAGGGAAGATCAAGTCAAGGGTGCCTCGGGTTTTACTTTCTGTCTCTTTTTGAAATGGCAAAAGATTAAAAACAAAAAAATCTGCATGCCCCGCATGCCTAAATAAAACAGCAGCTACATCTAAACCATTGCAGTCCCTGTGCTGAGTGTTACGAAATCAAAATCTGAGTGGGGAAAGGAGTTGGCAGCAGCCAGAAAGGGCTGTCATCATGGGGAGGGGTGGCTCAGAAAGCTTTTTGGCTTACAGGAATTCGTGACATGAAGGTAGGCAGCTGGACTCCCTATGCAATGTGCGAAGGAAGTTTGACCCCTGGTGAGGATGACTCGCAAAAGGCAGAGTGCTGAGCAGGAACCTGCTTGTCCAAGCCAGTGGCGACCACTGGAGAGACAGATTTGCCCATCTCTGAAAGCCCTTCAGATGCTCTGCTCAGGCCAGAGAGCAGATACGGTGTATGGCAGCCCCTCCAAGTCATGAATAATGACCACTGTCATGTGCCAGATATTTAGGATGAGCCCAGTCTTGCAGTTTGTTTGCTCAACTGAATTGTTTGCCTTTTCTGAATCTTGCAAGGCTCCCAACAAGCCATATACATTGGTCTTATAAATATTTCTTAATTTCCCCTTTGTTAGCTAATTGTTTTGCAACACAGATGACTTTCTTCATTAAAGAGATTGCTAAAACGCTATTCCACAATACATTTATTGTTAATTCTCTAATTAGTTAGGAATGTATGTTTTTTGGATAGTGAAGCAACTGTGCACAGTGCCTGACAGGTTAGCTTTTAAAATTAACTTTGTGTTTGGGTTTGAATGGTCAGCGGCAAGGAAGATACTCCTTAAATGGATTTTTAAAAAATAAATTAATAAATATAGCTCAAAATTCATGTAGAGTCAGAATTATGCAATTTGCTTGCACATTACCTTCTGCCTACTGTATCTTCTAATAACATTTCTGAATCAGTTTTGTTGTACTAAGTTTATGTCTCCCCAGATAGCCAATTTTTGATATGCTGTAACTATTTTTTAAGATGCATTTTGACATAAACTGTGTAAAAATCACGTCTCTTATTTTGTGCATTAATTTATTTTGTTCATTTTTTTCCTTTTGGTAGCCTCCTTTTGCCATTTTCAATTCTTGTTATGTATGTGCTTTAGAAAGAATGCATCCACATTTGAGTGGTTAATCAAGGGGAACTAACCAAAATAATCACTTTCTAGTACTTCAAAATATTCTAATTTTTTAATGGAGAATATGCATTCTTAAATTAAATATGCATAATAAGTAATAAGTAGTAATAAGAATAAAGTGGGCTCTGTAAGAATGAATGCTATGTTTTAAGCAAAATGCATTTGATTTGCCGGGTTCAAAGCTGCTTTGAATCAGTAAGAATCAGTGCAAAAAATGGGGTGAGGAGGATAGAGAGCCTCATAATGCTTATAAATTGTCCATAATTGTATGGATTTTAAATATAAAAGTTGGCAGTGGCAAAAGCTAAAAGCCATTAGGAGGGATCCCATTGTGCAACACATCAGTAATCGTAACTCATAATCTTAGGGGAAAAAAAACCTAACTAGAGTTTTCTAAAATTTTCATAACTGTACTTGAGTCTTGTCTTGATGTTTACTACAATGATGGCATTGTTCAAAATGACATAGCCTAATGCATATATGAATCCTGTTTGAAAAGAGCTACTAATTAACATGAATAGTCTTCTTCTCTGAAGGTCATTTATTGCAAAGTTCATTTTTCAGCCGAGCATTGCTAAAGTAGTCACCGCCGTTAACAGCCATTAGATTAAGAGACTTAGGTCTGTTCTCTTCCTGACACTGGGTCAGGATTTTCAAAGAAAGAGGCTCTTCCATGCCAAGAAGCCCTTAAAAATAATATTTGAACAGAAAAAGAATGGATGTAATTACATTGTAAATATTTCTGTGGTTATTGAATTAATGAAGATAATTCTATTCATTTTATCTTAAAAAAAACCAAACACACCAAGTTTTCCTTATCTGATGTTCCAGTACAGCTCTTCCCCATGAGACCTTTGATTTCTTCAGGCATAACGATCATTAAAACTGAGCGACACTGAATGTTGAGCATCTGATGTGTTAGCATGTTCACCTATTGCCAAATACCAGGCACGTGAAGCCCCAGGTGCCTCTGCCTCCCCTTTGGAGGCCCCAGGAAGGCTTTTTGTGTCTGCATGCACGCCAGCCACCGCTGCTTCTCCAGCGAGAAGAAGAGATCGCCAAAGCTGAAGGGCACCGACTTACCATCCTTAACAAACTGCCACTTCACCGGGACTTCAATGTTGCCATCTGAACCACGAATATCTAATTCTGAAACAATGTATGCCCAGGAGCCCCATTAATACCGTTGCCACCATATTCACTTGCATACAGGTTTAGAAACTGCAGTGACAGAAAGTTCCTGCTTGGGCTAAGGGACATCCCCCTGTGGCTTTCCTGGTCATGTCTGTGGACGTGTGGTGACAAAGGAGTTAAGGATCCTTGCTGTGGTTGCAAAAACTCGGTCACCCATGTCAGTTAGTTATAAACGGGTGTGGGGTCTTTTGGGCTGGAGTGTGACATTAAACAATTGCTCTCCTGCATCTCGGTGGCTGCTGGAACGGGTGTGCCGTGCGTGTGCTAGCTCGGTACACCACTGAGGCTCTGGTAAGCCTTTGCCGTGTTTTTTGTGATGCCTCCTATTTGAGCAGGCTAAGGGTGGGATCTTTGGCAGTCAGTTGGAACCTAAGTCATTCCCAAACTGATCCCTGGTTTAGGGTTACTCTTGTCAATAAAGAGGAGGTTCTGCAATGCAATGGGGTTGTGGGTACGGAGGAGGACCAGGAGCTCTTAAAAAGAACCAAGAAACCTGTGAAATTTCTTTGAGATAACAATTTTAGGTGACAAAGCTCCTCACCAACAGCTGGCTTGCAGGGAAGCCATAAAAGCAGCAGAAGAATCCCACAGACCTCAAGGCACTCGTAAAAATCTTGTGTCTTGGCCCACCAGTTTTGTGTCCCCTTCTCCCCTGGCCATGCTACTCTCTGTGGAGTCAGGCTTCCTTGGACTCCCGGTGGCTACAGCCGGGCTGCTGGATATCAAAGCTGCAAGCATGAGAAAACCCCTCCAAGTCTGAAGGACAATAGTGCTGAGAGAGCAGCAAGGTACCCCTCTGCCCCTTCCACTCTTCCTTGTCCTCACCCCTGGGGCAGAAAAGTTGCAAATACGATGGAGGGGAGTGGGACACTTGTGATGTGGCTGAACCGCTTCTCCCTGCCAGCTTCCACAGGGTTTTTGCTCCTCTCCACTTGCGTTAGCAGAGGGGAGCATATGGGCCTTGGAGATTTAATGTTTCATGGCTTACTTGGCTGTCAAAATGTTTTACATTATTATTTGTTGCAACATTCACGGTGATCATCTTTAAGGAAAAAAAAAAACCTGTGCGGCAGGTCCCTAGATGCCCTTGCTGGGAGCAGATGTCAGAGCAAGAGCATTGTTAAGCTTCTCTTGGATTTTTCATTTCCCACCCTTTGTACAGCCAACACGGTGCAACGTGGCACACACACAGCCTCGCTGCCCGGCAGGACCCACTGGGGTGGTTTAGGAAGCTTGAAACAGGGAAACTTGCAGATTTATAGGGCGCTGAGACGGATTCGTAATCTGTATTGATGGCATCATCCCCAACCATGTGACAACCAAAGCAGATAAGCCTATGACTGAACTGAAAAGATTTCTTAAAGCTGGTAATCGATATTGAGCAGCTCAGTCTGTCGAGCTATCAGGTTCGTGCGGGGTGGGGGTGGAGGGGAGCCCTGGGTTTGTAAAACAGGGAGATGCTGAGCCGCTGCGAAGTCACAGCCTGGCATGCTGCTGTGGGTTACCGGTACCTGCTGCTGCAGGGGGTGATTTCAGCTGAGGAGGGACTCTGCAAAAGCCATGGGAAGGCTTTGTTTTGTTAGGGAGGAAAATCCAGAAGCAAAGGGCTAATGAGTAAGGAACTTGAGTATCACCTACTTGGGGCCTTGAAATTTTGTTACAGGCGAAGCTCTCCAAGAGTGCTGCATATTGTCCCTTCTCCAGTGCCCCAGGCTTGACAATCAAAGTCTCTAGCTGATGCTGAAAGTTTCCATAGGGGTTTCTTTGTTCAGGGTCTGATATCCCATTACTTACACGTATCTTGAGATACTTGTGTTTCAAAAGCAGTCCCAAAGCTGATGGAATTCCTTAAGGAGATGTCCCCCTTCCAGGGGTTCCTTCCAGGGCTCCTGTTGGAGGGAACCTGTTTTAAAATGAATAAAATGGTCTGACTCTTTGTAAAGACATAATGACTTTCCAGGAAGCAACTACTCAAGCCACCGTTGTCCATAAAAAAATGTCTACCCTCAGCTAGAAGGCCTGGGACAGAGCTCCCCCAAAAGTCCCTGCCTGCCTTTCCTGCCACCTTTCAGACAGGGAAGGGAGCTGGTGCCTGCTGAGGGAAGTCATGTATGGGTAGCACCTCCTCAGAAATAGCATTCCCATGAAAGGGAAAGAAGTTGTCTCCAGATAATCAAGCCTTGTGCTTTGTTTCCACGAGATGACTGGATGTTAGGAAGCCTGGACTGGTTAGACTGGCACATAAAGACGAAGGGAGAAGCCAAGCCTTTCTATTTCTCTGTATTTATGGGGCAAGACAGCTGGGGTTCAAACACACTCCGTATTATGAAGCACCTATTAATATCATCTCCTGATGGAGAACAGAGTATTTTTTTATTCTTAAATGTTTAATTAGCAGGCATTGTGTTATGTCTTTACTTCAATAAATTCCAGTTGAGAAAGATTTTGGGTGCACATGTGAATGAATGCTTGTCTTGAAAGACAGAGCAAAAAGAAATTAATAATCATGTTTCCCTTGTTGTATTTACTGTTTTGCTTCTAAAGGGAATATTACTCCACTAAGAGATTCATAATTAGGAGGATGCCAGATGGGTTATCAATGTGGTTTTAAATTTTTATACGTAGAGTGCTTGTTTTTGCCGGGGCTGCTTTGGTTCCATGTACAGTAGTTAAATATAAATGTCTTCTATGAGGGGACTGCTAACTATTCCATGATTTTGAATTTGCTGTTTATTTAATCCTTCTCCTCTCCCCCCCTTTTTTTTTCAGCTGCTCTGGTGGGATAGATTAGCAGAATGGACCTACCAGGTGGAAGAATAAAGCCTGAAAGCAGAACTGAAGGCCATATCTCCACCTGAAAAAGTCAAATGCTTTAGTCAGTAGAAAGAAGTGAAGAAAAGTCAGGACTTCGGACACCTTTCTGAAATGCCGGGGAAAGGTGTTCCTGTCGGGCCAAGTGCCTCAGAGGCCGGTGTGTGCTTTGTGCCATCGCCACGGAGAGGTGCGGCAGCGTGGTACCGGTGAGGAGGACAAGACCTGAGGCCTGTGCATCTCAGGCAGGGAGTGATGTGCTCACGAGGCAATTTCCAAAGGGAGGGCAAGAAGTCAAAGGCGACCAGAAAATTGTGGTGTGAGAAGACCACGCACAGGAGCCAACAGCTAGAATTGCTGTCCCACAGAAACCCTGCACCTCCTTGGGAAGAGGGGACTCGGTCTCAGAGGTTTTATGCTTTCCCAATATGGGCTGGCTAAAGTAGCTCTGACCCAGCCAGTGGCAAAGTCCCATGGTCTCATTATGGACCAGCTGCTGGAGGGTGGGATGCCTGCACACACGCATGTGGACACACACGCAGACACACGGGTGTATGAACACACACGCGCGCGTGGGTACACTTCACCATTTTGCTCAGCGTACTTCAACCTTCAGCACAAAAGTAAAACTCCCCTCTCTGCAGGATTTATGTCAAAGCTGGCATATCTTCATCACTCACAGGGGCTCTGGATCAGACAAAGGGGCCGTGTCACCTTTCCTCTCTTTTCTTCTGAGTCTCCTCTCTATCGTGAGCTTTTAGAGCTGCGATAAACGGAAGGGAGCCATACACAGTATAACGATAACCCAGATGACAGTGTTAAATCTCCATTTGTTCCATGCGTAAGTGTTACTGAAGGAGAAGACGCTGTTATTAAACCCCAGGGAACGGTGATCAGAACTGGCAAAAAAAACTGGGCAACAGCAATGGAAATGGAATGAGGCTTAACCAAAGTCCATTAACGTAACAAACCAGTTTATGAAAAATCTATAGCAGGTTAGGGACAAACCCAAGCCACAACCTTAGACTTATCTTAAAAAAGTTGTCGGGGTCAGCTCATCATCTCTGAATGCGATTTTCAATGAAAAACCTCACTGCCACAGTGTGTCTTGGTCTAGGAGGTCACAGCCTTGCAAACTCCAAATCTGGAGCATGGACCTGTTCTCCGGGGCACAGGCCAGACTGAAGGCTGACTGATGAAAACAGATACAAAAAAATTTACTAAGGACTGTAAATTCAACAGCAGCTCATAAAACAATACATTTTCAAGGGAAAAGAAAGGACTCTGTCATACATGTAAAAACATGTTGGTTTTACATGCTGTAATCATGTTGTACCAGTGTAAATGCAAGCAGGAAAAAGTTGGGTTATCAATGGAAGATCCCAATGCTTAATGATAGGGACAATTAGGAAAGCATCACAGAGATGGTTAGGTCATCCTCATTAGAGAAGTTCAAAATTACTTTTGATGAAATGCAGGAGAGAGTTGTGTGGAGGAAGCCCTTGCATGGTATAGAGACTGGACCGAGAGGGGCGTCCATAGTTTTGTGTGGACAAAGGCAAAACTTCATGAGAGATATTAATTGGGGCTTTATTTAACTGAAATTCAAGACCCACAGATGCTGTCTCTGAGGCTTGCCACCGAGAGTCTGGCCTCATGTTTTCAAGTTTGCTCTAATGCTCTCTGTCTCCTCTTGGGAGAGATTTTATTGACTTGATAGAAATGTCCGTCTTTCCTTCAGAGCATCTCTGCTTTCGAAGAAGTTTGGGGTCCTGGAGGATTGATTCTGCTGTAGCTCTTCTTCAGCTCTGTACATCTACACGTTCCAAAGCACACATCCCACAGTCTAACCTGATATGTGAGTGGCAAAAATTCACTACATGCTGTTAATTCATCCATCCCTCTGCTTCTCCTTGGCTTTCCTCCCGCAGAGCCTCTGGGGGGATCCCTCCTTCCCAGCCACAAGGAGAGCAGGGGCAGGAGATGCTCGGGGAGGAGGCCGATATGACCTCAATTTCCGCAGCAGCACAGCCAGGAGAGTTTCTGGGGGGGGGTCTGAAGTACCTTGGTTTGCATAGCGGTGATAAATTTCACTCACTGCAACGGGAAACATGATGGTAATGAGGAGAAATGAAAAGACGTAGCAGTCCAAATTGAAAGAGGTAACTGACCGGTGAAGGAGTGGCCGTGTGTCTGTTCAGAGGGTCGCGTATCTCAGACATGCTCTGCACTTCATGAGCTGCGCTGCTCTGTAGTCTTTTCGGTAAAGTCACTTTTACTCTCCCACTGGGTCTGGCAGGAGCATCAGGGGTAGGAGTTTTTCAGACTTTCACTAAGCAAATTTTCTGGGACGATGTGGTGAAGGTTCCCCTGCCTTGTCAAACCATAATGGCAGGTGTGCACCTTCGCTGGGCTTGGGGGTCGTTTTCTAAAAAATACTGTGTTGAACCACTCATGTCTTCTCGATGTGGATAAGAGGGAGAAACTGGGGAGATATAAACCCCCCAAAGTACTTGACTATACAGCTACGGCTCCCTGTGCCCCTGTTTCTAACCGGTACAGTGTCAGTAACCTTCTGCTAACATGGGTGGGTGTAAAAGTTTTCCTGAGATCCCAGAACTGAAAGACTCTTACCTGCATCTTTGTTTTCCTTCTTGTGCTAATAACAGCAGCTATATTCCTAATAAAAATATTCAGAGTACCATGTTACGTCTGTTTCTTAAATTGTGATCATTATGTGACTAATCATAATAATAATATGATATTAGGGGGAAAAATGTTGGAAGATATTCCCTAGAGGGAAATGAATTTCTTTTTATCATCTACAGTAGTTTATTTCACATATTCATGACCCTCCTGGTATTCTTTTTTTTTATGATGAGCCATAAAAATGACAAAATACATTAGCAAAGTTCTCGGTTTATGCTAAAATGACCATATTCAAAAATAATAACAGAGACTTCTATCAGCAATGCAAAAGATGCATGAAGTAATTGGTGCTTAATTTGTACACAAACTGTCAAGGCAGTTTTCCTCACGGCCTGCATCTTCTGAATTCATTAGTCTCTAATTAAGGCCAGTTGGGACCAGCAGTTAGAAGGTTAAAGAGGTTCTGACAGCCCTAATCATTGCTCAGGAAGCTGAAAATGTATGCAAAGTCTCGGCAGATGGGGTGAGATCTGCTTCTGCCAAGTGATAACTGTTATTCCTTTGCACCTCCAAAGCTGTCATCCTAATAGGCACATTTTAAATTTATTAATGCTCTAGTTACAATGCATACACAGTCTCTAATGGTATGTCATTCAGAGTATATAAACTGAGCAATTAACACATATTACCTGGTAATGGTAAAATTATTTGTTGCCTGTTTGATTTTTTTTTTTTACTTTCCTAATCCAGCAAGAATAGTCATAAGCAAAGACTTCTCTTTGTTAAAAAAGGGGGACTCCGAGCTGCTTGTTTGTTGGCCATTAATTCTTTGTTTCTACAGACAAAAAGCTCACAAGCCATAACTAACTTTTCTTTGATTTCCAGTGCCTCAAAGATTTGGGTTTCAGGGATTATATGTTTTTCAGACTTGAAAGTTAAAAGTGTGTGTTTCGAATACTTCAAATACAATTTTAAAAGGAGATGTATTTTTCCTAAATGTAATTTTGTTCAGTCCTTTTAAAAAATAATGTGTGAATTGCTCAGAAAATTGTTATTGTCCTCCCCACCTTCCCCACTACTTCAGTGAGACGCCCGTATTTTGTTCCCCTCCGTGGTGGTATCTCTCTCCTTAATCCAATTTGGCTTAAAGCTGCCTAATCAAGAGAAAGGCATGTTTTTAGGTCTCTCTGTCCATCTGAAGGCTTCAGCCACGGGAGGCCTTTAATTGCATGTAGCACTGGTGCAACGGCGGGTTGCAAGGGGGGAGCCTACAGCAGAGCCTTCCGTGCAGGGAGCGGAGCAGCCACCGGAGCCTCGGCTGCGGCAGGAGCGGGGGAATCTCAAACAGTGCTAATAATGTGATAAGATGTTAATGTAAGCAACAGAACAATTATGTACCCAGTGACTTATAGACAGGCCAGGAACCTATTCCTCTGTTAGAATTAATTGATTTCGCTCTGTGTAATGAGCATAGCACAAATAGGGAGAGAGAAGGTAGTGTTAATTGAACTGTGGGCCTGGCTCTACCCTCACCAGCCTGAGTCAGGAGTGACTCCCAAAACGTCAAAGGATTTCAGATGGTACAATATTGGCATGGGGCACAGTTGCAGACCAACTTTTTGCTGCTGAGCTTTCTCCAGGTTGCATTTCAGACCTTAGTGCCTGATGGCATGTCATCGGAGATGAGACCCAAAGCACCCCTGCCAGCCAGCAACCCCAATCTTGTGTTTCCTTGACACATCAGCAGTCCTGCTGAAGTCGAAGGAGAGTTTTCCCGAGTGAGAGCTGTGTGGCCAGGCCCTGTGTTAGCCAATGGGACTCCCCTGATGGCTACAAATAGTGCCAGCGCTGTTTGCACGGGGAACTGCTGCCGAGGTGGTCCCCGCTGGGACCTGGGGTAAAATGACACTGCTATACTCCCTCGCTCTACAAAAGGACTTTCTTCAGGAGGTCTCAGGCAGATAAGGATCATTAGTACCATTTTACACCAGAGGAAGCTCAGGAACAGAGTGGAAAATTACTTGTGCCAGGAGTGAAAAAAAACCTGGAAAACCTAGAAACCCCCACCTATAGAACATATGAGAGGGGAAGGGATTCAAAGCTGATAAATTATATAGAACAACTTTGACCTAAATGGTTTTCAGAGAATGGGTAAAACCCTTGATCACCTTGACCTGCATCACTGTTGTATAGGAGAGCGTTACTCTAATGATCTTCACTTTCTGATGTGGATGTACAGCAGAGCTCTAATCCCGACACCCTTCAAGTCTGAGCAGCACATAACCAGCGTGGAGTATGCTTAAGCCTAAACTATAGATAGCCCCCTGAGTTACGGTAGCTGTATGCTAGGACAGTTCATTTCTACTGAGATCTGTCTTAGCTGAATGATCTACTTTGCTCTGAGACCATCGCTAAGTGGTGCAGTGCCTCCTAGTTGAGTTTCACGCTACAAAATGCACCCTCTCCAGGGCTCTAGGCAAAGACAGACATTTATTTTCTTCAAAAGAAAACACACATTGAGGCAGAACCAGCTCTCAGGATAGCCCTCTGCACCCACAGTGTATTCCCACTATGGGGCTCCCCTGTCTACCCCGAGCAGGGGGAGCCCCACAAACCCCCATGAGGGAGGGAGGATGCTCCAGAACCATGACATGTTGCAGGACATGTTTACTTGCACCCAGGCACTGCTCACGAGGTTGTCCAAGACACTTTTAATTTTGGATTATTGTACATAGAAGTAGGCAAGAGCTGAATTTTCTACACTGCTTCTATCCCAATAAATGAGGGTATTAAATTACAGTGGTATAATGTGGTGGAGCTCTGGTTTAGGACCGTTTGAGCAGCCAGAAGGCACACCATGTTGATGTGGAGCTAGAAAACCACTCAGCTGCGGAGACACAGCTTCCCATTCCTTCAAGTACCTCTCTCCCAACCAGTCTGGAGCAGAGAAACCAGCGGATATCATGTGCTGCAGATGGACCAGTGATGGATCGCATACAGCTAGCTGAGTCTGGCATGGTCTGATTCCTCTTCTGTTTGCTGGCTACTTACCCAGCCAACAGCCACACATTTGTGGGGTAAATCATTTCCAGTTGTTTCACAGAAGAAAACTGTCCAGCAGTATAAATAATAATTCCTCTCCAGTAGGGGTTTCAGTGTTTGCCTGTGGCTCTGGTGCTCTGCTGCTTCCCTTCAGCCTCCTACCCGGCACATCTTCTCCTGGAGAAGGATATGAAGTCCCTGCTACAGACCAGTCGTGAACAGAAAAAAAAGGTGCCAACTATTTTCTCTTAATTTTTGTCTCTATCCATACACAGGGCACAAGTGGACAATGCTACAAAATGCAATAGAAATTTTCGGTCAAAAATAATGGAGGCAAAATTGCTTGTAAAATTGCAAGTAACAAAGTTGTTTGGTTCGTACCGTTTATAAGTCGTAAAACGTGAGGGACTGGACACAGACTGGTGCTTTGTCAGGAGAGAATTCAGCCACGTGAAAATCGCTAGACGTTGCCGTGGCCTTTGCTGTTTGTTTTATGCTGAGGAGGCTCTGGGGATAGGGAAAGCTTAACAGCGAGAAGCTTGCTTTTGCTTAAATTCTGCAATCCATCGCTTTTCCCTTTACTTTCTCCTCTAGGCTGTCCAAGGTGATGCCCCCTTCTCACCGCCCACCTGGAGTCACACTACGGCCACCTCCTGCCAGCCAGCACAGGGATTTCTCTGCTACTTTCCAGCCTCCCGATGCCGGTGTAGGAGGGCGGCAGAAGGAAAAGGGCCGTGCAGACGATGACCCCATACTGTGCGGAGCCCCAGGTGCCATCTCTGGCCCATTGGCATCTGGTGTAGCGTCGAGAAGCCAGGGTAAGCAGAAAGACATATGGGGAGCCGTTGTGTGGCTTGGTGGTGTCACTGCTTTGCCCTGAGTCGTGGCGTATCGTCCTGAGCGTACGTGCCTGCAGACCTCCCTGGCAGAGGGAGGGTCCGTTGTTCGTTGAGGAGCAGCCAACGCTCAAGACGCGATGGGAAATGGTCTCTGCACCTGGAAGGAGGTGCTGGCTTCCCCCACAGCTCATGTTTGGAGTGGAAGGTCCTCCTCCAGACGAACCGGTGACACTGCAGTGTTCTGCTTATCTTCTTGTTCAACAAAGTGTCCTCCATGCAAGGACCTTGCCAAATATTTATTCTGTACCACGTCTTGCCCAGAGCCAGAATCTGGGACCTGTTGTGCCGATCAGTCCATATCACTGGGCTGCCACGTTCGGGAGGTGTTCCCTTCGTGGGCGTGCTACCCGTCAAACATCACTCAGGCAAGGGGACCGTGCGCCTGGGGCCAAATGAGTCCTGTTGGGCCAGATGGTGCTAAACGATGGCGTGCTGAGGACAAGGCGAGGGCAAATTGATGGCTGCGCTTGTGTGCAGTGTTTGCTGCAAGGTGTGAGGTGAAACACATCCGAGTCAAACGGGCTGGAAAGTGCCACAAAAATGGAGGGCTGGAGCTAAGCTCCTTTTCAATAGGAATTTACTCAGAGCAGGCTAGGAGTACGAGCATGAACCGTCACGGGTTGCTTTCTGAGTAGCTGCCGCTATTGAATATGCTGACATCTGGTACCTTCCTCCAGGACGGGTAGCTTCTTTGCCTCAAGGCCAACCAGATTTTTCTGCAACCTTGTGCTAACTTTCTACAGCAGGCAGAGCCGGGGGAACTGACGCCAGTATAAATATTTTTCTGCAGGGCTGGAGACCTTTCTGGTCCAGCAAGAAGCTGATGGTCCGCACGGTGTGCCGAGCCTCACGGTTACTCAGTGATGGCAGCCACAGCTCGGGATAGTCAGTAGGACCCAAGAACGATCTGCAGGCTGAGATTGTTCTGCAGGCTGATCGTGCAATGTTTCTGTTGAACTGGTTATCACAGCCTATGTAGTTGGGCTTAAGAAATGTTGTAGTTGGGTTTAAGAAATGTTGTAGTTGTGGTTAAGAAATTCCAGACGCATTGCCATTTTGTAGTTATCCTGTGTGTGCCAGAAAAACCCCAACAGATTAAAAAACTTTTGAGAGGGTGTTTGTCCTCCTACTGTTTTTTTCTCTCTGTCAAAACCTTAAAAAGCATCTACCTTAATAACTATGATGCTGCATTGTTTAAATTTCCTTACCTGTGTTTTCTTGTGTTAAATAGCCTCTCCTAGTGCTTGCCCGGTGATTTTGTTGCAGTGGTGGAAATGTTTTCTAATGCTGGCTTATCATGTCTCTATTTCTGCTGAGAAAATGGAGGTTCAGAGCAGCTAAGTGAATAACCCAAAGGACTGGCAGCAGCAGAACCAGACAGCACAAACAGCCCCGGCTTCACGCTGCGGCGAACCTCTGGTGGCCCTGGGTGCAGCTCTCGAGGGTCGCACTGGAGTAAGTGGGGTCCAGCCAAGACCCTCCCTGCCATCCCCTGCCCTAGAGGAAACCTCTGCAGAGGGTTTATGGGCAAATTCATACTCTTGGGTATATCACCAGCATAGGGCTCAGCACACAGCCAGGGGGAAGAATCACATGTAATATTTTATGATTGGGAGGACACTTGAGCCACACACAAGCCAGAAAGCACCCTGCAAAACGCTGCAGCACAGCTGGCGGGGCAGCACGCAGCAGTCCTTACAACAGGACCAACTAATAACATGTATAGCAATGATCTCTTTCTGAATCATTTGGTGACATTGGAAATTTTGGACTGTAGTGTAGCACCACTGAGCTCCAGAGGACGCACTGTGCAGCTCTGGGGCAAGTGAGATGGGGTCAGATGTATCAGGCAGTGTAAAGCTTGTTTTCTGGACTGTCTCGATGTGCTCTTACAGGCTCCCACACTGCACCCTTCCCTGCAGTACTGGTACTTCAGGACTTGCCCTTGTGGCAAAATACTCCATTGCCCATGGGGCTGCTGATGTGGATCAGTTTTAAGGAACATTTTATGGAGCCTGGGCTCAAATCATGAAGATTAGTACTGAGATCCTGGGCTGAACAGTAGATGAATGCCCCAGCAGTGGTAGCTGTCTGTATTGTCCTGTGTAAGCTGTAAAGTGCATTTCTGCTTATGCAGTAAAACCATCAATCTAATGCAGACCCCTTCCCTTTAGTACGGAAAGGAGACTCTGTACTGCATCAGTCCTTGCAATAGCTGATCTATCAAGTTCTCAATTTCATGTCTTCAAGCTCAAGCCCAACCTTAAAACAGTATTTTTTAAAAATCAAAGCTACAATCTGCTCATATCACCAGGGTTTGTTCAATGCATCTGATATTTCTTGCTTGCATAAAGACTGTTTTATAGCTGATCTCCTGAGCTGGGGTTTCACAGTGCTACAGCACTCTTGCCATGGCTGGGGTTATCCCTCTGCACCGGTGCTCCCTGGGCTGCCCTGCACCGTGCCTTCTGTCCTACTCTGACAAAGCAGGCAGCCAAAGCTTGCCTCCAGGTTTGTAAGCCCACCTTAACGGCTCCTCTTTCAACCACTCTCACTCCCCAGAGTGGAAAAAAAAGCCCTGAGCATCTCCAGTTCCCAAGGACCCCTGGAGGTCTTCTATCTTGTCCATGCCAGGCTCTAGATCTGCCACTAGCCAGTCTGGGTAAGAGGAAGCCAAACTCTTTTTTCTAGTGCCACTTATTTTGCAGTCAGCCCAGCTTGATGAAAGCAGCAGAGATCTGGCCCCATAAACTTAAAAGGTGCTTTAAAAGTTTTGGTGTAAAAGAAACCTCCTGTGATAAATAATGTAAATCATAAAGTAGAAAAATGGAGGCATTTATCAAACTACAGACAGCAGTGAGTCGTTCTGCTGGAGCTCTCCTGGACACTAAGCGTTTCTCCTTGGATACATGTACAGTGATTTTAAGCAGATTGTATCTACAATGCTACAGCCTCTGACATATAGTTATTATAGTTGATGCTGCGTGCAGTCAAAGCAAGATGTGACTTGTCTACTATACCATGCAAAGGTGAACAGCTCCATAAGAAAAGAATCAAGCAGCATAATCCATTAGAGTCCATTTACAAACTAACAGATATTTTACAGACATTCAACAGACGTTCAATCAAATCATAATCTCAGAAACCTGACAACAATAAAACCCATAAATTAAAATCAAGTTATATAAGCATGACTTGATGAACCTGATGTAATCTGATGGCATGAGATGCATATCCTACATTAAGTAACAAATTCCCCTTCTTTTCTCTTATCCATTAATAGTGGGGCAGAAAATGAGTAGCAAATGTTTTGTAGCCAGCAAGCCTGAACCTGAACACAGTGACATTATTTCATAGGGGATTATTTGTCATTAATTTCTCCTTAGCATATCACCTTTTTATTAACAAATTGATGGCTGGATAGACTTCCCATTAAAGACAAGACAACTGTTCCTTTTAAAGGGCAATATATGGTGCGTGGTGTGTGCTTAGACCCAAACGAAATGGCCTTTGCTTCTGGGTGCAGCTCCACATAAGCAGCAGCGGGCTGTGTCCTGTAGCCTCAGATTTTTCTTCTCTGCTGGAACTCCAAACTCCAGCTGGGTCTAACTCAAGGGAGAACTGATACGCTGCAAACAGCATCATGGATTGCCTCATGGCTGCTTGCGGGAAAGAGGGTATGTCGCAGGAATCAGGTATCTTGCCTTCATGATCAGGAAATATGCTTTAATGGTGTTGCTGGTGACTGCACGAAAAGTGAAGCACACTGGAGATAATGCATGGGTAGGTGTTTCTTAACATGTTTAGGAGAGAAATTCCCATCTTTGTGGAACATGAGGGTACACAGGAGCCTGAGGGCAGTCATCAGTGAACGAGCTGCCTAAAACAGCATGTAAAGGGCAATTTTGGAAGCACATGCTTATTACCTTGATTACATGGCTCATACGCTTCCAGTGCCCGGTGCAGAAGAGGTCCGAAGGCTGCTATCCCAGCTCTTTGCTTGGAATAGCAAATGCATCGTGATCCTGGAACAAATGCTCCATTTCACACCCTCTGCTGTCCCATCCACCCCATGCTTCAGCCTGGAATTTGTGGAAATAGCTTTTCAAACGCAACCAGGTAGCTGAGTAGACCTAATGGAACTTAACTGCCACATGTTTATTACATTTGCAGAGTGGAGGGCACTGCAGTCTGAATGTCTAAATTAATCCTGCATTACCAGGCCAGCTACCATGACATTTCTATGTTCCAGTATAATGCAAACATTTGATTTCTTTATCTCAGAAGAGAGAATCGAACAGAGTATGGAGGTCCCAGTCTTGACCTGGACCTCTTCAAACACAGATGAAGTTTTCTCTAAACTGAGGGACCTGAAAGCGTTTGCAAGCTGCAGGGCTCAGGCAGGCACTCGGTCCCAGCCCCTGCATGGGGAGAGCTGGGCAGGACCTGGGCAAACACAGCCTGCCCCTTCCCCTGACCTTCCCCTACCTAAACTCTGGCTCACAATGCTTTATAGCTTGAGGGCTACAGCTTTTGCAGGAGGCTGAAAAAGTGGGTGCTGAAATCCCACTGAAAGTAGATGCTGCATCCCTTTAGGTCTTAAATCCATCTGAAATGTTTGTTGTCGTGATGATGAAGCTGTTGAAATGTGTCCTGCATTAGGGTGACACAGTTCTTCCTGACTCTTAAAGATTACACCTAAAAATATAACCCTTAAGGATATTTTTAGAGTAACTCTCTGCTAGGAAAAAGACAAGCTCCCAAGAAGAATAAGAAGAAACAGTTTGAAAAGTAGATGAGAAGCACAATGCAATTTTATCTTTATTTAAAATTAAGATGCCTAGTTTTAACTAAGGGCAAGAGAGTTTCCTTCCTTCACATACAATTTTGCTTGTCTTAAATGGAAAAAGATTTGCGACCTACATGGGCTCTGTTCTGTTCAAGTGATGAAAGGGCAGCCTTATTTATAGACTTATAAAATTATCTAAGTAAAGAAGTCCTGGGCAGTGCGGGAGGTTTTTTTCATTGCCAGCGTGGTTATTTTCATTGGCCTAGTTTTGACTCAGCGTACAAGAAAAGCGAGGGGTGCCAGGCAGACGGGGTCCTTGCCCAGCGCCGTGGGAGAAGTGGGGAGCTCCCGTGGCTGGGGCTGGGCTGGGGACCCCACAGCAGGGGCAGAGCATCCCTGCTTACAGAGATAAATGAGCTAAAAGCTTTCCAAGCGTTGTCTAAGTGTGAAAAGAAAGAACAACTTTCTCTAGACATGTTTTGCTAAGGTGCTGCTTCTCTTTTGAACGAGCAGCCTCTTCAAAGGGACTGGCTTTTTCATCTCAATGCCGTAGTGAAACAATAGTCAATTCTTGGTACTGAATATCTTCAATTACCACAATACCTTGCAGGATATGACACTGGAAAAGTTTATGCACAGAGAGGATAATTTTGGTTCATAGCCTCTAAATGTTCCCAGCAGCAATAGTGTGGTGAAAGAAGATGTCTTCCAAGAAGTTCACATTACTGGCTGTAGTAAAATAAAATAGCTATATTGTTTCAGCCGGCAATTTCTTCCCATTGTCTTCGTTTTAAAAACCATGCATGCTCAAAGGCGAAGGGATGTGTTTCACTACAATTTGAGAACTGTACTGTAACCAAATATTATCTTCATTTTGCTCCTTGTTTCATGTTACTTTTTGGTCCTTGAGTTCTCCAAAGTTCATCACTGCATGTGACATTACTGTGACTTGCTAACTTTCTCATTATTTCCCCAATCAATAGGAGAACAATATATGGTGTTATTCTGTATTTCAGTTACCTGTCACTCAGTGTTTTATCTCCATTGATACTTGAGGTACTGCTCACAGAAACCAAAGTAGGCTGTCTTGTCTTCCGCTAATCTTGAATGCCTTTTGTTCGAGAGGTGTTTTGTATTCATCAGTCAACTAAGGACTCATCCTGAAGAAGCCCTCAGTCAGCACATAGATCTCAGTGAAAAAGGGATATGCAGCTCGTGAAATATTCATAGCAAAAGGTACCTCAATCATTTTCACCTTTTGACCCTTTGAGGTTGAAAGGATTATCAGCGGGAAGTGGTAAATCTTATGGATGTGAAATTTTCACCTCGCCATTCCTCTTACCCAGTTTTGGTATTAAGCCTATTCAGAAGGTACATTTATCTACCCACTCTGTCTGCCACTACAGTTGTGTCAAACTCAAAACAGTTTTAATAAAAGTCCAAAGTTGAAATGATAGTGATCAAAACCTGGAAATAGCCAAGACTTTTCTTAAGAAAAGGAAAAATGCCGTGGATGTTCGCTACTTCCCGCACTTCACTGGGGGCAATGAAGAGCCCTTTTAGAACAGCTGTAATAAATACAGCGTTAGTACTATTCATAACCAAAACTATCATTTGGGGAATCAAGTGACTTGTGAAGTTAAAATCCAGCACAATAAGTGAGATTTTCTGAGACTTATAGTCTGCTAAAGGAGAAAGATGGATGCTGATGGTAGGCAATTAGCTCGTTCAGGGATCTCCACAGCTAAGAGCAGGCTGCAAAATCTGCAACAATGGCTTGGCTTGAGGAATGATTGCAAGCAGAAACAGTCTTCTAAAATTGGATATCATTTCTCCAAAGCTAAAAAATTAAATTTTACCTATCTAAATAAAATCCATGCTTTGGCACTATTCCAGGCAGTCCTATCCACAGGCTGGATCCTGTAAGTAGCTAAAGTTCAGCCATCCTTTCTAAACAGCAGATTAGCAGTGTCACAGGTGCGATACAAGGGAATGTAGATGAGCAGCAAAAAAAGATGCGCACCTGGGCAGAAACAGGGATGGGTTGGGGCAATCCTGAATTCATACCCCAGTGTGCATGGGGGAAAGAGGAGGTGTCCTGGAGGGGCAATCCTGCGAGAAGCATCAGCCCATCCTGTCGGCAGGGCTGCCGGGGCACATGGCATGTCCCATGCGACCCAAAGTGTTGGGTGATTGATGTCATTACCAAAAAGGCGGTCGCCAGGCTACCCGCCAGGTGTGTCGGTGATGCCCTCCATCGGCACCTGTTAGCAAGTGGCTTTATAATCAACCCGTGGTAGAAGGAGCTCTTCTGATGATATTTTACTAATAAAGGCTTTAGTTAGATCAACATCCATTGCTTAACAAGTTGATGTCCAAGCGAATACCACTGGTCAGGAGATAAAACAGCCTGAAACATGAAATGCAGTTAAGATCCTCAAGGATAAGACAGTGTTGTGTCCTTGGGCCAGGGAAAGGACAAGAAAAGTTATAAATGAGTGCAGGGATAAGCTGTGGCAAGTCACCTAGCCACTCTGTGCCTCAGCTTCCTGAACTGTAAATCTGAGTCAGCATCAACACCTTTTGAAAAATACTAATAAACCCCCTTTTCTGTAGGGGAATATGGCTTTCTGTGTTTTGCAGCACTATCTTGCCTCCTGCTAATGAATCCACTTATTAAGTATATTTCACCAGTTAACAAAGGCTCCTATTACATCAAGATTTACACAGAAATGCCCTTTGATTTCAATAACGCATCTGTAGGTTCTTGCCATAACTTGGAAATTACTTTGGAGTTGCCTGTAACATGCCCTTTGCTCTTGAATGCCCTCTACCTTCTCTCCTTTCCTCAGAAGAGTTTTTGGTTCTGCATTCCCATGAGAAAGACCCACTGAAATTATAGGGGAAAGCAAAGAAAATCAGTGTACCTAACAGGCCAAAATCCTCGAGCCCTCTCTTCTCAATATTTTATTTACTTCAGGAAACTGATAGCAATATTTGGTCCGATGTGCTGCTCAGGGTGCATGAAAAAGTGTACTTGGTGAAAATAGATGGTAAAATGTTTTTCTCTTTGATTTCTGTTAGATGTATTCCTCTTTTAATAGGCATACTGGATAGCAGATTGACAGAAGAAGAATACTCTTTATTGGAGGTATCCTGCTGGATGATAAAAGCATGCTCCTACTCAGTGATAAATTATATGGATGTAGAAACTATAAAGATTTATATTTCTCCTGGAGTCACCTCTTGTGATTGGTAAAGTTATTCTCTCTCCTTATGGAAAAGCTCAGGCCTACAATTTTTAAAATTAATTAGCAGATTTCCAGAGGTATTTCAACACTGTTGCTATAGGGGAGAAATGAATGCATTTCTCAAAAAACGCCCAAACTGGTTCAACATTTAACTCTTGTTGAGGTCTCCCTGTTTCCAGAAATCTGTCTGTCAGTGGCTGAAGTTGGGAACCTAAATCCTTACCTGGACATCTGGGGGAGGAACCGGGGTCCGGGAGGTTCCGAGAGTAGAGCAGCTCTCCCAGACTCTACTGGGCCTGGCTGAGCACCTTACACTGGAAATCAGAGCATGTGTTTGGGGATTAAACACTTGATTTTGGGCATGTTTAGCCAGAAACAGCTAGCTCTCTGAGGTCTGGATCATGCAGTAGAGTACCTCACTCTGGGACGTTCGTCTTAGATGTGCTATCTCTGCAAGCTCTCTGGCATACTGTAAGGGACCAGCACGCAGGTGGGGTCTGCATCTACCCTGCATTGCTGAAGCAAAGAGCCGCAGAGTGCCTGTCTCCTCCAGGCCCTGTAAAAATCTCATTTTCTGTGCCTGTTGAATTCTTCTCAGCTAGTGTCAGAAAACATGGGATAATTGATTACACTCCTGTGAGGGCTATTACTGTAACATACATGCAGAAGCCTGATACTCCCAAAGGATTTTTCCCCAAAAGGGATCCAAGGCATAGAATCCATATGAAATGTCAAACACCTTCCAGAAAACAAGCTGGATGCCTTCAGGCTTTTGCAATAGCGAATCTACCTGTGTTTCCTTCTCTGACCCCTCAAAATATTCAATGAGTAATTACGAAGCCTATAAAAATACGGACAGGGAGCCACATCCTGCCATTAACTTCAAAAGAAAATTAACAAACAAGCGTGCTCAGAGGGGAACCCCATGGCTCGGGAAAGGGCAGGGCAATACAGAGCCTTTCACCTTGAGGTCATGGGTCTAAATCCAGTTGAGTTGGTAGAAGGTGGCAGTCTCTCTTGTGGCCAAGAACAAATGAGTTGTTAACCTCAGCTCAACTTCAGATGGTCCCTTGGCTGGAAAGCAATTGGCACTAATTGCTGTCTCTGTAGGTAGTGTCAGCCAAAGAGTTACAGGCACCCAAAGACTCAACTTCTGACGAGGCTTTTTAGCAGTAATGTGCTCTGCAGCCGCTGTGACCCAGATACGAGTTACGCCTATACCCAGAGGTTAACTCAGGACTGGAGACTGCACCCTCCAGCGGGACAAGAAGTCTCGAGCATACAGGAGAGGAGCGGGCATCTCACACTCATGGGTCCCAATGATTTACAGATGAGTAAATCATCCATACTTCAGCCTGGACTCACCACCCTTCATGTGGCTGTTTGCCTCTTCTCTTCCAAACAGCAAGTAAGGACCACGGCTTTCTTCCAAACCAGTGGCCAGATGCTGCCCCTGCCCACCTTGGTGATGGGGCAGTCAGTGCTAGGACTCACCTGCGCCCCAGTCAGGTTGGTCGGTCGCCAAACTCATGAGAGACGGCACGGTCCCCTAAGTTGCACCCTTTGACATGGCTCCTGTGTCTGCAAGGTGGTCCATGGAGATGGGATATTGTGGGAAAGGGTTATGGCCTGCACTATATCTGCTTTGTGGATAAGTAAGTGTACAGACCTACACCTTGGAAAGATGAGCAGCGTTGAGGTGCGTGTCTGAGCCTGTTGGTTTCACTGACTGAAGTTACACACATGTTACGTGTCTATAGGTCTGGCTCTTTAATATATACAGCTGGGATCTCGTCTGATCAAGCTCACTCAAAATGATCATAATTTAACGATTGAAAACAGAAGTGGAAATCAACACAAACAATTAAAACCAGTGATTAGAGCTGCTGATAGTAGGCACAGAGGGAAGGTGTGAGGTATCTGTAGATCACTTTTGCCCCCTGAATCAAGGAGCATCCTTAGAAACACAGCACAAACTTCACCATTTTCATATAACTTTAATTAACGTACCCAATATGAATAGAAAAACAAAAGCAACACCTTCCTGTCACACATCCCTCAGTATTAAAGAGCAGCATTAACTAGAAATGAATCACTGATATGCCGAGTGCCCCTCTGCAAATGGGCTGAGCGTTTTCATTTTGCCTGCGGAACCAACTGAGTCATGAGGAAGCAGCAGCAAGATTTGAATTCCATATAGTACATCCCCACCTCTGAATTTATTTACCAAGAATAACATTTATTTAATGTAATTTAGTTCTAAATATTTAAAAGCTCACTTTGTTTAATATGTTTTCAAGTACAAGATGTTAAGTAATTATGTATGATGTGGTGGTCTTTTATTAGGTAGTTAATGACCATCTGGGAATTCAAGCCCCAAGGCAATGCCAAGGGCTTCTGAGTATTAGCTGGCCATTAACATAGTGGTAATGGACTAGCACACTCTACATGATTATGACTATTAACTAAGCATAAAAAAATAACATTCAAATTAAAATAGGAAATTCAGGTTTAAGGCTTCTCTAGCATCCTTAATTTAATCAGATCATAGTGACCCATATGGCTGAGTCTTGTGTTGAACTGGATCAAAAGGCAAAGAGATTCATCTCCTCTGGAGTTGCATAGCCAGGTCCTCACTGTTCCCAGGTGCCAGCATCCCCTGTGACAGCCCAGGAGCCTGCTTACGCGAGGAGTCCTGCTGCCGTCCCAGTCCCCTTCCATCACCTGGGTGTCAGCGAAAGAGGAGCACGGCAGGACGCTGCCCTTCCCCGGCGTCAAGAACAGAGCCAAGAGGGGTGCTCCGACCTCCTACACACCCCTGGGGCTTGGGGACTACTGGCTGGACCAGGTGGCATCTCAAAGACTGGCGTTACCCCAAAGCATCGGCACAACAGGCTCAAGGCTAGGACCGTATTTCCCCGCTACTGCACACTTTGCAGTCATTGAATTTTTCTGGTGTTTTCTTTTCTTTTTTAATTAGGTGATGAAAGACAAAGGTATTCATTGTAAACAAACCTAAGATAAAAAGGCCTAGTGCATTTTAATATGCTCAGGCAGTGTTGTAGCTCGTAAACAATACTTTGGAGAGGAGGTAAGAACAGATACCGATTTCGTTTTGCTGCTGCCTCGATATTGTACTGCTGTTCTCATAGGCAGGTATCAACATTGCTTTCACAGAAGTTAGAGATAGAAAAGATCTATTAGATTATACTGTTCTCTTGACATGATAATGTGCTCTGTATAGACTAGTATTGAGTTTGTTTTGCTATCGTTTGTCATAAAGTCTCCACAGGCTTGAATTGCCATCATTTTGCCATCAGAATGACATCTTAATATGGTCTCTGCTCCACAGAGTTGCCATGACATTATCATGAGATCATTAGACTATGTTAAGTCTCATGCAAGAGAGAAAAACATGATGTTATAGAAAACTGCTGTTGGGATTTGATAATTCATTTCTATTTCTTTCATTGCACTACAGGTCTTCGGTCAGGAAAAAGAGAGGTGTTTGAACACTGGCTTCAGTGGAAACGTACTGGATGCCTAGACACAGCCTGTGATAATCTGTCCAAACTGCCTTTATTGTTATCACAAAATGTTAAAACATTTTTGTTAAAACAAAAGTGTCTTCATTGTTATCACAAGCTTTTTATTTTTTTTTTAAATGCATTTTGCTCTGGTACAGGGATCTGATTAAAGTTGGGTGTGAACAGGCTGAAGTAAAACATTAAAAAGAAAAAAAGAATCAGTGTCAAACAAATGTTCTTCATAGAGAAGAAATGGCAGTACACAAAGGTTTAGCCAAAGACTTTTCATCTTTTTTTTTTTTTTTTTTTTTTTAGAGAAAAGAATTATTTAGAAATGTATCACCTATTTATTTATATAGCACAGTGCATTCCTAAAGAACTCAGAGGAATCTGAGCCCTTAACAAGCCATATACTTTTGAGGTAACAGTTTCTCCACTGCTGAATGCAACCGTCTCTGGGCTGAAATACAACTGTTTAATAGGACATAGCAACGCTACACGAAGCCAAGAAGCAAAGAAAAAAAAATATGCCCAAGGTGTGTGCAGTTAATGCAAAATATTTGTGCTGCTTTGTCGCTGGAATACGCATGATCTCAAGTCCAGGAAAAATTAAAAGGTTAAAAAAGTTATAACCAAAGAAACCACAGGACAGTGCCAAGTGAAGGTCACAAGACAAATGAAAAACACATCAAATGGCTCACCCACTGATGTGCTCTAATAGCAAAATGACCCCTATCAAAATGTTCACCGTGAGTGCAATACCAGAAACTCTCCAAAGAATGCATGAAAATGTTGGCTTCCTAAATTAATCAAGTTTTATAGCTTGCTTGGAAATTTTGGTCAGGACTTCTAAATACTAACATACCACTTCAGCTAATATAATTTCCCCTTGAAAACACACCTTCTTTTCCAGTAATCGGAAGTGTGCTTATTGCTGCCACCACCCCAATTTTATGGCACCCTACGTGCTCACGTGTATTGCCCAATACTAGGAATGATCTCGGCTTAAATTTTATGTCCATTTGCCTTAATCATTTCACTCCACTGTGCAAAAGGCAAAAAGAAAAAACAGGTTTAATGTGAAATCTGAACGAAAAGGGACCGCGCTTTCTAACAGTGTGTACTATGCTCATCCAGAGCAATTATTATTGCTCATTACATTTCCATGCAGAAATCATTACATTTTATATCACAATATGCATTTTTTTATAAGTAAGCTTTAAGCGAATTAGAATACTTAATATATTTTTTGAACTTTTGCCAGGCATGCGCTCCCAAGCCGGTTCCTTCTATTTACATTGTAGCATTTATCCATTTCCAAATATGAGAAGATTTATCTATCAGATTCTGTGCAAATTCAGTACACAGATAATTTGTAAAAAGCTTTCTTTTTCAAAATGTTCTCTGGTTTTTCTAATCTCATCTCTTTTCTAATTTCCTAATCATATAACCTTGAAGTCTAAAGACACAGCCTGTGATAATCTGTGTAAACTGTCTTTATTGTTATCACAGACATTTATATAAAAAAAACCCCAACACACACACACACACGCATGCATTCAAAGCCGCCTTTTAAGTAATACTTTAGTCACAGTTCAATCAGATCCACATTACTGCTACTCATCAGATAGAAAGTGTTCGCGAGC
Source organism: Ciconia boyciana (assembly GCF_034638445.1). Lineage (NCBI taxonomy): Eukaryota > Metazoa > Chordata > Aves > Ciconiiformes > Ciconiidae > Ciconia > Ciconia boyciana. The sequence continues at coordinate 104,096,073 of NC_132936.1, read as the reverse complement.
AGGAGGGGGATATTGACTTTAAAAATTCACTGGCGAGGCGTACAGAGCCTGCAGGAATGTCAAAACTCCAACCTGCATTTTGATGTTTTTGCCTCAGGTTAGTCTTGACTGACATGCTTGGAGCACTCTTGTTTGTGCTCCGGCATCCATTAACTGTCCTTGACTCAATGTTATACGGGCCTTTACGGTCAGCTCGGTGCCTAATGGTTACGGCAGATTAGATGCCACGAGGTGTAAGAAAAGCATACGCCTCACTTTAAGGGATCACATTGGTCAGTCTCTGCTTCATTAGAGGGTATTGTTTGATCCTAAATTAATGAGAGCCTGTTAAATATTATTCTGATAACTGTGCTTCACGTGGGAGCATGCCAGGCAAGCGGTGTGCTAAAGAAACGGAGTTTTGCAAAAGAAAACAGAATGTCAAGGTTGAGATGTCTTTGAGTGGGCTTGGTTTACATGTAAGGCATTTCACTCAAGTGTGGATGTGGCTAGATGTGGGGAAAAGAAAGTCTTAGCTGTACTTTTGTTCAGTGTTAAACGACTGCCTTGTAAAAACAGCTCAGAGAAGGCTTATCAGTCCAGCATATAGATAGATGTATACATCCGTAATCCCGTGCGAAGTGCATTGCTGACTTTCCTTCTCTCTGACTTTGTCCTTCCCTGGTTTCCACAAAGTTTTTGAAAAATGATCCAATACCCACTTGCACTTGGGTTCAAGGAAAGTCTCCCTTTCAAAATAGGGTAAAATGGGTGCTACAGCAGTGTTAACATTAACAATCATTTTAATCATTCTAATGTCACTCACATTAATATATATAGAGAGAGAACTCTACAGTAAGTGCTGACAGGTACAAATGTGCCCATAGAAATGTTTTTCTTTAACATCAAGCTCAGATAAGCTTCTGAGGTGCCTATATTCATTTACTGGGAAGTACTGAGATTAGACAGATGTCTCAATTTAAAAGGGAGAAAAAAATCTCATGTAGATGTGACACTTGTTCACCTGTGTTTTTCTGCCAGTCTATATAATGCTATCAGAACATAACCAGAGTTTTGATTTATACACCTCATTTGACGTTGACTGGCAGCTCTACAGAGAACACATGCAAAGAGATGGTAATTTAGAAATATGGAGAGCTTATTAGGCCAAACGGAAAGAAAAAAAGATCATTTCATTTTACTTCTTTTGAAATTAAGTGGGGGCCAAACCACCAAAACTGAACATCACCACGCTGAGGCATTGGGAGCACGAACCTGGACAGGGCCCAGGATGTGCAGATGGCCCCCATCTCTGCTAAAGGCCAGTCGAGGAATATGAAATGCCCTAAATTCTAGCGTTGGAGAGGCTTGACATTTTAATCTGACTTAATAGTTGAGGGCAATCTAGGTTATTAAATTGATCTCTTCCACTTATCTGAGATATTTCACCGGAGAGAGAGGTGCTCCTCACTGCTCTGTGGCTTGGTGCTTCTCAGCTGTGGTTCACAGGAGGCAATGTAGAAAGTTCCCCTTCAGCTCTCCAGGTCACCCATGACCATGAAGTTGTCTGCCTAAATTTAGCATCTTTCAGTTTGAAAACCTTTGCCTGGGTTCAGCAAACTCCTCAAGGTTGAAAAGCGCTAGGAAAAAAGGGTTCTTTTTGGGAGCATCATTTTTTTTCTGGTAGTGTCAAAGTTGACTCAAGCCAGATAGTGTTATTGGCAACAGCTTGGGGCTTTTGAAATGGCGAAATGTTTGGAATTAGAATATGACATGTATATTTAAAAACTGAGATGAATTAAGAAAAAGAAAGAACCATATGTCCCCGCATAACTTGTTAGGATTTTGGTCATGAAATGTCAGGAGGTCACATAGCTGACTCTTTTTTTCACTAGACCATAAATTTCATTATCTTGAAATAATGTTTTTCTTTCGACAAAGAAAGTTAAGAAGGAATTGGAATCCTGTAAGCACAAGGGTGGTGGGAAATGTCTGTATATTTTTCTCACTTTTTTGTGTCTTGCACTGCTGAAGCCACTTGAAATGTCTTCTGTCTTCTGTTTATTTTCCTTTGGAGTAAATTTTACTGCCTGTGAATAGTTCTCAGCTGACAACTCTTGAGACCAAAAGCCTTCTTCCCAGCTGCAGGATGAAGCCACAATAAGAAGCGGCTTCATTTGCAACTTCCCCACAATGTTAAGCCTCTCCGCCTCAGCCCTGATCTAGTGGGTGGCCAGCTTAGTCCGTGTGGGGTTTCCAGGCTTTGGCATCAGTTGTCGAGATGCCTGACTGTGAGTAGACAAGGTAGCCTCCTGGCTGGTGTCAATTTGCATTGAAATTTAAAACCCCACATCTATGAGCATGCTGGGTTGTGTGGATCACCCGGTTGTGTGTTGAGTCCCAAATGGAAAGCATCTGGTATCTCCAAATTTGTGCCATTTTTCATAAAACTCCCCAGTGAACCTGGGACCGGTATGGACCTTAGGTGGCTGGTTGTTTTCCACCTAATCTGCTCCAAGTCTTTGCTGCAGTTCAAAGTAAAAACAATGGAAATGGACAAAGCAGTCACTTCTTAGCTTGACAATGAACTCAACATGTTTGGGGCATTGCTGAAAAACATAATTCAGTAGAGCCAAAGTTAGGCAGCTCCCTGGTCACACCATCTCACGAGGTAGGATATCCGGGGCATGCACTATGCCTTCTGCCAGGCACATGAATCGCAGTGGGAGCTGCAGGAGAAGCAAATTCTGCTTTGGCCGCTTTCCTACAAATCTCTCCTTGCTTCTGCTTTCAGGCACCACAACAGGCGCACAGGTACCTCAGGAGCTGCATCAGGGTGCATCAGGTCTGCTGGGCCAGACCTGGCACTTCCTTTCACAAGCTTTGGGGCTACAGGCAGGTGAGCACAACTATGAGCCGTCACCATCTGCCTGTGCTTCTCAGAGCAAGTGCTTCAGCCTCAGTGCTGCAGGTGGACTGGTGCTTGTGTGTGTGTGATTGCAACCCCATGTGAACGTGGAAAAAAAGGTCTATTCCTGATCTAGCCTGAAGATAAATCACGATGTGCTTTACAAGCCATGCCTGCTTTAAAAAGGGTCTCAGTGACTTTTAGAGAAGCTCCATTTCCTGGTGATGTATCATCTTCCTGAGGCTACAATAGAAGGCAAAACCTGAGGCTTCTGGGAACTTCCTGTGGGTGCAGTTTTTTCTAAAAGGAGCATATGGACGAGATCCTTCATAAAAGGATCTATGTGGACGAGAGCAAGAGGTGTATCATAACATCAGGCAGAGTCTTGCTTCATGCGCCTTGCCACCAGACGGCTGATGCAGGTGCGTTCGCTGGGAGCAAGCGCAGCAAGCTTTTGGCCCTCAATCATTACATAGAAGCAAGCGCATGTTGCATTTGCAAGGAGACTTTGAGCTTTGCATCTCTGCTAGAGGGTGACACACAATAAATGAACACTGGGAACTGCCAAACCTTGATGTATATATGTATACATTTCTGACTTACATGTACTTTACCTCATTACAGCAGAGAGCGCCAAATCCTGCACTCTGTTGTTTCGTGGCAATCTCTACGGAAATCATGTGCCTGCTGGACATGTCCATGTCCTGGGGTTTACCTCCACGGAATATACATGCTGTAAACGGAATTTTTTAGTCCTGCGGCTGGCCTCCTGGGAGGGGCTTTCGTTGCTGTGATCAAGGGAAGACCAGGGCAACGTGCACAGCTCCCACCTGGCCGAGGGGAAGGCATGCAGGCTGGGCGCTGTTTTGTAGTCACCAGTTCTTGACATTTGATACGCTGCGGTCGGGTGACAGGAATCGGGATCTCCAGAGCTTTGCACACGTTCGTCACCGTCCTATTTGTTTTGCTACGAAGTTTCCTGCAGTTTTCGGCTCCGTCGGAGCTTCTGCAATTGCCAGATAAGTGTGTTTGGCTGTGGGTGCGGCTGAGCCAGAGGAGGGTGCCATTTCAGAGGTTTTGCTTTGGGATATTTTTAGCTGGAGGAATAAGCACGTGCTTGAGGGAGTTTTCCTGATGAAACACATGATTTCAGCACACCATGGAGTTCACCTCGATGTGAGATTAGCTGCGCATAGTGGATACGAATAAAAACAAAAGATACCTTTAAGTTGGCTGGCACTAATGCTGACCGGGAGCCCAAAGCAGCTCCCACTAACGAGCCACACACCCACAAGTCTTCAATGTAGTTACGCATGTGCAGTGCCCAGAAATGAGAAAGTGCCGCTTCATTTTGCTCATGTTATTTGACTCTGTCCTTCAGTGTATCTCATGCAGCTTGTTATACATGGTGTGGCGCAGCTCAAATACCCCAAAGTACAGTGCTAGGGAAGGACCCGGGGGCCTGATCCAAACCAAAGACCACACACACCTCAACCAGTGCTACAGCAGGATTTTAGACGTGCAGAGGCACCTCGTGGCACCAACCTCTGCACTCGCAGCCACGTAACCTCAGAAGCACCTGAGCATACCAGCCCTCCTGCTGCTTCACCTGGGGATTGCCCGGGGGCTGCTGGCCTACCCCTGCACCTACAGACCTGCCCTGGTCTCAACGGTGAGGCAACCAGCCCATGTCCAGCAGCTATGGGCATCCAGAAAGGAGGAAGAAATGTAATGTCACCTCACTTCCCCAGGGGCTGGTAGAGGTCTGCTCGGGGGGAGGTGGCCACATACTTGGCAGGCTGATCCACCTTTTCTGCAGTAACCTGCAGTTCCCTCTCTGATCTGCTGGGGTTTAACCCATTGGATCTATCTGCCAACAGAGTCCCCTATCACCATGAGGCAGTGATGAAGGAGTGACCAATGCTAGTGTTCTCTCTGGTTTCAAGCTGCGGTCACCATGCTTGAAATGGTGCATGGGGTCACCTGTAGAGCCAGAAAAAAGAGCAAAGATAACAAGTATGACACGTTGGATGAAATGGGGGGGGGGATTGCAAGGCTAGTCTTTTGGATTTTTTCCTGTTGTCTTAACCTATGAGTTGAAATGCATGAACAGTATTAGACAATCCAGCACAGCTCTCTTCTTCCCTGCAGTATTGGTCATTTGGAAGGAGAGCCATGCGGTCCTACACCTGCTCGTCCCTAGTCCCATGAATCTTGCCTTCCCCTCTTCACACTGGCACACTTTCCATGGGGGTTGCTCGCAAGTCACCATTAGCCTGTAACCTGGTGCCTGTGACCCTTTCCCGGAGTGAGGAGGTAAACTGACTTTGGCAAAACACTGAACAGAAATCTTGCATTTCTTGGCCAGATGTTTGTCATGAAACTGTGAAGGTACCTACTTCTCGGGTGGCTTCCAGGAGCTGGGTCTTGCAATGAGGGGGGCCATTAAACTGCAGAGATGGGACTCGAGTTCAGGGAAACACATCCTTCATACTTTTATTAACAGTGAGCAGGAGTTTTAGAGCGTTTTCCTGGAGCACTGACCTCTTAACGCACTGCTGTGAGCTTGGCTTTTGAAATTCCTGACTGGTTGGTGTCTAAACCCTTCATTAGATCTGGCCCGGCCACGTCTGCAGCAGCCTGAAAACTGAGTGAAGGAGCGATCGATGTAGGTGCTTCATTAAGTGATGATATATGCAGAAGCAAAAGTATCCGCAACATAACTGTCCATAAGCAGTTGAAGAGGTAAACACGTCAGCATTTGTACTGCTATTATAGTACATAGCTGTTTATAACTTAACCCTGCAAACAGTTACTGGTGTCAGAAAAACTTTAAAATGTGCTACTTATGTTCTGCATTTACTGAAAGTTGGACAGTCTTACATCACCCATGCAACCCAATTAAAGCTAGGTATAACTCAATTTTTCAAAGGGTGGCTTAAGTTAATCCTCATAGGTACAGATTAAAGCTGAACTTTTGTAAGCAAATTTTGACAAAGGGGGAGGGCAATCACTGCGTGAAATATAGACACAGGAAAGATCACAGATTATAAACGTAGTGCAGTTTAGCATATTAACGCACATAAATTTTTAAAGGTATATTTATACAAGACAAGTTAACTGTCCAAAGATAACTGTTTAAAAAAAAAAGGTCTCCACTTCAGGGATCTTCCTGTGTAGTTACTTTTTGAAGTTGTTTGCACCCTGGGCTTCTACAGCAACACTTGGGAATAAGTTGTAAAATTTAATAGAGCAATGCATGTAAAAGTAATTCCTCTTGATTCTGCTGCCTCCTCATTTCATCAGGTTATCTTAGTTCTTACGTTCTGGGAAATAATGATCATAACCATCCCCTAGTCTCCTTCTCTGCACTTTTTAGGATTTTCTAAACCTACCCATTTTCCAAGGAAGAATCTTCATTATTTTCTCTCTTCCGTGGTTGTCCTTTCTCACAATTTTCTGTTCCTACACTTGTGCAATTGAATATTTTTTATTTTGGAGGAGGAGTGAGCAGAGCTGCTCTCAGCTCAGGATGTGGCCCATTGTTGTTGCCGGCGTTTGTCTCACTTCTTCTCTCAATGATTCCTTGCATTCTTCTTTTCTCTGTGACTATCACTGCCTGCTGATTGAGGTTTTCAGAGAATGACTCTACAGTATTTATAATGACTCCAAGATCTCCTTCATGAATGGCAAGAGTGTATTTAGAGTTATTTTTTCCTATCTTCTTTACTTTACAGATATCAACACTGAAGTTCACCTGCCGTTCTGTCACCCCACCATTCCGTTTGTGAGTTTCTTTGGCAGTTTTCAGAGTCAGCTTTTGCTGCAGCTCTCCAGTATAATTTTCTGCATTGTCATTTTAGAGTTCACACCTTTTCCCAATGATTAATGGATATACAGAACAGCAGAGTCCTCTTAAAACCACATCGTAACCTCGACTCCATCATTAAAATGATGATTGCTACTTATTCCTAACCTTTATTTCATATCTGTTAGTCACATATTAAACCACAATAGAAGTTTCTTGGGTTTCTTTAAGACTTTATGGTGAGGGATGTTATGAACAGGGGTTTTGAAAACCCTCTACATAATAATGATCAAATCATCCTAATCCTATGTTTGCGATCTCCTTTAAAAACTCTGACAGGTTTGTGTGCATGACTTCCCTCTAAAGAATTTATAACTCTTTCTGGATATATATTTGACCTCAGTTATTAATCTCATTCCTTATTATATTTACTACCAATACAATCAGGATTATAGGATATTCATTCCAGTAATTTCTTTTGAAAATACCTTATATGATGCTATCAGTTTGAAACAGATCCACAGCTTCATTCTCTCTGAAGAAACAACCCCCATTCACTGCTTTCCCTAAAACCAAGTATGCAGCAGACCACGTAGAGAGCTGATTCATACAGATCTCTAGATATTACTTTTTTCTCATTCTATTTGCCTGGGACTGGTTGCATATTGACTAAACTACTTGCAAATTTGCATAAGAGTTGCTGGACCTGACTGAATCCTTGCAATGCTTCTGTTTGTTGGGTTGGGTTTTTTTTTTTCAAATCTAGAAATAAGCATCGGCTGTTGGGACATTTCCATCCCCTTTCACTTATACGTCTCTCTCCACATACAGAGGTGCTCCGTCTGAAGGTATTCCTCCAACATCAGTAGGTTTCACCGTGAATCACAGATTCGATGTAATCCTCCAGTTCCCTTTTTTGGCTTGTTCTGCCAGCACTGGAGACCTCCTGGTAGAGCCTGTGGGACTGTTTTAATGCTGCAAATCTTTCTCAGTCTGGGAATTTATACTAGACAGTTTGTAGAGACTGGAAAGGTATACATCAGATGTGGGGATTACATCTTCAGGTTCATCAGATGCTCTGACTTCACTGCAGTTCTCTTAGCCTGCCAGATATTTATCTTGGATTCTGTTGTCAGTGATTTTAAGAAAATATTGATCTCCGTTTTCTCATTTCCAAAATCCTTCAAGGAAATGATAAAGCCAAAATTCAGCTCCTGTATGTTCAAAAAAAATATATATATATGCTGCTATAATTATATTTATAATTATATATATATGCTGCTATATAAAAAAATACATAGGCTGCTGTATATATATGCTGCTATAATTATAAATACATTGAAAATATATATGAGTGAATATACTGACCATATAGTGGTTGAATTACACAAATAAATTATATATATATATTTATATGTGTATGTACATATATAATATGGTCATCAGCTCTTCTCCCCCATTTGCCCTAAACCTTGCAGGGGCATTGATCCACTTGCACTGACGCTTTCCCATGTATGTTCTTTCTCTCAGAATTTCTTGTTTTTCGTGGGTAAAATAAAAAACCACCTCTCCGTTGCTCTCCACCCTGCACAGGCACATCATTGCTTCTGTTCCTGTGTGTCACAGGCACTTTTAATAGGCTCAAGCTCAGACTTCCACTTGACCCGATAAGGTAAACATATTCTGGGTTTCCTCATCAAAAGAATATACTGGGGAAAGATCCTTACTTATTTTTTCTTGTGGTATCTTTCATTTGTAATTGGGTAACACATTCATTCATACGACAGTAAACTGGAATAGAGCCTATATTCTAATATGTTCTAAGTCTGGAACAAATAAATATACAACATCTCCCCCACACACACTTCTGCTAGTTTAGCATGTGGTAGTTAACACTTGTTAAAATGACTAAAATTTCAAACGTGGACATGCTCCGTGAGAAAAACCTCAGTGTGATTATACAGTGAGCTTTTCCGTCAGAAGATAATAGGTATTTTTAGCAACCCCCATCTCACTTTTGTATGAGTTTTGTCACATCCCAACCAAAAAAAAAAAAACCACTTTGGATTCTGGCAATCCTGGTTTTCCATCAGTCGGGACATCAACATTTTCACATTACAGAGGATTCTCACTTCGTTGTTTTCATCCCCATTTTAGCAAGAGATGCTGGAACTAAACCACCCCAGATCCTGTGATGAAAAGGGTCTGGAAAGGGTCAATGGGCAGCAGCAGGGACACCAGCTGCTGAGATGTTGGGGAAAACATTTTGGAGCAGCCATTTCCCTGTTGCCTTGCATTGCACATAGCTAGTGGGAGGAAAAACACTTCACTGGGGACAGGAGAGAGGATCCCTTTGGTTTTGCAGTGATTTTCACTCTTTTTGCTCAGGTGGAAATAACTACCAAAGTGCACAGAAGCAAAAGCTCAGGTTCAAATCTATGTAAGATAAAAGTCCCTGCTGGTAATGGCATGTCCATCAAATAATTTATGAGTTTAGAAGTCACTGGGAGAAATTTCTTGTTCTAGGTAAGTTCATTGTGTATACTATGACAAAACAACCAACAAGAGGGGTAAGGATGATACTCCTGTAGAGGATGGTGAGGTGGCAAGTGAGAAAGTGCAGTAGGTCTATGGCCAGAAACTTGTTTGTATTTATTTGGTTGCTTTTAACTGAACCTGGAAAGCTGTGATAGGCAAACTGGCCTGATGAGGCACAGAGGCATTTCAGGTTCTGCCCTGGCAGCCGAAGGGCAGCACAGCAACGTTGGGAGAGACGGCAGGGAAACACGGAAAGGTCCTGTAAAAGTGAGAGTTAAACAGATTTGCGACCAGTGAGTCTGCCCTAGTGAGGCAGCTTTCAAGGCTCCATCTCGGCCGGAATGAGAGCTGCTGTGCTAGGACGGCAGTGAAATGAGACTTTTAATTATCACTGGCACTTTTACAAGCGAGGAGCTTACGGTGCTCATGTGATACCAAGTGCTTGTTGTGGGCTGAGCAGTTTTTCTGGAAGCCTTGGCTTTGTTTTCCCTTAGTCCTGAGAACAAAAAAGAAATGTTGCAAGGAAAGTGCAGAATGAATCAAAAAAGAACAATGGAATTGCGCTTGATTTGTTTAATTCTGAAATCAAGGTCACTTAGAAGTACTACAGCTTTTATTTGTTTTATTGGGGTTTTTTTTAAGGATTTTTTTTTTTTTTTGGCAACATCTTTCTTTTCATTTGACAGTCCTGTCATCCCAGAACTGTATATGTTACTGATCCTGCCTGTATTCAAAGCTGTTATTAAGTGGAGTCTTTTAGATTTTAGAGAAATGATAATGGTTCCAAAGATGACAGAAAGTGGCAGCTGGTGACAAAAAACCCCCTTGATAAGACGACAACAGTAAATCAAACTACTGCCACTTTTTCGTTTCATGTTTGTTAATACCACCTCGCCTTTTGAAGTTTAAAGCAAGGTTCAAAAGAGCCAGGTGCTGAATCATAATATTAAAGCAAGTAAGGAGCTCCATGAAAGAGAGGAGATCTGAGAGGGGAAAGCAACAAACACGGCTTTCAACTGCCTTTTGTCGGCCTTTCTGCAGATGTCACCAGTTGTTATCCCCAGCAGAGGCTTCAAGCTTGTAGCAGTGCCTCTGGCTGATTCCAACTCAACGTTTCAAGTGTCAATCAAAAAGGAAGGACGCAGCTTAGGTCCTGGTCATTGTCCTGTGAAAAGAGCCAAGCATTTAACATTGATTTAGCTCCCTCAATATACAAAGATAGAGCCAGCTTTGTGCAGCAAAAGGGCCTTTGGCAAGGTTGCTTGTAGAGCAATTCCATCGCATCCGATGCTCCTTGGTTTAGCTGTCACACTGCAGTGTCTGGAGTCCTATGAAAAGTTATTCAGGAATGAGTGAGCAAATTAAAAAGAAATAACATGCTCTCCTAAATAGCAATGCAAGCTATAGAAAGTGCTCTTAACGTCATTTAGCCCTGAAAAGCATTTTTAATAAAAGTATTTTGTGCTTTTAAATGCCTTTTAACAAGGAGAATAAGATGTTTCAGGACAAGAGGGGGCCCTTGTGAAACCCATCTCCATTGGATTGGATAAGCAATTGTACCCACAAAGTGCCTTTGGTCAAGTGCTTGCTTATCTTGTTTTCAAGCCACTTACATTCACCGCCATCCACGTACTGCATTGTCCTTCCATAGGGGTGTAAAAAATGCCCCCAAACCCAATGACGACAAAAAGGCCCTGACTGAATGCCACAGACGCGCCCTGCCCCAGCTTTCCCGTCCTTTCTCATGTCAAATTCCTGCCCGCCTCTCATAATTTTCTTAAAAACACCTTGGCAATTATTTCCTTCTCAGCCATCGTAATCCCCACCAGCTCTCGCAGGCACTGCTGATGAGCCACGCCAGTCACTTGGCACAGTCATGGAAATGACAAGTTAGCCGGTGGCCGCACTTGGGCCGTTTTTGGCAGGGCCCTGGCGGGGACAAGTTCTCACGAACGTGGTAGAAACCACATCTTTGTCCTTAAAAATCAAAGTGAAACTGGGTGAAACACAAAGTGTGCCTGTTGTTTTAAACAAAGTCAACACAGGATGGGTTTATCCTTTGTACCTGGAAGTAATGTTAAATTCGTGAGAAAAAAAAAATTACTCCCGTTTTGCTTATAAGCAGGGTTCTTCTTTATGGCGTTCCCAGCGTCTTTCCATTCAAGTTTAGTGCACCAGTGGACTGGCTGAGCCATGGGTGGACCTGGTATCACAGAGACAATAGTCTTGGTCCAACAAAGTTCTTGTGCGTGCATCTAGCTCCAGTCAGATGAGGAAAGCAGTTTAAAGATGGGGAAAATGTTCCCCTTTTGCAGGATCAGTATTGCTACTGTTTTCTGTTTTTCACAATACTTGTTTTCCAAATATTTTCATCCTCCTCTGTGCAGAAATACAGGTTAAAAAATAATGGAAAATGTCACACGAAATAGAACATTTCCATGATGGCAATCATTTTTCAGAAGCTTGTTTTCCTTCTTAAAGGCTAGTTTTCTGGTAATACCTTCCTAGGCAAAAATACACTGACTGATGGTAGTTCTAAGCTCCAGGGAAACAGCGCAGCCCCTGCCGCTATCGGGGTGCGACGCTGCTCTTCCTGAGCGTGGGATGGGGTTACTCCTGATCAGTCCTTCTGGAAGGAGCCACATCCCAGCAGTCTGCTCATGCGCTCCTGCAGCTCGTGTTATCTGCAATTTAAAAATATTCGGATAGAGGATCTTGCAGGAGTTGGGTGTATTTTTAAATGCACGTATCATTACAGACACACTCATTTCTGCGTTCCTCTAAAGGCATTTCTAACAGGCCCCATAGCTGGCACTTCAGTACACGGTTTGAGAAAGCATGACTCACCGAGTTGAGGGACTGATGTGCTTCTTTAAACTTTTATTGGGATTTTTGAACACATTTGCTTTGATCTGGCCCACACCCTTTTCTTTTTGCACTCACTGTCAAACTCGCTCACAGAAAATGCGTGCTAGCTTTACACCAGCGTAACAGCGAGGGCAACACACATTCGCTCCAGGCACTCGGTCCTGTGAACTGCTCCTTTCCCACAGCCAGAAAACGGGTCCCTCCCTCCGTATGCTTCCTCAAAGGAGCAAGGAGACGGGAGATGTTTGCTTCTCCCCGCTGCCTGCACGCCAGCGTGCCCTGCTTCTCGCCGTGCAGGGAGCGCACGCAGAGGTGGTGTAAGCAGAGGTGCCGTGCAGAGATGCTGTATCTCCCTCCCCTCGTGCCGGTGGAGTTTCTGCTTTGCCCCCCGGGGCAGCTGGTGGGACAGCCATGCGAGCCTGCCCGGCAGCGTGTGCCGTACCAGGCGTCCGCCTGGCACAATCTGTCCTTCTCCCGGGCACCGGGGAAAGCAGAAGGCAGACAGTGACTTCTTGGGTGGCGACGCTGGTCGTCCCCAGCATATTCCACAGGCAGCCCAACACACGCTTTGGAGTAGGCATCAACGAGATATCCGAGAACACAAACCAGCAATAAGCAAGAAAGCTCAAATTTTGGTTGCATTTCTTTAAAAGGCAAACAACCTGTCGCATTTTTTTCCGTGCTGCTAGTTAACAGTGACAACAATAGTAATAATTTCAAAACAGCGTTTTGTTTGGGGTCTTTAGAACTTGTTCGGACAAAAGTTCCAGGAGAAGGAAATTACATTAAAGTAGAAAGTGAAGTATGTGCACATGCACGTGTGTGTGTGTGTGTGAGGGAGAGCAAAACAAAGGTGCAAACAAGCTGGGGATGCTTTATCCCAAATCAAGCATTACAAAGCAAAGCAAGGAAACTGAGGGCTTCAGTGACCCTAAAAAAAGACTTAAGGTCAAATTTCTTTACCAGTTTCCTGATATAAGAAATGCACAATTAAGGTATGGAGACAGTTTTACCATTTCATCACGGTAAGATAATGAGGAGAAAAACAAAGGGAAAAAAAAAAGTAAATGTCCGCTTGATCTAAGTTTTGGTCACGGTCACCAAAATGTATCACTCACAACTGTGTGGCTGTGCAGCTCAGGAAACAAGGCACAGTTATCGTTTATGATCCCGGTGGCCTAATCCTTCCAGGATATTTTTCATCCTGGCAGTCCCTGGCTTCCACTGTGTGCTCTTCCGGTAGCGCAACTCTTCCTTGCTTTGCTGGGCCAAATTCAGGCTCAGTTTAAGCAAGTGCACCTTCCTTGAGGGTGCTGGGGAGGCCCACCTTACACAAGGACAAGATATGATGGACCACCGCTGGTGAATGGCTAGTGAAGGCCTGGTGACAGACTTCTTAAACCAACTTTGTTTAACCATGCTTATCCCTCGGGGAACTAAAAAATCTCTCCGACAGCTTTGCTGTCTTGTTTGCTATTCCTCCATGTGACCAAGCTTTTATTTCATTCCCCACCCACAATAGCTCATTTCTCTTATGCCGCCTCAACCTGTTCACTCCCAGCCCTCCTGCTCTTGATGTCGACATGTTTTTAAAGATCACGTATGTGAGCCATTCATTCTCCTTGGAGGTCAAAACAAAACAAGTGACAGGAGTAATTTTCTGTGAGCAAGTAGACATAAGTACATTGCAAACCAGTTTCAAAACTTTTTGAACAGCAGTGCCACATACCATATCCTTGGAGGTCATGAGATAATGCATTTGCATTCTTCAGTATTGTGAGAGTAATGTTTCTGGTTGCCATTGTGTCCGTTGGAAATAATGGCTTCTGGTCACCACAGGTTAGTAGATGCAAACAGCAGACTATACTGCAGCAACTTCACTAATGCAGAAACCGTTGTACATCCAGACGTTCCTGCCTTATCCATAAAAAGTAATTGCCTAAGTGTTGCATTGGAAAAAAATGGCACAGTCCTGGGAGTGTCAGGGATGTAGCATTTACGAATCAATTAATAATTTCATTTTATGATGTCTTTTTTTTTACTATAATCACAAAGTATCATCTTGCATAAGTGCCTGTTATTACCATTGTTAAGGGCCATGACACAGAGAAATCAGGTTTAGGGTTTTTTTATTTTAGACAGTGGAACTCTGTATTTGCACTGTTTCTTCATTAGCAAAACCTCAGTGTACATAGTCCATAGCAAGCATTTTCATTCACCTTTCTCACGCAAATACCCTCTTCAGTCTAGTGATTTTCATACAACTTAATAGATGGCAGACTGCAAAATCTAAATTACAGGCATTGTCCTCTTCTTCACTCGTCAGGCAAGAGCTTTGCGATGGTGCCTCCAGTCAACATTTTCCAGAGCTGGTGCAACTGCAGGCAATATCAGTACATTGTTTTACAACTATTTTCAGTGCCTCTAATGACAACTTTGGATGTTATTTTCAGAGCTACCAGGAATCCTCAATCCCAGCTTGAATCATCTTTGTAATTAAATACGTGTGTTCCAAAATCAATAGCCAAACCTAGAGGGACCCTCTCCTGCTGGACTCTTCTGACAGCTATGCCCACTGCTCAATGTGTCTCAGTGGCAGGGCTGTTTCTCAAAGCAAGGAGCCTCCAACTTCAGGCACCTGCTCTAATTCAGTACCAGGACCGTCTGGTCTCAGCACTTGTTGTCCATTTACCATGCCAAAAAACCCCAAGACAATCTTTCTGGGACCATCTCTGTTTAACTGTTAGACAATAAAAGCAAAGGAAGGTAGGTGCCAACCACTGAAGAGCGGGTGCCTGCCTAACACCCATCGAACTGGGGACGGGATATCATCACAGAGGCACAGAAAAGCTGGTTGGAGGGGACCTCGGGAAGTCTCTAGTCCAGCCCCACACTGAGCGTGGGACCACGGCCAACACTGGATCAGGTCTAGAGCTCTATTAGGTGGCAGAGCTCTGCTGTCTTGGAGCAGGTTATTTTGCATTGGGTAATTAATTATACACTGGGCCAGAGTGAGGTGGGAAATCCCAGGATAACCCAGGCTGGGTTATCCATCACACATTCCATCACCTCACTAGTGCAAAGAGAACTAACACTATTACTACAGTCCTGATGCTCTAATGATATGTACGAGGCAAGATTTTGCAGAGAGAGAAGTAACATGTTAAGCCAACTGATCTACTGGCAAGCTATCAGGCTCACAAACCCCTGTTCAGATTCAATACCGGACCTGAAGAAGGGATCGTATCTCTCTTTCTCCAGCACGTTTTCTTTTTTCCAACTGAAACTATTCAGTGAATGCGACTGCATTTGCAGGTAGTTTTGGCTGCTCTGAAACGGCATTTTCGTCTGATTCTTTACACTGATCACCTCTATCAGACATATCCCATATGGCCATCATCAGCAAGCCGCTGGTTCCATGGTAGGTATCAGACGTTTAAGTTTTTCATACGCTTGTCCCACAGCCCCACTAGCTTTTGTAGTCTTTGAAATGGTATTCATTTTCATCATCCTCCTGCCTACCAGTGTGCTGCCACCTGTACGTTACTCCTCCATTCCTCCCCGACTCCTTGGTTTTATTTCATTGCTCAAGCAAGTAATCATGATTTTAAACAACAAGTTTACAGCTCGTATTACTCTGTGTAAGTGCAAGAAACTTGTTTAGGCAAACTCCTCAGAGAGCTAATGTGGTTCTGCTCAATATTTCTATAGGACAGCATTAAACCTCCATCATCCTTCTCCCTGGAAGTTCGCTGGGTTTGCAGTGTGCCATATTACATTCCCCCTGCCTAGGACCACCAACGCTGGACCGGTGCTCTCCTGCCGCTAGTCATCAGGTTGCGATTTCGATACTTTGGGGATTCTTTTCATTTGCCTTCTGGACTTTGTACCTTTAAGGTTCAGGGTTGGTTTTGTTTTGTTTGGTTTTTTTTTTTTTAATTTCTCTAGAACCACAAGTATAAAAAACTTTGGTTTTGTTGTTTTCTAAATAAATGAGTGAATAAAAGTTGCACTTTCAAGGTATCCATAGAAATGTAAAGGGAAAGCTTTAGGAAAAGCGCTATAGAAAGATGCCCACTAAAATTTAAAGAACGCCTAAGGCTGCAACTGAGATAACATAGCTATGTGATGAAAAGGACATGCATATATAATCTTAGTATTACATATATGAGGAAAGCCATGTACACATGTGATCGCAGATTAGATGTTAACACTCCTTTTTAAAAATATTGATCAAGAAAACCAAAGCTGGTAATTAACATGTGTCATTAAAATGTGTCAAAATATTTTCTCTTTAACATAACAGTAATAATTAAACTAGCATTAAATATATCATAAATATAATTATTGTATGCTTTAATCGGTTTGATTTTAGTTTCTTTTTTTTTTCATTCTAGTTCCCAATAGTCAAAATTTTGTCTGCACACGAAAGATGCTGCAAGATGGCACAGGCTATAAAGTATACCAGGATGTGTGTGACTGTGTGATATTCACATCTGCAGGAACAGTAAACTAGCTCAGTCCCTGGCATTACCCGTTCAGTTCAGCTGAGGATCTGGCCCCTACTGTGTTTATTATTAGATGGAATGGACGAGAATATATTCATTTTCTGCTGAACTTTTTGATGGCCTTGCTCTTTCTTCCTTTCTTTCCATTTCTCATACCCCATCCAAAATTTGTGCTGCAGAAATTCAATGCCCCGTTGCTTTTTTGCTTTTTTTCACTTGAATCTCAATTGCAAAGCCAACTAGATTTCATCATGGCTTATATGCTCTTCCACTTGCTATCTGTAATCACAGTCATTGTGAAACTCAAAGCTAAGTCAAGAATTGTTGCCTTTTTATGGCTCCCTCTTTTATATATGTTGTGTTGGAGAGCGGTCGTTACCGCTTTTTTGTCATTATTTCTGGGCTTCACTCCATTAGCTAGTGAACAGGCCTTCTCTCATTGCTTTCCTTCAGTAAATACTGTAACATTCAGCTTCCTTTCAGGCTTGTGCTTTTAAAGAAAATCTTTGTACAATTAAAGATATGAAATTGCTAAATACAAGGCTGCATTCATTGTTCTCCCTTTTTAAATGTTTAATCACACTTAATGGCTCTCTTGAAAACTTGAATTTTCCATGTTGATGGTTTTACCCCACTGAAAGAGTTTGCTAATATACTTTTCAAGTGTTTTCTCCTTAAATGAGCTATTCAAGAAGTTTTGTGCAGAATAAGATTGAGGAAGGTTATATCCAGAAACAACTATGAAAAGGGTCCAGGGCTATCTGTTTATCCATTGGCGGAGATTCATGAGCTCAGCAGCAGCCAGAAATCGAAAAGAGAAAATATAGTCCTGTCCAGCTTTGGAGGACACATCTCAAAATGTCTTATGTTCCTCCTTTTGGACTAGTCTCAGAGCAACTGTTGCTCCATCTTGAACCCTCCCAAGATGCAGCCCCTGATTGCCACGCGATGAGCATTGACCATGGCGAGAACTGGGCTGAGCACACAGCCCAAAGAGGTGGTAGCTTTGGTCCTGCGCGTCTCGTTCCAGCCACAACCACCACCACGCTCTCTGAGAGCAGCTCTCTAAGAGCTGGTAGCTGCAGCGCTGCCCACTCAGGGCCGGCGTGATGTTGTTATAAAGAGGGGAAGCACACGTCTTTGCTAAAGATTTGAATCTGTCTCTCTGTGACTGATCAGCCAAAAGTATACATCCGTCCCTACGAGACACGGACTGGACACCCGTGCGCTGTTTGACTTTGAAGTTTTGCCGTGGCTGTTTATCACATCTAGGAATGAAGCCACGAGCCCTGTGAAAGCTCTGGAAACTTCCAAACAGAGCATCCCATTTACTCACTAGCACAAATTCCTTTGGTTTGCCCGGTGTTTCTGTCTTGATAGTCAAAGACATTCAGGGTATTGGACTTTGCTTCCTGAGATATCACATCTCCTTCCACCAACATGACTTCCCGTGACATTTGACAGGAACAATCTGGACTGTGAACCAACAGGGGAAGTTTGTGAGCTTATGCAATGAAATTCTCCCAGCTCCTGGAGCTAGACTCCATTATTTGCTTTTATCCTTTCTGATAGTCATCGATCTCAATATATTCAGACATAAATGTGCACCTCTTTTGTGGCATACGTGTGTTGCCCAAAAAGTTTAAAACAAACCCAGAGATTCCCAGTCCCATCCACTTATGCACAAAACCTTGAACAGAACAAGAGCAAACCTTACAGGACATCTTACAAACTACAGGAGAAGCAGGGAGACAGAGAACAAAATCGTCTCTGCTGTTTTATTTATATGTCTAAATACTTGGCAGCCACTCAGCTACTTTGGTAATGGGGACCATATAAGTAGGTATGTGCAGGTTTAGTGAGATGAAGATTATAAATTAAATGTAGCAGGAGTAATATTTCATCTGTCTGTCTCAGGGCTGATACCATAACATAAATCCTGAGATACTTTAGATTAGATAGATGTGATATGCCAATCTCCGCTTAAATATTTTGGGTCTGCTCCCAATAAAGTTAACGGAAGGAGGATCAGCTCTTACTGCTCCCATGCTATCAGAGAGTCTTCACTTCCCATCAAGCAATTCATGTTTTGTATTATATTGATACAAAAGCCTCATTCTGCCCATCTCAGACTCAGTGGGTTTCGTTTTATCAGTGGGAGCCCCATTAGGGTATTAGTGCTTTAAATGGAAGCTCCCAGGCTCGGTTCACATGGCTCAGAGCCACTCGTCCTCATTGTGAGCGCTCTGTCCTTACTGTAGCGTGTGCAAGAGCACTTAGTTCTCAAGTGCTCTTCGGCTGGGGAGACCGAGGGACACAAACGACTTTACATCACCTTCCTACTCTCCCCCGCTGCGGTCCCAGGCTTGTCCAGAGCCCTTTCAGGCCCTGCTTGCACAAGGATTATCAACAGCATCTTTGGGGCGGCTCTGCGTCAGGCCGGGCTGAAACCATCAGGGCATGCAGCATGGAGCAGCTGCGCTCACTGGGGCAGCAGGAGATGCACCAAGGACACCCCCCACCAGTGGATGCTACACGATTACAGCCACTGTATACAGTCATTTTAAATGAAGTTGGTGCGCTTGCACTCTTAGACCATTTGGATTTGCTCAGGTTGGGAATGGCATTGCCTAGCAGAGGGCCCAAGGGGATGCAGGCAGAGTACCCAGGTTGCTTCCCAGCCAGGACAGAGACATAAGGCAGGAGTGGGCTGTCTGATCACCTGCTGTTAATGGCTTCAGTTCATCTAATAGCCCTCTCGCTGTTGATGAAGTAGAATTTTCAGCCCAGGTATTTGAATTATCACCTACCGTGAATTCAGAGACCTGCCAGTCATATGAACCTGAATAGCAAATGCTGCACACCCCTATATCGCTTCTGGATTTGTACATAAAACCAAATAGCTAGGGAGCAGAGACAGGATCAGGTGGCGTAGCTAACCGGTTATTACGGAGCACAGTTTCTGCATTTATGATGAACCGTTCCTGGAAGATTCTTATTCAAAATAACGGCAAACAGCAAAAACAAACCAGCATTTTAATTGTAAACTGTGTGAATGGGAAAAAGGTAAACCCAAGCATTAGCGGCTTCATTACATGGCACATTCTGCTACATTTGCGCATCACCTGGTACCTGAAGCGGTCCTATCTGGTCACCGGAGCTGCCCACAGAAGTCCCAGCACATCCCGAAGCACACGTCCCACTTCCACTCAAGGGGAGCACGTGCTTCAGGAGGACAGTGTTCTTAAGCGCTTTGCTGAAGCCAGCTGCTGGATTTGCAACGGAGAGGTAAGATAGCACTCAAGGTGAGTGGCAAAAGCCAGGTCTATGAGCTTTTCCCTCACAGATGGTTAACAGGCACAATACACTATGGGGTTTCTTACGACGGCACTAACACTCGCTTCCTGATTCATCCTGGGGTGGGCATCCTCAGACGGTGCTTTGTCTTGTGTTCTGGTTCTGGTTTTCTGGTAGGCACTGCACTGGAAAATACGCAGTCCTTTATCGCCTCAAACCCACCAGGAACGTCGCACGAGGACGTCTTCTTTAAAAGCCATGTGCTGTTCATTCAGTTTGTTTTCTTAAATACAGTGTCTCCAAAGTTACTGATTAATTTCACGCAGTGCAAGGAGAACTATTGATTTCCCATGTCTGCTTCTGACCCTTTAAGATATAAAAATGCAAATACATTGCTTAAAGAGAATATTTATTTATTCCTTGCACCTGCTAACACGTGACTTCAACAGAAAAAGCAGCTTTTGCTGGTTTTGTTTTGATAAACTCTAGCACGTTTGGTATTTCACTGAAACAGTATGCTAACATACTCATTTCTAAGCTACTCCTCGTATCAGACGCCCCTTTTCTGCTGTACGCTCCGTGGCTCTCCAGCACTGCCAGAGCGCGCACAGAGTGGTGGACCTGCAACTTTGCTGGCAATGTTTATTTTCAAAAGACAAATATTGTGCCAGCGTTAACTTCAATTAGGAGACTTATTTGACAATCTGACTATTCCATCTGATGCCTCAAGGGCAAATTTCAGCACTTTATGAAAGATGTTGGCCAAAGACTGATCTATATGAATAAAATATAGGGGAGAGAAGTTTTAATGAACATTTGAAAACAAAACTATCAGGAATTAATCGCAAATATTTACATGCAAATAAAGGGTTTGTTTTCTATCTGCAAAGGCTAGCGCGTTCAGAAAGAAAGCTGCCACTCCATCCTTTAAGTCACCCTGCTGTGCCTCCGTATGACGAGCGTCTCGGGCGGGCTATAATCAATACAATAGGAGGTTCGGTGCGTAGCCACTGCGGGGGGCCGATCCTGCCCCCCTACGGCAAGGCATTCTGCTTGCCGGCTACCACGCAGGGGGGCTTCACCTCACCACATCTCCATGGGTTTGCTTTGTGTTTGACCATTTTAATGGACATTTAATCACCCGATAAACTTATTTTGTATCGCGTTTTGCTTGCTTAACGGTGCTTTACTTGCAAAACATTTCCAGAGCATGTAAAAGGCTCCTGCGTTGTTCCCTGAAAAGCTGCTCCCGTTGGAGGGACTCACCTGCTGCAAAGAGCCTGCACAAGGCCTCACACCACTCGGGAGCATAAATGGAGCTACGTTTGACCCTCTTACAGCTCTTGTTCAGATAAAGCTCCAGATGACTTCAGTGGGAGGTTTGCCTGAGCAGAGGCTGTGCTGTCTGCTCCTCACTCTTGTTACAAGGTCGCTGGGGAAAAGGTAGCCTCAGATCACAAGGAAATGTTTTCGAAAGTGCTTCTACAGTCCTATTCAGGCGCTAACAACCTGGCTCCTCAGGCACGGGTCTCCCCGCTCCTCTGAAAATCAGGAGCTGGTATTTGACCCAACCGAGGCATCCTAGCTAGGGGAAAACCACAAAAGTGGAAGCGTTTCCAAGTCAAACCTGCAGTCCTGCGGCTGGAAGGAAGGGCGATGTGTTCAGTACAGACTTGGAGACGGCACAGAGGGAAACTTGCACGGGACACTGGTCGTGACTGCCTGCACCTTCTCATCTCGCTCCGCTTTGAAAGGTGTGCTCAGGCTCCCCGGCACCGCTGCCACCGGGGCCCCTCTCTCCCGAAATCCAGAGGCGCGGATGACATGGGCAGGAGCACCGGCTCGTTTCCCACTGAGAGGATCGCTCCCCACAGCACACAGATAAAACAGAGACAAGGGTGACTTCATAGCACTACTCGGGGTGAAATTTCATTTTTTGTCCTCTCTCTTGCAGTGTCTGATGTGCTGCTGCTGAAAAGGTTTCTATTTTGATGAGGCCACAAAAGCTTGAATACTTCTCTGAGCCAGTTTGGTCCTAATTGTGAGCTGGGCATTATTCTCATGAGAGTTCAGACCTGTGTAAATTATTCAAAAGAGTCATAACCTTGCTATGTAAGTCTTAATTATAATCTCTAGTACGTTATAGTAAAGATACGATCCCCTATAGCTCCTGTAAGGTCACGTAATACCCTGGGCCTGATCCTTAGATGGTGGGACCCTGCACATCGGTTCTCAGGCAGTTTCTATTTGCATTTAACTCCATTCACCCGCCCTTATTTTACAGCCAAGCACACGAGCGGTTTTTTCTATAGACTTTAATTCAAAGGTCTCTCAAACTACAGCAGCTGGGAATGTTCTGTTGGAATGACTTTCTGGGGGAAAAACATGCCTGTTATAAAATCGGGATTTCTTTTATGGGAAAATTTCAATTTTGCCAGAAAATTCTGATTTTCTATTAGGAAAAATCAAACTGATGGCTCCATGGCTGCTTGGCTGGAAGGCCCCTGTCGATTTTGTTGTCGTCTGCAAGGAGAGAGCAAAATTGACAATAGTCTTCCAGGCAGGCAGCTGGGGAGATGCAGCAGGTCTGGAAGAGGGAGGAGGGGAGGTTGAGTGCCCTGGCGCTCTGCCGGCCCTGCAGCCCAGCTGCCTCCCCAGCAGCCAGGCTAGGGGGAAGGCGAGGAGGAGGAGGAGGAGGAGGAGGAGGAGGAGGAGAGGCAGGCGCGGGGTGGCCAGCCTGCAGCAGCCTGCCGACAAGGCTCCTGCCGCTCTCCCTTTTCGGCAGGCAGCTGGCAAGCCCCAAGAAATTCCAGTTTGCTTCCCCTGAAAGAGATTTTTGGGGGTTTTTCTGGAGAGCATTTCCCAGGAAAAAAAATCTAAGTTTAAAAACAACATTAAAAATCTCACAATTTGAGGGGAGAAGGGAGAGGGATAATTTCAAAATGACCATTTTTTCATGGGAAGGAATTTCTGTGATTCAGCCAGCTCTACCTTACACCTGGTATTATACCGAGAGGAAAAAAAAAATCTATTCTTTTTTTCCATAATCCATACATTGTTAAAAAGTACAGTGCAGGAAATAAATGCACCTGTGTGGAGGAGGCCAGCAAAAGAACAACATTAGTCACACTTAAGGTGGATTTGGAGAGGTACACAACGAGGGTAAATATCTCCTTTTGTGCCTCAGAGTGGCTGGTGAGAGCGGTGATCCCACGTCGAGCAGCAGCACTGCCTTCACGGACAAAGTCATACCCCAAAGTCCCCAGCAACTCCGTGCCTTTGCCCACAGTTAAGCAATAACCGGAGAAACAAATTTCGATCAAATCTTGTAAAACCAAAAAGTAAGCGTAACCGGATTGACAAGCTTCAGTCTGATGCAATTCGAAATGGCTGACTAATAAATCCTAAAATTCAAGGGTTTTTATGGAATTGGTCATAGACCTTTAAGTACAAGGCAGTGAGTGTGTCTGGCTATAACATAGATCATAAACTAGAAGCTGAGCTCATTGCAGGCTGTTTCGCAGGCTGTGAAGCCTCTTCCATTGTGCATTTGTGTGTATTTCTCAACCTTTCTGAATGTGTTCAAGTTATCCTCTGTTTAATCCGCGCTGACGAACAGCAGCAGAAGCTGTAGCTATAATGACGGGAGGAAAACGTATATTCACTTCCTGGCTCTAAAAAGTATTTAGCCCCAGTAATGAGTTCTGGAGGGCGTCCTTTGAGATTTCACACACAAACACACACAAAAGCGCTCTCGTCATTGCAGGACTCATTATTCTTATGATCCTAAGCAGATTTTTGTCAAAGAGAAAGACCAAGAGTCATGAAATCTTTGAATAATTACATTCAATAAATTAGATAGCTAAAATATTTCAACAAGCACCTTGAAAGAAAAAAAAAAAAAGTTGTTGAATTATATTCCTCTACATTCCAATAATCCATCCCTGATTATCCTACAGATACTGTGCAGTGCATGATACCAGTATTGATGAAACACCAAAAGGTAATGGTATCAGCGCAGAGCAACATCAGCAGAGCAGAAGAGCAAATATGGCTTTAATTGTAGTCTCTCTATTATTATTTTATAGTGTAGGCTTTTCGGATAATTTATTAATACTAACAAAGATGAGTGATTTGGAGGCTGCATATTTTTTATTTCTTAGGAGTTATTTTATTCGATAATGACATTAAATATTAGAAACTATAACAGCTGGTGTGTTTATCCTTACTTGAGTGTATTAACCTCTTTAGCCCTTTTTTCCAGAAGAAGGATTCAGCATTACAGATTTGACTGTCAGCTGCAGTGCCTGGCGGCCCGTTGGATTGGCACCCTGACAGAATCGAAAGTCCAGTGCTGCAAGTAAACATGGATGACATTGCAGATAGATAGAACTGGCTGACTTGAGGCACCTGCAGCTGTTTGCACCAGAATAAAAGCAAAGGTTGTGGCCACTGGAGTGGAAAAACACTGAATTTACCTCTAGTTATTTTGCCTGGGAATTTTTCCCCCCCCTCTTTTTTTTTTTTCCTGGTTGTACATTTTGGAACCTTTCCACTAAAAGCACATTAGGCTGAAATACCTAAGTGAAAAAATCCACGAGACACCAGAGGGTTTTATAACCTATTATCCCCCCCCCTTTTTTTCTTAAATTCATTGAACAGTTTCCCCACTAGTTTCTGCCTAGTAACAACTAGTGCTTTACCGGTGCAAATACTGGGTTGCAGAGAAGGATGCAAACACTGAATAGCCAGAAACAATTCTCAGCAGCTGATTTTTCAAATGTTGAATAGACAGAAACACTTCTTAGCAGCTGATTTATTTTTTTTTTAAACATGGCATTCACAAGGACGGCCACAAGTGACAGAACAACAGCAACCCAAACCATTTTGTTCGGTAAAAAAGCTCTTGATCTCTTAAGCACGCCTGCTTCCCAGGACAGGTCCCCAAAGTCCTTGGAAACGAGGAAGACAGCACGGGAACTTAGTAGCTGCTCTCACTGGTATGCTGCGATCGATCAGCACGGCAAACTCATAGCCAGAATATTCATTTCCGTAGCATGGAGGATCTCGGCGTGCTTTACAAACAGCATTTAATTGCCATAATCCTCAGTAAAGGTATTATATCTAGTTCATCAGTAGATAAACTGACGCACGAAGAGCTTAGGGGACTTGCCCAAGGTCACACTCCGAGTCAGCGGTGAGCCAGTGACAAAGATGTGACTCCGGGCGCTGCAGGGCGATGCCGTGCCTGCCTTGCCCGGCCCCAGCGGCATAGCCTCCCTCTCCGGAGCGAAGATCAGCAGCTGGACCTACAAACGAGCGGGAGAGGGGAGGGTAGATAGGTATGACAGAAATTAGGTGTTTGATGGCTGGGCTTTTCCCCTATGCCACCTGCATCCCTTTATAACATCAGATCATTTACATTTTTAAAGAAAGTGTATTCTTTTTCATCATGGGCCACTGGTGAGCCTAACGCTATCTTTTGTGCGGCACCCCCGCTAACAGAGGTGGCGGAGTATCAATCACAGCTTTCCCTGGGGTCATACCTTACTATGCTGGCTCTTGATCAGAAAGAAGCAGATGGTTATTTACAAACAAAATAATCAAGACCTCAAGAAGGTTGGGGTTTTTTTCCCCAAACCCTCCTACAGATGAGGCCAAAATAAGGTAAAGTTGCTTGTGTCCCCTTCTGCCAGCTTTCAAGGACACTGCCTGTCCTACCAGCACCTTTAAATATGTTATCAGTTAAATTTGCCAAAGAAATGCGTGGCACCTGACAGAGTAGAGTTGCCTTAGATTATTCAGTAGCTTTCATGAGAATCTGGCACTTAAACCACAATGTGAATTACTGCTAGATTATTGTGCAGGAATATTGTTATCTGCTGTACACTACATGTTTGCAATCGGTTCTTTACAAGCAACGCACAGACTGCCTTTGAATCTTTTTCAGTAGCCATGGTCACCCTCCTTCTTTATTTAGTGTTAAGTGTTATTCATTTAGCAGTAAAAAATGAACAAAAGAGAAGAAAGCAGGTGCTCTAAGTTTACTCTACAGCCAGCTGTCAGGAAGACACACTTTACTTATTTATTTATTTTTTGTGGCACATAAAGGGGATTTATTGAAAGTGTTTGGAAAAAAAATATGAAGCATACGTTCAATCAGTCTTTTCTGTAATCAATAAGGTTACTGAAGCAGAAAAAACTATAATGAGTTGTCACAGAATTTGAATTCCCATTTGCTTCCTTTTATATGTATTCAGGCAGAAAATCATCATGGAAAGAGAAAGTTGGGAAGCAAGGCCTGGCTATGACTCTTGGGTTGGGTTTGTTTTGAATTTACCAGGTAGCATTTGACCAACTGCCTGCTGAGTGTCAGGGGCAGGCACAAGCCTCTAGTACGGGCAGGATAAGTTAGTGTCACAGAAGTGGGATTTCCTTGCATTTCAGGTGGAGAAACCTCCCTGGTGAAGTACGGCTGATCTGGCTTTCAGAAGATGCTCAGCCACAACGGTGCGTCTCTCTGGGTTGACTGCAAATTTCCTCCCCCTCTCAGTATTCAGCGTTTTCAGCGAAGGGTCTAAGTGTCCCCAGCTCAAACGTAAAGAAAAGCAGAGCCCAGCACATAGACTAAAGATATTATTCCAAAGGCATCTGGAGGAGATTTGACCATAAAGCCCAAGGACCTTCAGGCTCTCCCCTCCTTCCCAGCATGTTGTAAGAGTTTTTTAAAAGCATTGCTAAAGCATGTGAAAAAGGGAGGCAGAAGCTATTGGGCCACCTACCCCAATGCCGGGATCTCTGCTTTGCGGAGCGGTAAGGCCCACAGCTTTGTCAGATTTCTGCTGGTTTCAACTTACACCTGAGCATCAGGAGCTTCATGCCAATGGTTGTGTGGCCCGTCGGTTCCTGTGCTGCAGGTGGGGATGGGAACCTGCTGGCAGTCATGTGAACAGCGAAATACCTGATCCATGGTCCTGAGACCTACATCTCAAAAATCTGTTGAAGGACGTACATCAAAATCTTTAGCAACCAAATCCTGTCCTCACTTACATCAAGGGACATCACTGAGGACCCATGGATTTAAGGCACACACTAGCTAAAATTGTTTTGTTCTCTCAAATCACTTCCTTTAGGAATCACCCAACACTTGTTCAGTTTGCTTTCAGTTTATCTTGCCTATTTATTTTTCATGTGCTCTTTCTTAATTATGTGCCTGAATATGCCTGTTGCTTCCCAGAATACTCATTTTTCCCTTCAGTGTTCATCTTTTTAAAATTTTTCCAAATGTTCATCCAAAGGCTGTGAGTTTTGATTCTAAAATATCATGGTACTTCATGGGCTTGTAGCTCATGTGTTTTCTAGTCTGACATTCTGCTAGCTCTTTGGCCCATGATTCTCCACTCCTGCTGAGAAACTGCAGAACAACTATTATTTGTAAGAATATATTATATTTTTATTATATAGAGATGATGTTCTGACCTCAGCTTACAGTGTATCTTGGGAAAGATAGGCAGAAACCTGACCCACATAAAAGAATAATAAATTAAGGTACCTGAATTACAATTTCTACCAGCCAACATGGTGGCTTTTAAAATACATGCTCCTGATAATTTTCCATTTAAAACTAAACACATTTCACTTGTGTGTTTGCACATATTTAAAGAGAAGACTTGAAAAATTCCACAGTAGATAATTTCATGAAGCATAAAAGACAACTAGTCACCCAAAACAATGTAAATGGAAACTTTGTGTCCAGCTCTAGACATTGGAAATGTCTCTTTGGCCTCTCTCTTTGACTGCTTCTGAAGTGTACTATCTCCATCATCACATTGTTCTTTGGTGCTGGGGATTTAGACTTTAATCTAGATGATCAAGTCAAAGTCAGACTGAAGAAAACTCTTTCTCTGAATGGCTCTAATCCTTCCCCGTTTCTCTTCTTGGTGTTTTCTTTCTTGTCTTTTTTTTTTTCCCTTCTTTTTTTTTTTTTTTTTGATCCAAACAGTCATAGAATTGAGACAGGGAAAATACAGCACATTGCCAAAATCACATACATTTTAATGGCTTTCCTGTTCACTTAACCCCACATCAACAGTGTGACCTTGCTAGCCTGAACCATGAACCACCAGGGTGTGGAGGCCAAGAGCAGGGTGGATCTGGCCTTGCTCCAGCCCCTATTGCACTAAGAAAACTGTGGGACATTTTGTGGGATATTTTTGAAAACACTGGGTGTCTTTTTCAAGACACTTGTGCCCTAATTATACGGAAGCTGGCGATAGATTTGGTAACCAGTCAGCACCCACCTACAACAAGACTAACGCACCATTAGCACTTGGGCACTGAATGTTACTCGAGCTCTATCTACTCTAATCGTCTATGTTTCTTCTGCATAGCCTGAATTTGTATACGGCCTTTGTTTCCAGGGTATTTACGCACCTCAAATCCCTTAACGTGTTTGTCCTGCAAGGTAGGGAATTCCAATTATTGTTAGCAGGAAGGAAATTTAGGAACGGCAAAAGACTTAAGACTTAAAAATTTTTTAAAGGTGTTCTAGCATTGCAAGACGTAGAGGCACGTATCGTTAGTCCAGAAAGGACAAAAGCAACAATCTTCTCTGACCTCTTGTACAACACAGGCCACTTAACTTCCCCAAATCAGTGCATTTTAAGTAGAGCAAATCTTTTAGAAAAACATTCCATCTTGATTTTAAAATTTCCACTGGTGTAGAAAGTGCCACAACCCTTGGTAATTTGCTCCAAAGGTTAATTACGCTCCCTGAGAAAAATGTGCACCTGATTTTTAATCTGAATTTGTCCCTATAAAACTTCCAACCTTCAGAGCCTGTTATTTAACAGACTGAAGAGCCTTCATTTTAAAAATTACATTCCCCATGGAGGCAATTAGTGTGGGATTATCTCATTTAACTTTAACCACGCAAAAATGAAGCATCTTGTCTCACCCAGTGTTTGGGGATCCTTCCGTAATCAACTGAGAGAAACAGGCACTACCAGAAGGCAATTCATTGCAGCTATCTCCGTACAGGATTAGTTGCCCACTGGAGATATCTAACTTCTGCACTGACTGAATAAGGGTGACAAAGCAGTGAGTCTAGACCATATTCCTATCTTTTAGACGGCGAAAGTTGGGCAAAACAAATCCCATCATTTTGTACTGTGATCAGCTCACCTCATTAGTCCTCTGTTTTCTGGAGGAAACACTGAATTCATTGAGCTCTTCATGATAAATCACCTCTTCCAGTTCCTCACATGCTCTTGGGGGTCTTCTCCCAGTGCTTCTCAGCTTATCAACATCCCTCTTGAGCTGGGATTCAGAATGGGTCCCCATACCCCCAAAGGGGTGGTACTGATGCCAATATTAGTAGTAATATAAACCCGCCCTGCTCAGACCTGACATTCCCTGCTGCACATTCAACGATAACCCCTTTTAGGCACCGCACTGCGCTGGAAGTTCTGTTTTGCTGATTATCCACCTGTAATGAGTTCTAAGTCTTTTTAAAAGTCACACCTACTACAGGAAAAGTCCTGTAAGGCCAACTTTTGCTGTTTCTAGGCAGAAAACATTAGAGTTTGGCCAAAACATCTAGCTTGTTTCTTATCAGCAACACATTCACTTTATTATTGTCTACTCTCCTAGTGTTTGTGTGGTCTGTAAGTATAATCTATAGTGACTGATTTTTTTTTTTCTTTCAGGACATGGTTAGAAATGTTAAACAGCTTTGGATCCAGAACCATTCCCTGCAGGACTCCAATGGAGACACACCTGCTCAATGAATTCTCCCCATTTACAATTACATATTGAGATGTACCAGTTAGCTATTTCTTTAACCCATTTGATGTTTGCTGCAATGATTTTGTAGCATTCTCCTTTCTTAATAAAACTATCTGGTGGTACCAAGTCAAATGCCTTACAGAAATCTAAGTACATTACATCAGTGCTATTACCTTTCTCAACCAAGCTTGTGATCTCATAAAAATGATATCAAGTCAGTTTGACAAGATCTATTTTCCATAAACCCATGTTGAAAGGCATTAATTATATTACCTTCCTTTAATTCCTTATTAATCAAGTCTCATATCAGCTGTTCCAGTATTTTGCCTAGGATCAATGTCAGGTTGACAGGCCTATAATTACTCAAGTCATCCCGTTTAACCTTTTTAAATGTTGGCTCTATATAAGCTTTCTTCTAGCCTTCTGGAACCTCCCCAGGGCACCAAGATTTGTTGAAAATCATCATTAATGGTTCAGAGAGCTCTTTTGCTAGATCTTTTAAAATCCTTGGTTAGCTTCTGTAGCCTCTGTTACGACCATACGTCATTATTGCTGCAAAAAGGTCTGGAAGCTCTACTACACACTTCCTGCATCTTCCAGTACCCAAATACCTATGCAAGTCTGGCTGGCAGTGAGCTGCTTAACGAAAGGAAAACAGAGAAATATGAACCCATTTTTCCCACACTCTGCCCCTGGTCACTTTAAATATCGTTTATTCACATGAGAGCATATAAATTCACATGAACGTTTGCCACATAGTCCTGCCTTGAATAAAGCCATCATATGAGCCCACCTCAATCTCACAAATAGTGGCAGTCACTTCCAAGGAGTGTCACAAATTTCTTCCGAGAAGCATGCCTAGCACTGTGGCGCAAGCCTGGTCTTATACTCTCTGCAGCATCCAAACCCCTGATGTTCTGGACCTTTTGCCCTTTGAAGGCACAGAGGTTTCCCTCTATAAACATCGTGGCACAGCTGAGCCTAATTCGGGCTACGGATGTACCCCAGTAATCTGACTAGTTCAATTAAGTTTGAAAATATACAATTTTGATAATTTCTACATGAAAGAAAAGAGACTGGCTCATGTAAATATAAAGTACTGTCTGAGAGAACAGCAAATATCAGGAAAGCAAAAAATTTTCACATGGGCCATTACTTTTAATACTGAAATATTCCAAATATTCAGTTGTAGGATATGTTTCCAAAACACTGCAACTTACAAATGGGAGACTGCAACATTATCAGTGGCGGCTATTGCATTATTCTGATAAGGGAATTGGTGCTTTGGTTTGATTCATATAAAAATACCATAAGAGAAGTGCATCCTGTTGTAATTTTTAAATGTCCTTGTTTAAGTCCAGTTTTTCTCCTAAGAATTTGTTTTGTGGGTACCCAGCCAGATCATCTTCTGACAGACAGAAGAGCAGGTATTTCTGTGTTCCCACTCCCTATGAACTAGCGGCCTCTGTGTGGCAGGCAGAGGGGGTGTTTTTAATTCTAAGTGTGCATGCCTAATTTAACTTTGCCGGTAATTTAGCTAAGTTGTGCACTGAGATATTTTGTGAACAAGTAATAAAATGCATGGACAATTTTCCACATAAACATTTTCTGAGTTACTTGCATACCATCTGAATTCTCTACATGTGCCTTCCAACAGATGAAGCCCCCAAAGTTTTTGTTTCTGTTGGTTTTGGTATTTTGTTCAGGTATCCTTGAGATTAGTTAATGAATTAATTATTTTCTAAATTGCCCTGTGCCAATACAGCTCATAGGCAGGAAGCATGAAGGTAGGGTTGTTTGAAAAGCTGACTGAAATAAGCAGAGCCAGTTCAGATGTGTGTGTGTGTATATACACAAACATATACGTAGATAGATATAGATAGATATGTCTGTCTATAAATGTATATATGTATGTGTGTGCGTGCGTAGAATATGTCAGTTGCTAGTATTATTATTTGGATAAAGAAAATCACCCTGAATTTAGAAGGGTAGAACTACCATAAAAATTAACAAATCTTTAAACTGATTAATTTTTAAAAATTAAATCTTACCAGGTGGAACATTTTTTGAATTGTAAAGGTGTGTTAAGCAAAAGAGAATGACACTAAAAGTATTGTACTGTTAAAGAAAAAAAAAAAGAGGCATCCTCTTAGCTAGTGTCACAGATCTGGTTGCCTCACTGAAAAAGATGCAGCAGAAAGAACCATTACCAAGAATGGAAACAAAAGTGATTTGATGCGCAGGCCTTCTTCCTTCTGTACTGGAGATTAGTTCACATGAAACTGAGCAGAAGCGTGTGGATTAGTGAATAATCTATGTAGGATCAGTCTGAGGCTCCTAAATAAACTAATGCAGTAAAATTAAAACCAGAAGTGCACGTTTTACATATCATATATTTAACTTATGGAACAGTCATTGCTGGAGGATGTTATTGAGAAAAATAACCAAGGAGATAGCTAAAAAAGCAGTAATGGGAGTAATAATGACATGAGCTGAATTATCACCAGCAGTTACAAGAACCTATACGAATACCTAAATATTGTAAATTAGGAAATTTTTTCCTTGGTATCCATATTTGGTGGTTTACCTTTTTTCCAGAGCTGTTTGTACCATCATTGCAGGCAAAATATCTAACTAGATAAACTATGGACTCATCACAATTATTTCCTATGAGATAAATTTCCACTGTTTACCCAGGACCACATTGCTAGAAGTTACTTACACATACCTGTTAGCCCAGCCAAAGCTATGCAGTAATAATGCTCCCCTTCTGAAAGAGCATTGTTAATACCGTTGAAGCAATCGGCTCCAGGCAGCAGCTCTACCTGGGAAGCAGTTGGTACCCTCAGCTAAACCAGACAGCGCTTCAATGTTGGCACTTTCTTGTTTACAAAATGCATCAGTCACAAATAAAAGTTGCCTTTTCGAAAGCTTTGTTTTGGCAATTCACACATGTGGAATAACAGTCGCAAATCATAAATGTCATACCTTTGTCGCCAGGATTTGAAGAAATCTGCAGGGTTCCTGTTTGGATGCAAATCCCAGTAGTAGCGCCTCCTGCGATTCACATCAAAAAAACTTTGAAAAAAAGGGTTTGATTTTGGCAGCTGCTGTCAAGTCAAAACTTTCTTTCAACTCTCGCCATCCCAGTTTGGGGAAGGCTCTGCTTCGTCTTCTACACAAAGGTCTTGGCTTCTGTCCTCCTGCACCGCCATCTTTGAAACCTAACAGGTAAATTGAAAGTTAGTGATAAGTGTTTTTTCCAAGGCGAGCAGGTCCCTTTATTGATTTCCAGTAACTGTTAGTACCTTGTGACATACTGACAAAGTTTGCCTTTTCCCACAAATGCCTCAGAATAATGGGATGTGTCAAACTAAACTGCATTTGCCTTTTGTCAAGCATAATCTTTTTTTTTAATGTTTAATGTGTTTTAGGGCTCATGGGAAGAGCCATGTTGGCAGCCCAGGCGAGTGAAGTTTTCCTCAGCTCCACAAACCCGCTACATTCAGACTGCTGCCAAAAGGAGCTCCTCCATGCGGTCCCATCACTGCCCCCAGTGCGGTGGGGAGAGTAGGGACCACCACTGCAGACCAAATCATGTATGTCCTTCCCGACAGGGGAATTAACAGCGTAGGTCTAGGACCGAGTCTGAAGAGCAAACTCCCACAAGGAGCTGTGCGGGGCATCCTCCTGCAGAGGCTGGGTGCTGCCACCCAGCACGGCACCACTCATCCCCCCCTGGGAAGCAGGCAGAAGGAGCTGGGTGAACCACAGTTGCCTTGATGGGAATCTCAAAGAAACTAGTGCTGGGAAAACTTAGTAAGATATGGGAGTTTCCATAAAACACCCCCCACCCCCAAAATCCCCACCTCTCTGCAGGTTGTATATTCCTCCTCCCAAAGAAAACAAAACGTTAAAGGAAACAAGTTGACTTCAAGTTTCCTCCTCTGCTATTTTCCTTCTGTCCTTCAGGCTTGCACTGCTCAGCCTCCACATTCAAGCACAACGCGTTTCCTCTAGAGCACATTTAAGGAGCACAGACACGATCATTTAAGTGCACACTTTACTTATCTATCCTTAAGAACACAAATAGACCCAGAAAAAAAAGACGGTGTCTGTATGCTCATTAAAACGCTTTCAGCCCAGGGCAAGGATTTGATCAAAAGGATTCCTGCCAATGGAAGGGCATGCTGGAGCCATTGTAAGAAGTTGTGTGCGAGCATCTGCCTTCCTTTCCTTTTCTTTCTTGTGCCCTGTCCCTTCCACTGCCACCTCCAATCTCTTTTCTTCCAGCTGGGGGAACAGAAGAGATTTTACTTCCTTGATGACAATTGTGTCCTTTGAGCAGCCAAAGCAAAAGGCACTTTGAGTTCAAATGAGACTGTGACTTAAACCAATATTAGCCAAGACCAACACATGTTTATTGTAATATAAGTAACCTTCATTCTGATCAGCAGGTTTTCCTCACCCCACTGCAGTTTTACTCATTGCCTCTTTCATTTATCCAAAATGAATAAATGAAATGGCTGCACATTTTTATTCACAGCAGTGGGTTTCAGAACTTCAAATCAGAGAGGCGTTTTGATTTTAGAAATAAACTCCAGAGGAAACAGTTTCAACCAGAACTTTCATATATTTTTTTTACCAGTTTAAGGTAACATCAAAACTCACCTTTCCAAAAAAATGAAACCTCACAGCATTCTTTTAATCCAAATTAAATAAAGTGTCATCCCTGTGTCCTCTTCCTTCATATTTAGAGGGAAAGAAAACTATCCTGCCCATACTTTAATGGTTTTGTCTGCAAATCCTAAATGCTCCGCTGCTGCAAATTTCAAATGATCTTATACAGCCAAAGTCTCTTTGGTGTCAGCAGCCACCCAGGTAGCAACACAACCACGAGCACGCTGCTGATCAGAACAATGAACGCCTGATCTACAGATGTCATATCAAGGTAGAAATCTTGATGAGCATTGTAGTGACATTACAAAGTGGATTACACATGCTGTATCTGGGTCAGAGGAGTTATTTCAGTAGGGTCAACAAAGTACTTCTGACCAAACTTATTTTTCTACATTTTGAGAGATACGCTTTTGTTTGTTACTTCGCGTTGCATCTAATAACAATATTCTCTCTGTACTCCTGTATCAGTTTGCAAGCAAAGTTAAAAGGAAGGCAAAATAACCCCATGTCTGGGGTTATGCAATTTCAGAGACGGGTTCCAGCTCCCTGCTCTACTTTCCTTCATGACCAGGGGCCAGCCACAGCTGCCCAGGCTCTCATTTAAGTGTTTAACATCACTTCAGAAAAGTTTTTGAGCTACGTGCTCAAAGTGTCTGTCCCTCCGTCTCTCCCTGCCTTCATTCTCCACCCAGTCAGAAGATACAATTAGGACTTTCTTGCTTTCCAGGTGTGGTGGGTGCCAAGGAAACAAATATAGCAAGGTTATAAGGTCCTCAGGTACTCCAGCCCAGGGGTAGTGCAAGTAATAAAACACTTAATTTTGGATGTGTGGGTCTCTATATGGCAAAGATGTCACTGTACAGCACAAAACATGCCTCACCTTCAACCATCTTTCCCAGAAATGGACAACAGGCCAAAGGCTAAGGTACCTTATCTATAAGGCAGGCAGAAGATAAAGTTGCCCTCTCCAGGGAATGTGTCATTTCAAAGCTGTTGGCTTACAGTACTGTGGGTGGGAGGTAGGGATACTTGTGTGATATTTTGACTGTATCAACTTCTTTACTTGTCTTAATTTTGAATCTTTTTTTTTTTCTTCAAAATTTAATGCAAACCAAATGTATTTCTTGACACCCGATAACTTGTGTTTCCAAATGCAATACGCTTCCTGGGATGCCAACAGCTGCAAACAAAATCGGAAAGGCTGCCCATCCCCACCAGCTGTGCTGGGGCTCCCAATGCCAGAAGTTCTGCAGCACCCACCATGCACCCTGAGCCTCCTGGCTCCCCAGCCCTCCTGTGGAGGAGAGCCTGGATCTTGTGCCTAGCCACTGGTATGGCTTGGGCAAGATGAGCTGTGCATGCTAAAAACATTGCAACAAGGTCACCAGAGAGCAATACCCTTGCGTTGGAAAGAGAGGCTCTACAAGGCATGCTTGAGCCCCCTCAGTCCTTACCCAAACCACAGGCTAGGGATGTAACTTAGGGATGCACTAGGAATCACACCAGATAATCCAGTGTCTCTCCTTCCACCATTAAGGGCTTTGAAACTTATTCCCAGTTTCAAACCCACGGAGAAAGCTAGTCTTATGCGCAAGTACTACTTATAGTAGATATATTTACTTTCATACAGGTCCTCTGCACCACAATAGCTAGCCTAAAACAGTAGGGGCAAATCTTAAACTGAAGCATTGGTGTCAGCTCTGAATACCTTAAAACTAAAAGTAGAGGTATGTCTATATATATAAATATTGAGGAAAAGTCAACCTAGAAAAATATTGAGAAAATATCCAACCTAATTATCAACCTAATCCAATTGTGGTATTTCTGGGGTTTTTTAAAAATAAAAAAAATCAGAGGGCTACTTCTACTCACTTGAAGCACTGGGAATCCTAACACCACAAATCTGCACATTTCCGTAAGAGTCAAAAATGGAAACCAGATCTGTAACTGAAAGCTGTAATTATCAAGACTAACCTTTCCTGACTGAGAAATGCAGAATTAAAAAAAAATAAATCATCAAGTTAAGAAAAACTGTTCAAGACCTCAAATAATTGAAAGCAAGCAAAATTGTTTCGTTTTCCAGTTGCTATCCTACATGTGAAAAACCCATGAAATCTTATGGTGGTAGTAAGAAGCCTATGCAATATTTATTTCTCTGTCATGACAGTATACTTCATTCCAGAGCAGTGGTACATGTATCAGATACATCTGACTGTCAATGGTATGATCCCACACCCAAGGAGGACAACTAATATTATCCCGTTGACTTCGGTAGGCATTCCTCCAAGCTAATACCCTCCTGGTGCTGCATTACTTTCTTTAATGGATAATTTTGAGCTCACGCTTGTGTTTTAAAACGTTGCTGGTGGTACATAAAGGATGAGTTTATTTGCTTTTATTACACTCTATGGTTCATATTCTACAAATATGCCATAATCCAAGGTTTAAGTTTGAGGTTAAATAATCAACCGATTTAAGGAGGGAAACCAAAGCCACCACCCCTGTGTTTTAATAAAGCTTTAGCACATATATAAATAATGGGCACAATTTGTTTCCATTAGGAAGATAAGCTTTCTTCAAAGCAGTTCACCGTTTAAGGCTTTGAATTTTGCCAGCACTTGCACAAGGTTGCAACAAACCTTGACTTATTTACAGAGAGATGTCGAGTGGAGATAAAACCACTTAATAATCCACCAGTTCTTGCTAAATACATTTTCCTTCCATGCCCTCTCTGAAAGCAGGTAGGATAGCACTCTTCTTTGGCATATTCTTAAGTTACATGGATATCCTTTTATTTTCCTGAAAGCTGTTTGAACTAAAGGTTTTACAGAACAGCTCAATTAATGGGGCTTATGGCTTTTCTGAACAAAATAATCCTGAAAATGTTCAGGGTTAAAAACAACAACAAAAAAAAGCCTTTCGGCATTCATTTGGAAATAATTATACAGTAACAATAAAAGAGAGAACAACAATAGCATAAACAATCCAAAAGTTTGTTTTGCTTTGGTTTGGTGCCTCATTCAAGAAAAGTGGCCTCATTCCAGACCAGGTGGCCTCTGCGACAGAAACCATCAACTTCCGATTTTTTGAACTTTTGTCAGATTTGCAGCAACAACAGCAGCAAACAACTGCCCCAAGTGCCCCAAATGCTAAAAAGAAAATATTCCCATCAACAGAAACATCTGACCTCTGCTTGTCTGAGTGCATTCCAGCTGCTCTCTCTGTTTGTTCACAAGGACTCCGCTTGAGTGGACACTCGCTCACAGCAAGGGCTGACTTAGTAAAACTGGTATGTTGCCGTAGGGACCCTGATGTATTTATCAGAATTTCCCTTTCCTTGGTGTTCAGCTGTTCCTTGAATGGCATAAGGTTGTTTTGTTACAAAAAAAAAAAAAACAGTGTTCATTTCTTCTTATCATTGCATTTGGTACAGTTCTCAGGCAACCTTGCAGTATCTCTCGCTGCTCTCCTTAGAAACATGTAATTAAAACTTGGGGTTTGAGCCCTGTCGCAGGCCCTTGGGAGGCAAAGGCAAGTCTCTGCGTGCCTCTGTTGACCTCTTCTTCCAGATCCTGCTACCCCCTTCCCAGTCCCAGTCGTACATCATTGCTTCAGCTATGGTTTTACTATTTTGTTCATGCCACACTTTCATCATGAATCTCTCTCTCACTCTGCCCCTGGACCCTGCCCCCGTCCTGAGGGCAATGCTGCTGCCCAGGAAGCAAGAGAGGAGTCTCCCTCCATCTCCCTCATTTCTTCATCTCCTCTCCCTGTATGACCAGCGGCAGTAACCTCCTACAGAGACACGCGGGAGGCAAAATGGCAAGCGTGGCTACTTCAGCTCTACGGAGGAACTGGAAGTTAAGAAGCAAGGGAGAGTTTTGACTTGGTGTAACTTCAGGACTCCCAGCTTGAACAAGGTGTGTATTCCCCACGTGTGGCTGGTGGTGACCACAGCAGGTGAGGCATGGCTCCAAACCCGAAGGAGTTTGTACCTCTTTATTAACCCCACAGGAAAGGTGGTGAGCACCTGGAGCATTAGTCATCACACATCTCACATGAGATCCCTCCCCCCACTTACTGCCTTGGTCGTTTCCCCGGAGAAATGCATGTCTCTCCCACGTGAAGTGAAGCTGACCAGGATGAGCCCTTCGTTTTCCCCTCCAAGCTGCTAGCAGTGAAAGGAAAGCAATCAGCAGGGTCTGTTTGCAGACACGGTTGGAGAAAATCCCCCTCTCCTCCTGCCGCAGGCTCCGCACACACAAGTGCCGCACGGGAAACAACAAACACAACGTTAGTCATTTCCTCCGCGCTGCCAGCTGCTGAGGGTTTGCATAAGAAGAACCCTTGGACTTCAGATTATTTCTTAAAACACCTCTCGCCCCAAATCTTTCAGCAGACACTGGACCGGTGCCTGTGAGGCTGGTCTAGTGCTGTTTCCTGGCGTGCCCTGCCACCTTCCCCACCATCATCACTCACCTCGCGCACTCACCTCGCACGCATACAACACACCTACTGTCTGACAGGGACTATATTTTTGAAGCCTTCTGCCTATACTGCAGTTGTGCAGACCAGGGCAGAAGCTCAGGCTTAGCTGCTTCTTTTGTGATTAATACTTAGGTGATGGTGGCATCTAAAAATTTGTGGATCAGGGCCTGTATGACACTGTAGGGCTAAGTGACAAAGGAGACAGCCTTTGCACCCAGAAAACAGACAGTCAACAAGTTAGTCAGAAAACAACTCGTGTGTGAAAGAGAAAAACAAGTAGAATGAGCCAATAACAAAGAGAATAGATTTAGCAAAAATGCCAAAGCCTCATCCTCATAAATAAGATCGTAATTTTGATGTGACCCTTGCTTCCAAATCAGAGGGTGAAAGCACCATGATCATTACACTTTGTCTGCTCTGAAGCACTTTGTCTTGTCTCCCATTTGTTCTGGCTTGAACCTGTTTCCTCAAGCCTTCCTTCGCCCTCCTCAGAGAAACACGTGCCTGGGGAGACCTGGCACTGGCTTCTCCAATGGAAAAGCCAACACCCTGATCCAAGTGGTTAGTACGTGATAGCTCTTTTTCCTCGACGAGATCATCATCACATCCGAAAGCTTGTTGCCTCCATTATCTCCTCACGCCCAGGTGGAACATCTTCCCCAGGCAGGTGGGAGGATGGCAGCATGTCCCACTTCAGTGCTTGCATGCAAGCCTCTCCCCGGTGTTTCCCTGTAGCGTTTCCCCACCTCGGAGTGGTAAGAGCCAAGGTGGAGACCCCAGGAGGTAGGACAGGGTGGGCAATCTCCTGGTCCCCCTGGCTGGCCCTTGCTGGGAAGATCAGCCCATGGGCACAGGTTGCTGGAGAGCACTACAGAGCTTCAAACAAAACAAAAATGAAACAGAGCTTCTGTAGCTGACACAGCCACTCTGCTCTCTCCATGCACCCTACTTTACCGGAGGCCTTTACTTTCTGCCTTGCTCTGTTGGTCCACGGAAGCTTTCTTCTTTTATCTTTTTGTTTTGTTTTCACTTCCTGGCGAGTTTATTACTGGGGTTGTGTACAACTCTTAAGCATCACGCTCATTTAGTTTAGCCTAAAAATGTATGTTTCCTCTCCGTCACTACTTCACCCCTATTTGACCACATTTCCCATTTCTCGCTTCCACCAGAACAGTTTGTGTAGTAAATTGCCAAATCTGCATTATTTACCTTTACAGGAACGGTATGTCTTGCTTCACTCCTCATTATAAATCAGATACTTTTTGAAAAATGTGTTCTGACATGGGGCAAGCTGGTGGGAGCTTTCCCATTTTCTTTACTAGTTCTTTTTCTTCCCCCCTCTGCCCAGCATCACAATCCTACGAAATTATTTTCTGCCTCTGTACCTGTTCCCCATCCTCTTATGCAAGCACACTGAGGCAGTGAATCCATTAATGTTTCTGGCTACGTCTACCTATGCTGTCAATAAATCATGTTCACCACATCTCCTTCACTCAACCCCTGTTCCTTACATACTCGAATATTTTCTTATTATTTATGTTAACCTCCTCTGCAATCTTATTGCATTTTTTACCTGTTCTTGCCTTGTCATTGTTTTACTGTCTCATTTTGCAGTCATGCTCAGAACCTCTTTTTAATATCTCATATGCAGCACTTCGCACATATTTGTTATATATTTGTTCATTAATCATTGGTCTTGGAGGAAAAATGATCTTCTTCACTTGTTTCCCTTTTGGAGCTAAATCACCGATCTCTCAATCTTTGTTTCCTTCTAAAATACTCTATCAATGTTCACACTGAAATATAATTTTCATCCGAGCTCAAGCTGACCATGGGCTTATAGTCCTCAACCCACAGAAAATTAGCTTGTCAGGAACAAAAGAAATTAAAATAAAGAATGAAGATACACAAATATGGGTTTCCATGCTGAAAACTGTCTGCCAGGCTCCTATATTCTGTGGGTACTGCCTCAGGACAATTTTCTAGGTCTAATACAATTAACTCTATTTCTAGGCTTTACAGTCTAACTTTTTTTTTTTTTTTTTTACTTTGGGGTTTGGTCTCTGCCTTATATCTCCTCATTGTTGTTCCTTCCCTACCTCCCCATCTCTTCATATAAGTGGAAAGCGTAGGTAGAATTTGGCACACAAGTAGAGACAGAGACACATGGAAATACACAGGTTGAGCTACCCCCTGATATTCAGATGTAGGATTCTGTTGGTGTACTAGAACTAGAGTGCCTAATACATCAGAAGAAAGGCTATTTTCACAGTATTCACGCCAAATTTGCAGATGCTAGTCTTTGTAACCACCCATGCTGCTGAAGGCTAATGAGAACTAAACGCGTATTCCAAGGCATGAGGGAGTATCCTAAATATAACTCCTCTGACAACATTATACACTGATGTGTCTTTCAATACCCACAGAAAAGGGAAGCTGCTCAAGCTGATACTGCTTGTGTGTGAACAACCTCTCCATACTGTATTTTGTAATTCCCTTATTCTGATATTTCTTGTGAATTTGGGAAATAGTCTTTGACTTGGCTGCAAGTACAGCTACATTAGGAACCACTAATGTAAGTAGGGTTTTCTTTCTGTAGACCAAGATACACCATCAGCTACTGATAAATTTTCAAGAACTATTGGAGATTCTTGGCAATACTTGATCAGAAAGCAATGGATAATTTTGTATTGTATGTTCATATATATGTATGTCTTAGGACATGCTCTCTTTTGCTAGATCTTCCTTCATATTGATCAATGAGCAACAAAAGGGGACAAATTTGCAAGCAAATGGTTTCTTACCAGAATTCACTGGGAACCATTCAATTGAAAGATCTAGTTGGAGCAATGCCTTTCATCAACACTGACAATCTTTACTGATAGGTACTAAAACAGAATGCAAGGGAACAGCCCTATCCCAGGCAGCCAGTGGATATGGCAGTAATGAAGGAGGTAGGAGACACCAGTTTGAGTCCCTGCTTTGCCTAATATAATCAGAGACTTGGCATCCTACAACCTAAACAGTTGCCCTGATATTGCAGGCCGAGTGTAAGCTTCATCTGGTCCCTTATAGATGCCTTCAATACAGGCTTCTACATCTGAGCTCATCATCCATACTGCCTTATGGCTGCTGGAGAGAAGTAGGAATTTTTAGCACATGTTATTTAATCCTAAGTATGACTGTTGCTCTCCATCAGCTATAAGTGGAGCCAGAAGGAGTGAATCAGATGGAGAGGTCTACCCTGCACACCCTGCAGCTGAGGAAGAACCACCCCACTACCCACTCAATCAACTGTACAAAATGAAACAGTTTGAGGAGGAAAGGTAGATCAACTCATTCCACCACCTATAGGTATGGTCACCTGCCTGGGCCACTGGCTGCCTTTTCCAGGTGCTTGCTGCTGCAGTCCTCCAACATCATCTGCCCTTCTCTGTCGCATGCAGGCCACTTTCACATTGAGAATTTTCTGGACAATGCCATGTCCTGGTCTGCTTTCCTTCTTGTTTTTCTTGCTGTAATCTGAAGTCAGTGATATACTTCATACCAGTCAGCTCATCCTCTAGAAAGTCCACGCCAGGTCACGTGCTTATATTGTAGTTACCACTTAATTTTTCATGTGGTTATATATACTAATTTCCATGCTTCCCTAGAAGGTTTCAGGGGCTAGTCTCTGTTGGGAACAGTCAGGTACTGCCAAGTAATTTCCTTTAACTGACAAAAAGTTTAATATTTTCCATGTTAGGGGCTTGTCATATCACGTGTGAGATTTAGTGGGTTTTATTATTTATCAAGTAAGGCATTTTTTCCTCATCTACTGGTGCTAAAAAAGAAGGAACAACTCATCTCTTTCTTAATGCTGTCATTTCCTAACCCAATTAAATCCTCTTTCATTCTCGCCTCTTGGAACAAGAATTAGCTTTCTTTTGTGTTTCTACTTTTGCCACAGAGACACTTATTTCTTCAGACTACTCATGCCATAAGAAATAGAAGGCTATGTCTTAGAAGCTCTGGAACATCAATTGATATACCTGAGAGGGACAAGGTGTAAAGGCATTATTATAGCTGCCAGGGACAGCCAGAGACAGCCACGTAATTTAGAGCAGTGTCAGAGCTGCTCTAAAATATGCAGGTGTTCATGACCCCCACTGAACTCTCCATTAGCCAAGGATCATTGCAGCTATTAGCCTCTGCCGTTGTATTCCCTCTCTATGCTGAACTAGGATGAATTTCAATTACTGCTCCATTCCCTTCCCTTCCCTCTTTATGGCTTCTTTCAGGAAATATCCCCTACCACATTTCCAACACATTACAATATTCCGGTCAAATTTCATTAGGACAACTTTCATTTGCTTAACTCCTTTCTTCTTGTGTCAGGATTGTTTGTGTTGCTTCCTCTTGAGCATTTTCTTCCTAATGATAGATGGTGTCACTGAATCCTAACTACTCCCCAACTTCAACTCAATTGATCAGACTTGGCACATTTCCTAGAATTAGGACCTGAATAGCCTCAGACTACGCAGGCTTGGCTGTTCAGCTAGCCCTGTGAGATCGCAATCTTGCATTACTTCTGGAAACCCATTCCTCTGCTTCACTTCTGCACCATGGCTGTCCCAATCAATAGCTGAGTAATTAAAATCCCTCGTGATCAATGTTCTGGTCGTTTTACAGACTTCTCTTATCTGTAAAAAGATTTCCCAACCTACTTTCTTTGCCTGCCCTGTGGGTCTGTAGCAACATCCAGGAATAACATGACTGCATTTGTTGTCCTTCCTCAGCTTCTGCCCAAACAGCCTCTGCTCCGACAGGCAAAACATTTGTAGTGTTTCCTGCTCTGGACATCGATATACACTGCTGTCCCTGCTGTGACTGAAGAACACAGCCTGTCCCCTTTAATAAACTTTGCATCTCCCTACTCCGTTCTCAGTCCCTTCTAGCTCACACGTTCCAGGAATATCACGCTTAGCCTTGGAAATGCATGTTTCCAATTGGTGACCTTATTAATATGCTCACAGCATTTGTATAGAAGATATTTTCTCCTCCCACCTTTGCTTTACATTCTCATTATCTCCTACATCAACAAATAGCGGATACATTACTGAGAGATCCATGCATTCCCTCCTTTAAATTCTTCTCCTCCCACACCACTAATCTAAAAAAATGGCTAGATCATTTCCTTATTAGTGGACAATCTGTTTGCTCCCATAGGGTTGGGAATAATACAGGCCATCTCTCCTTTGCCATTTTGCTTTCTCTGTTTTGTTGTTTATAATTCCCCAAACCTCTCGCATCTTTACCCCGCCAGACCTATTCATTTATCTGTGGTAAAATGAACCACTTACATACTGGAAAACACCATTATGCTGCTTTCTTCTTCCACTGGCTAGCTAAGGGGTGTAAGGCTTTCTTTTTACAATACCTGCATGCCTTCCCTCTACATCATTTATTAAAATCACCATCCATTATGCTAGACTCTTTTTAAAGCTATTTTATCTGCCATAGCCCAGTGACTAAAAATCTTCTGCCCCTTCTCCTGGAAGCATTTGACTCGTGTGCATTTGTGCGAGGATTTGGTGTTTTAAACAGCAGCAACTATCTGCAACATCAACTCTG
This sequence comes from Ciconia boyciana, assembly GCF_034638445.1. Lineage (NCBI taxonomy): Eukaryota > Metazoa > Chordata > Aves > Ciconiiformes > Ciconiidae > Ciconia > Ciconia boyciana. The sequence continues at coordinate 104,051,600 of NC_132936.1, read as the reverse complement.
CCATCAACACATCTCTGATCTAATTTTGCTGCAGATTTCCCCGTGCTCATTTCATCATTTTGTGAGATCCTGTCTTCTGAATCGTTAAAACTCTGGGAAATGTACTGGGCGCTGGCACAAGCCCCCCTCTCTTTATTACACTTCTTCCCTCCTTTACTACCTCTTCTCAGTTACCCAGCCGCTGCCCTTTATATCCTCCTGCTTCTGCTGGAACAGGGCTGCTTCTCCTGCACAAGGCTGTGCTTCCAATGCACTCATCCTGCAACTCGCTCACAGCTGGTTCTCCTCCTCCTCTGTCACTCCTTCGGAGTATGAAACCAGCCATCTGTCATCAGTGAACCTCTCATATTCATTGATCTTCCCGAGCACATCAACCTGTCTTTCTAATTCCGCTCTCCAGTTTCTTAGTGCCACAGCTAACTGGCAGTGCACATACATACACGTGTGCACGCACACACACACACACAGAGTATTGTTCTGTCTTTTCCAGTCCCCATGTTCGAAACAGACATCAGCTGAAAAAAGATCTTTTTAGCTTTTGGCTTCTGAAGCTGGGGCAAGTAGAGGATGATTGCAATCCAGTTACAGACAAAGTGCACATTATTTCATGAAGTAATGAAGAAACAAGAACCCCAAAATACCATGAAACATCCCTGGTTATTGAGGAGTTGCATTTATGAGGAATGCTGCAGAGCCAAGCGCTACAGCTCCTAGAGAAGGTGCGGCAATGGATGAGAGCGCCTCTTTTCCCTTCTAGCATGCAGCACAGCACAGGGTGGGGTACAGAAACAGAGCTGTGCACTCTCCTATCCCTCTCTGACTGATACAGATCCATTCCCTTTTGACACCTTCCCCAACTCTTTGTCTAGCTCCGCCTGTAGTCCACGTCCTTACCCTTTGGTTGTAAGCTCTTGTCCTGTGTTTGTATAGAGCCTAGCAGAGTGGGACCTGCCTCATGGCTAGTGCTAGTAGCCACACTGGTGCAAGAAACAACAGTAGTAATAACAATACTAATACCCAGTCATTGTGAGGTCAATCCTCCCACAATGTAATTAAAACCAGGAGGAGCCACTACTGTTTTCTGGTTTACAGGGTTTTTTGGTTTGGAGCTCTCCTAATAGCTATCGCTTGGATCCAAACTGTCCTTGTTCCACTAACTCAACCCCAGACTGCTCAACAGGGAAATCATGCTGGCTGAAAGTTGCATACAGGCGTTCTGGTTTCTTGGATCTACTTCTCTTAAAGGGTGTGATAAAGTCCTCTGCTTTATGGGTACAGCTCTGCTGAAATCAATCAGACACCAGGAGGAGAGTGACTGCTGTTCCTGGACAGCATGAAGGCATTTATGTTTTTAAAACAAAAATCTATGAAAATGTGACCCATCTTCTTTCACCTGCCACTAAATCACACTGCAGAGTTTAGTGTTTTCCCTACAACAACTGATGACATCAGATTGATAAAACCTACAGAGGCAATGCAGCTCACATCAAACCTCATGGGTCTGTTTGTAATCATTGCAAAGTTCTTCTGTGTCAGCCTGCCTGCTGCATATGAACGTTCTATCCCTCTGCAAAAAATCCCTGTGACATTTTGGTAGAAGATATTTACTGCACATGAGCAGTGACTGTTTTTTAAATCTTAGGTATCTTGTCTGATTTTTTTTTTTTTTTTCTGAAAATGCCAAAACTGATTAAAAGATATGATCAGCTAATCCTTGTCAAATTCCATCATTCTGGTAAGAGGCCTTTGCAGTTATGTAATGGAAAGAAAGGGGCATATTGTAATACCCAAAGCCCTTGTTTTGCACATCTATGCCTCCTCTTACTGCCTCTTGAACCTTGGCCTTAACCGGTACCTGTGACCTTGCTAATTCACCTACAGAAATTGGGAGAAAAAACTGAGCATATGAGGAAGATGTTTCTTTGACGGAATCCAGCTTATTTACAAAGTATACACAGAAACTCTTGTTTCTCTGAAAGAAGTTGTGAGAAAAAGCAACTTCCCCATTCAAGAATTCAAGCCTGCCTCTCAGCAAGGGCTTTGGCCAAAGGTCCTTCTCTCTCTTGACTTCCTTCCAAGGCTACTGCACCCTGCTTCTCCTACCTCCCACTGCACTCCCACCACCTGCTCAGCACCGAGGTCCTTACATTTGCAATGAGAAAATGCTTTGGCCTGCATGGATTCAAGTTGATTGGCTTCCCCTGAAGCCTAATACCTTAGGTGAAGTCTTTCATTGTCTTCATCTTTCTTTCTTCATAAGGAAACCTTTTCTTCTATGTAACACCAGTGATATGTGGCTAGCAAGCCCATTTGCTTTAATGAGGTCAGCAACTGCCTGCAGATGAAAGACAACTTGATTGCAGCCATTAGTACATTCCAGCATGACAAACACATATTTTAAGTGAATGTTGCAGTAAAAGGTGCTGGATTAACATTTCTGTAAAGTGAGGTTCTCTCTTGACCTACAAAGTCGCTACTACTCATGTATTTTGTGTGGTTCACTCTTGCCACCTACTCATGCATTTGGCAGCCCCATTGCCAGTTTAAGGCATCCTGACTTGGGTTGCCTGTCTTTGCATCTGTACAACTGTCTCTGCGGCGGGGCACACAATTGCATCTTGAACTGGGTCAGGGAACTGATCTGGCTGAAAAGAACAGGAAAACTAAAAGATTGTTTTCAAGAAAAAAAATTTTCTGAGCTGGTTCGCCAGACTCCCATAGGAACCATGGGCTACGGCTGAGGACTTCATGCTGCCATAAGACTACACTCTTGTATGAGGCCCCATGGAAGTTTTAACTAGCCAAAGTCAAATCCTGCCTCATCCCACCCCAGCTCTTGCCCCTTCTTCCCATGTGGGCCAGCAGGTGGGGGATGCCACTAAAGACATTGACACATGTCCAGTAAGAACCTAACTGACATTTTCCACTTATTTCTTAGAGCAGTCTGATAGCTGGCTTTGGTTTAGACTGAATTCAAACAAATGACAATTTCCTCCTTCTCACTGATTTCTAATAATAAAACCTTTTTTCCAAATTTCTGTTCTTACATCGAAGACCAACAGCTTCTGACTTTTTCTATAAGTTTTCTACCTGAGAAAAGTCTGATTTAATTTCAGCTCCTTCGGGAAGTCTAAGGAGTCAGCTCCTGAGCAGTCACATAATTTGACTGACAAAGATTGCTCCATGCATGCAGAAGGTGATATTCAAGCAGTAAGGGAACTCTTGCAACAAAATACAAATGGGACAACCAAAAAAAGCCAGATAAGAACAAAACCTCAGTCATGACCAAGATTATTAGAGACATTATAAGCAAGGATAACACCCAGTCACGATGTGTGTCACTCACAGAAACATCACCCACGTCCATAACTAATCTTTCCAGATTGGATGTGTTGAATTTCTTCAGTCAAAATAAACAAGAGTCCCAAAAGTTGGAGGAAACTTTCCTCAGCTCTTCTTAGGCCTATACTGGATTTTCTGCTGGGATGAATATCAGGTGCTCAATTAATTTGCCTAATGTAGGCAGCTCATGCCATGGGAGGTGCTGTAAGGTATTCCACCTGGTGGCCAGTGCTGCTCCAGAAGCGTGTGGGTCTTTCACAAGTCCATTATCATGCCAGCTGGCCCTGAGGAAATATCTCAGATAAGCATGGGTGTCTCAAATGGCAGAATAAGACTGGGTTTAAGGAACTGAATTTCTCCCATGTTTAAATGCCTGTTGAAGCACAATGTAGTTGTGGGGGAGGGAGCACTTTCACCTTTGTCTCCAGGCTCAGATATATACTGTGGCAATGGGCACACAAGGAAAACCACAGGGACATGTGCTGTAACAAGTTGTGCCAAGGGCTCTTTCACAACTCACCAGCCGAGCAAAAATGAACTACAAGAGATTTGGGAACGGATTCTTTTCTATAGCTGCAATTCACTCACTTCCTCAAAGGCTGAGCATGCCGGAAATGGAGCCAGCTCTAGCACCCTGAATACTTGTTTGGCTCAGGCCCAGCCCTCACAGAGTGAAGCAGGGCCTTCTGCTAACTGGGGACTAGCCCATCACTGTCCTGCCCTCGTGTTAGCAGAGAACAACCTTGCTTCTTAGTGTGTCTCCCCTGGGATTGTCCTCATTTTCTGTCGCATTAGAGCAAGGATCTCAATGTCTTCAAGCATGGCACTGATGTCTTATGGACACTGCAAGGTGCTGTGGTCTCCCACTCTACTGCTTCCACCCTTAAGAAACAAGGTGCAAACTTATAGCTCCCAGAAATCCAGTTCACCAACTCACACATGTATGCAGACTTAAGTGGCATGGCCTTTACTAAGAATTAATAGCAGCATTACAGTTCCTCACTTCTTCCTCTATCTTCCTATACACTTATGCTTCCCTGCCTGTTACAGAAAAGCTAACCTTTCATCATTCTGAGTTGTTACTCTACCTCACTTTCCCTTCAAAGCTGGAGACACAACTGAGCTTCATGTAATTCAAGGAAATAACCCCACTGCAGCGACATTCACCCTATAGTGCACCTATAACTGATGAACACTGTTAGGACTGACTGCTCAGGGAAAAGATAGAAATATGTGGGCTGTGGGTGGTGGAAGGGAGGTAGCCGAAGCTGGGAAGAGCTGATGGGCGGAATAGGCTGCTGAACAATTTAATTGCTTTTTCTGTTTTGCTGTGGCGGAATATGCAGTGTAGCAACCTTAGCTCAGCTACTGACTTTTCTTCTGTGCAACGACATATATAATTAAACATAGGTAGTTGCACACTTAGTTCTGCATTATTTAAATACTCCGTTGTAGAATATTGTGTCATACTTCATTTCCACACATAAAGAATAAACCATATAACTCATGTGGGTGCCAGAGATCTCAAACGACTAGTCTCTGTAAACCCTGGAGGGAATGCTAAATTGAGCTGAAAACTTCCATTCCAGCATTTTGCATCCACTTTCCCTGTTAACCTGTTTTTCCCTCAATCAGAGGTTTTTGGTTTTGCTCCAGGCAATACCTTCTCAGGAAGGAGAAAGTATGTGATGAGACTCCTGTCCTGATTTTAAAAGCTATCCAGAAAGAGAGTGTGGGAGGACACAGACTGGATAACAATGAATTAAAAAAACATAAGGGTGAAAACCACTTCAGCACTGAAGATTGCAGTGGCTCAAGGATGTGTTCCACTCCAATATCTAGAGTCAGGAGGGGAGGTAAACACCTAAGTAGAGAAGTCAGTTTGGTGTATGAAAGATGGGACCCCATATCTTCCATCTGCTTTCAGTGACTTGAACCTATATATTCTAGTTTCCAGAAATTTGTGCTAACCAGTGGTCCATAAAGCAGGCTAGGACACTGGGAATACTCTGTTAAAGCTGTTTCACTACATGTGGAACACTTTGGTATTCACTTGGCCAGAGGAAGAAAGGAGAATGACTCTTAAATTCCCTGGTCACATCAGACTCCTAGCTAGCATTTTGGAATAGATAAAGCAGAGATGGGACTTAGAGAATATCTTCTCGTATTTAAATTCAACACAATACATATGGATAGGAGCTGAGGTGTCCACTCAGAGTTGTATGGGTACTCACATAGAGCAAATGAAGTCAGTAACTCATACCCTCACTCTTATAGCCCAATACTTTGCTTAAAAGACTTCTGAGAACTTGACATGTTAAAACTAGACTTCTAAAAGTGGCAGTCTAAAGTTCCTGGATGAAGAAAATACCTTGCAACTTCAGCCGTTAGTCATTTGCTTTTTGAGACAGCCAGCGTTGCCGGTTGTACTTTCAAGGCAATCATTACAGGGATGGAAAGACTCATTGGTTAATAACGTAAAACCAGGCCTGGAGGCACCATGTTACTCCAGGGAATGATACACGGTAGCAATACAAACTCAAGCAATAGGGCAGAAAAATACTGTCAGATTAGGAAATGTTTGTGAGAATTGGGTATTGGCTAAACAATTTATGAAATCCTTCATAGTCCCATCATTGTTTCCCATTTCTTGTCTCAGTCCTGTCTCAGCCAAGAACAAGCGGCTGCAAAGCACCTTCCCAGAACCAAGAATGCCAAAATACTTCTCCGTTCTAGTAGTTCATTTCTATTTTACTTCGGATTAGATCTGAAGTGGTCACTTTTATGGGAGTGAAAGAATGTGAACAAAGGATGAAATGAAAGTGTGGTAGAAGTAACTACTGCTGCCTTAGACTCTGGGGAAAACCCTGCAGTAGGAACAGAAATAAAGTCATAACAGAAGGTATGAGAAAACAGCCAAAAAGTCTCCAGTGTTGGTTTGGATGACAGAGATTGCACAGAGCTCTTCCCACAGAAAAACTGTACATGCCGATCTCTTTAGCACTCCCGACTTACAGCTAACGTGGGTCATCAGCAGACAATTCATTTTTGGACAAATCATGATAGATTTCCAAAGCTATGTGTAGGAGGAACAGGACTGAGCAAGGCTTGCGTGTTAATCATCATTCTGACAAAAGGCATCTATTTGATCTTTTATACTTGGTCACAGGCTCCACGTGACATGGTAGACATTACGGAGAGATGACGAGTGTGAATCTTATTTCATTATCCATGTGCTCATGTGTATGGAGAGACAGTTCATACAGCCATCTGGTCTCACTGTGCAGTCACGCAACAGTTTTTCAGATCTTTGTCTTCTGATTGGCCTTCTTTCACTCTAATTTTCCATCTTGTTTGAACTAAGAAGGACAAACGACTAGAAAGCAATGCTCGCTTTTGTCTGTCAGCTCACAGTATCAGAGGAATGTATTTATATCGGTATCAGCTATAGATCAATTTGCAAGTATGAAATGGGACAGAACAGCCTTAGAGCATCCCCAAAAGGGCTGAAGAGAGTTATTTGTGCTTTTCCTCCCTTTTCACCTGCACTCTATCTTGGCATATATGGTTAAAGAGGAGACAAAAGTGGTAATAAAACCAGGGTGTATACAAGCTCTTCAAAGCTGCAAAGTGATATAAAGCAACCCATATTTTGACTCAATTAACCCTGTCCATCTTCCACCTCATACTAATAAGTAGATGATGTCTCTTATCACACCTCTTGCCTTTGTTTTGCAGCTAAAACCCACCCTGGTCCCCAGTTTGCACATACAAAGGAGCTGGTACATATAGTAGGCCTGAGCCTGCACACATATAATGAACATCGGTATGCTTGAGGTCATTCTTACCAGATGTTAGAACTAATTAGCGCTTTCACAGCTTTTGGGCTTTTTTACTGGCTGCTGCACTCAGTCTATTAAAGTCAGTTAAAACAAAGCAGGTTAGCATGCTGAAGTCCCCTTTCAGCCCAATAGGGAAAGCCTTCGAGGGCAAGCATTTCGTGTTTCCCACTCTGTATCTCAAAATCCTGCAGAATTCCAGAAGTTAAGACTTCCAACCAGTCTTAACTTCATCTTGAATCAAAAAAAGGGTACCAAGAAACCTGAGCTGAACACATAGATTTGTCCAAAAAAATTGGCTAGATGTGGACCCTACAGGGTATCCAGGAGCAGCCTATATTCTTCTCACTCCATGCACTTTCTGTGCTGGATAGACAACTCGCTAATGACCTGTATGCCAATCGCTTTAAGGAGAGGAAAGAACAGGCTCAGGGATGAAAAGAGACAACCAGAGAGTTACAATTCAGACTTTCATAGAGCTTTTAGACTCAGATGCTCCTGAAATTCATTTGTAAAACCACGTGAACTTTCTCACTGAAGGAATATCAGCAGTGATACCATTGTGGGGGAAAGAAAAGATCTCAAGCTTTGAAAATAGGACCGTAAGTGCTTTGCTGAATAGTGTTCAAGTGGGTTTGAAACTAGGCAAAATGAGTTTGTCTGTCCCTACTTAAAACCACAGATTAGATAAGTATGAAAATATTTTCTCTGCTAAGCTATCAGCACTTGGCTTCTCTTTTAATTATAGTCAAATAATGTAACAAAGGGCAATTTCCATAACATTTATTCTAACCATTTTTACATTTTACATCACAAATTATTCTGAACTTTTATCGGGGCATGTACAACATCTACCGCCTTGCACTTTACCTTGATGCTGATTCCTCTGAAAGAGCAGCAAAAGAGAGATACCTGTTAGTTGCCTAGCATCTTGTCTTCAGAGGGTTGTTCAGAAAGACACCATAATTCTTGGACACCATACTCTTAAATACAGCTGCATAGGTCTTTGCTGATAAGCCATCTCACAATCTGGACTGAAATCACTTGATTTCCGAGAATGTGTTGACTCTGTTATCTCAATTTCCACTTCTCAGCCTGGCACTTCTTCAGTCATACGCACACTGTTCACTCTGTATTATTCATAGTGGGTAGACAGCTGATCCTGAGAATCATACCAGTTTTCTTCACTAGGAGACTATTATGAAAAATGAGGAAGAACAACCACTTGTTGTGCCAGCCCTGAGTTGTGCCCTGTCTTCTCCCAAGACTTGAATCGGGTGCTCCTTCTGAGTCTGAACAAATGATGGCTCATGTTTCACAGATGGAGCCTTATTCCAGTCATCAGAGAACGTTAACTTAACAGGGAATGCTTAGTGAAAACATTGGTGGCGTCATTTTTAGGGGACAAAAATTTGAAACTAAAGAAATTATATCCTTGAAACAAAAAGGGAGAGTGAGGGGTCTTTTATATTATTATTTAGTGAAATGTAATAGAAAACCAAAGCATGAAATATTTATAAACTCTGCTTTGAAGACCCCTATAAAACTGCTCCTGAGTTTCTTTAAAATGAATATGCAGTCCATGATTTCAAAGCTTACTGTATCAGGTCCTCAAGGTCTTTTAAAACAATTCATTTTCACTTCAGATATGAAAGGGAAAAATGAATGTAAGAAGTCTCAAAGAAAGCTCAAATCTTTGCATTTCAGGTTATGGGTTTGGTTTGCTCTTTTTTATTGATCATTTATGTACTAATTCTAAAATGTATTGCTCATATTTAATGTCATATCCTAGAAAAGCAGTTCATCTAGGCTGCATTTAAGGCAATAATGTATATTTTTAAACTCATATCATGAATTTGGGAGAGTTCCTATTGTTAAAAAAAAGAGAAAGCCTCTAAAACACATTGCTCAACATTCGAAATAATGCTATCTAGCAGATATCTTCTCAAGAAACTTCTGATCTCAAATGTTATTTTTATCGTTGTTAAAGCTGAACCAAATATAATTGTCCCCTCCATTACAGTAAGAACAGTGTCCCTCACACAGCCAGAGCCGGTGGCAACAGACTTGTTAAAATGTTTATGTCAGGTCTGTTAAAAGGAATGAAAGAAACATTTAAATTTGAGACAAAATCTCCCATTGCTGCTTTTTCAAAGGAAAACCAATCATTTGCAAGACAAATCAGCATTTTTCCACAGCAGATAGGGATTTTCTTTCTGAAAGAATATTGAACTCCTAAAATGTTATGCCCTATCTGAAGCCCCAAACTCCTCTGTTCACAGCACACCGCCAGAGAAGCAGTAGTTCTTTGTTAAACGGAAACAAAATCCTCAGCAAACTAGGGCTGTTCACTGCCCCTTCTCAGAGCTTTCTTAGGAGCTTTAAGATATTTTTCTGCTGCTGATTTTGTTCATTTCCATCTGGGAGGCATCGATTTATTTTTCCGTTTTCTGAAAGGAACTGGAGTGAACATGGCTGTTTATTTTTCTACTTAGATAGTGCCTTACCATGCCAAGACAACTCTGAGCACCAGCCTCATCAATTAATATCAGCACCACTCTGAGAATGGTGTTTGCTAAGAAACTGTTGCTACAGAACAAGCAAAATGAGGACAAAACATTGGGCCAAATGCTAGAAGAGGCAGAGGGGAGCCAGGATCTGTGGATCCTGGCCCAGGGAGCACAGACGGGGGAGTGCTGTCTCCCTGGCATACTCCCCTCCTCTGCAGAACCGCCCCCCCCGGGCTTTGGGCTCTACACCTGGCTAGGAGGGGCTGCGCTGGGATGCCATTCACACACCATATGGAGCCTTCCTCCATGTGCGAACCAGCATAGCCGAATGCTGATTCAGCTGGGGCTGTGAAAGCGCACCTCGAAAGGGATCTGCGGTACTTTGGAGCATTCCTTCATCTAACCAGGGCTGAGCAAGCCTTGGAAGAGACTCTCAGCAATAGCGCTATATACTAGCCGCCCTCCTCATATTTAATAAAAGTGAGGGGAAATAGGAAGTTCACCTTCCCAGGTTACACATCGGATACACTGGAAGCCTGAATTGCTGCTGCTGAAATGCTGCTGAACTGACAGCATTTGGACAGAAAGCGAGCACTTTCTGTGACATTTGCCACAGTGTTTTTCTTCATCTGGATGGAAGAGGAGAGGTTGCTCAATGGACTGCCTTTTCTCTGTATTAGCAGACATGTATACATGTATGCATGACTCCATCTACACTACATCTGTGCATTTGTTTTCCTTTCTCTGTGGTCCCATATTCTTGCAGCAGTCCCACCAGGAGTGCTACGCTACTGACCTTTAGCAATTGCTTTTCTTAATCTCCACAAGTGACAACCCAAGGTATCTTTTTTATGCCATCTGCAGTGGTGAATAGCAAAGAGAAAACTATATGCTTTGACCAGTGAGGCATAAATGTCTTTTTGGGCTGTAATTGTGTGTGTGTGATGACAATCAACTGCTCATGGAGGAGTTTACAGGCTAACTGGCAAGGCAAAAAAAATAAACATGAATGGAGAGAGGAAGAGGGGAAAGAGAGGCTAAAAAGCAGGAGAAAAATATTTTTTTTAAGATCCCACAGAAAGGTACTGAAAGGGCCAGAGATAAGACTCATTTCTTACCTCCCAATTCAATACTCTGTGTATTGTAGCACACAGGCTTGGCTGCTTTGTTGCTAACACACCACTTATTGTACACTTCAAAGTTGATATTAATATTTTCTCCGCTACTTTGCACAGTCCCATAAAAAGGAATCTCTCTGCCTGAATGTAAAAACTATTATCAGGCATGCAGTTGACCAAACTCTGCCCAGATGTTGCAGCGTGGTTGCAAACTATATGTCAGCTGTTCTTTTTGCTGCTCACCATGCAGCCAGCCTGTTCATCTGGCCATATGGAAGATCCATGGGAAAAAAAAGAAAAGCTATTTGTGCATTGGTATTGAAAGTCGGAATAATACAGCCTTTAAGATTTAATGGGTACTCAAGCTGGCTTACAAATAACCTGCTTTGTCTGCATTATTTTGTCTGCATCTTTCCTTATGAAAAACAAAGAATAGAAAAGTAAGATCAAAGATTGCAAATGCAGCTTTGTTTTGAAAGCCAAAATGCCTTAGTCCCTTCAAACAACAGGGAAGGCTTCTATGTACGGGCTTCAGGCTCACACTGCACCTTGGCCCGCTGCAGCAGATGAAGGCTCCCCGAGAAAGCGTTTCAACTCCCTGCGCCTCTCTGCATCCTCTCCTTCCCCACAGACACGGAGCCCAGCAAAGCCTGAGGTTCAGTCCTCCTCCTGCCCGAGGTTACCCTGCCAGCCCTCCTGGAAAGCCTTCTACACGACAGAAATAGCAGCGGTTCCCGAGGGAAGGGGAGCGCACAAATTATGAGAAATGGATATTTCCTGTTAAACAGGATAAGGCAGAAGTTCATAATGTGATTCCCAGACATGACTGAAGCCAAGGGGAGATCTGAGGTTGCAACTTGAGCTTTTTATCACCACACTGCTCTTGCACAGCACAACATAGTTCACATCTCATATGCTGCGGGCTGATGTTTCACAGGCAGGAGAGCCCCAGGGCTTACGTGAACTGAACCTGCAGCTATGCCAGTGCTGGGATTGGGGTGGGGAAGAAGCCATCAGGGGCTTGGACAGCCCAAATTTAAGCAGCCAGATTGGGTACCCACAGACTATGCACTCCCAGAAGCAACTCAGAGTGCCTCAGTTGGGCTGGCATCAGTACTCGCATGCTACAGCACTGCTTGGAAGCCTCTTTTTATCCCTGTTGACTGTTCGGGCAGTCTAGGCTCATAATTTAGGCACTAAATTCACAGTCGAAAGCTAAAGTGTGCAAAACCACTTTCTTCTTTATGGAAAATGACTTGCCACATCAAAAGTCTGTGCTTCTAACACTGGGGTCCTGCAGGTACCAAACTCTCCTAGATACAGCCTTCAACTGTGCACAGCTGGGGAGGGGGAGCCTGCAAGAACATCTTCACGCACATGAGCACCTGTATGTATGCAGCTATCTGCTTTGCATGTGAAAGAGTGAGCCTGTGCATGGCTACACGGGCGCAACTTCAGACGTTTGATAATTTGGCCCTGGCTGCGCTGTCAGCTGCTGTCACTTTCTGTTTAGTGCAGCGTTCATAAGGCAGCAGCTAATGGGGCGGGAGCATGGGGAGGAATTCTGGCAAAGACAAGTCGCCGGGATATTTATTTGGCCATCCTTATGTAAAAGAGTGCAAAAATGGAGCAGTAAAATATTGTAAAACTTAAGCTGATACTTCCACTAATTCAAAGTGGCAGTTTTTAAATAGGGTTGCTTCTGTTTGTCACTTTCAATCATAGGATGCCGACAGTGGTACTTAGAAGGACTTAATAGTCTTAAGAAAACAAACCGGCCCCCTCCCCCCAGACCAGAACAAACAGAGCCATATTGTCATGCTTTGAGATACATCAAGTGTGCCGTGCAGGGGGGCGGCCATGTGCTTCCTCCTTGGCCGACGCAAGCGAAAGTGACAACTTGTCAACTCTCTCGTCCTGTTCACTTTGGTCCTGCTCCCTTTCTTGTGCTCTCTTGCCTTTCCCTGTCTGCTCTCCCCCTTTCCACTCCCAGTCTTCAAAAGAAAAGGGCGCTCCCACGTCGGCAGCTTTTAACTGCATTTTATTTGTGCACACCCTTTTCCTGAATTAAAAATAACTCCTTTCCCCCACTAGTTTTCACATATCCACAGGACTTGCACCTTAATCAAAGCAAGGCAGAGGCATGACTTAGGCTTACCCAGGGCGGGGAGGTATTTTTGCAGGTAGGGAAAGGCAGAGTAGGAGGCATAGTGCCTCATCCCCTCCATGCAGGCCAAGCTGGAAACAAGCAGCAGACCTGCCGTGAAGCAGGAGGCACCTGTGCCATGTCCTCTTTCCCAGCAGCAGAATGTGTCTGTGCCATTTGCAGTCGTTATTTGCAAAGCCAAGAAAGCTGTGCAAGGCCCCTCCAGGTGAGGGCCAGGGCCTTGGCTTCACGCACAACCCTGGTCTTGCTAAAGGGTCAGTGATGTGCTGCCTGCTCAGGTTTACGTTATTTAGGGACCATTGAGCAGCACCAGCCATCATACCAGAAGTGCACTTCACTTCCCACGTAGCCACTTCTTACTCATCGTTACACACCCTGCTCCCCTCACACTGGCAAATCCAGTGCCTTCTCTCAGCAGCAAGCAGAAGTGACAAATGAAACAGCAAATAAAGTTTGGGTTTTTTATGCTGGGCGGGCTTCCCAGACTGTAGCGAGGGAAGTGAGGCTCTGATCTGCCTGGAAGGACACGCACAGGTAAAACCCAGGCACGTCCTCCCGAGTGTCCTTTGTCAGCTCCCTCCATGACTTGTTCAGAATCGCTGCCTGAATGACTGCCAGCAAAGGCAACAAACACCAGCAGGGACTGCTGTGGGAAACCTGCAGGCAGCAGGCAGAGGGGCACGGGGTGGGGGGTCCCTCGAACACCGCCAAGGAGCTGTCTCAGTATGGAGAGCATGTTGGTAGGACTGGAGAGGGACTACGCAGCTAGGAAACGAGGAGTTCACCTGAGAGAGGAGATACGGATCACTCCAAATCTCTTTCACATCAAACCTTTTTGCCTAATAAATAAACAAGCAACAAAAAAGCAGTACACTTTAACAAAAGTTTCATTTGAATCAGAATAGACAGAGGCAGATTTATATTCCAGAGCGAAACTAGGTCTAATAGCTAAGATAAGAAAGTGTGCGTGTGTGTGTGCAAATCCAGGAGGGGGAGTCAGATAAGAAAGAACGATTAAGTTCTTGCCTGAAAGTAGTTAAGCTGTCATCTTAAGCTCACTCTGTTAGAATTATTGCTGTTTATTCATAAGACCACTAAGGAACAGATGTTCACCTGGCCAAGCAAACCTCCTGAAAGGAAGATATCCATATGTGGCAGCGATCAGAGTGTACTCTGATTCTTAGAAAAAAAGTTTTGTTTCCTGGTATTGGTTGAAGCTTAGTAAAAGAGTGGGAGGGAGAAAATAAAAGGTAGGTGGAGGAGCTGGAGAGGAAAAACAAAGGGAGAGAGTGCAAAGACACAAATAAGAGTCAAGGTGAAATTATAAAAGCTAGAAGGAACGCAGGGACATTTCTTGAACATCCGTAAAAGCATCTGTAAGGACAATAGCTACACAAGAGACAGGATAATTAAAAGAGCACAAGCAGGAAAAAAAGAGATGAATTTCTTTTCATAGTTTCTTTCTTCATGTTGTTTCAAGTTAGCAGGCAAAATGTGCAAGCAGTGTCAGTTCTTCTCTACTTCCTAATGCATTTTCTTTGCTTAGCCTTTTGTCTTATTTATCTAATGGATTTAGAGCATTGGCATCCTTTTGTGTTGAAGTTTCCTGAATCAGCCTGTCTGCTAGAGCCAGGGACAGGCACATCCTCCAAACACAGTCCAGAGTATAAACCAAAGAAAACACAAGAGACAAGAAAGACATAGACTCACGGGTGCCTTAGAGGTAACAGGAATTTCATCCCGTTTAATATCTATGTGGCTGCTCACAGCAGCTTGGGGTTGTTCGGGGCATGAGCAACCAGAACAAGTAGAAGAGCAAAAACTCGGAGGGGAACCCGGAACGAGGGAGGGGATACAGGGCTGAAGAAAGATTACAGATACCTGCTCTAACTGGGGTCCTGCTCCCTCTGAGCTCACTACCTGGCAGCTCCAGAAGCACAGGGCCAAGGAGATGCTGAGAGAAGGTTCACTGTTCAGCACTTCTCCTCATGCAGCAGGGAAACAGGACATAAGCCTTTGCCTCACCGGCAACAAGTGTTCAGGACCTGAATAATACTGTGAGGAAGATGCAGTGACCGTGTTTGCACTTAGAAATTCTATTTTTTAATGAAAAAAGCTTATTCTATTACTGCATTGCATAATCATCCCTGAAAAAAACTGCTTCTTCAATTACTACTTCACAAGAATCCTATTAAAAGGCAGTAAGCCAAAGTGTAAGTTAATTTCAAGTGTTTTTTCACCCAGCTGGGTCCCCTTGTGTTCAGAGCAATGGGCGAAGAAACTATAGCCTAAACCATGTCAAGCTGTTCTGTATACTCTGCAGTCAGTCAGATACTCCTTCTGCTGGAAAGATCACTAATTATTCAGTCGGCATTTGCCTGACTAAGGCCTCAAGATTTGGTCCAAAGACAGCAAATGTTCCTTCTTGATTATTTTTGCAAATTAAATGAGAAGAATCTAGAAAGAGAGCACATGAAGCTTATTTGTAAGACAGATGTTAAACAGACTAGCAGTTTCCCAGTATCCCTCTAATACTTATCCCCTGTACCAAAATACATTCCCTTAGCCTTTATAATGACATGGGAGTACTTCGGACTTTATTGATAGTATCCTGAAAACGTTTACAGGTCAAGAAGCATGGAATTATTTATGCTACTAATAATATTTTACATCAACTTCAGGTCATTTGGGAGTGAACAGAATTTTTCCATTAATTAATTTGTTCACTGAGAAATACAGTTTTGAGTCAACCAAAAGTATTCATTAACATAAAGATTCTCAAATGGGACAAAAGAAAGGAACATTTTGGAAAAGTTGGGTTTTTTTACTTTTCTTTTCGAAGTAATGTTTTGGAACTAAAGGGAAATGCTCTTTTTCCTTTAAAAAGGGATTTTTTTTTAAATGTCTCATTTTGAAATTCAAAACAAGTTTTAATGTAATTTTTAAGAAGAACATCTCTTATATCAGCTGACCTAAAATAATACTTTCTATCTTTTGGGGGTGCTTGGGCCAATAACTGAAAAAACCCAGGTTTTCCTACAGCTCTGAGCCAGTCGAGCCTTTGAGCTGCCTTGGGGCAGGACTGTACCTTCCTTATGGTGAGCTCAGGGTGCTGCGCCCCAGCAGCAATGGACAGATGTGCGCTGGTCCCTTCCCCCACCGTCCAAACCTACTTCACCTGCTCGCAGCAGCCTCTGAAGTGTGTGAGATATAACAACCGTTAGCACACAAGTTAATGAACATACATTGTCTTTCTTCCCAGCCCAGCCAGCAACGACAGTCATAACAGATTTCAAGATATGGCATATCAGAATCGTAAAGCAACTATTTGTTAGCCCTGGAGTGAAGTCAAAGTATTACTCAGCAATGTTAGGAATAAGCAACCAGTACCTGAACAATATTAGGACACTAAAATAGATTTATTAGCTTTTGCTTAAAGTGCATCTAGCCTTCTGAAAAGCAGTAATGTAAATAATGAGGCATTCTATATATTTTTTCCCATTGTGTGCCTTCCATATGAGCTTTTGTTCTGTCTGCAGAAGACTCAAAGATTATTTTCCTAATTGCCAACTCTGCCCTTTCATCCTAAGACTTGAAAATCTAGCTGCGATCTCTCTGCTATTAAGAGCCTCATCAGTGGTATGGTTTCTGCTGCTCAGACCTTCCTGGGATCTGGACTGACTTGGAGGCCCAAGAGAGTCCTGTTTGCTCTTCCACAGCTATGCTGGATGTTGAAACACCAACAGGGATTCAGCCACACAAGACCTAAGCAGTAATTCTACAATTTGGCACAGTCTGTTTTCACTATGATGAGTACAAGGGCACTGGTTTTACATGGCTCTTTTGTTATATTTTAAACCAAAGCGTCTTTTTTAGAGGGAACAGGAAGAATACATGCCAGGTCTTTAGCTGCTGTAAAGAAGCATGGTTTTAGTAACCTCAGCAAGGTCCCACCAGCTTACACAAGCTGAGAAATCAGCTCAGAAACCAAGGGAACAGGCACCACGAAGGAACACAGGAGACCTTTTTTAGGCTCAAACTTCCAAACACTGTGTGTGCAATCTTAATTGAAGTGAGTCATTCTTCCGACACGCACAGGGCTCCAACAAGCCCCACAACCCATAATGAACCTGTCCAGGCTCTGAACATTTGACACTGAATCTGTCACAGATCAGATTACTACACTGTCCTACTTCTGAATACATGGGGACATTATCTTAGCATTCTTACGTGCCCATCTTGAAGACGATAGCCAGAGCTGTCAGCATGCAGAGGTGACGGATGATGTTTTGCTAAGGGGATGGCACTCCCTGAGGAAGAATTCCTGAGACCCAGAGATACGGACAACATAGATACATGTTACTTGCAATTGCCAGCAAAACCAGAAGCTTCAGTTTATTTCTTTTCATATTAGTTCAAATAACTTGATTTTTAATTCTGGCCAGTAATCATGCAAAAATAATGTATTCCATCTGTAGCATTATTGTAATATAATGGATAAATATTGAAATACCGAATGCTTTCCGTCATGTAACTACTACAGTATTCTCTAGAGGCTGGAGTGAAGCACATAGTAAACCAATTTAAAAAGTGAGGAAACCCAAAGAAAATAAAGACGAAATTTTTATAGTGAGGGTTTATTTAGACACACAAGTATAGATGAACTTTGCATATCTCTGAATTGATACCTTTACCACGACCATTCAAACCACTGTCTTGCATTTGCCAGTGGCCCAGCTGATGCTCTGGTTTTCTCCAGCATGGAAAAATAGGTCTTATCACTTCCTACCTGTTTTGAGTCCTTTCCAACTTTGCTCCTTCCAGCAGCAATGTTTCTCAGACCATTCTTGATAACACCAGGGAAGGGAAATGGTCTGGAGGAAGAAGAGGCTATCGTGGTGTTTGAATTTCCCAATAAATTTCTTCATGCAACATTTGTAAAGTCTTGTGAACAATCCCTGTAACATCCTGGTTCTTTCTTCCTTACCGATTAATACATCAATGTTGGTAATTTCCTCTGTCCTCCCCACCATTCCCTCTTTCTTATGCTACCTAATCCCTCTTTCCTATGCTACCTAATCCCTCTTTCCTACCATCCCCACTTAGCTTTGAAATTAGACCACTTTTGCACATTTCTTCATCGAAGCCCATTTATAAATAAAGTGAAGAAAATCAAACCTCACATCGATTCTTGTTTCATTTCACTCTTTACGCTCTGCCCTTTGACCTGAAAACTGTCCATTTGCAAATGCCTTCTTTGATATCCACACAAGTTCTGTACCCATTCATGTACCTCATATCCAGACCTGCCTACTGACCTAAGCAGCAATCTTTTGTGTGATACCACAGAATCACAGAATCGTATAGGTTGGAAAAGACCTTTAAGATCATCGAGTCCAACCGTTAACACTACCAAGACCACCACTACACCATGTCCATAAGCACCTCATCCAAACGTCTTTTAAATACCTCCAGGGATGGCAACTCAACCACTTCCCTGGGCAGCCTGTTCCAATGCTTGATAACCCTTTCAGTGAAGTAAAATTTCCTAACATCCAGTCTAAACCTCCCCTGGTGCAACTTGAGGCTGTTTCCTCTCGTCCTATCACTTGTTACTTGGGAGAAGAGACCAACACCCACCTCTCTACAACCTCCTTTCAGTACTCTCCTGAAGAGAGCAGTAAGGTCTCCCCTGAGCCTCCTTTTCTCCAGGCTAAACAACCCCAGTTCCCTCAGCCGCTCCTCATCAGACTTGTGCTCCAGACCCTTCACCAGCTTTGTTGCCCTTCTCTGGACACGCTCCAGCACCTCAATGTCTCTCTTGTAGTGAGGGGCCAAAACTGAACACAGCATTCGAGGTGGGGCCTCACTAGTGCCGAGTACAGGGGCATGATCACTCCCCTAGTCCTGCTGGCCACATTATTTCTGATACAAGCCAGGATGCCATTGGCTTTCTTGGCCACTTGGGCACACTGCTGGCTCATATTCAGGCGGCTGTCAACCAACACCCCCAGGTCCTTCTCTGCTGAGCAGCTTTCCAGCCACTCTTCCCCAAGCCTGTAGCGTTGCATGGGGTTGCTGTGACCCAAGTGCAGGACCCGGCACTTAGCCTTGCTGAACCTCATACAATTGGCCCCAGCCCATCGACCCAGCCAGTCCAGGTCCCTCTGTACAGCCTTCCTGCCCTCAAGCAGATCAACACTCCCTCCCAACTTGGTGTCATCTGCAAACTTACTGAGGGTGCACTCGATCCCCTCATCCAGATCACTGATAAAGTTATTAAACAGAACTGGCCCAAATCAATACCAGATCAAAAAGGTTTCTTGAGGATCAGATCAGTTGTAGTCAGGCCTTTCTTCAGTCAATCTTTCATGACTCTCCTTAAAAATTCCAGTAGATCTCTTCTCTGCACTTAGGGACAGCATCTGCAGTAATACCACAAGTCTCTTAGTCCTTTTCCTTCCTTCAGACTCTGATTTATGATTTTATTCTCTTCCAACTACTAAAATCAATCAAACCCATAGACATGCAATTTTCTGCATCTTCCCTAGATATGTTTTTCAACTACTAGCTGAATTTCCTGTAGCCTGTGATACTGGTACTGTGGAATACACCAAAGCATCTTTCCCTTATTGCACAACTGTGTTTCTGAAGCAAAACTTACATGTTATCTTGCTGACTGCTATGCTTGTGAAGATAACCTTGAACACATTAATGGACTGTAAACCAATATTTATCTGACATTGCAGATAGCTTGAAACCATAGCTTTGAGAGGTGTGGACGGCCCCATTCCCCTCAATAGTGTGTTAATGCTGAAACAAAAATTGACAATTTAAATTCCAGCATTATTAATGATTCCACTGATGATCATTTTAGCAGAAGCATCCAGCCAATGCATTTACTCCACAATCCCAAACTGCCTCCCATGCCTTCCCAGGTGCCAAAAGCTCCAACTGTCCCCTACCCAACTGCCAAAGACTTCAGCTTCCCCATGGCAACTCTTACAATGCAGTTCTGCATTTTCATTACAACATTGAACCATGTAGGGAGTGAACGTCAGGAAAACAGCATCAATTAAATTGATTTCAGTATCAAAATAAATAATACCAATTGTTTTATTCATTTAGGTACTTAATTGAGTAAACTTTTATATAAATTTAATTTAAACAAATCTGCTATTGAACCGCAGGCTGCTTCACCAGAAGGCTGTAGGACTAAGGACCCTGCCAAATAATTGAAGTCCAGTTTGTTACAGAGTCCATAATCCCCAGAACAGAAATATTGCTTTAAGAAGTTAAACTCCAACATTATACGCTGCTTCATTTTTTTAATATGAACACTTTTGATGCAATCCACACCAAGCTGACAAACATTACACCACCAGAACCTTCCCATGAAGTCCACAGAGTCCTTCTGATTCACAGCAGCTAGAAATCTGTAGCCTATAAGCCATCTCCTTAGCCATGCGCTCTTCTATAAACAGGGTCTTAAATGTGCCTGCCTGGGGTTATCCTACCTTTCTTGATGTTTTCTACTGAAACCAGACTGTGTCCCATCTGAACAAGTTATTTTGCAAGTCTTCAGATATTCTAATTTCTTAATAACCTGTTCTGGCATGATCCTGATTTCCTTCAGTATTTCTTTCTTCTCCCTAGGGAAATTTATGCTTGTTTCTGACACCTGTGTCTGCCACCACTACCTTCTTTTCAGAGCATGAGAGCAAGAAATGCATTGAATATTTTAAGCAATACCTACCTTTCCTTTCAATAATTTTTCTCTGCCATGTCTTAAAGGTCCTTCTGTCTCTTTCACAGATCTCTTTTTCCTTGTGTACTTGAAAAAAGTCATTATTTTTCACAACCTCCTGTGCAATCTTTTTTTCATTCTCTACCTTTGCTTTTCTTATCAGTTTTAATACTTTCTGAACTTCACTCTGTAATCTTTCTGGTCTTCCCCTGTACTTGATGTTTAATACCTCACATATGCCTCATTCTTACCCTTGATTACTTTTGGGTGGGGGCTTGTTCATCATAGTGTGAATGTATTTCTTTCAAGCCTGCATACCGGATGGCCCTTGGGCATATATTAATTTCAGTTCTGCACATTTTCAGTTTCTCATCGATGTTCTTGTCCTTTCATTACTTTTCAGTCAGCTCCTCCCACAGACTTCTGAAACTCATACTGAAATTTTGGAAAACCAGTTGCAAGCCCAAAAGGAAAACTTCTGATGATCAACACCATTGTGACCAAGCTATCCTGGATGTGCCAAGCTCTCAGCCAATTTCATGCCTTTCCCAGGCTTAGGATCAACAGAGATCAAACTGGAAGCAGAAGCATCTTGTGGGCTGAGGGTGCCTTCTCCAGAGGAGGATCACCAGACTGGAGCATATCTCTGCACTGCCCTTCCTGACACTGCTGTACTCCCCCCACGTGTGAGGACGTGGGCAAGTGGGCGATACACAGCTAACTGCATCAAGGTAGTAGTCTATCAGGGAGATAGACAGCTTGGTGCCTTGTTTGCACCATGAAAGTGGAGCAAAAGCAAGTTTGCTGGGCCAAGGCTGTGTCCTGCTACCTGTCCTGAAGTACTTTAGATCACCTAGTCTCAGAGCTGAAATGGGAAGTCATTTGAAGGACATTTTAAAATGTCTTTGGGTCTGCATGATTTTCAGCAGCAATGTCCAGACATCAGGGCAGAAAATAATAAAAAGCACATGATTATGAATCTACCCTTCTATCTCCACTTAATCCCGTTGAAAGCAGATGTTTTGCTATGTGCACCGGGAACTGCTAGACAACGCAGCAGACACGGACTTGCGCAAACAGCAGTTCACCCACAGTGTCTCAGTAGGTCCTACTCTTCTTATGTCCCCCAGCCTCCACATACAAAATCCAGCAGTCAGAGGTGCCGTGAAGATTCACAGCCTCCCTACGAGGGCCTGTAATAAACAAGTGGCACCCACTGCCTGCAGCTTCTTCATGTGATAGATGGACTAGCTATCTTGAAAGTGATTTCATCTTTATAAAGTATTTTCCGATATAATAGATACCATTTTTCTTTTTAGATACCAATTTTCTTTTAATAAACAGTGCTCACATGTACAAACCACAGTCCTGGCTGGCACAACCCTTCTGAGACTGAAGACATCTTTCACCACTACCACCCCACACCCAGGTCCTGCCTGGAGACCAACTCTGGCCTCAGAGGAGAGTGCGAGCCACTCACCCACTGCACTCCACATCAAGGGAATGCTCAGGAACAAGAAATAAGGGGCACAGCTTCTGCCACATGCTCCCGTCAGCACCCAGAATAGCGATGTGGCACATAGGAGTAAGTTTTCCAGTGGAAAGGGTTGAAATATCTTGCTTTCTTACCCAAAGTGAGGACAGAAGAGAAAGTCATAGTCAGTGCTATGTTTGCAATGCTGAGTCAGCTCAAACACTGTGGGCCCACTCTCATTAGCACCCATTCATATAATCCTTCACAAAATAAACTTATTATGAGAATACTACGTGTTTTATAGCTGGACACATAGAGTACCAGGAGTATCAATATTCCAACTCTTGTAAACATGCATTGCAGTTAAGGCCCTCCTCCTGTACAGATAATACAGACCTTCTGATTTAGTGTGAGTTCAGTGAAATGGCTCAGAACAAATAAAGTTCATCACATACCTACATCTTTGCAAGATCAGTAAAGTTTTTTACAGCACAAAAACATTTTTATGTTCTTTCTTATGGAAGATGGCACAGTATCAACCGAATTTTCATCTTTAGAATAATGGTTATCTCCTTCCTTCTTCCTACCCTTATTTTTTCTGTGCCCCAGAAAATTCTATGGAAAATAGAAAAATTTGAGAAACCAAATTTTCAGGCTTCAAATAAATTCTGATACTTTGAATTCTGAGACTTAATCATGCCTCTTGTGGTCAATGTCTTGAAACATTCTCATACATACAGAAAGATGACATTTTGCACAAGCTTTCATTCATAGTGTACTGTACTACCAAGTAATACAGATTTTTCAGAAGGAATAATTTTCTGAAAGCTGCCTACCATTTTTTTCCTAGGGTTTCCATGTGAGATATCATGTTGCAGCTATCCCCAAAGATTATTTTTGTAGATGTGGTTTATAGTAGCCCTTTCCTGGGAACTCCAGCCACAGATTAAGGCCATTTGTACCTAAATGCAAGAAGGAACATAGTCCCTACCCCAAAAGGCCTCACTCTTGATTCAGCTGAGTGTGGGGACAGACAATTCAGCAAGGAATAGGTTTGAGTAATGAAATAGATATAACATAAACAGGAGTCTAACATAAAAGCAGAATCTTATTATCAGCGTAAGAAGTGTATTGAAAAAATAATCTTCAACTGAGATGTCATCTTGCTGCCTCCTAGGACCAAGGTAAGAGCCAAGTGGAAGGTGCTTGTTGAGAGAGATGCAATATGGCTCATGTTTGACTTGAGTGTGGCTAGAAAAGCCCTGCTCACTGTCACATCTGCACACCCCCTCACAACAGAAGCAGCAGATGACAGTGTAAGTTCCTCTAGTCCTTATGGCATGCAGAAATTTTCCTAGCTATTCTTTTTTGCCTCTTACAAAGTTCAGATAGAGCCCTAAGGGCACTAACAAAGGAAAAAATGCTTCACAGCATTTTCCCCTCACTATTGCTTTGGGGTATGTGTAAGATGAGATCAAGTCAGTGATACATGAGGAGCATTCCTAATTCACTGTGCAGTCTGCAGGCAGACTTGGATTTGACAATTTATTGCACTTTGAACAGAAGCACTGTGAAGTGAATGCAGGAGGCACTCTCATCACATCAGCTGGGCATTTGCCATATAGTCTTCTTGTAGGCTGGGAGAAAAGAGGGAAGATTTAATTGGCTGCCTTTGGCTGCCTCCACCCTGAAAACTGTGAGAAGCCTGGTGTCTTCTTGCAGAGAGCAGCTTTTGCTACTGCTGGCTGCCCTCCTCTTTCTGATCTGCCCCAGGGGTAGGGGAGGTGGCAGTGCAAAGGTGCAGGCATGCTCCTACTGAGACCACTGCCTCTGGTCCTTATGTTCCTAAGACTGCGTCGTGGTAGGTGGTCTCCTTTAAAAGGTCAACATAAGCAATACCACCATATCCTGAAGCGATGAGCAATTTCTGGACTGTGCTAAGCAACTTATGGTCTCAAACCTTAAATCTGTGGGACAGTGTCCATATTTGCAGTTGCAGATGAAGGTAAGGCATCTCCCTCCCATAATGAAAAAGTATTTAATGCAACAAATACAATGCATATCTCTTGACTAGAAACCCCTCAGATCAGAAAGCCACAGACAGAGTCTAGTCACAGATATTTCTCAGGAGAATCTGCAAGCAAAGGGAATCCCTGTCTTGCTCTGATCTGGTTTATCCACATTCCGCTCCTAAAGGTAGGCCTTTTATCACTGTTTTCAGAAGAAAGGAACAGACATGCACAGGAGTTTCCAAAGTCATCAAGGAAAACTGTGAGGGAGCAGGAATGGGATCACGAAAACAGTATCACGTTCCCCGTGTTCTGTTGTCAGTATCTGTGGTTTTACAATCAGTTTTCTTTACGCTTTTTTTCTTCTCCCCGCCCCCCCTTACCAAACTGTTCTTCATTTGCAAAAAACCTGGCTAACTCATGGATTCACAGATTTTAAGGCCAGAAGAAAATACTGTGAGCCACTAATCTGTGTTTTAGGAAATCAGAGCACTTCAGTCAGCAGTTCCTGTAGCAAGTCCATGGCTTTGGCCAGAGCACAACTTTTAAAATGGCAACCACCATTTTTTTGGGTGTGTTCTGATCATTAATTGCTCTTTTGATTAAAGATTTGTTCCCCATTTCTATTCCATATCTATTTGATTTCTAAATGGCCATTAAAAAGAAACAGTGAACCTGGTTGGCCCAAACTGATGTTAAATTCATAAACTAAGCAAGCTGAAGAAATTGTGATGAAGATTTGATTTCCCAACTCACCATGTTTACATTAAAAGCGTGTCTTTAATTTTATCATCAGATTTAGAAATCTAGAAGTATTTTAGAACAGTTACATACAATACTAGCTAGTGCTCCACTTTTATTAAAGAATTTTAGGAGCAGACAAATGATAGACAACTCAGAAATGAAACTGGATATTGACATACAGTGAAATTTCTACATTGGATTTCCTCAGAGAATCAGTTTCTGACCTGCTATTTGGAATGCAATAGCTTTAGAGATGTCTGCCTCTAAAATCCTGCATGATTATTGCACCTGTCTTGTTATTAAACAAGTCATTAAATCCATAGTGTTCTATAAACCTCAAAAATTACATTGTTTCAACATCTACTACCCTGATCCTGAAAAGGGTCCTGGTGTTCATTGCATATTGCAGAGCTACATTACTATTGCACCAGGCGAACATAAAGTGAGTATAAGTAGACAAGGCTCAGAAATTATTTTCACAGTGCTGTATCTGTCAAAAAAAAGGTATAATCTTATTTCAGAAATGAGGTAAAATTACAGCATTACAGATGTGACATAATATGCAAAGACCTTCCACCCTTCAATAGCTAAATGAAAGTTAGTCCTCAACAAGCAGGGCTGGCTATTGCCCCACATTATTTAGCATGCCGGTGATTCCTTCCCTAGCTCAGGTATATCTACACAGTGCTGCACAGACAAAATCTAATCAGTTTTGCTGAATAAGGATAAACTTCTGAACTGAAGCCAACACATAGTTTAATTCTCACATTTACAGCTATCACTGAAGTGTCCGTGTCCTGTGACTATCTTGCAGCTGCCTGTGAGAAATAGTTGTCCATTATTTGGAAAGCAAGCTAAAAGATATAGGGAAAGCTCATCAAAGAGTCAAAGCATGTTGCATCTGCAGTTAAAACATTTTAAAGGATCATAGTTATTAGAAATTCAAGTTTTTCAAGTATTAAAAATAAATCTTTAATTCCCCTACAGATTCCTAGTATCCAGAGTATTTTATAGAAACATCTGGATAAAGGAATAAAGGCAAATCCATTGTGTTTCTAGACATTCCTGGAGCACTGATGTTCTTGAGATTATGCTATTGGATTACTGGTATAAAAATAATAAATATTTTCAGTACTTAAAGCTGTAATGCTTTATGTTGGATTTGGATTTTGGTCTCATTTTAGTAAAAGGTAGATGGAGATTCAGAGTCTCTTCCTTAGCCAGAAGGATGTAGAGAGTTTATTGCTTAGTGACCTATATTTTTCTCCTCTACAATATTTGAAAAGTTATTTAGCAACTTCCCTGCCCTTCAGTCAACCTTTCAAAATAGCTGTCAAGACAAAAAATGGTTAAGCCTCTGTTCCTCATTCCCATGACATATGAAAGTGAGGGTTTGTTAATCTATGCTAAGAATGCTGTAAAATATCCCGATCTGCACAAGACGCATTAATTTGTGTTTATTGGTTTAAATGGAGGGCAATAATGCATCAAAAAAAAGCTTGGTCTCACATGGAAGGGGTGAGAAAGGCACTGAAGTGAGATCTTTGGATATGTTTTCACAAGGTTTTGCAATATTACAAATATATTTCCTACAGGTCACTAAGCTAACTGGGAACTTAATGATATAACTGGCTCAGGCTCCTGTTTGTTAACAGAAAATGTATACAACCCTTGCCAAAGGTCCAAGGATTAAACAGTTATAAACTTCAGACTGTGCCCAGAATGTCGCTCCACCATAAACATATGGTACGGTTACACACCCACCCTGAGCCTTTCCCCGCCTGAGAGGAAAGCACAAGGTGCAGCGGCACAGAGCGGGCTTTCAAAGCCCCACGTGCACAAGGTCTTCACCCTTCCCACTTACCATTTCTCTAGGGAGCAGCAGTGTGTTGTGGAAAGTACTGGTAACCAAAGACAGCAACGCAACAGCCTAAGCCTGATGGCTCCAGCCCAGTTCTTTCACTTTATCCCCTTTACTGTTCCCTCTCCTGTTGTTGCCTTTTTTTTTTTTTAACATGCAAGTTGCCATGAAAAATTTGTTAATGAAATATTTGCTTAGAAGTCTGCTCTGGGCTAGGCTGATAACCTATCTGTGTTTGAGTTTGGCTTCCCATATTCTAAATACTCATCTTCTCTCTGTTTAGCTTATTGATTGGTTTGGCAGGAAAAGCAGCCTTGTCATCAGTGACCAAGGTCAAACCAAACAAAAAGGGACAGGAGGGGAAAAAAAAAAGGAAAGAAGAAGTTGGACGGATGAGCTCAGCGAGACAGGAGTGGAATATCTGACCTCCCGCAACTTTCCTCTGGGAGACGGGTCCTAGTCTGCCCAGGGGCCTGCAGGCTTTCACAAGGTCATAAGAAATCTCTGGCACCATCACAGCCAGCATTTGTACATCGCAGGAGACCCTAGAGCCGGGAGTCAGGCAGAACCGACAGAGGGAAAAGGTGGACATGGCCACACCATGGCTAGGTCCAAATGCCCACAGGAATATGTCCTGAGAGCTCTGGTGCAAAGCAAATGGGGCACTGAGTCAAATATCTCAAACATCTAAAATTAGAAGCTTAAAGCCCATGTCTACATATGCAGGCAAGAGTCACCTGTTCCCAGAGGTGCCTGAAGCTCTGTTTCAGAGAGCACGGCAGCTGCACAGAAAAACAGAAGTTGCTGGTGGGTTTTGGTTTTTTTTTTCCTTGAACACGACCAGGTATGGGCTTACAGATCTGATTCTTCAAACACAATTTACAGATTTTGGCCTCAGCTTTTCAGTTCCACTCCTAACACCTGGAAACAGCAATCTGTGGAAAACGAGTCAGGAAGTTTACAAAGGGCTAACCTGGACACATGTAAGATGTAAGCACATGCTCTCAGCAAGGCAGTGGGTACCTTCCTATCATGCCAAGTTCAGCCTTATTTGGGGGAGCTTTATTTTACCTGAAAGTGCTGGTTCACAAAATGCATAATGCCCTTATAGCTCTACAGTGCATTCTACCTAAAAATGCAGATGAATCAATGACAGATGTCCAGAACTGTACAAAACTCATTGGAAAAATCTAAGAATAAGGTTATGCTACACTATCTGGCCATTTCAAACCACCCAGCAAAATATTCCTATGTTTATGTAATTCAGTGTGAACAGCAGTGTGCAATTTCACAGAGGATATGTGAAACTACAACAGGGAAGGTTTTATGTGGCTAAGCAAACTGAGATCAACTGTACTGTACTGTGGTACCTTACTGTAAAGAAAATGTACATTCTGGTTGTTGCATACAGTACAGCTGAGGTTGTCTGAAAGGAAGCTGCAACAGAATAGACCTGCTAAATAAAATACCTGGCAATACTGTTATCTGGTACAATACATTCATGTTAGTGGCTTTACAAATGAATAAGAGGGTGCCAGAGGCTAATAGTTATGTGACATGAACTAACTGTTAAATCCTGCAGTCTTTACTCAATATTTATATAGTTCTGACTTGCAGGGAGTTTAGCTTGATAAATGCCAGAGTAAAAGAAGTAAAAGAGAACTAAATCTATTCCCAGGTTTCTCTTTAATCTTGTTACTTTCCTTCCCACCAAGGAACTAAGTCAGTGATCAGTGTGTTATTCACAGTATTTTTTATTTTATTTTAGCAGAAGTATTTCATAGTTTATAGCACATGATTATAGCAGTTGAGAAATTCAGCTTCACTGGCCTGGCTGAACTGATAAGATAGAAGTGAAAGTTGCTACCTGCAAGCATGGTGTCATTAACAAACTGAATAAAAAGGGTCCTCACCACAGCAAAGAAAACAGATGCAGAAAGATGCTGCTTGTCTATAGAAGGTGGTGCCAATTTATCAGGGAAATAATTCTTCTTTCCGCATCCCAACCCACTTTTCATAAGAAGGATCACATTTTTCAAGGAATGCGGAAAACAAAACAATAGTTTTGCACCCAAGGTGCTGGAAACAAGGTTAGCTGACAACTCTCTGATTTGAATAAGCGAAGGCCAAAGGCTGTACAAGTACATAGACCTCTATTTTTAGCAAGAGCAAGTTCCTTTGGTGGACTGACGCTGAAACACATTGCAGAGGATGATTTTAAGGATGGGGTGCAGGCAACATCTCTGAAAATCAGACCCTGTCAAGATGCATCATTGCAAGCTCTCAAAATCACTAGTTGTTGTTCATCCTTTGGGGTGGGAGGACCTGACTGCCCCGAAGGGTTGCAGGAGGAACCTCATGAGACAATTTCAAAGGCCTCTCTAATAATCTGGGCCTATGTGTATGGTGCTGATTTCCACTGCAGGAAGATTTACTCAGGATTACCCAAAGAAGATGGAAAACTGGGTAACAAGATCAGAAGAAATGTGATGTCCCTAAATAAACCAAGGCTCTGGTGTCTGACATGTGGATTTAGCTGTCCTTCGCCAAGAGTGCTTTAATTTGTATCACTGTAATCGGGTTAAGAGTTATTGTAGCCAAAGTAATTAGCAGCAAGCTACCAACCAGCTTCTTGACACAGAAAGCAAACGGGTTTCTCCTCCAAGTGTGTGCCCCCCTGAGGGCTGGGAGGTAAAGAGCAGAAGGAGGGAATTAGGGGTGACCTTGCATTAATGAACAGGAACATGCTCCTGGATCAATGGGCAAACCTGGCATAGCTCAGAGAGGAAGCATCAACTGTGTCATCGAAGTATCTCAGATATCCATGGGGGTTTTGCGATGGATGCTTATGCAAAAGAGGTAAACACAAATGAGGCTGGTGCAACAGAAAAAAAGAGCTGCAGGAAGAGAAAAAGAAGGTGCGAGGATGCAAACGAAAAATAAACAGAGAGATTGCTGTGGGATGGTTTATTTAAAGAGCCCCTACATTTGCGTTATTGGATTAAGCATTTTGACCAAAGTTTGTAGAATTTATTTTGGCCAAAAATGACTAATATGAATATTGGCCTCATGCCTGAATAAAGGAATGTAGTTTGTCTCTCTAATCAGGTTGCAACAGATAAAGGCTAAATAGAAATGAGTAATTCACCGTGACTCAATATTACATGGGCTGTATTTTAAGAGCTGAATTTCAAGTGCATTTCTGTTCTTTATTTCAGCTGTGCTATCTTTCGCTCACCCTCACTACACTGTGTGTCAGCCTGGCTTGGCAAACTGGGAATCATTTTCTTCTGTAAGCCTGATGTACTTTTTAGGAGACTCTGTCTTCCTGGAAGCAAAATCAATTCAAGTATTCAGGAGGCCTCTAGTGGCTTGTAGTTTCAGAGGAAGTTTCCTCTGAAGCCTATCCTGTGAAGCTGGGAAAAATATACAAAAGGTCAGGGAAACAAAGGGAGTCCCCACTTGTTGATTAATGCCATTGACAATAAATAGCAAAGCTTGGTCTCTGACTTCAGTATCTAGGAATCTGGCCTTCAAGGCCTGAGATACATTTACACAAAATGCTCAGAACGTGCAGAAGAGAACAATAGGGTCTCAGGCTTGTTAGTGTTTTACATGTTTCTAAGCATATACTGGGAAAGAATTACAATGTGATGAGCTGTATATTTGAAACAGCTGTCAAAGGAGAGCCTATGCCAGTTTCATTTTGATCCACAAATGTAGATGCTTTCTATTACTGACACTGGAATACGCAATAGGTTTCCAATGCGGTGCATGGGTACGTAATTCCCCATTTGCAACTCCTTACCCTGTTCTCCCACCAGGCTGAGCAGATAGGGCTGATCCTGACTGGGGTAATTGGCATCAGTCAAGCTGTCGCTGTTTCCAACAGCTGAGGCTCTGGCCCATAGCCTACTATACACAAATGCACAATATTACATATTAGGTGAGAGCCTGGATCACCTGTATGCTATTTTCACATGTAGGGTTATTAAAAAGTAAGAGAAGAGAAATCATAAAAGGAGGTGACAGAACTGAAGTCCCGCTGTTCCTCTGAGGAGTTTTGGCCTAGACAGTCAATTCTTTCTTCATCACATATGTATTTCCCTTGGCCTATTTTTATATGTCATAGGATAGTTGAAGAAATGTCCTTAATTCCCGGCACTTTGATTCACCTCCACAAACTAAGCCTTGTTGTAGGTGACTTAGCAACCATGTGATCCACCTATTATTAGAACACAGTTAGCCCTCCAACCCCCCAAACTCCTGCCTCCCCTTGTCCTTATATATATATCTGTCTCCTAGCAGAAAAGTGGCACATGACCTCCTATCCTCAAGAATACTTGGCACAAGTCCCTGCTTCTCAGCCGAACCTATTGTTCTAGGAGAGAATGACACAGGCGTGCAAGAGTCTTGCTGACACTTTTGACTTTAAACATGAAATGCCATTAATCAATCAGCTGCATCTGTTTGGAAAAATTAAGTGGCTGGAATCAAGGCAAACACAATAAATAATCCTTAGGCAAACAGGAGAGAAAATAAGGGAAGACATGTTTTTGACTTCTTGTTACTTCAGATTCGTTTGATTTGTCTTTCACATCCTCCTTACAAATATTAGGCTTACTGAGTGTACAGTATTAAGATACCAAACTCAAAAGGCTTATGCAAAGTACTGCCACCAAATTAAAGGTGCTAAGCTTGCGAGATATAAGTGTCTGCAATGGAATTTACACATGACATGGCAGCAGAGGGGGTCTGAATTCACAGATGTGAACCGGACCAGACTAGCAAAAGATTGTGCCCAGGCGTCACTTGAAAGAAAGGCTGATTTCTCTTGCTATCTAGCAAAGTTGCAGATGTGATTTATGGTCTCAAGAACATGTTCATTCCTGCTACAAATGCTTCAGAGACTTAATACGACATGGAATCATTCCTGACAGGTGCTGATATCCATCAAAATCAGCATTTAGTGGAGTTTCAAACAACCCATAGTTTCTTGCAAGACGGGCGCTGACACAAACAGCACCTCAGTATTTCAGTGCCTGCTGCTGTCACCTCTGTTTGCAGGAATGAACGGACAAGTACTAAGCTGCACCAAAGCCCCCTTGCAGTGCCCTAGTGGGAGCGTATCTCTGGCAGGGGGGAGAAACAAGGAATAGCTGTGGACAAGGCATCAGGCTCAAGAGGATCCTTGACTTCCACACGGTCTCCGCATTGAGTCTAGTGCCCCTTTCCTCCTAGCACTCATCTGCACAGCCTGGAGTCCAGGATTACAGTTCAGCTTTATTTGCCCCTAAAACTGGTTCAACACACAGGAAAAGAAAGGGTGTGAAACATTGCTCCCTGCTAATCAAGCAGAGTTTAACGCTTCCCCAAACCACCAGGCTCACAATCACGAAGACCTGAAAGCCTGGTTTAAAGAAGCTACAGAGAAGCCTCATCCCCCTCCTCAGCTCGGAGGCTGAAGACCACTACTGCCCCTGGCCCACGCAGTTTTGGAAATACAAAGCCAACCAGTTTATAGTGTGGGCACGTGCAGAAACTGAACTGAATCCACCCACCTATTTCACACAGGCCATTAAAGGAGAGCCATTTCAATCTAGGCTGATGACACCCTCGAATTTCCATCTCACTACCAACTCCTGCTACAAGTATCTGCCTGAATGGTGTAAAGTAATGACATAAGTGATATAAACTGGTCAGAATGCTACAGGAGCAGGGGGTGGGAAGAGACACTTACAGGAGCAAAGCATTGCAAGGCCCATCTCGACTGCTGAAACAGAACAAAAAGTATGTATTTGGCTTGACCAGAACTATTGGATTTGACTCAGTCTGAAATCAGAATTTCTTTCACTTCAGGGGCTTCTTAATCCTTTTAAAAATAAGATTTTAAAATGAAAAGGTCACTTTTAACTCAACACTTGCGTTGTACTGGCTGAAATACATAGGGGCAAAACACTTCAACTTTACAGAAAAACAAACAGAAATCCACGGTGAGGAGGGAACTAATCTACAGATATTTTTGGTCCCTTACACAATCTGCATTTCAGAGTGAATTTCCTGTTTGCTCGAATTTCCTGTTTGCTCAACAACAGAGCTTGTCAAACTCTACATGTTCCTGGAAAGCAGCATGTACCTATGGCTTAGCCATGGACTGAGATTCAGCTGACATAATTTTAACTCTCAGCTCTGCTAGTGTCCTTACAGAACGCACTTTACCTGTGACGCCTCTCTTTCCTCTTCCACCATCGTATTTAGGGCAGAAACACTCTGTTGCTCTCATGTGTTTCTGCCATACAAGCCACCACAATGTTCGTGTTACTGACAGTAATACCTAGATAAATAAGGGTTTGTAGGAAGAGCTAATATCTTTTATTAGGCTAGCTGATATAACTGACAAAAGTGAACAAGTTGTGGGGTTAAGGGTCCTTCACTTATGCTAGAGTGTAAGTGAACACTAGAGAATATGCTAGAGCACTCCAGTTCCAACAGCATTGCTGCTATTGGATAGATAAATAGATAGAAACCTCACTACACAAAATGAAGTGTGCATTTGAGATGTCCCTGATCACTTTCTCTAGAAACAACAGAAAAAGGAATAGAATGACCTACAGATTTTTGAAGGAAATAAAAGGTTAAGAAAATAAGTGTGAAGAGTCTTCTTTATCCCCCAAACCTTTTATGTATGTAAAATAAGTCTGCAATAACAGCTCTCCACAATGCCAAAAACCCAAACTGCTGTCAGTCATTACACTAGTAGTCTCTTGGGGCAACTGCTTTCACAATTATCAGTGGATTCACAAACTTGCTGCAGTCATGAATGATGCAACTGATTTTTTTTCATTGGTCAGGTTGCAAGTGAGGGCAACAATATTTAGGTTTTCTAATCAGCAACGTTAAATATATGAGAAGTCCTCTTTATATCAGGCACACCTATTAGGCCAGGCCTTGTGAATCTGATAGATATACGGCAAAATACATGGATCACAGAAATGAAAACTAGATCTGTCACCATGTTGTTCCAACCAAAGTAGCAGCTCGAGTGAGACAAGGATGAAGCTGGTACACAAGACAGCATGAGTTAAAAGCCCTGACAGTACCTTAGCAGATTCCTTTGACTTTGCTGATAACCTAGTGTTAAATAAGCTCTTTTCTGTAGGAATAAGAAGCTTGGTTTACAATTTCTGATCTTTAAAAGAGCCCATTCAGGCATGAGCCCTCTCGTATCATGGGTAATAAAACATACTCGGGGTCAACAAGTTCACTATGGGAAACAGCTGAGAGTTTTCATCCAGAAAGGCCAGATCCTGAATCCCAGCAGAGGGTGACATTCCTATGCACTCATCGCTGCTTTGCCACAAGTGCTTCACAAACTTCATCGCTGCCGCAGAGCTCTTCTAAATACAAGAAAACTGAGGTTACACCAAGTTTAATTTAAGGAAAGAAACTTCCCCAATGGATAGCAAATCAATGCAACTACTGCTGTAATCATCTCCCTTTAAGGTTTACAGGGCATTTGAGTTTTTTCCTTAATTTGCTGTAGTTTTAAAATCAGAGTTTATCAAGCCAGTTATTTCTAAATGTCCTATGTTCAGCTTACGGGAGCTTTGAATGAACACACCGAGACTCAATAGTGGGGAAAAAAAAGACAAAAAACAAAAACAAAACAACCAAACAGTAAAAGCCTTTGCAATACTTGTTATCTGACATGTCTGCATAAAACTAAAGGTCCAACTAATGACACAGTGCAGTCCCTTACAGATGACAGGAGCAGCCACTAATTCCATTGTGATTAAAATGCTTGGCACATCAAGTTAAGGGACATTTTTAAGAGGCAGAAGAGTTTTTTAGGGGCCTGATGTACTAAAACATGAAGCCCAGGATAGATTGGTGGCAACTCTACTACTGAACGACAACAGACAAAATCCTCAATCACCTCATGGAAAAGACATCTAAACATGTCGTCTTTTTCAAAACCATCTTTCTGGAGACAGCTAGCTTGTGATGCACATAGTGATAATTAAAGCTTTAAAAAATAGTATCAAGTTCCATTAAGCCTGGACAGAGTGTGCTGCTTTACAATTAAAGTTATGTCAGAAAATAAAAGAACCTTTTAGAATCATATAGGGACCAGGTTTCATTCTCATTTACAGCAGTTTTATCTAGAGACATTTCCATCATTTTCTCTGGAGTCACTCCAAAGTTACATGAGATTAATGAGAAAGGAAAAAAAAAGACAACAGTAGGAACACTGACATGTAGAAACTTCTACCCAAGTTTTGATGAGAGGGCTCTGTTTCCAGAAGCCTCACAGCCCAGACTGGCAAGGCTATTTGTTGCCTTCTGGAAGAGCTGCAGTCTCTCAGTGCTTCAGCTGCAGACACAGATCTGGTGGAGAATATGAAATATCAACTGGTGTGCTCTTTGCCAGCACTACCTAATAGTGGTTTTCCATGAATTGGAGATTCTCTAACAGACAAAGATTTCCATCTTATCTGGGTTGTGTTTGAGCAATTTCCATTTCTACCTCGAGCTTAGTTATACCCAGACATGTACTTAATCACACCTATTTTACATAGATGTAATCTCCCCCTTTTGGTTTCGGTATTAACTACCTTTGAATTTTCATCCTAACCAGATCCTAACAATGGCCTCCTCTAGACCCAAGAGTCTAATAGTGTACACTGAGGTACAGGAGTGCAGATTTCACGACACACAATGAGGCATTTGATGAAAAGACTTACACATTCCCTGATGAAAGTCAATTTCTGCCTTTATTATTCATTATATGATTTAAACCTGTGTTAAACACTGGTTCAAGAGGCTGTAAGGTACGGCCAAGCCAGTAGTGTCATCCTTTCTCAGACCTGAATCAAGGCCCTACTGCTGGGCATCGACTGACAGGAAGGACACATAAAGACATCTTCTGGGCTGCCACAACTCAGCAAAGCAGAGAACCTGGACCTTCTACGAGGGAAAACAATGACTCATCTTTTTGCAGTCTATAGACATTTTGGACATATTAACTCCACAGGAATTGAAATTATTACCTGTGCTGCACAGCGATACAGCTGGGAGTTGTAAGATGAAACTAGGAAGACCAACAGTGAGAGGAAACTTTCCAACTACCATGAGCAGAAGTGACCAAGTTACTCCAGTTCTCAGTCATCAGCTGAGATAGCATTACAGACTATTTAAGAGTTTTCATTCCAACCCAGTCGTAGAACAAACCAGGTTAACATGTGGTATTGAGAATGTCTCTTCTTTACATCAGCTGTAATTTATGCTTACATGCTGCATTTTGCTATTGGGGCAGGTTAATGTGTTTTTCCTCATAATTACAGTGGGCTACTTCATTAAGCCTCAGTAACCCGACTGTCTTTGCTTGCAAGTTCACACTCTGAAGCTGAGCAAAAGACCTGTAAGGAGAGCACTGGAAGGTTGGCTGCTTGAGACTTTCAAAACTAAATTAGAAAGAGCATCACAAAGTGCAAGGTAAGGAGCACTGTACTGGCAAAGAGATGGCCTGCGTGATCTAACAGGTCTTTTCCATCACTAACATCCTGTGTCCAGGAACAACCCATTTAATTCCAGGCCAGTCATTTATTATGAGAGAGAAGCAAAGTAGAAGGACATATATTCTACTGAGGAAAACAGTATTTTATTATGCCAACTGAACTCAGAGGACAGGCAGTGAAAACATTCTTTCATTTTGTACCATTAGCTCAGCCAGGCCTCTGCAATGTAACATTCTGTCACTTTCTGTGGATTAGCTCATTTACAAAAACGTGCTGTTTTACTGAAATTAGCACCGAGAGAATATTGGACTTCTCGAGCTACTGCAGCATAACTGTTTGCCAGTAGATTTATGTAATGGATTGTTTTCCTGCAATCCAGGATAAGGGAAATACTCAAACAATAACTGCCATGGGGAGTGGACAAGGCAATAATTACTTTCCATGGTGTTAATAAACCTCAAGGCTACTGGCCAAAGTATATTTGCACTGAAGGAGATGTCTATGGAGATTACATAGGAAATTTTAAGATAGACAAGGATCAGGAAGCCCATCTAGGTCTGCTTCCTCTGTTGCATTAACAGGCACCCCCCACCCACCCATAACTGTTCCCAGCAAGGTTTTTTTAATCAAATACTGTCTAGTGTTCACTAGTTCCTTCTTTGGTGTCCTCTGCTGAGTGACTTGCTTAGTACACCAACTACGAGCAACAATAATTACGTTATCTTTTTGTTTCCTGCTCAACTTTTAGTTTGTAACTTTTTAGCTGGAAAACCGAAACTTCCACTCTACAGGAAATGCCGCATTTCTGTAAAAATAAAATGATTTAAGAACGACTGAAACACTTCAAACCTGAGTGATCCCTGGAAGCTCAAGTTCTGTAGCTCAACTCAATCATCATTTCCATACTGTTGTGCTCCCAGTTGTCTGCCAGCCCTAGCAGGCCATGTTGGGAAGCCCCACATCCCTAAGACTCAAGTTGGCATTTTTCAGGCTTCCAAGGCTCCTGTCACAGCAGCAAAGAGATAAGCCTTGGCTAAAATCAGAGATCTCAGAGCTCTGGAGCAGCAGGTAGCCAAAAAGCAGGCTCAAGGCCTTCCAATGGCTGTAAGATTCAATAGCACCTCGTGCTGGTGTTTGCATAAGTAACAGAGACTACATAACTTTCTGTTTGCAATGGGACATCTCCAGACGTACAACTTGTCATAGCAAACAGTCAGATGCCTCAGACCTCATACAGACCTCTCCCTTCTCGTGGAGGTCCATCAAAGGGGATGTTCACACTTTGACCACTAGTCTGCACGACATTTCTGTGGAAACCTATCTTCACAGCCACATTCTCTTGTAGCAGAACAAACCAGGAATTAATTTACTGATAGTGACACTAGTGCAAGTCTGGAATGAAATAAAAGTCAGGTCCTCTGTACCATCCTCTGAAAGATATGCCATGCAGTTTACTGACAGATAAAGCTTTGTCTCCGTTGGTAAATTAAAAGTACCTCGGACCGTTCTCTGGCACTGAGGCCAATTGGCATGAAACAGATTGCATCTATGCCATTAAACTCTCCTTGTCTCCGAAACGGGGTGGTTGCATCCAAAATACCTACCAGGAAGAGTCTCTGGGCTGTGCTAACCCCCAGCCATGCCAGGGAATTGTTTGGATAGTGGTAGGTGGCAAAAGACAAAGGTTTTTCTAATAATTTAACCATATAAACAAGCAGGTTCCAGTGCCTGGTCCTATGACCTGGCACCACCTGATTTATTGGGATAGACTGGCCTATCTATAATCTACCCAGGCCTCACACATGCCAGTATTAATCAGTACAAAGCTACCAGTTGCTCTGTTTGCCCACATCACCAGTGAGCAGGGCTTTAAAAGGAGATTGTCAGTGTTCTCAGCATGCTGGGACTGGTTATGCCCATAGAGGTCTCCAAAAAAATGTGCTTCTAATTTAAAAGCTGTGTCAAATAAATAAGTGGTAACCAAAATTGAGAATGGATATTGTGAGCTACATTCAACTGAGGCAATTGACTTAGACCTTCCCTCACTACAGGAATGACTAATCACACAACTATTTGTGGGACAGAGCATATCACCCTTGTTCACATGAGTGAGCACGCACTAGCTCACACATGTCACCCCCACAGGAGCGAACAGGAATAATCATGGGAAGAAACACTCACCAAAGTAAGGGCTGTGTGATCTGGTGGTACGGGCTCAACCTACCTGCAGTGAAGGCCATGAAAAAATTCCTGTTGCCTTATCAACTCCAGACTGGCTTTCTCTTTCATCTGAACTGCCTCAGATAAAAGGAGGAGCCATCTGTGGCTCTCTTAACTCTGTTGTATTCTTGCATTCTATGTTGGGCTGCTGGAGCAAGTACCTTCATACCAGCTGAGGACTGAGCAGAACAAAGCATAGCTGTATACTATTCCCAGGACACTCCCTGTCTTCTGCCTTATGCAGGGAATGGAGAGAACAACTGGTGCAGGAGGCAGATCCAGTAAGTCTCATCCTTAGATTCTCCATTTTCAGACAATTTGTTCACTAGAAATTGTCAGACAATAGCTGAGAAAGGCCTTAGGAGAAAAAAGAATCTGGCCTCATAAGTCTAGACTGAGAAAACAGCTCCGGAAACCATAGGGAGATTTCATAAGGGCCTTAGGAACAGCAAAATGGCACATAAACATACTCAGAGTATTGCATCAAACTCCATTTTGCATTCCTTGCAGCAATACTGACTTGCACCAGCTAAGAATCAAGTCCCAGACTTTTTCAAGAAAACATCTTTTCTATGAATACCCAGGAACATCTGTAGAAGGTAAATAGCAAAATGCAACACTTAAAAGGTAATTTGACGGAAGCTTAGAGGTATATTTTACTTTCCTATCATGAGAAAGTTCCCTATACACATTCATATAGTCACAATTATTTCTCAATGAGTAAAAAAATCTTGGCTTGAAGCCCTGGTGATTATCAGTACCATGGGAAGTCATCACTGCCTTAAGCATATTCCCCACAACTGTTAAGTATTTCCCTTATTTCAGGACTGCAGGAAAACAAGACATATATAAATTGAGCAACTTAAAGCTAGCTGTGACTTCAGAAGCATTTTATAGTCTTTTCGCCTGCATTTGGCAAAAAAAAGTTCAGTTTCCAGACAAACTGGTTCCCCATGAGGCCACAGGATGCTGCACAGAAGCACCTCAGATGCGTTAGTAGTGGCCCAAAACGACAGACTGGTTTTGCTTTCAGTTCTTTTCAGTTCAGCTGGCACAATGATAAGACATTATTTTTCTCAATTAATATCCCATCCTGACACTGTTTGCCAGTCTTCGAAGGTCACAAGGCAGTCCTGTGTCAGCCTGACACCTTCCCCCCTTCCCCATATTTCTTCTTCCTCCCTGGGGAAATTTATGTCCGCCTGTGGCATCTGTCCCCTGTCCTCCTTTTGTGAGTATCAAGCCAAAGCATACATTACATTTAGAAATGTTTTCTGACAATAAATTACCTTTGCAATGTCTTAGAGGCCTTATGCTCTCCTTCACTGACCTCATGGTCCTTATACTCTGGAAACATTTCTCATTATCTATCTTACCTCCTGTACAATCTTCCTTTCATTCTCAGCCTTTGCTTTCCTTATCACTTTTTGCACTCTTAGTTTCATTCTGTAATCTGTCCAGTCTTCTTCTTTCCCTGGTGTTTTATACCTTATGCTTGGTTACTCTTTACACATCCTTGTCTGTATGTACCAATCATTTGAATTGCACGCAGGCTTCTGTTCCCCGTGGCACACACAGCCCAGGCAAGCTCCCTCATCTCAGCCATTTGCCTTATGTCCTTCCCCTTCATTTCAGGCTTCAATGGCTGAAATTTAAGTACCATCTTCAGCGGCTGTATCTTCCCCAAAACTTTAGCAACCCTCACCTCATCAGCCTCCCTTGCTTGGGCCCTGAAGCTGGTGTGGAGTGATGTGAAGCAACTGTCCAGCGTGAGAAACCAAACTGGGAACCTGGCAGTGCACTCATGTCAGTGCACCGGTCATTCACTCATTCACCCCAGTCTTCAAACCCATGCCTGTCAGCCTAGCACTGGAAGCAAAATGCTTTCCTTTTTCTGGGTATTGACACAGAAACGTTTTTCCTTCTGGTATTTCCCACTTGCCACTATAAATTGTAACACTGCCATGCAAGTGAGTTACACAAATGTTAATCACTCTCCTTTGAAACTCAGAGGGAGTTCAGGCTCAGCTCAAGAAGTGGACAAAGCCTCCAACTGGTTCTCATTTTCCCCCTTCTCAAGGAGAGGTGGACTAAAGAAAAAATGTTGAAGTTGATTCAGAGAAAAAATAGGACAAAGAACTTCAATCTCAATATTAATAATGTTAGGGTTGTCCCATGGTACCCTTTTAAATTAGTGGGATAGTACCATTTCTATTGATTACAAGTAAAACTAATCCAATTCACACATAAAATTAAATAATAAACTTCCCTTTCTCCACTTACATTTCCCTGGAGATGTTTTCCATCAGAAAAAATCTCTTCTACTGACTGAAGAGGGAAGCAGCCTGCAATTTGCTGTGAAGAAAGTTAGCTTCTGTCTGAACCAACATCCTTTTAGTAAACACCGTGATGCAGAAATTCCATATTGCTCACATTTCCAAAACCTTACAAAAAAGTGACCTTCCACTGGTTTCACCAACAACGACAAGCTGCTTGGTCTCCTATCATGCTTAGACTGCTTCACTGCCTGAGCTCACTTTAAACATTGTCTTTTCACAGTCACTCTCAGAAAATGTGAATTTGAACAAAGTTGTGGAATTGGTTAACTGGCAGGTAGTTAATGTGTAATGTATGCACACACTCAGTTCAAATCAAACAATTATTTTGCTAGCGATGTTGTTTTCAATACTTGATCAGCCAAAGACATACCCTTCCTCTTCACCTCCTCATCAAAATGTGATAAATTTAGTCCTGTTAAATACTAGAGACAGTGATCTCTTCTGACTATAGCTGGTGATCTGATTATGCCCTGAAGCATAATGACTGATAACACTTCTCCCTTTCATCCCAATTACTGGCCTTTCTGCAATGCAACTACCCCATTCTTCTGAGAAGCTACTGCAACAGGCAAAAAAAGAATAATTTCCAATTGTACTCTGACAGCTAATCTGGATATATTTTTATATTGATAATTACTGACTAATGAATTCTGTTGTAAAGATGAGAGAGATTTTTCAGCAGAACTGCTGGGGAAAAAAATCAATTGCCCCAAAATTGCAAAGATGACATTTGTCAAGAAACAAAATGGACCTTTCTTAAGTGTAAAGTACTGAGGTTTTAACATACTTGAATTGAAATGTCATCAAAATCAACAGAAGACACCTTCGGACACTGAAAACCAAACATTTTCTACTGTTAAAAGAACTTAACTTAGAACTGATCTGCCCTTTAAGAAGCAGGGAAAAAATTGTGAAAAGAGAAAAATATTTTTCGGGAAAAATGCAAAGCAGTTTCAGTTTTAAATTGGATTAGGAAAGAAGGAACAATCAGGCAATGAGTAATACTGTCGAGGTGTGAAATCATTTCAAAAACAGGAACACAGCAATTATCACAGTGTTTTAGACCCAGAATCTAGGAGGTAGAGAAGTACCCTGTCTGCCACACCGGATTAGATCTGAAGCATATCTGCTTCCAGTAGCTTGAACCAACGAATCTCTAATAGCGGATCAGGGTTCAGTAGATCTCAGGTCAGACACAGCGTATTTAATCTTAAATCTTTGCCTTTAGCTATTATACAATTTTTAGGAAATTCATTAGCCAAATAAGAACCTATTCTAATCTTTAATCTCACTGAATTAATGCTCTCAACAACATCCTGTTGCACTGATCACTACAATTTATATGCTTTTTTCCTATATGTTTTCCTGTTATTTGTCTCCTTCCTAAGGAAGACAAGTTGAATCTTTTCACTCACTCTGATTAAACAGTTCTTTCCACTCTTTCATGTCATCTCCATCCTTTATCTAAAGAGTAAACACCACTGAGGAACATCCCTGTGCTGAGGTGCAGCTCCTTCTGACCTTACGTAGGACTTTTTTAAAACAGTGTTTCCCTTTCTTGGCTCAGAAAATACACAGGTGCTAAAGAATTGCAATCTTTGACTTTTCTCACGAATGTGACCTCAGAAATCCCAGGCGGCCAAAGTGCAGTTACTGACTGGTGGGAAGTGGCCTACCACAACCTAGGGATAGCCCCAAGTGCAAGTGAGCAAAGAGGGGATTCACACAGCCATGGGAAGTGATACCAGGGCATTTAATTATGAGCTAGTTCTTCCCGTATACATTTATTTGCCTTTACTTGCAGCATTTTTCACTGCCACTATGCTGCCCAGTCTCATCTGACCCAGCCAAAGCAACCCACTGCATGCGGTTTTGTATACGCAGCAGACTGTACCAACACGATAATGTTCTTTCCTTTAAACTCCTGAAAGTAACAAACAGTGTTGATTTGTGGCCCTGTTTCCTGAGGACATCCAATAGATACCCACTTTTCACACTGAAAAACATCTCTCTGTTCCCTTTTACTTACCCAGCACGGTATCAGCGCCAGGACACACTGAGATTAGCTCTCGCCACTGAAGTTGACTGCTTACCCTTCCCCGTCCATTCACTCCCTGGCATGCCTGATGGCCCTCCCAGCCACCCTGCACACTGACATCACCCCTGGTCAATAGTTTGGGGTTAATTTTTGTCTCTTTCTGTGTCTGGCCATTCTCAGCCAGCTGAGCTCCAGACCATTAATCTGTTCCACATCTGCTTCTCAACAGCCTTCAGTTAATAAAACTCTTGCTTCTGACCCGGTTCAGTGGGGTGACCTAACAATGTGAAGATGTTTGCTACCAAGGCCAGTCCCCTGAGTCTGCATTTGACTGATCTCTTAGTAAAGCTTTTGATTTATATAATAACCTTTTTCCTTATCCTTCTGATCATGGGAACTTTAGGAAATCCCCCATTGCCAATTTACTCTTTCATTGCCGCTTGTTCTAAGACCTAACAGTTATACGTCAGCCACAGCCTTCCAGACCATCCTTCACTGGCTGTCACAAACTACCCAGCCCTGCTCTCCCTGCCATCCCACCCATTGAATTTTCCTTCTTATTTACTAAACCTTCACTTTCAGTATAATAAGCAAACACTTGGATCAAACTGCTCTGCACTAAAGATCACAGACAAGGAATTAAATATTGTATGTTCTTCATTCATCTTTAATATCATTACAAGTCTGTTAAAGGATTTGTGTCCATTGAACAAAAAAGCTAGAGGCATTATTGTAGCTGAATTCAGATTGCTAAATGTTTAACAAGGATGCTGACATTACAAAAGCTGGAGTCTCTGATCTCTCCCCTTGAAAGCTATTCAGGTTGGTTGCAGGGGAAAACTATGTCATGGGCACCTGGGCACCTGCATTTTATTCTGTCTCAGT
Organism: Ciconia boyciana; assembly: GCF_034638445.1. Classification (NCBI taxonomy): domain Eukaryota; kingdom Metazoa; phylum Chordata; class Aves; order Ciconiiformes; family Ciconiidae; genus Ciconia; species Ciconia boyciana. The sequence goes on along the minus strand of NC_132936.1, from coordinate 104,007,789 downwards.
AACCCCCTCTCAGAGGAAGTGAAGCCATAAGGTCCTGTCCCAGTAACAATGAAGAGAAAATAATGAAGAGCTGGTTTATAGCCTTTTCCCAATCCTGATGTCCTGTCTGTGTCTGGAGGGCAAGTATAAAACATGTTTTTCAGTGCTACAGAAGGAAGTACAAGTAATTAGTCCTCACCAGGCAATTCACACACGAGGTTAATCAGGCCCCTCGTTGGTTTTAAAGCAGGGAGGATAAACAGTTAGCAGGCCGAGCGCTCAGTGAGACGAGGAGGTCAGCACAAGCATAGGGGGAGGCAAATGGGAGCCTCTGCGCATCAGCAAAAAAGGGATCTGGGTGAACGTTTTTAGGGAGCCTACCCTGGCCCTTTCTCTTATCCATTATCCTGGCCTGATCAGCTCTGCGCTCTGTGCGCAATTGCCGAGGAGCCCGTTTAACCCGCCAGTCGCAGAGCTGTGCAAAAGGGCTTGCTGCTCTGCAGAGGCGCTCCCTCAAGGACCCAGAGAAGACACCACACAAACTTTGCTCCATCCCCAGACCCAGCAGCCCGCTGCCCTCCTCCCACCTGTGATGGGAGGCGGCAATTCGGCTTCTCCTCAGGTCAGATTGCTTGGCTCGGGGCACGCCAGGTAACATGTCAGGGACAGACCACGTGAGGAACTGTTATTTCTGTGTTCAGAAAAATCAAAAGTACAGGTGGCTTACTTGGAATAGGCACAGTTCCCTCTCAATGTGGGAGATTTTCCTCACCTTATTACCCTGTGAAGGCTGAATACAGAGTTTTCTTTCTGAAGCACGGCTTTTATTCCTTCAACATGCACACACAAAACTAAGCTAGCTCTGTAATGTCTTATCCAAACCAAGGATTTTATAGTGAGTGGCAGAGGCTCTCATGGTGCTTACCTTTGCTCCAGGGCTCTGCATATGGCACAGCACACGTGGCTGCACCATGGGGCACGTCCACCTTCTCATGGCTGAGTTTGGCCACCGTTAGAGAAACTGGACTAGGAGCCCACTGGGCTCGTTAAACTTCACTAACTGTCACAAGATACCAAAATTTCTCTGGTCTTGAGAACACACCATTGTCTGAAATTAGGCATTTTGACTAACAGAAACGTACTCCTGAGCTTGAAACACCTACAATGTCTATTATTGGCTTTAAACTCTAGCCTCCATTTCCAGATTTTCCCCGTTGCAGAGCATTCTCCCTCCACCACCACCTTTAGCTTTCTTTATCCAGCAAGTATACCAGCAGTATCATAAAGATCCTGCTATATTATCTGAGGTCAGGAGAATTCATCCAGGTTACCCTCAAAAGCCACAGAGCTAGGACTTTGCTTTAAAAACACCCGGCTCTTGCAATACAGGGAGTAGTCAGTTGCTGTTAATGGGTTTGCGCAGATGGAGCAGCTCCCCGGCTTTATGAACACAGGGTTCACTGCCTGTCCCACAAAAACTGCAGCAAGAGAGCCTTTTGCAGAAGAACCATGTGCAGTATTTTTGGAGCCAGTAAAAGATTTTTGCTCAGTTTCTACAGGACATTCACAATGCTCTTCTTTAAACAAGTGTGATTCAACTTCACTTTTTATCGGGCCCTAACAACTGCATGATTTTTACAGTAGTATAGTGTTCAGTCTGCACTTATTTTACAACCTCGGCAAGATTTCCTCGCCACTGATGTATTTCCCTCAGCAGTATGTTTTCACACTGACTTCTGTCACCATCAGTTTGAACACCCAGGTGTAAAATCCATGTACATATTCTATAATTGCATACACATAATCCTTTCAAATTTCTCAGCAGCAAATGCAGTCCAAGTGATTCCAGGGCCAGTGTACACAGTCCTGCTAAGAAGCAGCAGAAGAAAACCTAACCTCAAAAGTTTCTGTGTTCTGCTAAATGCAAGCTGAGATTATTCCTCCCCCTCTTTCAGGCATTATTCGTGTATTATCAGGCTTTTCCTCTTGATTTCTTTATTCATCCTGAAGAGTATTTTACTCCTCAACTAGTCCTATTGACTTCAGTGGTAGTCCAGACAGGGTAAAGGATTTGTCGGTGGGGATCAGATTGCAAGGTCAGGGCCTCGGATTGTAAAATCTTCCTTGCCTGGCATACCATTGTAAAGTACTGTGAACACTTACCATACTCTGAGATGGATCCCCAGCATAACAGTATCCATAGTGTCGGAAACATTCATAGTGCTTTTCAACAGTATGCCAGGCAAGGAAGATTTTCGGTCTATGGCCCTCACCCTGCAATCCAATCTCCACAGATAAGCTCTCATCTCTATACAAAGTATCACTGAAGTCAATGGGGCTCTAAACAGATGCAGAATATTTCCTGAGTGACACAGATGGAAAGACTGGGGGTTTAAGGTACAAAGGAGCTAAAACTTGACAAAGCCAGTTCTGCCCTACAAGAGTGCTTCTGGTTTCTAGAGCTAGAGGACTTTAAAAGCTAGCGAGCTGGTCATAAGGGTTTTGAAAGTGACAACAGAGAGAAATCGGAAGGTTAAATGGTTGGTCTCCTCCCGAAATTATTGGCATTATTGCCCACAATGCTCAAACACTCACACATCTCCACGTTTTACTTCACTCCTTAGCCTGGAGCTCACACATACACCCCAGATCTGATCCTTTACTTGCTGTACAGCAGTGCAATGTGATGGGTGCGACTGCACCCATCCTTCAAGCTCCAGTCCAGCGAAGAGCTTGTGCCCATGTTACTCTAAGCATGTGAATCTGTGCCATTGCCATTATTAAGTCTGCCTGAGTGTCTGCAGTTACACACACGCTTAAGTGCTTTGCTGGATGAATGCTCTTTGTTTCTGGAAGGTAGAGGAGACGCAGGCCTGGAAACGCCAACTAGCACAGGCCCACCTCTCATTTGTCTCACTTTTATAACTTTGAAACTCTTCCTTCACTTTGGTAATAATGTAAAGTATCAACTAAAAATTGCAATGCATGCATTTCATTTGAGTTTTATTGCCTTAACAGACAGCATTAGATTACAAAAGAGGACATTTTTCTTCTCAGTTTTAGCTTATTCTTATGATTTATGATTAGATACAGCAAGAGTTCATAAACTTCCCTGACCTGCTGACAGTTTTTACAGGCTCCTTGATTTATTTCCATCTCAAACTTAACAGCTTTCATGTGACTGATATTCCTAGAGTCCTGGCATGGCTGCAGCACAGCCTGTGAGAGCTCCTCTAATCTCCATGTTACTAATTTAAATGAAGTCTTGGTCTGTTGTTTAAAAAAGACATTCGTCATCTCACGGAGGTTTACAGATCCTCTTGTAATGTAATGTCAGACATTTCTGAGATATGAGTTTTATAAAGCCTCCCGATATGAGTGTTGTAAGACACACCAAGGTCACTTCAATATGCCAAAGAAAAAAAACATTTGCAAAACAAGAGAAGAGGAATTCCTAAGAAACTGCATTGTACCGAGGACATTTAGAAATGATTTATACCATCTGTGAGTACATTTCAAAGATAAATCTGGTATTGGGGAGAAAAGGGGAGGGAGGATAAATTTGAATCCAGAAAAATCCACAGACGTTCAGCCAACAGCTATGAGTTCCTGATAAAAAACAACTCACAGAGCAATATTCTCACAGTCATAGAGGTTGCAGCATCAACAGTTTCCCAGTGTGCTCCGAAGCTACTGTGCTAACTAAGGCTGCTCTTTCAGCAAAGATGCAGCTGGCATTCTGTTTTCATTGTACACTTTCCAAACAACAACAACAAAAAGATACATTTTGTAATAACAAAGACCAAACTAGTAAGAGAGAGAAAAGGGAAAGAGAGTGAGAGCAAGATAAGAAAAGTGGGTGTCTCTCTAAGCTCATATACCACCCAGCTGAAGACAGAAAGATATCAGTATTTTTTTTCTCCAGAACATTTAGAAACTGGCAAAATGTAAGTGACATGAAGGTGTATGAAGGTGGAACGAACCTAACTGGAAAACATCAGGTAGGTTTTCTTTGACACTGATGGGTACAGCAGAAAGAGAACAACACCCGTAAATATTTGTGGAGCTTTGGAGGTTCTCCAGTGAATATGCTTAGGTGTTTGAGGTCAACTGTGATCAAGCCTTAGTCTGACAGAAAATTGCTTTTGTAATATTTGTAGATCAGATAAGAAATGACAAGCAACACTAGGTTATGACACACTGGAGATATAAATACAGGTTGCCCAGATCATATGATGGATTGAACCCTTTTATTTTTGCTGAAGAAATTTAGCTAGTGTTGCTGGCAACACACACGGAGCACTAAATAAACGTTACATACAGTAGCTTGTCAGAATTTATAAAAGAGCAATCGACATTTGCTTTACTGTCAAAACATCAGCCTACGAGTTTCCTCGCTTTGGAAGGAGAATCTGGGAAATAAAAGAATGCTATACAGCATAATACCTTCAAATCACAAATGCCATGGTTAAGTCTGAACCAGAAATGATAGCTGCTCTCATGCAAGGAGCTCCGCATGTCCTCAAACAAAAACAATGAGCTTGCGAGTCTCATTGCAGCAAGCCACCACCAGCAGTTGCTGTATAGCACAGAATATAGAGACAAATGTGGATTTATCACAGAGCTTCCTATTCTACAGTCCAAACACAGATACTTTCACTGCAGATAGAGGTGGAAAAACAGTATCACCAGGGCTGTACAGTGCCTACAACTACATTGCAGCAAAGTGGATTATTACGAACACAATGAGACTTTATGCCTGATTTCAGAGTTGCATACCTATAGGAATGAAAGTCCAAAGATCTGATTCACAATTACACATAAGAACTTCTGAGATTTCTTTCCACTGTCCAAGCAACATAAAAGAGTCATTTTGCACATGAAATAAAAACTCCCAGCAGTTTATCTTTCTAGGATTACATGGTGTTTTCAGTGTAAAAATCACATCCTCTGTTGGGCAAGGGTTCATTTTACAGACCAGATCCATTGGATCAAAACAAAGACTGCAGTAAATCAGCTTTGTGGAGCTATGCTGATTTTCCCTTGCTGGTCTGTATCTCAAGAACCACCTTTCAGCCATTTGTGTAGGAGGAAAAGTTTGTTAATAGTATTACCCTGGGAGATGGGTATTATTCTACAGGGAGTAAAAAAGAAAAAAAGTCCAGCATCCCATGAGCTACTTCTTTTCACTCTGATAAGGGCACAGAACATGTCTGCAAGGACATATCAATTGTCAGCAAAACTACTTCCCTGCTGTATTTAAACACATTGCTCATTCTTAATTAACATGTTGCTAAAGAAGTATTTTTGTATCTATGTGTACATCTGTCCTTTCTCACAAGGATCTCTTACGAGAATTCCCCCTCTCTCCCTGAGTGGCAAACCCACCTGCACCAAGCCTCTGGAGAACAGGGAGTCCAACGGGTCTCTGGCATCCATCAACGAGACTTCTAAACCCACTGAAGATGTATCTGCACAGACATCCCTTTCCTCACTTCTTCCCACGGGCTAGCCAGGGGACAACAGACCTGAGCAACAGGTCAAGGAAAAACACTTCTAAGACCTACTCCTTGTTTCATTCCTAACTTTATTTCACATTAGTCTACTTCCGCCTGTTTTGAAATGAGTAATATCTGCATTTTTGGTCATGTAGAACAAATGCTGTCTCTGGCTGGAGGGGTATCCATGCCCTCCTATAGAAAGATTTGAGGCCATAAAATCAGTAGCATAGTCCACTACCCGTGTGTTAACCCTCTTTTTTATGTTTTTCATTCCTCCTTAGAGAAAAAGGAGACTTGACAATAAGTTAGTACTTTATCGAGAAGACACGTTAATGTCCCTCTTATAACTGTAGAAATATCAACAATCGCAATCTCTGAGTTTTAGTAGAAGCTTTTCTTCCTGTTATTTCCACTAGCTCCAAGGTAAAAAAGGGTATGTTTGGAGCACATTCCAGGCCAGACAGTGTTACAGCAACTCAAGACTAGACAAATTCTTCCAAACACTCTGAGTCATATTATGAACAGCTTCCACATATTTCAGTAAGGCAGAATACATCTATCTCTGGGGCAGTGCATAACGTCATGCAGCTTCTTCCTTTACTGGATGGAGTGTGCATGTGTCAATCTGTGTGCAATCTCTTCTATCATGGTTAAGAATTGGTACCCGTCTCCCAGATTTCATATCCTTCTAATGGGAAAGGTCAACAGATTGGTGGTAAGAGGCAAAGCATGAAATAGAGCTGAGAATGTAACAAAAGAGGGAAAAGAGAGAAAAGAAAGAATTTCAATACCATACACTAAATACCCAGATGTTAATAAAAAAATCCTCAATGGTTACTTGACAGGGTCTCACAGAAGGAAAGCTTGGGAAAAAAAAAAGATCTCTCCATTGTGCAGCATTTTTCTTTGTAACTCAATTGTATCCTTTATATCAGCCTTTCATCTTCCCAACAGCTAACTCAGGGCATATTTACAATAAAAATAGAAGTTGGATTTGTTACAATTTGTTGAGACTGCAGATTTCCAATTAAAGGTGGTGGTATTCCTTCTGTCTGTATAGTTTTTACTCGGCTACTGAATGTAATCTAACTGACCCTTTAGAATAGCCTTAAAAAAATCACAAACACTGGTCTCCTTGAGAACCCACGATGGATGAAAGAGGAAAGTTTCTGCTTTGTTGTCTAAGGTTTACACAGTAAAAGGTAGAGAATGTGAGACTTCACTAGTTGTATACTGATTGTACGGCTTTATTTCCTAGAACAAAGATGCTGTTCCTTCAAAGAACACTACTAGTAGCACAGGAAAATCATTTTAATATTTGACATCCATAATACTTAACACTGTGGCTGGATTTTGTTCAAGTGAAAGGAATTTATCCATGCCAATTAAATAATTCATTGCATAGTTCAAAAGACCCTGATAAGAGTTACACCACAAACCATACTGCTTTTCCTGCTTTAATTACGAATTTGTAGTTATAGCACATGACAGGGTTTCAGGGCTGGGTTCCACTTCCCGCTCTGTGATGGGTTGCTGGGGGCGATTTCCTTCATCTCAGCCTTCCTGGGCCACATCCTTTGCTGGTGTAAATCGGCAGAGGTCCACCAACTGGAAAGGCACTCTGCTGATTTACACCAGCTGTGAATTTGACCTCTTGACCAAGAAAAAAAATGGGAATGGAAATGCATTTTCTGTGTCAGAACAGTTACTTGTTGATGTTGGTTAGGCATTTAAGAAGTTTCATTCTTTTTAACAAATGAGACCAATATCTAAATTCAAAGATAGGCATGCAAAGAGGATGCAGTTGAGTGTTTTAGAGCCTTTAGAATGACTAAATTGTGTACTACATTTAAGTGATGAATAACATACAGAAACACATTCCAGGAACAGGATATCCAATTACACTGGAGAATTTTCTTTCCATTTTCTTCCTTATAGTTGATTGATCATTTTCACTCTTTTGGACCAACAAAAATAAAAATGCCTAGATCAACTCTGAAAACAATATCTTTTGCCATGGCTGCTCCTATTCATCAGGTGTTTTAACTAACAGGGAAAGTGGCTATTTCTTACTGATGGGGCTATAGTATGAGTAACTGAACTTCAAAGATGCCGGGCTAGATTGGATAGCAAACATCAAAAGCTTTTGACTTGTGCTGAGTAAACTTTGTATTCTGACACACAAGTTCTTATCTGTTCTGTTCCAGACTTGAGAGAGAGAGGGGCTGAATCTAACCAAATCACATTGTTTTTCCTTACAGCTGCCAACTTGGAAAAATATCAGGGCACAAAGGAACCATTAAAAACAAAACAAAAAAAGACATGTTTTTGTTAGTTCCTAAGCAACACAATATTGCCAAGATGGTGGCTCCTATGAAAATTAGAAAATATTAGTTACACATCACACTGTTATTTATTTATACTGCTCTGTGAAGCACTTTTTTTTTTCCTTCTTGCAAACTGACAGATATTATGGAAAATCTGTTCTTTTGAGCAGGGTGTTTACACCACAACTGTTATGTATGTTTTGTCAGCAGCTTATTCCATTTGTTAATTCCCATTTCTATTTTAACATTTATTTTGCTAGTTACTGGGTTGAAAAAAAACGGGGAGGGCGGGGGGAGAGAGAAAGAAAGAAAGAGAGAGAGAGAAAAAGAGAAAGAGAGAAAGAGAGAGAAAGACATTTAAAACTTTACATCCACCAAAATGAATCCTGTTGTTGAGATTGTCAAAGTCATTTAAGAAAATTGGAAATCTTATCCCATTACTATTAATTACACAAATTTAAGAATAACTTTTTAAAACCTCAGCCTGCTTTTTCATAGCACTCTAGGGCAGTGTGGGACACAGGAAACAAGTGTGTTTCACTCCACCTTCTTCATTATTCAGCCACAATGCATTTACCGCATGGATCCTCCTACTCATGACAAAGCCTTGATTACATTGATGATGCTCCATGCTGGTGAAGGATTGAAATTACAGTAAGGTCACAAGGAAGTTTAATAGCTCCTAGGAAATGTAATTGCGACATCTGCCTTGGAATCAAATGGCCAGCCCTTAACATTTTGTAGAGTTTTACTCAAGAATTCAGCCTCTGAACATAGAAAGTCTGACTGCTTTCCTTAGAAGGTGGAAGTCACGTCATGCATCATTTCAGCATTTTGATGGAAAGCTTTAAAACACAGTTGTGAATGAACAGATAGTAGAGAACCATTTCCAATCTCCACAGAGCACTTTGTTTCCACAAATACTCCACATTAGTTGTAGCACATGCAGTCTTTCCATTACAACTGAAAGGTAACCTATCACAGATAGAAGAGAGAGAAGAGAAAATGGAAGCTGCTCTTATTAAAAAGTTTTCATTTCCTGATCCACAGTTCACAGACTTCCTGAGACACTGCAGTCTACCATACTGAACTCCCACCTTTGAAATAGGCTCAGGAGTAACTGCTCCAAGGATAAATTCCAACACAAACACAGGACTGAGCACATATGAATACAAACACATTTGAATATGTTTCAGCTGCACTTGTTAAAATGAGTTGGGTAATGTGGAAAGAGGCCTTTAAGGAGCAAAAAGCAGCATTAGTGCACCCCAACAATGTATAACACAAGACCATAGCTTTTTCAAGGAAGTCACTGCAGCCTACAGAGTCAGACCCCTTCCAAGACACGCTTCCAGGACTTGCCAGAAATCCTCCAGCAGCACTCATGGCGCAAGGTGAAAAATGGTTACTGTGTGGAGCTCAGGCAGCACAGCACAGCAATGACCAGGGATGCAAACCAGAAAGGGACGGTGCCACTACTAAAGTCACCACGGGGACTGTGGCCTTTTGGACTGACACAACTGCTGGACTAAGAGAGAAGGGCCATATTTTGACCTTCCTTCTCATTCATCAGCAGGGGAGAAATTCTGTCTGCATCACGGTATGAGCAGCACCTCTTGGAATGGTCTCGTCTTCCAAAGTTATAAGGCTGATTCAACAGAAATGTTTAAAAACCTGGTTTTGAAAGTGCATATGGCTGAGGAAGGACATAAGAGCAAACAGCTCATCCATAATCAGGGTGTGACATGAGGAGATATGTTGCTGTATTTCTCAGCTTGCTATAAATTCACTTCCAACGCACTCCTGTCTTGTGCTTGATGTCCTGCAACAGGCACACCTGGGATGATTGAATTAATTAAATGAAATAATATTAAGAATTTTAGATTTCATTCAGCTTTAGGCTAATCCTAAACCCCAGTGACAGACTGTAAGTTTAATGAACAGTGTGAACAGACCCACCGTAAGGCTCTTGGACAACTAGGATACAGTTTCATGTGGTCTTTCAAAAGCTACCCACAAAATTAATACAAAAATCTGTTTTCAACATTTACTAGCTCGTTCCAGAGAGGCCTTCTTTTCGCTTCAGTAGTACTCAGGTATTTAGGAAGACCTGAGTTTGATTCACTGACCTAATTGAGATTTTCTGTGTGATTTTTGGAAGCTGTTGTTTCTAAGCCTCTGTCCCCCATCCATGTAACAGGGGTACTAATCTTCTGCTTTTCTCACTGGGGTATCATGAAGATTAATACAGGTAAGATCAAGAGATGCAATAATAATAGTACTAGAATAACACAACGCATTTTAGACAAATTTTCATGTACAGTTACCCAGTTAGGGACCAATTTTAATCTCACTTCTGTATAACAATATACTTTAGATGACAAGTGTAAATCTGTTCCTTTTTGCATAGCGTTTGTGTTCCTTTACTTGCCTTGGACATAAAAAACCATGATTGTACAAACCCAGTAAAGAAAAAACTTGCAAAAAGAGATAAAATATATTTCTTTTGGAAATAAAAATTAATTGAAAATATAAACAAGTAACCCATGAAAAAAGCCAAGATTCAATCTATTTTTAAATATTTTCTTCAGCTGTATGGTTTTTGTAATTTAGAGGAGTATCACTTGAAACCATTCAAAGATTCAACCTTACACCTTATTCTGCTGTAAGATAAACTTTTGTGGAGATGACAGGCAAGATGCTAAATGCTGCGTATGAAGGATGCAGATTTTTTCAAATAAAAGTACAATGCTCAGAGTAATCCAGGCAAGAAAGGCTGCAGATGTATTTCAAGAACTATTCACAACACTTGAGTAATCAAGAAGGACACTAAATCTGCCCTCCTTGGCCATAGTTATAACATGCCCTATTGACACAAACCCAGTTCTCCAAACTAAATAAAGCCATTTCCAAGTGAGGTTGGAGCTTCAGCTCTCCCCTCTGATGCGGGACTGCATGGAGAATCTGTGATGGGGAACAGAGCTGCGTTCTTTTAAGCCTTCATGTCACGAAAGCTACCACTGGATCTCTGTAGAGACAAGAGAAATTGTCCCAGGAGTTGTTCCGAGAATCCTCAAGTCAGTCTTTGATTGCCCCCCCACACCCTGCTAACCACTCTGAATTTTATCACTGGCATCAATTTTAGGCTATGCAGATATTCCAAGGTAGAACACAGGACTCCTACATACATACTGTAGGAGTATGAGAAATACTTGCTTTAAGAGAAAATTCGGAGGGCTATAAGACAACAAGTATTAACCACATCTTGAATTTTCTTCCCACATCTACCCTTTAACCAGTAAATTTGAACACATTTTGAGTCTTCACTGCTCTTGTGGCAAAAATAACTCACATCTAGTTAAATGATGAATTTGCAAGCACCCAAAATGACCTGAAATGAACAAACAATCATTTTTTCTGCAGTTTGCACAGATACCTGCTTTATGGAGCTCTTAGGACTAAGATAAAAATCATCAAGAGAGAATAAATATTTAGCTTGGGCTGCAAGGGGAGAGTATGTTAACATACCTCTGCATTTCTGGATTTTTGCTGGAACTCAAAGCAGAAGTGGCAAGAAACCACAAAGAAAACTGATTTCACACTATGCTCAGATTAACTACAAGTAAGACATGCCATGAATCACTTGTTACATATCTGTTTTATTGAACAGAGATATTCAAGACAATATAAATCTGCACTCTTCAGCATATACTAAGCAAAGGTCTCCAACCATCTTAACTTACGTGATAAATCTAATTTCACAGTTTGCTATGAGGCTTGCTGTGACACAGCCATGAGCCCCATATTGCAGGTGAGGAACTAGAACATCCAAGAACAGTCACACCGAGCAACATAGCAAAGGGATTTATGGCAAAGACATGATTTAACCCAAGTTCCCCGATCCCCAGTCTGTCCCTGAAACCCAACCTGGAAGTTTATCTGAACTGAATCAGTGGGTTTTTTCTGATTCTTCTCACTGTATACCTCAGTTTGGGACTAAATAAAATAAGAGGCAACCAGGAATAATATAACTCATATTTCTTAACTGCAAGGGGATAGGCACCTGCTATTTGGGTTGGGCACTTCCAGGTGTCCCCTGCACTCAGAATTGCCTCCCTGGAACTTTGCCCCATGCATTTTTGCAGTGTCTGTGGAGAAGCACTGACCATCACTGCAAAGGTGATTTCTACTTAAAATACAAAGACCAAAGTTCTTCTAACTTGGCTCTCTGACAAAAGCCAGTTTTGTTATCCCAGATCCCAAAAGCCAGTGCACCTGAAGGCAGAGCCGGAAGGCTCTGCTGCTTAGGCCAGGCTTCACCCCCACCAAGCATGAACATGGACTTTGTTCCTTTGTTCTTTATGTAATGAAGGTTTTCCTCAAGTAGGGCTCTGCCTCTTTTTTTTTTTTTTTAAGCTGAAAAGCAGTTTATAGGAAAAGGTACACAGGGATATCACTTTTCATACCGTTGTTGACATGATATATCTGACTGCCCTTCTCTGTAAGGGCTTTGGGAGAGACCTATCACCTAAACCAGCCCTGACCCACAGCCATTATACGCTGTTCTCCCACTTGAAGGTCTGACAGTACGCTACAAACATGGCCTCAGTCCTTGCAGTGCACCACTGAGCCAGGCGAGGTTCTCATGTTTTTAGAAGAAGCAACAGGCTCCCGGATTCTCCTAGACTCTTCAGATGAGCAGGACATCAGTGGATGAGTTCACACCTGGCTAGGGTTCAGGGCATCTTTGGAAAGGACACCTGCCCCACATCTGGTTTTTCATGTTTTTTTCCTCTACACTTACGACGACCTAAGAACAACTGGGTGAGCAGGTGCAGCTTGGTGAACGGGGGTACGTGAAAGAGGATGCACACATGCGCTGGCGTGTGCAAATGTGGCATCTCTTGTCAGCCCTTGGTACTGTTTCATTACCTGAATTCTTTTAATTAACAAACATCTGCCAAATCCTGCACTCTGTCAGAATATATCACTGATGTTTCCTTTGTAGTGCCTTTCATAACATATGTAAACAGGAGGAAGAAAAATCTTGCTGTTATCATCTTTTGATTTTATGAGTAGCTGGGGCTTTTTAAATGATAGATTAACTTTAACAGGCCCATGTCCCTCTCCAACCACCCCCACCATCACCCCCCAGCAACATCTAAATAACCAACTTTCCTGTGCTGGTGTGTCAGATAAAGATCATTTTAGTAGATGTTTAAGAGGGAGGGAGTCTCGTTTCACTGAAACTAAAATAATAACATTAATTTCATGTCCCTGTACGTGCTTTGTCCCCTCTCCCCCCAAGCAGTCTTGAATCTGTCTATACTCTTTGGGCCAAGATCCCAGTAATGTGATAGGTCTCCTGTGTGCTACCACAATTGCAATGTTGGGGGCAGGGTCTTTCAACATACTCAAGAAAATGTGTCTTTTCTTGCTTTTTCCATGTCAATACATTTTCCAAAGCTGCACTTCTTATGCCGTACAACTCCAATTCTCTGACAGAGACCAGATTGTGAATATATTGTCTAGCCCAAATGTGAATTACATGTCCAGGAGATCTTTCTACCGCACCCAGTAGTGATATACCTGGGAATGGTGAAGGGTGTCTGCGACAGCGATTCTTCCATCTGAGTGGTGTTGTGTGAATACTACAGGTACAGGTCTGCAAGTTGGATTGCATAGCCAAGCGTACCACAGATTAGGTGCAACCTACGTGTGCTGCTTCTACAGCCTCACAGCTCACAATGTTTTATGAAGATATATTATTCCCCACCCCAGCAGACTAAGATGCTTTTGCTTGCATCCTGTCTGAAAATTGGTTGTGGTTGAAAAAAGTGGAAAGAAATACCATACTTTCCCTGACCTCCATTCCCTGACTGCCTGTATTTCTGTTGCATTATAATCTATTTGAATTGTCTTCCTCTTAAGATTGCTGAAAGAATTAAGTGCAAAGACACATAGTAGCTATTCTTTCTAAGAGATTGTCTGCAGTCGTCTTCTCTCACACTTCTGTACACAACAAGCAGAGCATGTACTTCCAGGCTTTCACTTTAGGTGACGCAAACCAGCAACAAGAAATAGAGTACAATATATGCAGTTTGAAGTGTTAAAGTGACTCAAAGTCCTAATCCCCTGCTTCGTTTCCCACATACTCTTTCCCCTTTAAATACTTGTCTTTTCTCTTGGAGCATTATTTCACCTTAATCTGCAACCTTTGCTTTCTAGTTCTGAACAACTCCTACCTCCACGATCCCTTTGTGCAACCAACTCTTCCTCTCAGCACTGAAAGAAGCCTTAAAATCTACCAGCCCCATCTCTGCTTTCTAACCCCTTTTTTTTCCCCCATTATGCTGCTCTTTCAGCTCCAGTCAGTCCTGCCATTTCCATGATCAGTTCCCAAGAGGACCTCAAATGAGGTCCCAGGTGAGACATATACTATTCTTTTCCTGGTCACATCATAATAAGTTTCATGTACTCTCCTGGGCTTTGAAGGTTCAAAGCATTTTCTATTACTCATTAAAAGTGAAGTCAGCAGCTGATGTGGCTAAGCTAGGTTTGGATAAAGAACCTAGGTGTGCTGGAGGCAGACAGAAGGAAGTGCTTGAACAAATATTTCTTAGTTCAGGAAAAGATGCAGCCAGTCCCACTGAAAATACAAAGGCAAATTTCTTTTTCCCCACAAATTTCGTGCAATCCAATTTTTTTTTAAATTCAAGATATTTACAGGGTCTGGTCTGTGCGTGGATTAACAAAGTTAAACTACCAACATAAGCACTTGTGAAGAAAAGTCAGTCCACAGATACTACAGAGAGATGGCTTTTCTACATCAACCTTTTCTAAAGTGCTTGCAGCCACACAGAACATCTGAAGTGTTTGAACTTCTGCAATTAGAACAAGTTGTCAGGGACACAAAAAGCTTTTCAGAAGAGCACAGAAGCTGCCCGTATGTTATCTACCAGTGTCATATACCTTCAGCCTAGGAATCATCAGAGCCTAGGCAGCAGGGTATGAAATAAAAATCTTCTACGCCAACCATATTTCAAGCAAGCTGCGATTTTTTTCCCTAATAAACCCTCTTCCCTGCAGCTTTTCCTTCTGTCTCTAAGTTCTTTTTTTGCTCTCTGCCCTCTGTACTTTTTCTATTTTTCCCCCATTTCTTTGTCTTGTCCCTCCTCTCCCCTTATTTCTTTTCCCCTTTCTTTCTCTGCTCCTCACCAGTGTATGTTCTCTCCTTATCCCAGTCCCAGTTCTTTGATTCTCTTTTTCTTTCTTGCCTCTTCCCTATTCTTCTCTCTCTCCTTTCCTCTTTGACCTGAATTGGATTGTTGCAGGTTTCTGTGCCGAGTCAAGAAGCCCCCACTTCCAGCCTCATTCCAGTACACAAACCTCTTTCCTACCACAGAAACCACACTTTCTTCCAAAATTTATAATTACATTTTTAAGGAAAAGTGCAAGACCAAAAGTTCTCCTCCTGAATAAATATTCTCAAAGAGTCAGTGCTTGGATCTAGATCTTTGGTCCCATGCCCTGTGAAAACTGGGTCCAGTTGTGAGTGTCAGATGAATTTTCCCAGGTTTTGGCGATGGTTGGTGGCTGGCAAAGCCTTGTGGACGGCAGACTTCTGGTTCTGGATTTCACACACTGGCTTTGTTCTGAATCTGAACAAAATGCCCAAATTTTGAAATGCTGCATAAAAATTTCACTTTGACTCATGACATTTAGATTAGAGTATATAATAAGGAAAATAAAAACAAGATTTATTTCAAAATAGAATTGGAAATGCATCCTCCCTTCCTAAATACTGAAATGGGATGTCCTCCCTACATTTTCATCTGCAAAAAATTTTCATTAATTCCAGAGGATTTTTCAAAGTGCTCTCATAAAACTGAGGAAGAAACTGTGACAGGGTGGAGATCTTTGAGAAATGGTGTTGAGATTTTTAATGCCTTGCATGTGTATGGTTCCTGGGCACACACTGTCATCATGCAGTATATCATGACAAACAGGATCAAGTATCACCTTAGCCTTGGTGTTCTGTAGACATAACTGAGCTAGCTTTAAATTAGCTAATGTGACCTCCACTAGCACCGCAGTTATGGTAAAATTATGGTCCCCATGAACCTAAGGAAATAGGAAGGTTGTTTGCCCAAAACAAGCCCTCTTGTGCCTTGGCTTCACAGTTTAAAGGTAATACAGGTTTGGCTACAACAGCTGGAGTCACTGGGTTGATTTCTACAGGGCCTGAGCTGCTGGGGAGGAACAGTTGTGCCCTGTGCTCTCGCTGTCCCTAGCCAGCCTGAACAACATAGAGGGGATTTCAGCTGGCATTTGCAGTCAGCGGGAGCGGTGCATAAGCAAGCACCACATTTCGTCCTGGTCTGAGCGAATATCCCTGCACAACCAGAACTACGCTGCCTCTTACACAACAGGAGCCCTGGGACATGAAGGGTAGTGCCAGTAGCAGGAACTCTCCGGCATGCAGCTTGGGGCTGTGACCTGGGACAGTGTGCTATACTCAGCACTGGTTCTTGTTAAGGGACAGCTGAAAGGACCAAGCTGCTACATGGGCATTTGAGGTAAACATTCGGTTTCAATCTAGAAGGCCCATCAAGCAAGCACAACTATAGCATGCCCTTCTCCACAGCCAGGGACACGTGCTCCCACACACCCCTGTCTAAGCAGCAAATGACCGTATGAATTTACATATCAACCACTGCCCATGATGTATTGGTTAGGGCATCTGCGTATGCTTCTGAAGTGGAGCTTGAGGCTCAGACTTCCACAGAAGTCTGTCACCAGTTGGCCTATCTGTAGGGGTCACATGGGCAGAAAGTTAGGGGCAGACTAATGTGAATACTGGTCCAGATAGACAGCCAAAATCATGCACAAATACATGTATGTGTCCAGCAGGACTGTTCAGTATATCCACTCAAAGAAAGCAGGGCTGCTTAGACTCCCAAAACCACTTCCCAGTGACTCCTCACTGTTACAGGGTTCTTCCTTCCTTCCTTCTCGCACAGCCCACCTCTAAATGGCTCTGATAATTTTCTAAGTTTTGAAATGTACTCTGAAGGTCCATTAGATTAAATTTTTATAGACCAAGGAAAAGAAGCAGTAGAGATATGTCAACAGACATCTCTGAAAGCATCCACTGAAGCATGGCTGGAAACAAAATACAGACAGAAGTAGAAAAAGACGGAAGCTGATAGAGTCAGGACAGAGATGATCACGAGAGTGGATGTGGAGGGAGGACAGAAAGATCTGGTTCACAGGAGAAGCTGTGGAAATGTGGTCCTTACTAACTGAGAAAAACTCTCAAAGGGGCTGGCTACGAATCCTGGCCGCGCCTTAGACTGTGGCCAACTCATTCCTACAAACTGCTCATGTATCCACACGACAAAACTCCACTGCTGAGTCAAGAGCAGTTCATAGACTTTCACTGGTAGATACTAAGTATGGGACATGCTCACTCAAGCTGGACATTTTGCAGAGACTGCAAGGTAGGGGTGCCTTCCCTCGACCTAGTCCACATCACTGGCAGAAGGAAAAAACCAGCTCAGAAAGCACCACAGACACAAGAAGCTTGGTGACTGTTTTAAATACATCAGTCTCACAATACCTTACAAAGGAGGGTATTTCTTATTTTACAGATTATGAAACAGAGCTGCTGAGGGACCAAGTGTCTTGGCTAAAGATGAGTGAGCAAAAATGGGGAGTAAAGTGGCCCTCCTGATTTCCAGCCCACTGCCTAGGCAGCCAGAGGGAACTAGCTTGAATATTATAAATGTTGCTGAGGAATGAGATGACACCATCTGAAAAGGTTTTTCCCTAATTTGCATAATAATAAATACATTTATAAGTGGAATTAACTGGCAGGTATTTTTTTCATCTGTTTGTTTTAATTATTTCAAACTGTAGTGTTTGTAAATGTGATCGACACTATAAACCTTTATTTAGACTGTGCTTTGAATAAATGTATCGACATTAAAATTAGTCACCATAACCTACAAAACACAGGATGGGTTTGGTTATGAATGTTACAAGTGCTATATTAAGCTTCCAAACAGAATGAATTTCGTGCTCTAGGAGACCTTGAGAAATTGTGTATTTCTAACATAGAATGGCATACACAACTTGGAACCGTTTTTTGCAATAGCTTTAATTTCTGAGAATTGGATTTTCTTATTGCAGCCAGTTTAAGGACATGCTGGGAGACAGAAGACCATAAGTTAAATTCCAAATATTGCATGTGTGAACTCTGCCACAGTAAGAGAGATTTTCAGTAGTACAACTGAAAATTTGGCATCTCACTCCTTTCAACTGTCACTGGGAGTTGGATGCCTTTTTTGTTGTTTTTCAGCATCCAAAAAAAGCCTATATGTAATTATGTATTTTTATGGAAAGGACAGAGCTTGATTTCTAAATACCTGCTAACTCATACAGTATCCCAAATCCATAGGATATAAATTGTTCCAGAGGGAGTTCAGTTTATTACCTTTTTCTTCTGTGATTCTACTTCTGATCGAGACCAAAAATCAAGATGATGTTCTCTTAAGATTATAGTTTTCTATATTGATCCTGCCTTTGTTATCTCAATGGCTTATTTGTTAGGCAGAAAAGATAGGAGTAGGCATACATCATTGTAGAATACAGGAAAATTCACTGAGATTGATGCATAAGCAAAGGACAAGCGCATTAACAAATCTAGCTGTCCGAAAGTCAGGGCTAATGTTAACCAAGAAGCACATTACTGTGATTCCATCAGAATGTTCTTTTATTTATTTAACTTTCCCATTTTCATTTTTTATTTGGGTAAGATAATTGCCTGTGATAAGCTCTCTCTGTGTAGGTTGGAAGCATGCAGAAAGCCAGCCTTTAGACCGGAATATTTACGCTAAGCCTAAGCATTAATGATGTGTAATGGCCAGACCATATTTGCATATTGAAATGATCTCAATTAAAATCCTTTATCACACAACTTCAAAGAGAGAACCTCTCAAACTGCAATATATTTTTCCATGAAGCACAGCCTATTAGGGATGTAATGTGTTTATCTGCATTTCTAAAGACAATTATTTTAGTGCTGATTTCATAAGTAATAAAAGATACATTTCTTTCTTTAGGCTCCGTACCACAAAATTCTTTTATATTCTTTCTTTATAATGCACTTACTGAGCCCTGAACTTCTTTGAAGGACAAAACCATAAAATAGTCCACATAACTTGAACTAAATAATGCCTTGCCCTTCGATATTGTTTCTCATCCTGAGAATCTAAGTACATTACAAAGATTTACAATGTCTAAAAGAGATAAGAGACTTATAGGGCTCTCTTCACCCACCACTGGAAGAAAATCATCTCTGAGCAGGCACACAAAAACTTTTTATGGCAGCTTGGAACAGAATGCACGTGGAGAGTCTTTGCAAGAAGCAATGAAGTAACCTTTGTAAAGAGGGTAAACTGCTTAAAAAAAAGAAAAAAGATAATTCACCAATTTATTTTTTCCATTTCTTGATAGATTTCTGTTTATTGAAAAAATCTCCAACCACATGCAAATTTTTAGAAAATGCATTTAAAATCTTGTGTTTTAAAACGCTCTATGTACCTTTAAAAGGGAGGATTGTCATAATTTTTCTAAGGAATTTCGGTTATTTTCACAACATTTAAGAAGATCCATTTGTTAAAATAAAGACAGCAGCTGGAAAACACAGCATTTCATTTATTAACAGAAAGACCCAGAGGTAATGAATGAATAAATGGGGGAACAATATGCCATTTAACGTATTAGAGTCAAAGTTAACACATACTAACCATTGGAAGACTGGGTTCTGATAACATAGATTATTTTCTGTCTTGTAGCTGGGATCTATCATTGAAAACCTGTGTGGCAAGTATTTTCTTGATATTTGGTTCTTTATTGTTTTCTAAAGCCACATGAGTCATTATCAGCTAGGTCCTGGACAAGAACTGCACACTCATAAAAATAACCATAAGTTCCAAAGATACAAAAATTTCAGCACTAAGATTTTATACCCAGAATTTCTCAAGGGAACTAATGCCACCTGCAACTCAGACATCCCGCAAGAGGAAAGGAATGATACAGTACAGTGATATGAGTGACCTACCACCCACTGCAAATAAAAAATAGCCAAAGAGGCCTATTTCCTCAAATCTAATACAACATTTTCTCACGCTGTAAGGAGTGACAATCCTGGAGTCACCTATTAGGGATAAACTCCCTCAAATTATCTCATATATATCACAAGATGCAGTGTACACAGGGAAGCAGCTGCCACATATCAGCTGCTCTGGGGTAATCACCAGTGTATATTCTCACGGTAACGGTGAGGACACTTCCTCATCCTTCAATTCAGAGTAAAACTACCTTGCATTTATGACCAGGTGAGAGTATAGAGAGCCTAGTTACCAGACAGCCACTGATTTACAATTGCTTGCTCCCTTGTGTATGTACTCTTGCTCCTCAGCAAATACAAAGTAAGTTGAATTAGCTCACCTTGAACTTAAAACATTTTCATTATTTGAAATCATTTGTTATCTCTTATGCCAAGGGTCTTTCACTAAACAAGAAAATGAAAGCTATTAAAACAAATCATTTGTTGTTGCAAGAAAGTGCAGGCAAGGGTTTGTTTTTATTTAAGTTATGAGAGAGAAAGATTTGTAAGAATTAAAATAAAAAAGAAAAGAAAAATGTTAGTTTTAAAATACAAAGTCATAGATGCTGCCCTATAGTGTGGTTATGGCACTATAGTCTTCAGCTAGTGTTTTGACTATGAAATTTGAAGTCATGGAGCCCAACAGAAAATCAAAGAAGACAGTATAATTGAATCAAACCAAAAATACTAGATGAGATTTATTGTAACTTCCCTCTTGAACCAAATGTGAGGATTTATGGGATCAGCCTATATTTACCCATTGAAAAGGGTAAATGTGATTGACTTTGAAGAGTCTATAGTCTGAAGTGTATTTATCCAAAGAATTTATTTTAATACTAAATAGTATTAATATACTATATACTCTATGGTATATTTAGTACTGTTATTACCTAGTATCAGTGGGTAGCATTAGTACCTAGCATTTAGCACCACTAGTGCCTAGCATTAGTATTAGTACTAGGTACTAATAGTACTAAATAGTAGCAATAGCACTAAATATTTGTACTAATAGTAGTAATATTTATCTGTTACACAGCTGAACACACCAGAAGACAATCAAGAGTAGCCTGCAAAGCATTTGTCATCAGAATCCTGCTGCTGAAACAGAAATAGAGACACCAGTGTCAGTGAATTTGGGGGGTGAGTACAAATTTGTCCATATTTTCTAACACACATTCATAGCATTTCCAGTGAGCTCTTTAGAACTATTTATTCTTATACAGATAACCAGCCTTCCATTACTAGTATTGGGCTAGCAAAAAATCTCCTTCAGCTGAGCTAGAACACCAAGTTAGCACTCGTATTTCGGCAGGTGCAACATTCCCCTCGGGAAATAAGAGCGGTAAGAAGGGCAACTGAAGGAAGAAATTCAAAGGCATTTGCAGCAGAATAACAACATCCCATTTAGCTTAATGTTTCTCATTTTATTTGGAAGCTCGAAACATGTTACCATCATTCATGCTTTGCTGTAATTGGACAGAGTGATTAGAACACCTTTTTATATTAAATGCACATTTTCCTTTCAATAATATCCATGCTAAATGAGAAGAATACTATTCAGCCAGTCAGCTGGGTTTGGAGCAATGATCTATTTTACCACTCATTTTTAAAGCTTTTCCTAATCTGTGGTTTTGTAGAGAAACTGTATATGACGACTGTCAATATACACTGGCTTAGAAAGGAGAAGAAACAGAAGAGAAGCTCTTCAGAAATATAGAGGATCCTGTAAGGAGAAGAATCAATTACTGCCAAATAAGCTTTCTGAAAGTTTATCATTCAAAACAAGAGGTCACAAAGACTGACATTGACAAGGGAACGACTGCAAAAAGCACTACAAGGAATTCAGACAGAATATCCTTCTGCAAAGGACTGTCATTGCACAGAATAAAATGGTCTTTGCTGAAGTCAGATGTAAACTGTGAACATCAGTTCAAGAGGGAGCTGAGCATGTTTGGAGCAGGGAGTGAATGTAGCCATGCGGTGATAAGAGAGAGAATTGTGCATAAGATGGTGAGCTACCATACCTAGTGATTTGTATTTTCTGTTGCCAGAGGCAAGGTTTTGATGGACCATGTGCTTTTCTCTGGGCTATTATTACTTGTATGTCTCTAAAAAGTGCCCTCTGCTATCATAGCAGCCACAATAATAAAATGTAAGTTAATAATACTATTTATCCTGTAACCATCACTCATGTTTACTGTTCAGTCACTTCTTTTTCCCTTCCCACTATACCTCCCCCCTATTTGCATTTGAAGGTTAAAATCTCAACAAAAGCTATTTAGAGTACAGGTCTTTTTCAGCTCACACTGTCCCAATACTGCTCTGTTGCCACATGCACAATGCATATACACATACATAGACACATGTGTGCCCAGATACTATCTTGAGATCTTTCTCTTCTTATCTTCCCTATGTACCCAAAACTGTGTTTGAAATTACTGTGCAAGACAGGACCATGAGTCTCTCCATGTTTTGCCTGTAAAGGGGCATGCCTTTCAGATTCCTAGTCAACCAACAGTTGCCAAAACAATGAAACTCAACTGGCAAAGCCATGACCTCTCTCGGATGCTTAAGCCACCTTTGCCCGAGCTGCATCTAAACTGGGATGTTCCTAGTATCTCCAAGTGGAGTCACAGTGATTTGGAAAAGGAGTTTAACTGAAGACACAAGCTGAAGTCCATTCCAGCCTGAGAAACTGGCCCACCACAACTCTTACATGTGCCCAATGTTTCCTCCATCCTCCAGGGGCAAGAAGGAATGGCTGAATGCAAACCAGAGAAACAACACCACTGGGTCTTGCGGGTATACTAACAGTATGATGGTGCTGAATCACACCACTTTCAATACAGTGAGCATACGTGTAATACCGATTTGTCAAAAAAATAGGATACGCAGAGAAAGTCAGCAACTTTTTCAATTATATAAACTATATAAAACAGGTGACTGACTCCAAACAGAACCCAGAAAAGTTGACTACCAGGTTTTGTATTTATATAGAAAATAAACCCTCTTCTTAAATGGTCTGTTTGCCTTTACATTACTATTCTTTAGTCCCAACCAAAATAAACCTTACTGAGCCAGACACAGTCCTCTACAGGCAGCTGATACAGCCAGGCAGACAAAGGATGGAAGGGGAGCACAGAGGTGAAGTCACACATCCATGTCCACCCAAACTCAGCACCAAGGCACAGCAGCCTTGGTCCCAGCTAGAATTAGGCCTTTTCCATTTCACACCATTCAGGAAACAAAACCTGCAGCTTCATTTCAGTCAACACAGCAACATCAGTAGTCATCTAAAGAGAAGGCAACTGCCTCCCATCTGGTTTTGATATGAAATCTGCTGGGTAGACTACCTATATTTCATGCTGGGTCTAGAACCACCACGCGTATCTGAGGCACACGCTGAGGGCTACAGTCACCCTGGGCTCCCTCTTGCCAATGTCTCCACAAGGGCAGAGACAGGAACCTCTAGGGAGCAATTTAAACTACATAAAATCTCAACTGCTCCCTGAGATGATCATTGCCCTTCACTGACTAAGGAGGAAAACCAGGTATCTGTCCCCTTAATGGATGCATTTAGGTACCTTCTCTTAGATAGGACGCACCTGGGCCTATCTGAGAATATCTTTGACTAGACATACACAAAATGGATTAAGGTGCTTTGCTTATGATAGCATAGGATAGGCTAGGAAAAAAGCCATAAATGCATTGTCACACACTGATAGTACCAATTCTCTGCATTTCTACCGCAGCCTCCTTCCAACGATCATAAAGCACTTTACAGAACCAGAAGCCTTGTCTATATAGCAGAAATACATCATCTAGGAACCACTTCGGCCTACTTAGTGCACTTGTAAGACATCTTCTAACCATGAACACAAGTGCGAAACCACTTCACGCTTCATTTCCCTTAACATCTCAGGCTCAGCTTGCATTGAGTGTTCACACCCCTGCACTAACCCCCTTTAAAATCACACTTTAAACACACTTTTGTCCTGAAGAGTTTACAGTCTCCCTAGGAAAGGTAGGATAATCATTGCTTGTATTCTGCAGAAGGGGAACTGAGGCCCAGGAAGTATTTATCATACTGTTCATACTCAGTACTAAGAGTTGTTTCTCCACCAAAGCATAGAACTATCAAGATCCCATAACTTAAACGGAGACTGAGCAAGACAATTTAGAGGCATTGGTTTTTCATAGGGACGTGGCTTTTGGCAAGAATGATGGCAACTAACACTGGCCAGGAGCTACACAGAGCCCACCACTGAAATTTAGTTGGTGCCTGGGAATGATGGCCAGGCAGCAGGTCAACAACACAGGGGCTGTTGGTTGTGTATGCCGAGGGTAAGAAGGTGCTGGCCTATGCTGTTAGGACTTACTAAGTTATATACAGCACCATGCAGCTGAGTTAGTTGTTTTAACTAGCCCCTGAAAGTAGCTGTCAAATACACAAAAAATTACCTTCTGCAGGCTAATCAAGGTCACATTGGTAGTCTCTGTTCATCAGGAAAGGAAACCACACCTCCTGAGCCTCAGTTTAGTGCTCCTTCCTTAAGTGTATTTGCCAAAATCTCCATACATTTGTAAGTGTGTATATACTGTACATAAGAGTACAGCCTCTGGGCTCCATGTATATACCAAGGATCTTGGGAAGCATGACTTGAAGATCCCAGTTGTAATGACACCAACAATAGATCCACAACAAAACCACAGTGGTTCAACAGATAATTTTACATGACCAGCATAGCTGCACTACATTCTCCAATCTCAGTGCTGCAGAAAAGAGAGTTTCTGCACTGAAATCCAGGCCTAAGATCGTGCGCATCTCTGAAAAATATCCTAGTATTTCTAATTCTGTCGATGGGAAGACTGAGGGGCAATGACACGAAGTGAGCTGTACAATGACAAACTGACATTGCTTCTGAGCACAGATGTAATATCAAGGGACCTGAATCTGACAACATTTACATGAGTGAAAGCGAAAGTCTGTAGCCAAGCATCGAGGAATGATAACAGCATCAAGTCCAAGTCTCTTAGGGCTGGAACCATATAGGTATTGAAGCTATCACCTCTGCTAGCCCTTTGGATCATGGCACCAAAACCTAGACTGCCTCTTCCCTATCTAGAACATCTATTCTAGGTGTACATGGAGTCCCTCACAGACACAACAGAGAATTTTCTCCTACAGACACATTTATAACACGTTAAACTGGAGCACTGCTGATTAACAGCAGGACTGCAAAGATGCCTGCACCTCCACCCAACTGAACGGACCAGGATTTTTTTCAGAATACGCAAGTGAAGCCTCTTCCCCATTCAAGGAATCACACATTAAACACACACATCCTTTCCCAACACACAGAACCTATCTATCTTTCACTGCTGGCTTACTAGCACTCACACAAACAGGCAAGATGGTAGCAGGGACAGAAAAGGATTTAGCACACAGGTTTGTTTTTCTGAAATGGTATTATGGGAAGATCGGTTGGGACAGGAAAAACAGGAAATCAAATATTGAGGAAATAAATGAACTGTAAAAACACCTATTGTTGTATCAGTATTTTGAATTGAAGAGTTCTTTGTGTCCTTTAAGGAAGGTTTTCTGTCGCAGTGGGAACTATACTCTCCCTTAAGAACCCCGTGCAGAAAGAAACTTCCTATAAGAGAGTCCAATGGGTTTCCCCATGAGAAGATAAGGGCTCTTCACTTCTACGTTATTGAAAGAAAAACAGCTGTTGTCAATCCTTTAACACTCCTGTAATTAGTTAAAATGCAGGAATTCATCTTCAGTAATGTCTTGTTCTCCTTTAGGCAAATTTATTTCCCTCTTCCACTCTTCCTCTTAAACCAAGATTCACTTCATTCGTTCAACAGATAGAGCTGAAACCAAACCCCAATTCCAAACACATTCAGGAACTAAGAAAATTCCAGCCCGTGCCAGCTTTAAAGGCTAATTCTGAAAGACATTAAGCAGTCTTACAGCAGTCACAGAACACAAGGTCCTTTTGAAAAAAAATTCCCTTTCCCTTCATCTGTGCTTATTAGAGCTCTAGAGACTCAAATGAAAGTATTACTGCACCTGCAGCTTGTCAAAGAAACACACCCTTCTTCACACTGCTATCAAAACCAGGCCAACAACAAAAAAGAAGTAAAATTTCGTCTTGAAAACAATGAGGCTACAGGTGTGAGGGAGGTCATAATCCAAAGACAGTGCAGTTCACAAGTGAAAATGGGGACAGAACTCAGCCTGAGTTCTTTATGGCGATGGTAGACGAGGGCTGGCTTTAAATTCCTAGGCAGAATTTTGCAAAACTGAGGTCTGACAAAACCCCAAATCCGGTGTCTTTTTATTCATAAACTAAGTAAATTTGCTCTGGAAAGCATAAAGATACAAACATAGAGGGCTGCAGTGCCATTTTAAGAGTCCAATTTTCAGTAGAATGGCTCATGAAGAACTATATTAAACAAACTTTTTTTTTTCTGTGTTAGGATATCGTTAATGCTCCTTTGTTTTATTAGCATGGAGGAATATTCCCAGTATGTATGCCGGACTGGGATTCCATACACTTCCATTTCATCTTTATCTGAAAATGCTTTTTTTGCTGAGTGTGAGTCCTACAGATAGGAGAGGGTAGAACCACAATACAGTGCTCTTTAAACACTGCATGCTTTTTTTTTTTCTAAATATGCCATTACTTCTAAGTGTTACAGCTTTCTTTGTAAAGACATTTACACTAGAAAGCTAAGAGTACTTTACAGCACCCTGCAAATTTCCATAAATAACAATTGGCCATGAGAGTTTCTTTTCACCTATTCCATAGAGGGGGGGACTTCCAGAGAAGAGCCAGAAAAGGTGGAGATCGCTTTAAAATGCTTCTCTCCATCATTTCCAATACCCCGCCTAATTCAGCTAGGCCAAAATCTCACTTGAAGTGAGCTGAAGTAGAAGCTTTTTGTGTGTGTATGGAACCGCATCCAGCTGGGAGAGCAGTTAAACGCTTGCCCATCCCCTTAACTCTGGGCATGTTAAATTCAAGACGAAGAGAGCTGTTTTGACGTTCTTGGCTGGAAATCATTCTCCACACCTATACTTTAATGCATCTACTGTACGTGGTAGTTTGGCTGCTTTCTCTCACTACCATCTGTTCTGATGGCACGGTGCCTGCTCACAAGTTGAATGATATATAGGTGCCAAGCAACAATGCGTTTTGATGGGCAGACTGCACAACACTGCAATTGTCATCTCTTGTGCATGAAGGCCACACTCTGTGCCAGCAATGAAACATTGGCACTTCGTACCTCCATACACTTGTTCACACCTGTTGACACTTATGTGCCAAAAAAGGAATACTTGAACAAGGGAGTTTGCAGGCTCTCTTAACTCCCCACTAGGAATTAGCATTACCTGGAAGTATATTCAGCCCCTGGCTCAATCATCATCCTGTGCCTCAAACAGACACTGGGTCACAGCCTGGAATATTTCTGTGGGTCTTCACCTTAATATTTTCCTGGATCTGTATGTCCAAAGGGAAGAAGAAACTATCTGCTCATTCAGATGAAAACTGACTGGACCAGACAAGTCTCTTCGCTTCCATGGTCCCATCCAGACATTTAAGTGCAAGCCTATGCAAACCTTGTGTTTTTCTCATACCCCAGCTAAGGGCCCAATTTTAACATTTATTTCACAAGGTCTTCCACAAGCACACCCAAGCTTGCCACAGGTTCATGCCAGCATCGCTTCTCCTTTCCACATTTCCACAGTCAGGTGGATCACCACCCCAAACCTCACCTATAGACTATGGTTTTTTAGAGTTCAGATCAGTCCCTCTTCACTAGTAAGATTTAACCACATGCACCTATCATTCAGCTCCATGAGTAAAGCTTATTCTTGTGGCTTCTGAAGTAGCAATGATTTATATTGATGGAAAAGAATGTGAAGAAAGGAAGTTAATGTAAAATATCACAGATTAGTTTAATGTGCTTTAAAAAGCAGTATGTTTGGGAGAAGGGAGGGTTTCCAAACCCTGCATTGGGTGTGCGCAGAAATTCAGTGATTTAGGAAGGAAAAAACTTCCACACGCTAGCTAGAGCTAAAACCCACAATTTCTTGGGGAGTGTGGAGAGACCTGGGAATGTGCAGGGACTGGACCAGAGCATTCTGCTCTCGGAAATAAAAAAAAAAAAGAATTTAAACCTTAATCTTAATCCTCGCCTTTAGCGGAACAGATAACTAAAATCAGATTTTTTGCATATCCTTGTAGCTAAGAAAACAGCTTTGCTGAGAAGATGGGGGGTAGGGGCTGGTAATGGGGCTTTGATGTAATGTCTGGCAAAAGAGACCAAGAAAAGAACAAGAGAGGCTCCCCCAGTAGCACATAGACCCATGTGTCTGCAGGTTCCAAGTGTCTTTGCTAAAGACCAGTAGGAAGCAGGAAATCAGTAGAATGTTTCCCTGTTGCAAAACCTTTGGAGAATTGGCCAGAAGAGGTGGAAATTACTTTAAAATGCTTTTCTCTCTTTCTACCATCGCATGCCTAATTCAACTTGTTCAAAATCTTATTGCAAATGGTAATTAAAGTGCAAGTTTTGTTTATGAGAAAATTAATCCAGCTGGGAATGTAGGTAACGGTTGTGCATCATCTCAGCTCAGCTTGTCAATAAAAGGTGGAGAGAGTGGAGAGCATGGAGGGAGCCTTTCCCACAATGTGTTGCTACATCTGTGTAACAACTGGATTCAGAACCCAGAGCTGGAGAATTTTCAGTGGCGACTTTTGTTAGACATTGCTTTGGATGTGGGTTTTGTCTCAGATGTACGTGCCCAAGACCATCTATACATTTTTATTAGACTACTGAGTATCATAAGATTGTAACTTTAGACTATTACAAGCCTGGCTTGTAAATACAGTTGGAGAGGCTGAAAGGCTGTAGAGGCCCCCTCCAGCCTCCATCGTGGTTATATGCACTTGGTCAGAGGCAGCAGATCTGTTAAAGACATCAGCCTCTGCTCTGCAAGAATAGAGCCAGTAGCTTCTCGTTTCCCTGAGCAGGGCTTAGGCTACTTGGGGGCTAACCACCCAAGTCTTGTATACCTTATGTGCATACTTAGTAGGAAATGAGAGAGATGCAATCATGTGAGTTACTGCATATTTGCTGCCAGCCACTACCAGGTAGCTGCTATTTCATTTCTATGAAATATCATAACTATGTAAATAACTCAAGTAATAATTGTAAATGGATGACTGTACTAAGGGAGGTGGGGGCAGGAGCCATAACTGCGCAGCTGCTATGGCTGTGAAAATTCAACCTTAAGCAGCCTAAACATTCATTTTACAGTGTACACCACTGATTACTTAATTACATCTAAAATATAAGTCAGACTCACTAAAAACCCCAGGGAGTAAATTACAAACAGCTATGAAGCAATGTGCATGCATACACCCTACTTTGACTTTAAAAAATTATTGTTTTCCAATGGGTATGAAGGATTTTTCTATTTCTGTTCTGCAAAACATCATTATGTTACAAACAGGTAAATATTTCTAAGTAATATTAGATGTGCGTGGGAGCATCCATCTTCAGCCTTTCACTGTGGACTCTCACTAAAGGTTCTTATCTTTATGTATATTTGAACAAGAAGATCTACATATGCTTGATCTCGGTATGAACCTCTGTATGACCTGATTTTGTTGCCATGGCCACCAATTAGACCAGCCTTGTTGACTGCAGAACAACAGTCAAAGCATCTCTATTAAGTTCTGAAAAAGAATGTCATATTTTATCAGCACACTACAACAGCTTATCCTTGTGGTAGTGTTTGTTTCTTCCATTAGCTCTATATTTAAGCATTTGGCTTAAAAGACAGGGAAAAGGGCGGGGGAGGAGGGGAGAAGCAATGGCTACATCACTAGCCAGAAGCGCAATTTTTTTTACTTTTTTAGTATCTGCTTTTATTTTCCAGGTTTTCTCCTCTAGGAATATAGAAGACAGACAAAGGCTGTGGTAGCATCCTTGGTTCATGAGAACATTGAGATGAGCATAAAATCTTTCCTGCAGTTGCACCTTCGAGTATCCTATCAGCATTTTCCCAAATACAGTTTTTTAAAACATTCTCCTTTCCAATTTGTGACAAACCAGTAGAGAGTTGCCTCAAAACCTCACTTGGCAAACACTGCTTGTTAATCTACCTTTGCCCAGCAGTAGGTGTGTGTAAAGATACTGAATACTGTCACATGTACAGGAAAGACAGTTCAATGCCATCAATATTATATTTTGTTAATGCCTACCTGAAAAAAAAAAAAGGCAACCAACTTGTAATGTACTCAGTTTACATCAAAACGACTAGAGGCTGGAGGACAGCAGAGTTCCATGACAAAATCTTTTATTTCTCAGGCTTCCTCTTTAGAAAATAATTTTCTTAGCATTGTTTTCATAAAAGCTTTCAAATGCCCTAAAATAATGCAGAGAAATTGGCTTTTATTTTGAACAGGATTTCTCAATATGTACTGCATCTCTTGGCATATCTATTATATTAACTCAAGCCTTAATGATACAATGGTTAAAAACAGAGTACAGATGTGTATAAATGAAAAATGTAATAGATTTCCCTCTTAATGTAATAGAATTGGCACGAGGTATTGGAAACAGGAGTGAAAGTAGTCACTCAAGCATTGTGTTTGCATGTTATTTAAATACAAGTGGTTGAGGTATAAGTACCTCTAAGTACACCTGAAAGAGATGGTGCCTTGTAATCATTGTTTCAGCAATTGACAGTTGTTTACACAACAGCAGCACATTCTCTACTGATTTGAATAATAAACATGTTTAAACACCAGCTGGATAATAGAAGGATAATTGAAACATAGTTTAAAGCTCTGATTTACAGGCATTGTGGCAACACTTTTATTTGTGGTACAATGCTATACTTCTGTGCAGCCTCTTGAAAAAATTAAATAGGCATTGTTTCAAACAACTTTGGGATATATTTAACTCGATTAATCTATCATGCATTTGTGTGCCTACACAGACAGACAGACAGAACAAAGAACACACCATCAAAACTTCAAAAAGGCTTATGTTGGTGACTGCATGCTGCTTGTCCTGCTTAGTTTCGTTATGCGTTGACTGGGCCCTTACCTTGTGCGTATACTTCCCAAGCGTGAACGGTAGTGCTTACAAAGTTTATAAAGCCCACAAACTGCAAGAACCCAGAGGGCTGCATAGTAAAATCGCTGAGTAAATCAGAGACAAAACAGGTAGAGAGAAGCAGTCCTACTTCAGTCATTACATGTGACAGAACGTGCACAACAAAGGGACCATAAAAATGCCGTGAGATTTGAGGTGCTACCCACATCTCCTCCTTTCTGGTCTACACCAGAATTTGAACCGCTACGAGGGCAGTGTTGACTGCAAACACGGAGAAACAACAACAGTTCGGGCCTGTTTTCTAAAATGAAAAGTCAAAGAGAAGCTGAGGCAGTCCTACCTAAAATGTACCTCTGTACTGTTCTTTTTCTTAAAAATATCTCTGCAAATACTTTCTTAATGCCAAATCTACCAGCTGAGAAGCCTAAATATGCACTGCAGATTGCCATGAGACCACATACTTTTTTAATTCCCAAGCATTAGGTAATCCGAGGCAGTCTAGCTTTTATTTTTCATCCTATTTCTGATCTCTTACCCCAGTTTTGAACCTCAATCTACTGACAAGTATGGCGGTATGGACAGTTTCCACACATGCACTTAGGTCCAGTTCTCTGACTCTGTCTGACATTTCACTCAAATACTGTGGGACTGCTTGATCCCAGCCTGTACAAAACGTACAACTTACTCAAGAAGATTACAGATATCACAACTGGCTTCTTTTACATATGAAGCCCTGTCAGTTCCTGCTGACTGACCCCTAAGTTAAAGGCTTTCAAGAATCACATCAGCTCAGACCCTAACTGGGAAAAGCCTCAAAAGAAAGACCTTACAGTAGCCCCTGTTTTCAAGTCCTTCACTCTTTACAGGATACTCTGTGAATCAGGTATCAGGTACAGACAGGAACACAGAGAGATACAAGTCACTGCCTGCAGGAGTTGATTATGTTTTGGATATATAAATATGATAGGCAAGACAACTTGTGTCAACTTTTAGGAAATACGTCTGACACTTCCATTGGAAATTTGTTTTCATTGTACTTATAACAACATCACCAAAATTAAAAAAATCAGCATGAGATTTTCCATGTCTAAAATTACTTTTTTTTATTATTATTTCTGCCTTGGTGTTTTTATTTTTTCTAATGTTCTTAAGACAGTGTGTGCTGGTTTTGGCTGGGATAGGTTAATTTTCTTTACAGTACCTAGTATAGGGCTATGTTTTGGATTTGTGCTGAAAACTGTGTTGATAACACAGGGATGTTTTAGTTGTTGCTAAGTAGAGCTTATACTAAATCAAGGACTTTTCAGCTTCCCATGCTCTGCCAGGTGCAGAAGAAGCTGGAAGGGGACACAGCTGGGACAGCTGACCCCAACTGACCAAAGGGACATTCCATACCATATGGCGTCATGCTCAGCACATAAAGCTGGGGAAGAAGAAGGAAGGGGGGGACATTTGGAGTGATGGCATTTGTCTTCCCAAGTAACCATTACGCGTGATGGAGCCCTGCTTTCCTGGAGATGGCTGAACACCTGCCTGCCCATGGGAAGGAGTGAAGGAATTCCTTGCTTTGCTTTGCCTGCGTGTGCGGCTTTTGCTTTCCCTATTAAACTGTCCCTACCTCAACCCACGAGTTTCCTCACTTTTACTCTTCTGATTCTCTCCCCCATCCCACTGCAGGGGAGTGAGCAAGCAGCTGTGTGGAGATTAGTTGCCAGCTGGGGTTAAACCACAACACAGTGGCTCTCCAGAGCCACTATTTAAAAAATGGCCCATTATTTTCCTTACCACTTCTCCATTGATTTTACCTAGTTATTGACTGAAAAACCAGGGCAGGGAGGGGACACCAGGCTTGTGTGTTCATGTCACCTGTGTTGCTAAACAGATGCTGCTGCCTTTCATTCCAGATGGAGCTTGTTCAGGGCATGTGACTTCATTCCTAGATATCCCAACTTGTACTTCTTATTAACTCGCAGAAAGCTCAAAAAACTGAGATCTTCCAGGGCAAGTCCAATAAGACCGTATCCCTACGTATATCAGTTTCACGGTATTAAAATTTTGAAGAGATGGGAAACAAAGCATGAAAAAGAAAGATATTTCATAACAAATCCTGAAACTTAAAGCAGTGGAAAGTCTTTTCTTTAATTATATTGATATGTCTATAGCCGAACTTTTGTTACTATAAAAGGTAAAAATATACAGGACTGACAAATAAACCACAAATACTATTAAACCTGACAACAGTTCAAGAAACGCTCTGCCCCAGGTATACAAACCTACTCACTTGCTTACTTTGGGGTCTCTCATGTGTGCAGTATGTCTGTAGATGTGACCAGACCTTCCCTAGAAATAGTCTGTTAGCTATGCCAAGGTATGCACAAACATACACACATATGCTCCAGCAAACTTGACATGGATCAGTCTGAAAAAGAGTAGGATCCAGATGTAAAACACAGAAGAGAACAGGACATACCTTTCAGTTAATAAAAATGCAGTCCGTGGCTGCAGCTGGAAATTGTATTACATTAATTAAGAGACACTAATCTCTTTATGATACTGAGCAGAGTTCTGTACAGTGTTGCTAAATACTATGTATGCCATACATTTTTATTTCTGGAAAAAAGAATAATCACAATGAGCAAGTCCTATCACCAGATGACGGATGGATGCTCTGAGATAGTCTTGGAAGAGACATAAAAGAAGAAATGCACCACATACAGTGATATAGGAAGAGGCACAATAGCAGAGTGTGGATCAGACTTAGGGAGACCTTTATCTAAGGAACTAACAAACAGAAGCTGCACTTGATAACAACGTACAGCTGGATAAGATGCATGGAAAAAATCACCATGAGCTTCCACAAGATATGATGGGTAGACAATGGTGTGCTGTAGCTGTGGGATAGCGTTAAGCAGTTTCAGTAAGCTGCGTGTGTTATGGTTCCTGGGCCAGATTCTGGCCCCTTTGTGCTAGGTCTCAGGAGTGCCCTACAAAAGCCGGGGGATTTTCCTCCAAAAAAGGAGCATTGCCAGGTGGCCGAGTGCCAGGATGACTCACTCTGCACTACCCATTCCTTACAGGAAGACAGAAGTTCCTGAATAGGAAAGGATGAGGCAGGAGTGCACATAAATCCAGCTGCCCTGGACCCCAGAGAACAGGTCTCGCCTCGCTAGCCCTGTTTGGGATTTTGCTCTTCGAGTGCCGAGGGAAACCAGGCCAGCCTTTCCATTCCTCTCACTGGCAGAACTTCTCTATATTCCTAGACCTAGGGGCACAGAGGAAAATAAGGCCCAGGGCTGTGAAGGAAGCTATACTGATTAATTCTAGCATGCATAGAGAAAGGAGCCTATTTCAGTGGCTTTCTGAAACGCTAAAGAAACAGAATAATAAAATTCACCTTCATGTGATGAACAGCAGAAGTTCAGAGAAAAGCTGTGTTTGCAGTAGTAAGAAGTCTAATCCTAGAAAACACTCTGACTTCGAGCCACAGACCTATACTATCTGCACATGACAGAAGGCATTCACAGATGTCCTGTTTGCTTGCTTGACCTCTCTAAGTGTGCAAAACTAGTTGCTTCACCTCCCCTAGCTGTTTCAAAGCAAAGGAAAATAAATTCTTCTTCATCTAACCCACCATCAAACTGGGGGACTCCTGCAGGGGGGCAAAAGCATAAAAGGTGCAAGAAGAGATTAGATGAATTCCAGGCTGCTGATGTCAGGATTAGTGAGGGGGGCTATAAACTACACAGCTTGGATGCGATCTCCAGCTCTGGAAATTTTTTCCAGAAGCTCAGTAACAGGGGATGGTCACTGTGTGCAGCTATACATACATGTGTATATAGAAAAGTTGGCAAGGCGAAGGCTTCCCCAACCTACGTGCCTTGCACGTTATACGTTTTACTGGCATTACTGGCTCTTAGTGTGAGTCAAAGCAATGGGCTAAAGTAATCTTCAGCCTGACTCAGTATAGCACTTGCTATATTTTAATACCAGTCTAGCTGTGTTTCTTAACGCTGGATCCTCAGATGTTTACTAATTTAGAGGGAATCATCACACTGAATGAGTAGGAAAGGAGAACCTCACTACCATTTGATCTACTCCAACAAATCCGTGATGTTATTTTAAATATATTTTGCCAGACAAACACTTTGAGTCAAAACATCTTGTTTTTAAGAGTGGTTCGAGATATTAGCAACAGAGGGAAAATGACATTTCTTTATCAGCTATAATACATATAATGTGACATTCAAACACAACAAGTGCTACTCAATAGCTTGTAAGTCACAAAAGGTGAATGAAAACACTTACCTCTTTTGTTAAAAAAAAAAAAAAAAGGAGGTGGAGAATCCTCAACAGAAAGATCCACTTTGACTTAAAATATAGGGTAAGCAGCATTACAAATTTATAAGCACAAAGCCCATCTATTAAGATTCTGAACAAATAGTAAGTCTAGCTAGGAAGAAGTGTTCCCGTTAATGTATGGTTAGTTATGTCAAGGACAGTAAATGAAGCTGCCTTTCATATGCCAGATTGATCTATCTAAATTGGGGCAAGCTGTGCCACCAAAAATGCATTTTCATCATGTGTAACAGAAGATCAAATGTTAACACATACAGAAGAACAATTAATAAACAATAACTTCCCACTCCACCAGTAGCTAACTCACACATACTGTTTATGTAATATTCAGCTCAAATGAATGCTCTAGTAAACAAATGGTACATGTAAAGCTATAGAACTCCAGAGAAGCCAAAGAAAAGAGATTTGCAGTTTTTAAGATGCTTGGGTTGAAAAACTATTCCCACACAACTGTTATCAAGCAACTGCAGCTACTCCTTGAGACTGTGCTCCTATCATCTGCAAATGAAAGCCAGGCAAATTCAACTGAGGAATAAGGCGCATAATTTAACATGAGCATAAATAACTGGATGATATGGTGGATTCATCTTTTAGATCCTTCAAATGAAAACAAGATGACTTTCTGGCTCATATGTGCTAGCCAAACACAAATTTGTATGGCTCCATAAAGAAGTGACTGGATGAAATTAAATGGTTTCCTCTGATATGACAATGCACTATTTTAGGTCAGCATTCAATAAAGTGTTCAGGAATTTACTCACAGAACTATGGCTATATTTGCACTACAGAGGATGTCCCAAAGGATATCTGTCTTTGCTTGAGCTGGCCACCTGGGCATCTCTGCTTAAAGCTGTTTGAGATTTAGGAAAGACAAAACCCAGCATGTAAGTCCCTGGAGAAGCTAGGTATATTCCAAACACTCATTACTCACTCACACTGGTGATGGTGCCTACTTCTTGCCAAACAGTCTGGCGCTTACAGCATTTATCTAGGTGTGAAGTCAAAATATTGGGCCCCACTTTAGCCTGAGGCTTTTGAACTCCAAATCCCATGAGAGTGCACAGACCATGAAGCTACAGAAGACTTTGCAACTGCTGTGCAGCCAGGAATGGAAGAATGATGAGGCCAGAAATATCTGATCCTCATCTAGTGGTTAAGCTACTCAGCTAGGAGAGGAAAGGCTTAGGGCTCTCATCCTTTCCTTCTGAAAAGTTTCTGGGTTCAATTCAATAATTAGCTACCATAAATCAGAGTCTCACCCCTACAGGAGTGACCTTACCTCTGCGCCACAACGCCTGACTTCATGTATCTTCAGTTCTCAGCTGACTGGAAGTCTCATTCCAGCATGAGAGATGAAAAAAAAATTTTTTTTTTTCCCCTCTGAAAATCTCACAACTTGCTGCTTTGTACATATTCCTGGGATGTGAAAAAATGTGACCCCAAACCCCACCTAGCATGAGCAGGCTAGAACCCGTCCTTCCTCTTCATGTGCAAGTGCCACAGTCAATGGATTTTTGTGAGAAAGTGACGCTTCCTCTCATCCTAAGAGAACAGTGTTCTCTATCTGCAAAAATACTCTGAATTCCTCATTTACAGAGGTACCTGCCTGTGGTTCCGAATCTGATACCATAGTTCATAGTTCCAGACAAATCATCTCATCTGCAATTCCCACCAGCTGGCAGAGGTGTCTCAGAAGTTAGCTTGCAGGTGATTCCCTGTCTAGAATCCTAACTCTCCATCCTATACTGCTTTTGGACCCTAGGTGCTGAACTCAGCTCCACCATCACTCCTGGGACTGACCACTTTACTCTTTGAGGCTGCACATCGATGTGTGAGGATCTCCACACCTTTCTTGAATTAGAGCTGTAGTTCTTCAATGAAGACTCCAGTTGGTTGCTTTATGGGCAGAAATGCACCCCAAATTAATCAATTGTACGACCAATGCGAAAAACCTCAGGAACATCCTGTTATCCGATTTGGCCTCTTCATCATCAGTTTGACTCTTACTGATAAAAATTCTCCGTAGCCTCAAATAAAACACAAAATTTTCCCACAGCTGGATAAAATATGCCCTTCCAAGAGAACTGTCATGCCATGGTACCAGCTGCCTGAAAACAAAATGTAGGCTAGGTCAGGAGTAATATATTCATAGCAAATATACCCAGAAAGTCCGTAAGACTGTACAGACTCTTAAGCATACATTTAAGTGCTCCGCTGGGTTACAGCTTTAATTCCATATTTCATAACTACAAAAGGGTTCATTTAAAATATAGCTCAGAACAGAAATGTTAAGTGTGCGTTTTCTTTGCCCAAAGCAAAATGCACACAGACTCTGTGGAAGGCTGTTTAAATGAATAGCTCAGAAAAAGATGTATACAATGTCTACTGTAACGAGCCTACCCAAAGGTTAAATACAGCAGAAAACAGACTTAAAATAGATTGATTAACATTCACCTTGAGACCCATAGTAGTGTTAATTGCCACAGCTCCAATGAAATTCAATAGTCCTGTTCTAGTTTGCATCAGACAGTGATCTTGTCCATAACAGAAGATATTTCCCTGTGTACTTCAGACAAATGCATTGTGTATTTAAATGGAGATGTCTAAAAGGAATATTACGAAAAGATAAATTAGCTTTGCATTCTGGCAGTCTCTGGGATAATGTTTCTGATGATCTGCTGAGAAAATAAAAGTGGAATGTTACTATTCCCAGCAATTATTCATCTACTGAGCCAGAACTTACTTTCCCGGAGCTGGTTCTCGGGATTCCTAATGTGGTTTCCTCTTGTTTATACCACCAGGGGAAATTTGGGTTGCAAAAATCAACAGGAAAATTAGTATAATCTCTGGTGTTTTCACAAGCATCACAAGCAGCAAATGCAGCTGTGCCTACTGAAGGCTGTGAAGCACCGAGTGTAAACTGTTGCAGCTTGCACAAGGCCTGCCTAGGCTGGACCTATGGCACAGGTCGCAGCATAAAGCACCATCAGTGCTAGACTGTGGCTTTGTGTCATCAAAGTCCAGGACTAAGGTTTCGTCTGGGTGAGCTGAAGAGTGAACTTGTTCACTTGAGAAATTTGCAGACTTCCAAGTGACCATTATTAGTGTTTGTGTACCTTCACATAGACATTTCTAATCGAGCTGCACAAAGGGAGTATCAATTTCAGGGGTGAAGTGAGGGTAAACTGAGAGCATGAGTGAACTGACAGAACAAATATGTCCATAAAGTAACATGAAAATGTCTATATTCATTTTACGTTAATGTAAAATAAAAAAAAATATATTTTATATTGCTAAAAGTCATTAATGGGGAACACAGCTTTTGAAACATTGACACTCTGCATGTGCAGTTTCCATATTTCTCCCTTTTTTTTGCTTTTGCTGCTAAATACCCACACTTTTTTTCCCCCGAGAAAACACATCTTGGACATCACTGATTGTATTGTACTTATTAGCAAAAAAGATAAATGTTGCTGTGGAGAATGGACAAGGGAAAAAACAAAACCCTAAACTGAATATTCATGATTTGGTAAATGTCAAGAACTTTGCCATAAAATGAAACTTTCAGGTGAATACTTCCTTTGAAGTAAAATATTTCCTACATTGAAAATGTCTTGTTACTGGAAAAAAAATCTGTTTTACCTAAGAGGTACTTATATGGTCATGATCAATACACTGTCCAAAAATGTATAAACAATGATCAGCTCAACTCCATGCCACCTGCCCTGACTTGCAGTATTGTATCATCTTTCTTATCTTGCAGAGAAGAAATTGAGACACAGGAAGAGCAATGCTAAGATTTTCAAAAATTCCTGGTGATTTGCACCATCTTGGAGTTTGAATGCTCAGCGGAAGACACCTAAATATTATTAATCCAAATTTCCATAAGAAGTTTGAATCCAGATCTCCTCAGTCTGAATCCAGTGCCATCACTAAACACTTCAGCATGGATGCTTCCCAGAATGGCTCGCTGTGGCTGCAGTACTGACTGGGGTTTAGAGCAGCCTCAAAACTCCTCGAAATTGCACCATGGTGTTGGCAAAGTTCCCAGTTATACCAGGGAGGGCAAAAAGGGGAGTACCCACATAGCTGCACCTTCACCCCATCTCTGAAGGAGATTTCACACTCTCTTGCAATACAAGGTGAAATGTCTGAAGGAGTTTTCTCTTACAAGAATGCCTTTCTTAAAGATAACATATCAAAATGATTTTGGAATCACCATACTGTGCTGCTTCCTTCTTCAGATGCTGTTTTCAGATATTCTTATAACCAGTGCATTCTGTCAGTGTTATGTATATGGCCAATTTGACTGTCATGTAACATTTTTAGAAGTCTTGCAAAGACTTAATAAATTTTGCAAATATTTAGAAAGAGAATTAATGTAATATATGTAAAGATATGCACATATTTTATAATCTTGAACCAATTTAATAAATCCTGTCCAGTTTTCATAAACATTGGATTAGGGTTAAACTTATTAAAAACAATAAAATAATAATGAAAATATTGAATGTGGAGTGTATATACAGTACTTTTAAAATTTTAATTGTTTTTCAAAGATCAGGAAAATACCTGCAAGCCATGTTACAGTTTTAAAAACTTTGCTATCCAGGAATATATACACACAACCCATGCTGTTAGCAACATGACTACCTCTAACACACTACAAAACCATGTTTTTGCTTGCCCTTACAAAAACAAAACCCTGCTAGAATCACAACTGTCTTACAAGAACCTAAAATCAAAATGATTATAATTTGGGTGAAGATAGGACAATCCAGGGGAAAAAAAAAACCCTTATTGAATGTGAGAATGTATGAGTTAACAGAAGAAAGTGCAACTAGAAGCATGTTCTTAAATCTACCTCTGTTTACATGTATAGCCACTTCTCAAGGGCAACACACCTGACATTATTAATTTGCAGTGAAGCACAGCACATGCATAACCTTGTGCAGGGCCATCCCAAGCTTCTCCATAACGTACACCCTGGGGTACCTGAGTTTTCCAATCAAATGAGGAACTGCTGTTGTTGGAAAAATTGGACCGTTATATTTCTCACAGAAATGTACCAGTTTCAACAAAACTTTAATTGTAGACAGTTTTCCACATCCCCAGTGGAATGATTAGTTGATGTAAGAGAGCGCCACAAAAATGCCATGGTACCTTCCATTTTAAAAATTAACCAAACGAAATGTGGTACAGTGGTGATTTCGGAGTTTTGAATAGGGATTTTTAAAATCAGATTTATCACAATACAAAAGTTCGTGGATTTTAAAATTTTTTTTTAATCACAGGATGTTTAAAAACTATCTAAGTCTCCTGGGACATCTGAGCCAAGGGTGCTTGGTTATGGGCTTGTATTTCTGGGAGGTCCTTAAGAAATAAAAATAAGGGAAAATCTGGGTGAAACCCAAGAGGATGCTTTAGGTGATATGGAGTATAAGGTGATAACTGAAAAGAGTAGTAAAATACAAGGTAAGGATCCAGAGAGGACACAGGAAAATAGCTAATCTATAAAACAGCAAAATACAGATCCAAATGATTTGGATGTTAGGATATCCAGGGGCTGGAGAGAACAAAAGGAGAGTCTTGAGGGATACCTGCCAGTATGGAAAGACAAGGTAAAACACCAAACAGGACACTGAAAGTATCCTACTGACACCTTAACAGGACTCTTATTCACCCTTTTTTTCCTAAATAATGTATTTACTACAGCATGTGAAATACTATCCCTGCTCTAATGAGACGTGCCTGCTGCAGAGAGGACAGAAACGATGAGCTTCATGTCAGACCAGGACAGCTGCAGGGGAAAGTCCATACTAGTCTTGCAATTTGATTTCCATTTTACACTTCCACAGATAATTTCTGTGTGTTTGGAAACAAAAGGCTTTTTCTGTAAATATATCCTATTCTAAAACACTATCAGGAGAAATGGCTTATCCTATGACAAGTTACTTGATTCCTTAAAATATTCAGGAGGGAACCAGCAAACTCAGTCTCTGCTTCAGCTGCTTTTCACCGTGGAAGCTGTCCTAGAGGTAGAGCGAGCGAGCTGGCAGCTCCTTGGAACTGAGAATTAACCATCTCTTATTAAATAATTATAGGAACCAAACTGAGGAAATCACAGTGATTCTGTAAGCAGAAAAACAGGATACATTCTTCTCTGGGCTCTTCTAGTAACTAAACAATTAAATGATATCATGCATATAAAAGTTGGGTGGAACTAAATATTCACCTTAATTAGGCAGAAGGATGGAGCAATATTGTTTCTGCTTATCTAATTTTCCATTGGGTAATGTTCTTCTTTTTTATGGCAGAACTAAATATCTGAAACAATTCATTATGAATCTTGGTTTATGAAAGCTAAGAATTATTCTGAGGAATATACAGCAGAGTAAGTGAAGAAATGTCTATTAGAGAAATGAAGAGGAAGACTATTACTAACTTGAAATTGCTGTAAATGAGCCTTTATTGCCTGAGATTTGAAAGCCCACCAACCGTAGCATCTCAATGTAGACACAACCAACAAAGTTTGCAAAAATCTTCCAGTGCCTTCTTCCAACAGCGATTTCTCTGGTTCTTCACAGGCTTCCTTAGTCTCAGTAAACTGGTATTCTAACAGAGTTGTTTCAGGCACTTAAGCCTGCAATAAAATTATATTGATTTTAACTATCCCTCAGCAGACCTTTAGAATGGATTCTGTTATGTCCCACAGTACAATAGCCCTTGTCCACCTTCAGGT
The DNA here is from genome assembly GCF_034638445.1 of Ciconia boyciana. Taxonomy (NCBI): domain Eukaryota; kingdom Metazoa; phylum Chordata; class Aves; order Ciconiiformes; family Ciconiidae; genus Ciconia; species Ciconia boyciana. The sequence goes on along the minus strand of NC_132936.1, from coordinate 103,965,567 downwards.
ATGAAGCAGCAAGAACTGCATTTTAACAAAACTGCTAATCTGAGCACCAGCACCACTGTAGGGAGGGTCTTTGTATCAGCATAGCAAAGTTTGCCCTCCATACTGCTATAGATCAGTGCCTAATAAAATCTTTCCTGAGTAAATACTGACAATGAGAGGAAGTCCTGAACAGATTGCTATAATCTATCAGCTACAAGTCTCCGCAGGACAGGCATCCATTCCCCACACTTTCCTTTAAACACTTTGGCCCTTCCTGTACAAATGAACTGGAATGGTGTGACAGCATTTTGCTTGGCAGGAACAGAGTTAACTCTGTGATACACCTTGATCACCAGCAGGTATCAAACTTTGTCAGGAAAGGAGATATCCTCCAAACAGGAAGAGACACAACACTGCTGAGAATCCCCATCAAATACAATAGAACATGAAGGTATGGCTCAGTTTTTAGCTCTACCATTCAATAACGAGTCAGAACCCCGAGGACATTGTCTTACTCAGAGATGTGAAATGCAAATGAACAGTAACATTGACAACTCAAGACCAAGCAGAAAACAAAGGACTTGAAAGCTACCTGGAAAGGTCTTACATGAACACACAGCTTTTTCCTTCTTCTTTTTTTTTTTTTTTTTTGTGGGGCAGAAATAGATTCATTTATGTGAAGAAGTTAGATGGGTAATTTTACTGATCACTGCAGTCCCTTAGAATGTTTTAGCAGAAAGAAAACCCTGAGATGGTAGTGTACAGAAATAATTTAACAGTGAAAGTCACCAGGAGCTCAGAAAAGCTGGTTCAACATAAAAAGTTGTGGTGTGTGAAACAGAACGAACGAATTCACTTTCCCAAAACTCAGTCACAGGACTTTCCAAAATGTTTTCCTTCCTGAAGCTTTACTCTTTAAGGTGAGAAAATTTAAGTTAAATCTTCCTGTCTGCCTGTCCTAAATTCTCTAAGAAAGCCAGAGTAACACTGTTTCTACCTGTCTAATTCTCCTTTGGGCCATGTGTTTGTACTCTTTTATAGTAGAATTAAGTATCTGAAAAAAAATCAATATGACTCTTGGTTTATGAAGGCCAATAATTACTCTCAGTAAGCAGAGAAATATTAGCAAAAAGTCATGTAGATCGAGACACAAGTATTTTGGTGATATCTGTTTGGTTCACTCAGCAAGAGCCTCAGGGATGCCACACAGATGCTTCACGAGAGGGATATGTGAGCATGCTGGCTGCCCACATCAGCCCCCACCGTGTCATTGGCAAGGCCAAGCCAGGAGGAGGGACAGCCGCTGTGCCAAGCCTTCAGCCTCAAGGTATGATCCAGCCTGACGGGACCGGTGACGATTCCCCTCTCCAACCTGGGCATGCAGCTCAGGCGCAGAGTAGTTTTTCATCAGGGTACACACCAGCCCTCCCTGTCCTCACCATGGGAGGAAACCCAGGCACAGAGGGAGCCACAGCACCCTTGGCACCCACCCCACAGTGGTCCATCTGAGAGCCACCTACCCACTCTCTAGGCAGAGACCAAGAGAAGAAAGCAAGAGGATGAACAGCAGTCCCGTGCTCAGCACAACACCCACAATACTGAAACCTGTGAGGAGGGTTTGCAACAGATCTAAAAACAGGCGGTTCTGGGTTGGAGGTTTGTTACACAATGAAAAGTGGGGTCGTGTTTACAAACCTTTCAGCGAAAGTGGGGCCAAATTTCAGTAATCAAATGTCAAGGCTGAATTTAACCTTCTCAATATAGAGTAGAGGGCACCTTGTGGCTTCAGAAAGAAACAAGACAAATCTCATCATGAGACAATACTGCCTGATCTAAGGTGGAGGACATGCAAAAAATGAATGCATTTCACATGATTTCACCCCAGATATGACTCTCTTCCCAGTACCTTGGGGAAAAAGATATTTTATTAGAATCTGAGGCCAGGGTCATTCAAATTTGGCCTGCATTATCTGAAATTTGAAGAATATAAAAACTTACAGGAAAACTCAGGAGACCTAAGACTAATAAAAAATACAGTCAAAGTTTTTGTGAACCCACAGACAGGAGTGTATGAGGAACAATAGCTTCAAAGCCGGGGAAGGATAATTGTTTGCTGTTAAACTGGTAGAAAATCTAGTGGAAGCAGCGGCTGAGGGAAAGATGTCAAAGAGCAGTGAACAGTGGAAACAGAAAAAACACGTGGAAAAGAAATACTGAGCCCTTCCTGGACTGCAAGCACTCTCCTCTTTTTTCCCCAGCAGCTGGTACATTTCCTGCTTTCTTGTCCTTGTGTGCATGTGCAGTCACATCTCTCAGGGTTTTTTTTTCTTAGTTAGACTGCTCGGAGGTAAATTGGGAGGCTCAAACAAAATGTCTCTTTGTTGAATGTTGGAGGGACAAAAGAAAACAGAAAGTGGCTTTATGGCACAGCAGACAATTCAGCAGAGTAAAGCACCTGGTATTGGCACGTCTAATAGCTGTCTTGCATATGTCCTAGTGCAAATATACACATATTTCTTTATTCTGTCAAGAGATTTCTTGAAGTTTTTGTCTCTCTGTCTCCCTCCTTCTTCCTATCCAAAGAGACAAAATTCCTTTGTTGACACACAGGTCCTAGTCTGAAAGCCAGAGAGTCGCATCCCTACAACTGGCTATCTGTTTTCCACTAATATCCTCCTTCCCACAACAGGAGGACTGAGTTGTGAGCTGCTGAAACTCTCGCAGCTCAAGCAGTGTTTGTCTAGTTTGCACTTGAAGCCTACCACTTGCTGCTGTTTGCACAGTATCCAAAGAAAGTTGGCTGACCAGACAAGTCAGATACGTGAAGAACTTTGGGCTGAATGCCTCATCCCAAAACCAATTACCAGAAGTGTCTGACTGATGCCACATGACGAATTGCTCTCTCCTGGCTGCACTGATGATGGAGGGAGCCTAGACACTTGGCTGAAGTGCTCTGAACTTCTTTGTGAGGGCCAGACACTTACCTGCCTTGTACCGCAAGGGCAAAGTCAGGCTCTGAACGGGGCAGTCCGAATCTAGCCCATTCAGACCAGGAAGTCTCCAAAAACTACATGTGTTCCTAGTTCTCTCTTAGGATCTGATACTCAGAAAAACATCGCACTACGTGAGCAGTACATCTGAGCAATTCCATGTGCTCTGCCCACAGAACGTGCCTAAAAGTCCCTTGAGAACTGCATGGGGAAAAGCATACACCGTTTAGCAGATACATTACTACACACAAATGTATTTCATTCCTTTTCCAATAAGGCTTTTTGAATTTGTTAAAAAGTATTTGCAGAGAAAATGAAAGGAGCCCCTGGCATCAGGAGTCCTTGGAGAGTGAGCTATGCACTGGCTAAAAGCTCTGCTGACCATAGTTGGAAGGACAGCCTGACTTTATCAGGAAGATCAAGGAGAAGAAGAGATGGAATATGGGAAAGGTTGGAGGAAGATAAAAAGAAGGAATTTATCCATCAAGGTCAGCTAATTGGAGAGAAGCTTCTGCATTGGGGTGGCTGGAAGCAGTATTAATCCAAGCCAAAATTTTACCCTTTGGAACCCTGTGCATTCCTCCTGTAAGGCTTTTACATTGCCATAGAAAAGAAGGGTCTATTTTGGTACTGAATCATTCTGGGGCAGGTTTTTCTCTCCATATGTTTGCATAAATCTACAGAGGGCAATGGAGTTATACCACCGCATGTTGGTGTGAGATCAGAGGCAAGCTCAGTATCTCTCACCTTGTCTGACAGACTCTTTGACCCATTTCACTCTTTTTTACTCTGTCAGCATTCCAAGGTCAAAGACGGTGCCCAAATCTAAAGCAGATCGTAACTCAGATGCTGTATTTTAAAGACATAGGCTCCCTTTTTTTAATAATGCATTATTTAAAATACACTTTCCTTTGTGTTAGTCTTATTACTATGTCCGAATGATCTTGACTTGGGCTAGGGGGCACACATGTTTCTGGGAGAAGGGATCCCATTTCCTTCACACCAGTTTCCGTGGCATCATCATCATCATCATCATCCATTTATTTCTGCCCTTGATCACATCCTCTGAAAAGCTGGCAGATGTGAAACCTGAGCTACCCATGGGCCTCCACACATCCCATAGCAGTATGCATCCAAAATGCTTCAGATCATCTCTAATTTCTCTGTGCATCATATGCCTCCTTCAGAAAAAGGGTGGGGAGCAGATGTGCAAAACAGAGACACAGAGAGACTATGATAATCATATTTCTCTTTCACAGAAGGGAGGGGTGACTGTGTGTATTGGAGTGGGGAGGGAGAAAGAGATTATATGCAGAAGAATGGCAGAAATTTAAAACACAGGTCAGATTGGATATGTTAACTGTGTGCAAAAGTTTTCTAGTGAGAGTATTTCCTTTTGGATGATTTAACAAATGTAAGCTGGATCAAGTCTCCATTATGCAAGAAATATGTTAGGTTTCTTCTCTAGCTATGCACAAATGGCTGGGAAAAGCTGGATATAGTCCCATCCTATAAACTGGAATCAGAAATAAATTGAAAGATTTATAAATTGGAGGTGCAATTCTTCAGCTACATTGGTTTAAAGATGGTGAAATGAATGACTAAAGCATTCACTCACAGTGTTTTATGAAGCAGATCTAATGTGCAGGTTTTGTGACCTGCAGTGACTTTAACTTCTCAGTAAATCAAAAAGCTTAACAAATATTAAGATGGCAAAGATTACCTGTGTGTGCCAGATTTTATCTTTTATCCGTTATCATTTAGGAAATGAAAAGCTTGAGTCGGAAATCAGACAGCCAGTCACGTGACTCGGGCGGGCTGGCAGCCCCACAAGACAAGAACCTGCAGGAGATACAGAAACTACACATTCGCTGATTAGTTTTTAGTCCTTAAGAAATGGCTCTTTTTTATTGTTATTATTATTAGCAACCAATGAGCTTTAGAATCAGAGCAATTCCTTTCTAAATTCCACGGCGATCAAAAGTCATTATTGCAAGCTAGAAGAAGCAGCTGGGTGTATAGCTCAGCTCATGGCCAGGCTTAGGGGCAGCTCCGTACACGTGAGCTTCAGAGGTGTTGAGATTTGGGGTACAGCACACCAGCACCCTTTTGACAATACAGAGGCCAAAGAATTCCCCTTTTACAGCCTTGGCCCAGAGCGGCAGGAAACCAGCTGCCAGATGGGATCTTGGCTAAGCCACAGGTTAGAGATCCACAGTGCGTGGGGAGACCCGCCACGGTTCAAGTACAGCACGCCCTCGATTTGGTAAGACTGTCTTGCAGTTCCTTCCTGAGAGTGCGGGAGGTAGCTGCCCTGGCAGAGGTGCCGGCTTTTCATGTCTACAGCCCTCCAAATATGCCACGGACCTTCAGGGTGAAACAAATATTTATATTCTACCCCAGCTCCTAACATTTTCTAAACTAAGGGCTGAGGGAGTCAGTGTGAGATTAGTATCTAATGCCTAAGTAGAGTCGGAATTTTTCAAAACATTTTTGAAACATTTACTGATTTATTAAATTAATCAGGTCTACTGGTGGGACACTGAGGTGGAGTGGAGGCCTGCTTCAAGGCCACAGAATAATGTAGAGACCAAATTGCAACACACAACATGCAATTTTTCTTCAATTTTTCTTCCTTTTCCATACAGAAATGAAGATAATCCCAAAGGTTAGACAACCTCCATAACAAAATCAGACCTGTAACAACCACATCATCTATGGGTGACACTGCAGGCTCTAGGTTTGCGTAAGTTGTCTTTGCTCCAAGAAGGTCTTCCCCTCCTCCCAACCCTGCAGCCCCTTGTCCCAACTACCAAAAGCATTTATGGCCATCCTTTCCTCTTCCATCTCACAGCTGTAAATGAACACATGTTGAACATATACTGAAGTGCAAGGAGAAAGAGTTTCATAAAATGGAGGTTCCATTTTTTCCTCAGAATGTAAGATCTCAATTTTAAAATGGCATCAGTTTTCTTCAATTCTGAAGCGACACTATAGCTGTTTAATAGCAGGGAGATGTTGATTTAAAGCACAGAAAATAACAACCCATTTCTCCTTTCAGCTAATACAAAAAAGAGTAAGAAAGATAAGAAAAGCATTCAGTGTTGAAAAATAGAACTGGGTTTACACTGTTATTTCCTATGTAAGTGTCCCTCTTCACAGCCTGAAAAGGACCATCGGCCAGAAGCTGACAAAGTCAAGTGCACCATTGCCGTCACTTCTCCTTGATGCACACTGGTCAGAAAAAAGAAATAACGCCAAGCAACCCTGCGGCTGGGGTAAGTCAGCTTCATTCCAACAGTGTAAGCAGCTCATCATCAAGCACTATTTGGCCCAAAGTGTAATGCAAAAATAATACTACATCCAAAATAAATTACCAAGCCGTTTGCAGGTAAATCAACAGAGAAGCTTATATATTAACTAATAAAGGCCAGCAACGAACAACAACAAAACAGTTCAAGTAGGAAGAGAATCAAACTTCAAAGAAAGAAACTGTGGGACCATACATGTTAAGTAAACAGTTTTGCTATAGGTCTAACTATGTATTAGTCCTCCGTTCCACCAGATCCATGCTAAAACAACAGCGAAAATTCAGCATTAATGACTAATATTTGTCCTGAAAGTCAGGCCACCTCCTGTGGAAAAGATGGAAATGTGAGTCTCCAGGACTGTGCAGACAGACATCTGTAATAAAAAAACTCCTTTCATATCGTATTATTTAATAGATATATTTGATATAATTAATAATAATATATTTATGGAATCCTTGCATCTGCCTTCTATTTTTAAAGTTCTGGATTTAACACTAAAGGAAGTTGTGAGCTAGTGTGCCTGTATTGCAGTGTGAACAGAACAAACTCTGTCAACAACTAGCAAAGGGCTAAAAGGTAACTGTACAATCTGCTCTGAGCAAGGGGTGCTGCGTATCTCTTTTCTGCCAAAAGCAGATTGCGACTCAGCAAGTCAGTTTTCTACCCTGCTTTCCCTGACTTTGGGAAGTTATTTCACTGCTTCTCACGGCATGCAGTCACCCCTGCCACATGCCCAGCCTGACACCTCTGGCCAATGGAAGGTGTATGGGGATAAGGGAAGCTTGCTTTCTGTGTCCTACCCACTTCTGCCTCACTCCTACCTTGATTACTCTGGGGTAAGCCCTTGCTCTCCGCACCAAAAACATGGCATCTGCATCAAACTGAGTCTGACCAAAGGAATTAACTGACACCTGTCTTACTTCACTTACCAGCCCTGGACTCCAAAGGAAAGGTACTGATAACTAAAGGTTAAAAAAAAAAAAAAAAGACACTCCCCCCCCCCCCCCCCAAAAAAAGAACAAAAAGCAACCCTGCAACACACAATCTCACCACCACTGCCTGCCCACCTTACTCCAAGGCCTGAAATTACACGTAAAGACAGACCTGCTATTAAGACACCAGTGTTAGTTTCTGAACAGAGAAAGATGGGGTGAAATCTTCTGTTTGGTCATGGGGTGGGACAGTATTCCTTAAAGAAGCACAGCTGTTTGCATTAGTGCACATATCTGAGCCCTTATTTCACAATCTTTATTTAAACTCGTCTAAGAAAGGACACATATTGCTCTCTGCTCCCACCCATTACCAAGAATCGGTTTTAAATGGTGTTTGCTCACCTGCTGCTGACCTTGTAGAAGCTCGTGAATGAAGCATTACTGATCAGAATCAGAAGCTGTGGCATGAAAGCAGAGAACCTGCAGAAACAGAGGAAAAGAAGAAACTACGTTAACAGATACAAGTAGGAAGCTTCCATCTTCTATGTGGACAAGTCTGAGTAAAGAGCATGGCATGTCCATGAAGACTTTTACACAAACCACATGCAGGGGTGCTGCATTCTTCCTAGCTGCAGGGTGAGTCACTTTTAATTATGAAAGTTCCGCTATTAAATGGGCTTTAATAACTAAATGCATTGCTATTTCTTCAGCTCTTATTACGATTTAATTTACCTATTCATTTTTCTGTCCTTTCAGTTCCTAATAAAATGAATAGCTGGCATCTCCTAGGCCTGTTCCCTTTTGTATTCTTGCCAATAGAATAACATCACAGCATTTTGCAGTAATGCTGTTTGGGCCGTTAGAGAAAGAAAATGTCAAGTACCTTTTATATGCAATTCTAATATTTGTTTTACTCTCCATTGTTTCTAATATCCCCTGAGAACCTTGAAAGTAACATTATTTCCTTAACAAGTTCGGCCTTTCTTCCTTTGACTTAGCAAATCATTTTCTTGGGGTCTTATTACTTGCTGTTACAGAATACAAGCAACTGCCACAAAATATTGCTGCTCATATACGTCTGGGCTAGCAAAAAGAATCTTGAAATAAATAAGCATATATCTTGTGTTCTTCCTAATTTGTTGACACTCTGCAAAAAAGAACAATGCAGAACATTTCCCCAGATCCTGAGTTGTTTCCATCTCAGTTAAACTTTTATTACACTTGAGCAATCCCTTAATACTTTGATCCTCCAGCTATAAAAATGGGCCTGTGATGATAATCCTGTCCCACCTTGTTGTTATTGAAAATAAGAGGAGCAACAGCATTCACTGGAAAGTCTTATGGAAACCTCTTTAAATTTTGAGAAAGGCAGGTCCCAGCAGATAAACTCAGGCATGGGAGCTCAACGTGCAAGCTGGAAACGGGACCATACTAGAGAGGCATAATTTAAGTTGATCAAGTGGATCAAGTTGACTCCTAGATTTCATTTTCTAGGTTGCAAAGCTCAGTGCTTTTGCTTTGCTTTCTTCAGCAGTTTTTTGTTGTTGCCATTTTGGTTTTTTCCAGAACATAAAGATTTTCACTTGGAAATATCTTTGTAGTTACCAAATGTCTTTTCGTTGTTCAGTGCCAGGGATTACATTCCTCAGAGTGGAACAGGACACATTAAAGTCCTTAATCAAAGTCCCTTAGTACATGGCATGTGGGGTTTAAAATCTTTCCATGGGGCTGCATAGGCTTAAACTCTAGTCATTAGGCCTATAGGATACCATAGAGTTGTGTATCACAGGGACCTGGCTTCCAGCATACCAGCCTTTCCCTTCCCTGTAAACCTATTTGCAAAGCATTTAGAGGACTTGAATCCCCTGGGTTCCCTCCTATGTATTCCTTTTTTTGCCTTCTAGCCTGCCAAACAGAAATTGCTTCCAGGCTTTCGCCTCCACAATCTAAGCAGCAAAATAGGCAAAGCTAGTTAAACATAGGAATTTCCTTGTGAAAGCTCATCTGCATACATGCGCTTCTGGACAATATTTTGTTAGCACACGGTAATTTTTAGGACTTGCATATATTTAAGAACCGCAGAGACTGGAAGCTCCCAGCTCTTCCTTCTTTCAAGGTTGTGGCAGGGGGAGGGGAGGAAGGAAGCTGAGCTGAAGTGTTTATGGGAGGTAACGCATGTAATTGAATCTCACTAGCATGCACACAAACTGTCCAGGACGCTACTTGCACAGGCAGAGGGACAACAAAGAACAGAACACCCTGTTCGCATTTCACAGACCTTTATTGGTTTGCTTCGAATGCTGCTTTCTAAAGAAAGGACACGGGGTAAGTAACTCATCCAACAGGCCAAAGGAGTCACAATGGCTACTTAATTATGAAACTCTTCTAGGCACTTATATATTAATTCATGGTCTAATGTGGTGTCAAGCTGAGGCGAATAAAGGTTAACATATTCTATTAGTCCCAATTGTCACAAGAATTTCATCGAACAATATGGTTCATTAAATGCTGAATCTAATAATTATGTTCACCATAATAGAAATTATTCATATGAACATGATCTGAATAGTTGTGATTTATTAATTTAGACATAGATTTAATTAGCAATTGATTTCAATTGAGTCTCACTCTGAACAATAAGTTGTGTTGTAAGCCACATACTGGAAGCAATATCCAAAATGAAATATGGAACTCCGAGGTGGGATGGTTGTTGGTATCCTTGATTCCTACCCCTGCTTCCCGCTGTGTAAGAACAGCACTCCTGTACAGCACAGAATTCCATTCCACCCACCCCCAACCCTCCCAAAAAGACGGGAAAACCTATCTGCCACTGAATTCCAATAGTTAAAGATCTCTTTTAGAAAGTATTGCCATGTAGAAGTTAAGTGGCTCTCCCAGGACAGAGAGCACCATGGAACAGCTCAGCCACTGTGAATGGGAAGTGCCGTAAGAAGTCCATGTTGAGGAGCTGCAGTAAAACACATCACAAGATAACAAGACGACAGAAACTGCTCTTAGCCACAAAATGCCAGTGCCAAACTCATCCTCCTGAGGTTCCCCTTCACCGTATCCCTGCTGCTGCCAGTGGCATGTCCCACTCCCCACAGTCATGCCCAAGCTTCCCTACAGAGTTGTACTGATCTGGAAGCATCCCACACAGCACTACCCTTTGCTGTTACAGCAAGGCCACTTAAATTCTTCGTGACTCGCTTTTCCCCCTCTATAAAACAGGGATAAAACTGCAGTCTTGGCAGAGAACTGAGAACTTTAATTCACTAATGTCTATAAATGCCTCTGAGGTTCTTATTCAGAAGGCACTGTAAAAACACAAAGTATTATCACTGATTCAAACTGACCTTCCCCTTGAAATATCACCATTTGAGCTGTAATTCCAAATCCTGACTCTAACCAAGTGCTACGCTGTGGGATTAACCACATTAATGCTTAAAGCTGTTGCTCTTTTTTTTTTCCCCCCAGTGTTCACAAGCTAATGCTTGTAGGGGTCTAATCTTGGACAATTCCTTAACGATACAGATTTTCAGATGAAAATTACTGCTACATTTTCCTGACTTCTAGCAGATTTTAGTCTCACTGCATGTACAGTGCTGGAATTTTATTTAATTATAAATATAACATTTTCTGTATAGTCCTTCCTAATTTGAGTGTATCTATCTGTTGTCTGCACATAAACTGTAAATCATTGTATTAAGAGTGATTACACACCCACTGACACAGAAAATTCATGATCGGGTTGTGAGACATAAGAGGTTTACCAGATTGAATGTGGCATGGCCACATAGTCTACAGAATTTATCATTATTTCTAATCAACCCTCCTCCCCTAAACCAAGATCCCTTAACTATAGAACTCTCGCTATACTTAAGGACGACATTTCAAATGGATGTATTTTTAAAATACACTTACATAGCTACACACAGGAATGCTGCAGTCACATTTTCAAACACAATGTTATAGGTAGATAGTTGGGTTTTCATTGTTAGGCAAAATCAGGGCTAGAATCTGAGTGTTATGTTGGCTGTTTTACACCAGCAAAATACCCCAAATCACAGGATGCAAAGCAAAGGTGGTCAAACCTACTTTTTCAATGCGTTGACCTGCCGTAGGGCTCTGCCCAGGCAGTGCTCCTGCCACAGTCATTCAGGCTGTCTCCAGTGAGGAGCCTCGAGCTCGTGCAATTTAACAGCGCTCCTCACCCCTGCAATGCCAGGCTGCTGTGATTTCATTAGCAGAAATTAGCACGGGGGGTCATTATTATTATTATTAAAGGAATAAATAGTCTTGAATCTTATTAACCTGTGAATCTTGATAAATAAGCAGAATAGACACCTGTGGTAAAGGATATGATGCTGATTTTAGCAATGGCAAACGTGGCCAAGGCAGAAGGAGCTCCCCAGCCCCATCCTTGCAGAAGCCAGGATGCCGTGACAGCAATGTAATTGTTAAAAGTGGGCATACTGGTGCCATTGCGTTCATTCTAGTCCAGAAAGGTCACTCCTGGGGAGGGGACAGGCCCAGCCAACCACACTCCCGCCTTGAGATGTGCAGCCGTGTGGAGGGCAGGTCTATGTCCATTCCTACACCCTGGTGAACTCGTGGTATGAGATGCTGTTCTGGCCACCAGCCTGTTTGGCTGCTGTGAGTGATCAGCGACTGACTGTTCCTAAGGGTCCTCGGGGATCCCTGCAGTGCACAGCAGCACGGCCACGTGCAGCTCAGCGCAAAGCCATCCTACCTGAGACATGATTCAACATTTAGGGAAAAAAAGGCAAATTGGCCCCTGCACCACAAGTAGTAAGGTAATCTCTACAGCGCATTGCATTGTGCTTTGGGGCACACTGTCAGGGTGCTCCAGAAACACCTCATGAAGCTGAATTTTCTCTCATGAGAAATAACTGTAAGAGGCTCTGTTTTTCACTCACCTATTAAGCTCACTGGTTTTAGAGTGCCCAGAAACTTGGCGTTTCAAGGAATATCCGAAGGACAAAGACATCTACATATTTTGTCCCAGAATCACAGACTACAAAAGCCTGACAAAGGGACAGGCAGAGGATGAGCGAGATTAACAGGCCAAGTAGGTCAGGACCAGTGTGATTCTCAGGCCAGTACAACACAGCACATTGAGAAAGCTTCCAAGAAGCGTAAACAGGAATGGATGTTTGAGACAATGAATGCCCTAATTGGATGCCCATTCTCACCGCTTCCCTCAATTAAGGAGAATCATGGATAATTCTGCCAAGATATTGATGGACAATGTAAGCATTGGCTTACAAAAACAAAACTTTCGCAATTTAATGAACCAAACCCTACCCAGTTGTGAATTACAAGTGATCCAAGAATAAATCCAGCAGAAAACAGTCCAGTGAAGGTTAAGCCAAAAAGTTGCAAAATGATTAATCACTGAATCTTAACAACTTCTCATCAGAGATAGTACAACGCAGAGCTTTTGATTTCATGTATTGGCTTCATCAAGTTTTCCTCAAACCTTGGAAGACTGGTTATGTTCCAGAAGACAGAATAAGCAGCTGCATTATCCCTTTAAATTAAGAAAAAGAAGAGCCAACATTTGCTCAAACTGGAAAGGAGTAATTCCACTGACGGTCTCACAAAATGGCTTACAACACAAATACTGAGCCAACTGTAACCACATCCCAGCCCTGAAGTGAGAGGTAACTAATACAGCTTCTGGACAGACCAATCTACAGTGACTAGTACATACGCTTCATGAGACAATAGCTGAAGGCCTATTGGAAGAACAGCATGAGATTAACATGAAAATGACACATTGTAGATGTTTTACTCTCTTCATCAATCAGCTTGGTTTCCTGCTATGCCATTACAATGTAAGTGAGAACTTAGTGGCCACTTGTGTTTTATCAATGCCTTTGGGGACAGATTTACTCACTGCCCAGGCTGTTAATCTGGAGCTGGTTCTTTCACAGCTGCACTGGAACAGCTGGAGAAAGTTCCGGGATGGTCCTGTGCTTTTAGAGGCACCCAAGAACACCATCCCTGCAGGGAGAAGGCTCCAGAAACTCCTCTACACTTCACTTGCCCTTTGAGGGACATCATTACAAAATCAGCCCAGGCCTTGGCATTGCCTACAAATCCCATCTTCCTCTTGCAGCAGGAAGTCTACAAGGGCAATGGGAGCTCAATACCAGGGTTTGGTACAAATAATTTCTTTAGTGCCAAGACAAAGCTCAGGAAAAAAGTAGATATAGGCCATACATCTAGTGGAAGAACTTCAATGTGGTATAGTTAGCTATGCCATCTATATGATGCACTGGCTGTCAGCAGAATCAGGAGTGCATTTAGAGATGTGCTTCCATTGGCATTACTCAGTATTTCATATTCTAAGACCAAATTAAAAGGGAAAAAAATCTTAAAGTACAAATACTTATGTTGAGAGGAACTCAAATGTGGATAAGAGGGAGGAGACATTAGAGACCTTCCAGAGTCAAAAGTGACAGCACACACTTACTCAAAAATCTGCTGCTCTGATTTCATTGCAGACCAGGCAGTACTTTGCTGTTCCCAATGCAGAGTGTTTTTATGCTACTTGAGAGCAGTCAAACCCCTTGCTTCATAAAAGAGATGGGAAGATAGGCTCAGCAGCATCATTTAAACTTGCCCTCAAGTTTGCAGATAGACCTTGAAAAAAAGGATGTATGAACACATGACCTTGTATAATAGTCCCATTCCTCTGGCTTCTCTGCATAAAAACACAGGCTTGCACAGATTTAACAGTATTATATTAAATACGTTTTTACAAAGGTTCAATCTATCACAGCCTTTCACTTCTGAAACTTGGTGCACAGCACATCACCATAAGGTCAAAATGGCAAGAAGCAGAACAGAGGGTCTGAGTTTTCCAACAGTCAATAGTAATACTTCAACACCTGGTACTCTCACTTGCACTGTTGCTTTGTCTGATGCATGCATAGGAACATAAAAAAAATACTGGCAATTCATGACTGCCCTGGCTCCTGGGAAACCTGACAAATCGGCAATGATAGGATTGCAGACTGCTGACAGCAGCAATGAGAGATGTGTTTTACTGAGTACACCAGGGTGATCAGACACATACAGTTAGAAGAACTGACCAGAAATGTGGAAAGAGGACACAATCAGCGACCTAGGGAGCACTTGCTTAAACAAGAACATCCAGAGAGCTCCAATTAAAGAGCAAACTAAAGGGGAGCGGACAAGAGAGAGTCTTCAAGGTGGGGCATCAGTTCGGTGCACCAGCAGGCCTGGCTGGCAGCACAGCAGTCAGAACGAATTGGAGAAGACAAAGCTGGAGGACTCCCCAGGAACCACAGCTCAGGCAGCTGGTACAAGGTCTAGGTCCATCTTTGCCCTGGGTAATAAAAAGAAGGAGATATCGCACCAAGAGCGCCAGTGCTGCAGCAGGCACAGACTACATAGGCTGTAAACAAAGAGCAGGACAAAACAAGATGAGCTGCCGCACAAAAGATGCCATGAGGTATCAAAAAAATAAAAATAATGGGCTTGTACCTTTGCTGACATTTGCCTTTGTGCAAGCATAGTCTTTTGAAATGAAGGGCTATATTATTAATATTTGAACTTTGCTAATATGAAAGATTTAAAATATATATTATTGCTTAGTATAGCTACATACTTAGGACAGAACTGAACGCCATCAAGCATTTTAAATCATAAAAAAACATGTGGCCATTGGGCTGTATGATTTAAAAAACTTGAAAGCGCTCAGAAACTAAACCACTTCTGGCAGTCATTTCACCCAATTTTCCTCTGCTTGCCAGCACACTCAGGTGTTCATGAATTGGGAGGAGTGAAGTGTTGCAGATTTGGCTAATAGTTCATGCAAAATATTTCTTCCTGTACACAGTGCGTTCAGCTGGCCTCCTAACTTTCCATACCCCATTGCTCATGGTGCATAAAGGTCTCCTAAAGTAGATGATGTCATTACTGTCCCAGATTGGATGATGTCCAACCCCACAAGACCAAATTCAGTCAAGTTCTTAAGCCCGTGTCTAAACTAAGTACGTGAATAGCCCCATGAGCCAAAGACTCATTTATTAGACAAATTACTAATAGGCTACAAGATGTGTGTAAAGGCTCTAGAGAGCCTTTAAGATGACTATGCAATGATATCTGAAGAAAATGTTAATGCAAACTTACAAATGTACATCAAAATACTTCAATTTATTCATATAAAATGTTTGCAAGTGACTGTGTGTAAGTATTTGTATGTGCACATACACAGAGTCACCATCACAATTGAGGGTTTGTTTGTTTTGTTTTTTTTTAAAAAAAAAAAAAAAAAGATAAATGCTCTGGTAAATGTTTCCAGAAAATAAAAATTATTACAGATAACAAAGGATATATTCACATTTTTAATTCAAATGAATACTCTCTGTTCTTCCCTTGCCTAGCTCTGATGCTGAGTGTCCTTATCATATGATCACAGAAACGTTCTTGCTACCCAGCATCGCTTTAAATTGCTAGGTTTGGGGGGGGGGGGGGGGGGGAGTTGTTGGTTTTGTTTGGGTTTTTTAAGTCTCTTACAAATTTTACAAGGCTGCATACACTTAGCAGGGCTCCATTTTCACACGTGTCTCTCTTCCATAAAAGCTGCTCACTTATTTTAAATATAGCTACAAGCCAAGAGAAAATGATTACAAAGAGCACTATCATTAGTGTAGTACCATCAGGACAATGTTTATATGAGTTTATACTACAGAGGAGCTCATATTTGAATAACACATGCACATTGTCCTCAGACAAGAAAAAAAAGAGTCCAACCAACCATGTAAACCAAGTCACGAAATTTAATTAGGAAGATAAGAGTTGTTTTTTTGTTTTTTGGGTTTTTTTAGGTTACGGAAAAAGATAATTTTAGGCAGAGAATTAGCATCTTCTAATAATCTTAGACAAAAAATGATTTTGTTTTGCTTTGGTTTGTAAATTAGCTCATGATTAAAGTATCTCTCTAGTTGAGCGTCATTGTCTTTTTGTGCCTATTTTCTGAATGCAACCCTGACCTGAATACTCTTGTAGCTCAAGTACAAGATTTGAGAGCATGAGAGGAACAATTATTATAAAGTGAAGTACTTACAGTTTTACTGCAAAATCAATGAACTTTCAAGTGATTTTTATCGTATTTTGCAGCTGTTCTGTTTGCTTTGAATGATGTTTATCACATCAAAAACTAGTACTTTTAAAGGATGCTTTCTCTAGAAACTTCCTCCACCTTTGTTTTCTTGCACCACCCAGTGCTGTAAATGCTGCTTCCCAAGGATATTTTTATCTTGTGATTTTCCCATGCCTCAGAAATTATCTCTCTCAACACTTAGGCCAGTGACTTTGCTCAGTCCCTGCCCTGTTCTCTCTCACGGTTCCTTAAACGAGGAAAAGTTCCAAGTTCCCAACTTAATTCACAGTTTTGCAGCAGTTCAGTTATATGTCATCATTCAAGGCTACATCTCTGACACTTTTACTATCTAAAGGAACAGCCTCACGTGATCTAGGTGTGCAGGAGCTCAGACCGTCTGTCAGGAGCCATCCAGTGAGAAGCAGGGAGGTGGCACTCCTCCCATGGGACCTGATTGCTAAGGTCGTCCGTGGACATTAGACAATATTCTAGTGACTTCAGTGATACAGGGTTAGAAGCACAGTTCATCTTACTCTCAGCTACAATCTGTTTCCAAATCCATCCTCTACCTCAAGCAAAGCCATCTCCTTCCCCAAATGGGATTACAAAAGTCAGGACCTTTACGAAAAGACCTGCTTGGTTACCTTTCCCCACCTTGACTCTTTCAGCCAAAGCTGTATGCTCTGGGCAATATTTACCATATATCTGCTGCTCCTTCCCAACTGCTATGGATTCTGCTGGATATTAACAACCTAATCCTGCAAACCTTCCTCCCTGGGCAGAGTTCCCTTAGCAGTCCCTTGGACTCAAACACAACAGACATAATCATTGTGGTACTCCACTGTATCAGCCACTACACACACACACTTACTAAATGGATGGCCTCTTACCTCAGATAATTTACAATCCAGGTTACAACCAGATGCAACGGGGGCAAAGCAAACATGAGGGGAGGGGAAAGACAAGAGAGAATGAGGTGACAATAAAAGGCAAACAAACAAAATAAACCCAAAATATATATCAACTGGCATAGTCTTGTAGGCATTGCAGCAGAAGAGAGTTTATTCATGGTGCTATACCCAGCAGCATTGCATAATAAAATTATATTTCGTACATTTACCAGTACATAAAATTAATGCAGCTGTGTAATTCCTATTATGCTTCCTTATGTAATTCATCTCATTCCTACCTCCTTTCTGTTTAAACCAATACAAATTTAATTTTACTTAAATGCTTACTGATCACCAGTAAAACCTTTACTTTTTTTTTTTTTTAACCTGAATTATTTGTTTTATCAGAGCTAATACAAGGATGTACTCACACTGTTTCATAGTTCATGTAACTGGCAGTCACACCTACTTTTAAATTGCATTCACTGACCTTCTAGACAACATCCTCAGATGCTTCTGACTGAAGAACAGATTACAGAAGTTTTACAATGCACCATTCTGCCACTCAACTTAGAACAGGAGTAAATGAGCCTTAGTGTTGCTACTCTGTGGTACCTGACCAGATAGGTACCTCTGCTATGGTAAATAAGGTAAACATCAACTAAAACCAAAGCGAAGGCAATTACCTCAGCCCATCTAATACATGGTAAATTGATCATACATCTGAGCCCAAAGAGAAGAACAGAGAGAGACTTTACATACAAGAAGTATGAACCCCCCTATAAGTTACATAAATACTTAAAAGATGAAGCTCAAAGGAAATACTGCTTTGAGGACGCATATTGGACGTATATTGGACGCATAATGCCCCCACTACAGGGGCATTCATTTAATGGATCAGAGCCTGGAGCCCTTGAACCATCTATAGCTTGTCTTTTGACCAAGCAGGATGATAACTATTCCCTTAAACCCCTCCCCTGGGGCTGCCTAATTGGCCTTTATTTAAATTTACCTGGTTATAGACTTGCAATCACAGTTTCCAGCCTTTCTCTTGTTTCATATAGCATTTCATCTTTTCACTTCTTTTTTCCTCTTTTTCAAAACTGCTGTTAATTAAGTTTAACAATTGACAAACCTAAACAAGAATATAAGACATCCAAGTGGGATTATATCTACAGTACAAGTGATTTCAAGTGGGAAACAAAGACGTTTGAATCCTTGGAATGCAGATCTCACCCTTCCAAAGGGAAAAAAAAGTCACACTTACAGCTGTTCCAAATTAGACTGTTACATAGGTGTTCCTACAAACATACCCATCTTGATGCAAACAGAAAAAATATGTGGATTTTGGTGAAAATTTCATCAGAACAAAAAAAGCACAATAAAAATTTAATTTGGAATACTTTACATTTAGCAATTACTTATTTTCAGAATTGTATTTTGAATTCTTTTTATGTTACCTTAATCTATTGGTATTTTCTCTAACATGGCAATATTTATAGAGCATTACACATACAAATACAGAATTATACTGGGTGTGTTTTGTACTTAACTGTAAAAAGATTGAGACAGTTGCTACTTAAACCTCCCAGAACAGACTCTTCTTCTCTCCAGTTTGGGTGCCTTAAAACTGTTTGGCACTAAAACAGGTCAGCTCTTTAATAATTCTTTTTTAAAAAGTTATGTTATTTCAGATTAGTAGAAACACTGTGTATGTCATAAAACAAAATAAAAGATGTAAAGACAAATGTAAAAACGTAATGGTTTTTACATGTAAAAAACAAAATAAATTTTTGCTTCTGACAATAATTCTAAAAGAAAAAAATATATATTGTACAAATCAGACTTGATAAACTTCATAGATTTTTAACAGTAGACAAGCATCAGTGTTATCATTTATTTTCATCTCTTCCATGCCGTCTGAATCTCTATTATCTCCCATTTTGAATCCAAAAGCCATGATTAAACTGGAGCACATCTTACAGCACAACATGCAATGTTTTCCTGTGACAGAGAAACCACTTCAGCCCTTAAGTTGTTCCAACAGTTAATTATCCTCCCTGATAAAAATGTGCCTTATATCTAGTCTAAATTAGTCAAGCCTCACCTTCCAGCCCTGGACTATTTTATAACTTTTTGCTCGTGTTACTGCTTGTATTTTTTTTTCCCCTGTAGATATTTTTATCACTGTTTAACCTTCTCTTTGATTAACAAAATATATTAAGAACCTTGACTCCTGCATTCCAAACCAGGTTTCCATTCAGATAATGCTTTCTGTCACTCTTCCCTGAACTCTAACCTTTTTAACTTCCTTGTGAAGTGTGGCCCCTCAGAGCGGACACAGTAGCAGCTGCTCCCCCTTAAAGCCTTTCTCTCTCTCCAAGGCCAGGGATTTGTTCTTCTGGCCACATTCAGCTATTTGCCCACCTGTAATCCAGAATTTTCTTTGCTGGGGCTTCAGCAGATTCCCAGTATCATGTAACATGATTTTGGCTGCTAGAAGAGGCAGGTAGAAAGAAACAGAAGGAAAGTTGGAAAGAAAGGCAAGTCTGTGTGCTTGGTTTGTTTCCACTGCTGTCCTGAACTCAGCTGTGCACAGGTGCAGCTTATAAGTGGCTTTCTGCAGCTTTCAGGCTTACTTCATTTGTATCGCTAATGTTACAGTGGAAGGAGCCACAGCAGACCTGTAAGCACCAAAATCTGAGCATATGCAGCATCTCCTTAGGTAGGCCCCCATCTCAATTGTTCCCCAAAACCTATTTTAGATAAAGAGTATAAAAACACATGATCAAAATCTGCAGGAAACGTTCGATATAGATAGTGTACAGCTCTTGTAATGAGAGGGCTAAGTTTGGGAAAACCTGTTATCTGGCACAAATTCTAGAGCAGAGTGCTTATTTGAGCTAGTTGCAGCACAAAAGCTTTAAAGAACATTAAGGAGGAAAATGACAATGAAAACAGTTCCCTCTGCAACATTACCTGCTCTCAGCTGAGCTAATACCCTCTGTGGTTTTGCAAAGCATTAGCAAAAAAAACCCAAAACAAAACAAAAAAATACAACAGCAAGTAAAGAGCCCTCAGGGTCTGGGCCAGAAATTCATACTAAAACAGCATTAGTAGTGACTATAAGTCTCTCTACAGAAGCTTTCAGAAAACAGAAAAGTAGTCAAGATGCTTACAATATTTAATGGATTGTTTGTCTTTTCTAAGAAATAACTTGCAGGGATGAAAGCAAGCCCTGCAAAAGCTGGTGTCATAGGTCTTGCTGGCTGACTGCTCTGTGTGCTGTCCCCACAGACTCCCTTGTTAGCTTGTGTGTAAATGCGGAACTGAACCAAAGCCTTTGTGCGGTGCCAGGGGATGCTGCAACACAATCTTCTGGAGGAGTTTTAAAAATCTATGTCCCTTCCAAACCATTTGTGTGTATTAAAGAATCTGTGAGTCTTTTTTACATAAATGTCCTTGTATAGACCAGCTGTCATTCACAAACTTTCAAGTATCTTGAATTAGGTTCCCTTAAAATCACCGTACTGCCTTTAAAAGCTTCTACACTTGATATAGATGCTGAAGTAATGTATTTGGTGCAATTTCTATTTAGATGATCAATTCTCAGGTCCTATACAGCATCTATTAAAAAAGCATAACTTGTAGGCCTGAACTATTCTGGGTCACACGGACCACATATAAAGGAGTGGGATCTCCCTTACTCTGTGTAGAAGCTGGTGGTGGGCTATGATGGTGCGTGTTTGAAACTTGAGGGAAGGCAGACTCTAGGTAAGTAATAAATTGCTGTGTGTATTGCCTTAGGAGCAGGTTAGAAATTTCCCTTGTTCACTAGCATTTACAACCCTCCCAAAGGACAACACTTCTGAAAGCACAAAGTTTAACACAGTAATAAAAACACATCTTAAAAGCCCAAACCCCTGTGTTTCAGTGCTTAAAAAAAGTGGCAGCTTGACAGACCTGGAGACTGACAGCAGCAGTGTCAGCCTTCCTCACACTTCTCTGCCAAAGCACCTCAACCTTGACCTGAGGAGAAAACCACGAAGGGTTTGAGTGGGATTTCATGCCCATTCACTCTGGCATCTCTGCTGAGATTGCCAACAAGGGGGCCAATTAGTGCCTGCTTCGGAGGATCATTTTTTTCACTGTGTGGAAATGACACCTGTCCACTGAAACTGGGCAGAGACCCATGAATTCCCTGGGTGCCACCGACTGCACAGCCACTGCACAGGTTACCAGTCCTGGTTACTCCCCTTGCACCAGGCATGCAGCAACTCCGAGTTGTTGTCCAAGTGGGACCAAATGCA
The DNA here is from genome assembly GCF_034638445.1 of Ciconia boyciana. Lineage (NCBI taxonomy): Eukaryota > Metazoa > Chordata > Aves > Ciconiiformes > Ciconiidae > Ciconia > Ciconia boyciana. Next base: position 103,943,995 of record NC_132936.1, on the reverse strand, counting down.
TTTTACTTTCCCAACAAGTAGTCCTTTCTGATTTAAAATAGCAGCCTTGTGTTAAAGATTAAATTTAAAAAGTGATTCTTGCTATTCAAGGTCCTGGAGCCTCCCTGAAGATCAAAAGGCCAGTTTTGCTGTGCAACCAAGTAAAATCCCATCAAGAAATTGCACCAGGGCAGAAGGAGATGAAGAGAGAGGGCTTCAGCCCTTTTTATTAAACAGAGACAAAATGCCACTTTCCTTCTGGGCTCTTTCCCTCCTCACAAGACCTAATTGGCAAATTTCTTGGGTGCTTCCTTGCCCTTCAGTACAACACCAGCTGCCTTATCTGTTCGTAGAAGAGAAAGTGTTACAGGAAGGCTGTCCCTTCGCCAGGAGATGGACAGGCCTGAGCAAGCTGCTACAAAACATGGGATTGTATCATAAAGCAATCAATTGGTCTAGTGGCCAAGAAGGGAGCAGTTGCCACTGTAATATGGGTAGACATAGGTCTCTTCAACTTAGACACTATAAAAGTCATCACACTTTAATTAATGACCTAGCAGTGCAGTTTGAATAGGAGCCCAGTTGCAGCATAAACTGTTGAAATATTACTTAATGGAATGGGAAACTTCATTGTGGATTAAAATAATTTTATAAAAATTATCTTTCATAAATTCCAGTTCATTCAGCTTCATTTTGTCAGACAAAAAATGTAAAAGTCATTCTCTTTGAAATCAGACATCACCCTCCAGTTCATCTGTCACCAAGTCAGGCTTGCTAGCCTCTCTAAGGATGTCATCTGACTAGAGTTTTCCATCATTCTTTGTCATTCCAGGTGCACTTCTTGACAATTTTTTTAGATCCCTGTCCAGAGTCTCCTCCAGGAATCTAGAAGGACCATGAAGATTGCATCAAGGACTTGATTAAACAACAGATAACACGTACCCAGCACACTAACCTCATTTGCAAGCTCTCACAGTAAATGATTGACAGCTGATGCCCTAAGCAAAACTGCTGTTTAGAAAGTCCTTTTCAGTCCAGCTACATTAGTCTCTCCGCATAGCAGAAGTCAGTACACTGCTATCAAAACCAAGTCTGTGACTGATAGTATTGAACTCTTCATCACCCCAAGTGTTGCTGCAAGTAATACCATGAGTTTGGACACCATTGTTCAATAAAGGCTCATTATTATAAATCTTCAGCTTATATCATAACGAGAACAAACAGCTTTGCAGCCAAGGTGAAAGGGGTGAATTGCAAATAGGTCTAGGTTATGATAGAGGCCGTACCCTATTTTTATGAAGTGACCTTGTAGCCTGGCACCAAACACAAGTTTGGTGGAATACACTGGATCCTGTGTATTCAAACAAAACTGGTTGGTTGTTAGCAGTTTTTAGAAAAACTAGATAATGGAAGGAAGAAGTGCTGTCAAATGATGCAGAGCAGGGTTCTGTTGTTTAAGTCTGATATTTCTAATACTTTTAGTAAGGTTCAAATCTTAGCAAAGTTTTTTTGGTTTTTTTTAAATCCTGTAATACTTTCTTGACTTAGACAAGACACCACAGATAAATTGTGTCTGGCATTACAGTTCATGTGACTTATAAGAATAGAGACTTGTCCTGGCCTCCTCTCCTAAATTCACTTTCTCTCCACTCCAGAGGTGGCTGCATGCAGTACTGGCTGTTCAGAGCTGGCTACACACCAGAATCTCTCAGCACGAGAGCTGCTAATCTCTCCCTGGGAACAGCACCCAGACTGCTCTGCCTAAAGTCACAACACACCCTTCTGGTTCCTTTGTCCACTCTGTATTTCAGCCTAATTAACCAACAGTTTCTAATGATAAAAATAATAAAAGAAAGAAATTACTTCCCAGAACTATGAATACATTGATTCACATGTGCTGGGCAGTTGCCCTGCCAGCTTTGTTGCAAAAGGAAAAAGGAATAATGGAAAAGACTTTCATTTAACCAAGTTCCTTATTGCACTTGTGTGCTGTGTGAGTCAAATTAATCAAGAGCATCACTGGATCTGCTGATGGGTTGTTCCCTGAAAATTTGAGGCTGATAAGGGTACTTGATCATCTAAGTTGGACTACAGCAATGGTCCATATTTACAAAACGTGCTCAAATCCTGCAGAACCTCTCAGAACACAGCAGAGACAAGGGACTCCAGGAATACACACACCATACCCCCATCCCTTTCAGATGTCCTTTATATTTATTACCTCTGAAGGGAGCCCACTTTCACCTGTCCCAAGCACATCTAGGGTCCCTCTTACCTCAGCATCTGAAAATCTCACAACTACATGAAACACATACCATCCCAAGAAAGTACAAGTGTTGTTATGATGCACCAAGAGTTAAGTGGGGACCCCAAGACAACACTGAAACACTGTGGTCAAACAGGGAACTGAACCATACCACCAATGGTGTAATTTTGCAGAGCTGTAAGGAACAGGTCATATGTAGCTGAAATACTGATGGCCAACAGGGAGCAGAACTAATAACTAACTCAGATCCAGAAGAGAGGAGGATGAAGCACTGCTTTGCCTTGCTAAGAAACAATTATAAAGGCCAGCCCATCCCTCATTCATTCATAAAAGGAGAGCAAAATTTATTTCCTGGAGGCAGGAAATTAGAAGAAAGAAATTACTTATTTTTTAGGGAACGGTAAACTCTTGCACTGGAGTGCAATGAATATCTAGAGAGAGTGGAATGATTCAATCCTACTCCTGCAAAAAAGTCCCACTGATAGCAGACACATGTCTGAGAAAAAAATTTAGACATGAACTGAAATCTTAAGTTCTTAGAGAATATTTCTAAAAATCTTAAGCATCTTCCTGCTTAAGAAGGAAGAAAAAATGTGTGCTGAGGGTCTTTCAGTAATCTTTTTAAAGATTAAATCCCTAGAATATTTTCCTTTCCACCTCATCACCATTCCCCCCTTACAGAACTGCAAAAAATATCATTCTCCCTGACTGACTCCCCCTACCAAAGTTACTGATCTCACATGAGATGTTCAGAACAAGATGAGCACCACCTCTTAGCTGCTGAAATTTGGTGTAGTACTTTTAATGGAAATAGGCACTAATACGCTCACATGTGGCAGATGAAGGATTGACATACATTCCGGGTGAGTTATGAGACAGGTATGGGGCTGAAGAATGAGAGTTGTAACATTTTAACCTGGTGCAACTCACCAACTCGAGCTCAGTCAGAACCCAAAGTCAGCAGTCATTTAAAACTAATTGTTTTTATTTAGCCCGACAAACGTACAACTCCCACGTGAGTACAGAGGCTGGTCTAGCAAGATGACTCTTCTGCAATATATCCTCTAAGCCCGAGGGGAATCAAAGAGGGAGAGGAGCATTCCCATCAGGTTCTCAGTATAAACCAAGAGCTATTTTCCCTAACCTGATTCAGTGCAGCTTTTGAAGTCTTCAATAACCACCAGGTCGCTATATGTTTTGACCACCTCAGATATCCTGTTCAGAACCCTCCGGTCTGACAGACATTAAAAGACATGGCATGTCCACTCTTGAAATGTCAGCTCCTCATTTCCCTGTCAGCACAGGGGGTATAAGGTAGAGTATTTGCTCAGCCATAACACAGGCCATTCATGCAGTTCAAGACACCTGAGACAGTTCCCATCATCAGCTTTCCCACTGAATTAGTGCCAGTTAATGTGCATGTATGTCTGGAAAGGGGAGTCATATTCAGCAGAAACATCTGGAGAGTGACTCAGAAGAAACTTTTTGTTGGCCCAGCAGCATGGTTTTGTCACCTGTGATGTCATTCTCAACTCAGTGTTCAATCTTTCCAAACAACAGGCCCATGCATGGCCAGCATAAATCCCCACTGTCACTGGTAGGGGCTTAACACAGCCCCCCAGCAACAAAGAGAACAAGTCTTAAATTGCACTTGCTGATGCCTTCAGCTGGGATGGTGCAGTGATTCCTGCCCTAGGACACCTGCCTGTCCCTCATCCTGGGATTACTCAAATCTATGACTGGGAATAATAACCTCAGAGCAAAGAATCAGCTCTTGAACTACTGGAATTTACAGGCCAATATATGAAAGAAAACCAAAGCCAATGCCAGTTTACTCTAATATGCTGGGCTATAAATGGTAACAGTTCAAGAGCTGCTGGGCCATCCCTGCTCTGGAGCCAGCAATCTCAGGAGAAGGAAGCATAGGGGAGGGCGGGTGGTTGGGAGCAACGACACTTCAGCCATACCAGTTTAATCTGAAGCTGTAAGTGAGTCAACACCTCCACTGAAGTGATGTGTCTCACCAAAGATTGCACAGCCTTTCCCCCAAAGAGGTCACTACAGAGAAGATGAAGATAAAACACAGAGAATACAGGCATTTGAAATAACAGTCTCACAGTCCTTATTCATGCAACCCATACCCTGAAGAGCAGAATGCCACCTGAGCGAGGACAACATGCCTAAGTAAGCGAGCCTGAGTTATTTAAGGCCCTGTACTCATTTTGGTAAAGAAAACACTCAGGCAGTTGACAGAGCTACATTACTACACAGCATTGTCCAAGGCCTTGCCTCAGTTTTGCAGACGATAAAATGGGGACACTATTTCACAGAGATACAGCTGGGAATCCCTTGATGGCATTTGGTGAAGGTTTTGGGAGTCTAAAATGCTAGGTGCCTTTCAGCTGCAAAATATTCTTTAATATGACACAACTAGTGAGCAGCAAAAAATACAGGACCTCATGAAATTACCAGGGCTGTTTCTGTGCAAAGGCAATGCAGGCAACTGTCTGTGGCAACAGACTGCCAGGGTCAGTGAAACAGGCAAACAAGGGCAGCATAGACTTGGCTACGTCAGTTGTCCAGAAAGCCAGACCAGCTGTTTCTGTCTCCAAGAGAAATATCTCAGTGCCCAGGGCATTTGCTACTGCTGAGGAGAGGAAGAGGGTTCCCTCCCCAGGAAGAGCCACCACTCCTCCCAAACTCACTGTGAAGGGCCCCATCGCTGGAATCAACCCTGCACGGCCATTTCTCCTGCCTCTCCCCCTCTGGGAGCAGGGTGGCCTCTCCTGGCTGCTCAGACTATGGGCATTCAAATTCAGTGGTGCCTACGCTGCTGAGAAACCTTGAACCAAACCTGCATGTAATCATTTCCTATGTGAACATTACTCACACGAGCCACCCACGAAAGTAAATACTGTGAGTCACGTGACAAAGAACTACTACCTTGAGTAAGCCTTATAGGATCAGGTTCACAGATCATCCGTGATAACCTAAACAGTTAGCGTTTATGCGGTATCAGAAATAGGCACGAGAAGAATTTGCAGTTTAGGGCCTCTATCCAGCAATCCATGCTGGCAGACCTGTAAAGGGGTTTGGACATAGCACAATGAGCGATAACAGTAAACAATGGGAGAGAAGAGAGCGAGGGTCATAACTGCAAGACCATCTGGTTGTTTCCATTTGCTGTGTACACATCTTGCTAGTGCTGCCGCTAGAAAGACAGAGAGGATTGCTGGAGTACCAAGTTACTAATGAATAGTTGTGTTTGTGTCTTATATACCATTATTGATATCAATAGTTGTGACAGCATTTCAGATACTGGTTTCTGAGGAAGGCCAAAGCGTGAAAATTTCTGACTGGAAATACATCAATATGCAAAATAATTTCGTACATGTGCCAATTTTTTTACAAGAATTTTTAAGCATTTTTTCATGGGTGGGTGTTTTTCCTTATCCTCTAAGATTGTCTTTAAGAGTTCTTAATTCCCTTGCCGGGATTGTTAGCAATTGGATGGTCAAGCCCATAACTGGCATTCTACGTACCAGGACAAAAGCATAAATTACAATGACATTAGGAATACTGTATGCTCTTTGGTAGGACACATGAAGGAGACTTGATTATTTGCAATTAGTCAATATGGAGCAATATTTGATTTATCTTTAATGAATCTCCACTAAGCTTCCAAATCAAGGAAAAGAAAACAGATTAGGCAGATGCATCTTGCTCTGTGCTCTACCTGGAACCAGATGTGGGCTTTACTAAACCACATGTGGGAGTGAAAACAGAGCCAAGGGCCCTTCTTAGAGAATCACCTGCCACTTGACCATATGGTTTCAACCTTGGAGTCAGGTAGCAAGGGCATTCCAGCCTTTTGCAATCTGTGAGCTGACCGAGTGGGAGACATGCTCAGAGATACTGTGAACTATCCAGGAGGGGCAGAACCAGGGCTGGAAGTAGAGAATGGCACTTCTGCCTGCTGAAGAGGAAATCTTAGATTTGAGCATCTCCTCACTTAAATTAGTGTAGTTTTGCAATAGCTCCATAAAGGTCAAGAGTGTAAAACTGCAGGAAATAGAAGATTCAAGCCTGAGGTTTGTTTGAACATCCTCCATCTGAATTCTGACAAGGCTGCTCCCCAGCTTAGGTACCCAGAAAACTTTTCCTAATCCATAAAAAGAAGTGAGGGGAAACTTTGAGCTGCTCGGGAGATAAATCCCACTTTCCATACCACTATTTTAGCAGACAAGAGGATGTAAAGCAGACTGCCAGGGGGCTCGAGGGACTTTCTTTCCTGCCACTCTTTTTTCATCACCAATCCTGAACAGACCCCAAAACTCAGACTAATTAAAGACAAATAATTAAGCACATTCAGACTGGGAAGGTTGGCAGACTCCCACTGTATTGTGAGACCACCTTGGCACTTAAATGGTTAGGGACTATATCCCACAACATCATGCTCATCTCATTGTGGTAGAGAGCTCTTGAGAATGTTATTAGCTGGGTGTTCGCCTTGCCGTTTTTCCACATGAGGCAGATGGGTAATTACGAAGCTAATAGTCTGATTGAGAGAAATCAGATGCAGTGGTTTGCCCAATTAGATGATACATTAGCTTCCTTCTTTGTAAGCAGCTAATGTGTGAAGCAAAGTGGTATTTTTGAGGGTCAGAATCCTTAAACAAGTGCCGAGTTGCAGATTATTGTGTCTCTCTTTTTTTTTCTAATGGAGGAAAAGTGCTAAGTCTTCATTACTAAAAGCATAGAAAATGCAAATCAGGCTCTGAAACAAAAGAGTGAAGGGACAGGCGAGAATATTTGGTGTCCAATGTGTCAACCTACAACATCAATTACATTGAAATGCAATGCATGGGAGCCTAATCAAGGATAGTATAATTGTAATAATTGCATGCTTTTGTTGGAGAGCTGCTGCCATTGTTATTGTCAACCATTTGTTTTTCTCTATTGTTTAAGGGGAGAGTATTTAAAATATATATATGTGTGTGCATATATAACTGTGTATAAATGACTGAAGAACAGCATAGGTGGAAGGCTGTGTTACTGCACATGGAATGTATGAAGTCTTTCTTATTCCTGTTCTTCGGATGGTGGAAAACCAAGAGCCTGAACTCTGCGAAGGCAGGTAACACCCAAAACTGAGAAATGCACATTGACTTACAACCTGTACCAAACAATGAGAGGTACTTTTCCTTTTGCTGACGCATCCCCTGGTCCAGGGAGGTGTTACTCCCAGTGACTGGCAAGTCATGAAGTGAGCCAGTAGTAAATCATCCAAACAATCCCCAAGACACCTCCAGCCTGCCTTCTTACTTCACAGTAAAAGAGAAGAGGTCAAAATAAACAGTTTCTGTCTTGTTATATTTCCTCCAGAGCTGCAATCTGTTTCTGCCATTTAAAAGGATTTTTTAAAATCTACAATCTTGACAAAGGCATTCAAGACAAATGAACACAAAGGAGAGTACTGCCTGGAAAAAAAATGACAGCATGAGTTTACTCAAGATCTTATTAAGGGACAAAGAGGGAGTAAGAGCCTCCTGTAAATAAACCAGTGATATTTTCTGTATCCTGAAGTTGGGCTGGAAATTCTTCTTATAGCAAAGTGCTCAACATTCAGATCAAATGAGAGGTTTATTTTCTCGCATCACTTGGGCTTGCCAATAGGTTGAAACGGAGGCACAATAGGAACGGGCTAAAACATTTAACATAGCTGTTAAATCTCATTCTCCACAGCTAAAAAAGAACAATGCTGTACCGTCTTTACTGAGAATACACTCTCCTGCCATAGGAGGCTTTTCATGTATCTCTAACAATCCTGTACATACTCCAAAACTCACACTAATTAAAAGCAAATAATCAAATACATTCAATTTGAAAAGTTGGCAAACTCGCTTGTATTATTGTGTTAGCACCTTGGCACCAAAATGATCACATCGTGCTAATCTCATTGTGCAGGAGAGCTCTTGAGCATGTTATTCAGTAGGTCTGCTCCCTGCCCCCCACCTCCCAGACCCATCCTCCTCCACTGCCAGCACTTTCTTTCTTTAACTAGATATAGAAATGAAACCGTAAGCAAAGATAAGCAAACCCAGGACAGTATTTTCATCATATTTCCCTCAGAGGCAACCAGAACTTGTGCTACCTTTAATAGAGATTTCCTTTCATCCTAGTTTCAGTTCATCTCCACAGATACAGCTAGTAAACCTGAGAGATGCTTTAAAATAAACTAACCAGACTGCATTTGTTTCTCACTGGCTCTTATATAACATTATTATATTATTGTACAGAGTACTTGGCTACCACAGCAATGTGAAGAGTAAAATGCAATAAATAAAAGACTACAAGAGTTAGCAGCTTGTTACTGACCAGATGAAGAAACCCAGAAGGAAGCATCTTAGGATTTCTTCTCTTTGGAAGTTGTATTTTACAAGTAAAATTTATTTCCATTTGCTGTGCGATAAAAGCAAAGCTGTCTTTGCTAACAGCAACATAATACAAATTTAAAAACAATGTTTTTTCATATACTGTGCAGAAGAAGCCTTCGTTTTCTTGACAGGCTTAATTTATACAGAGAAAAACCTCTCTGTAGTGACACTTGCAAAAACATGCCTGCCTTCTTGGTAGGAGGCCACCACTTTTTGAAGGACATGATATATTGTAAACTTAGAACGGATGATATTATAGAAAGGCCACTAGTTTTATGGCTGAAAAAAGTTGCACAGGACAGCTTATACATATGGCATTATTGAAGCATTAGGTCTCTCTGGGGACTATGTTTTAAGGTTGTGAAGTCTTTCGTATACAGGCCCATGCATCCACCTGACGCTAAGACTGACACCATGGAGATGCCCATTTGTGTGCTATGAAGTATCAGTTTAATTTTCTGCAACCATCTGGGAGGAATTTTCCCCAAACAGTCCAAAAAATCCAAACTGAACAAACTTTCATGAATAAAGATGTATTCATTCCAGTGTTTCTAGCCACTGTATTTTTTACAACTCCAATGTCCACCACAGTAGCTATGACCAAGGCCTGGGTATGACCATGAGCCGGGGTAGGTATGACCATTCAGCACTAGATTTTCTGCCTTGATGGAAAGATAGGCTGGAATCTATATACTACTCCCAACATTGTCCTGTTCTGGGCTAAGGGGAGCATTATCCTTTCCCATAAAGTTTTTGACTGGGATCCTGTGTCTGTGCTTGAGTATGTATTTGGTTATTAAACATATGATCCTTATGGGTCCCTTCCAACTTGAAATATTCTATGATCCTATGATATGGCCTGCCATCCTCCATCCAGCACTTGCTGTGCAGGTGGTGTATTTTTGCCTGGGTTCCAGAACCTCTTCTGAGAAAGCACCACCTCTAAAGGCAGTACATTAAAGGTCTGTGTCAGGAGAAATACATATTTTCTTAATTTCTTAACATTTATTGGATAAAAACACATTAAAATTGGGCAAGTGTTCATGCTGCAGAAATGCAATGCCAAAGACCGCAGCATTTCATGGAAAAAAAAGAGGGAAAGGGGTCACTGAAGGACCCTCCTGACAGGACTGGAAAGGTACCACTCAGCTTTTAGCACAAAGACACCCACAAGAGAAGATGGCACACTGATAGTCTTTAACTGGGGAGGGCTCTACGTAAGAGAGTCCAATTAATTTGTGACCTTCAAGACAGTTACTTCCTGTCAGTTAGTTAGAAACCCATTTGCACTTCATGACCGAATAATGAAGGAAGCCCATATGGCTGAGCCTTTTATAAAACAAAAACAAAACAAAAACTGTTTGAGAGTCAGCCCCACTGCATAGTCCCTGAACTTCATAGAGGTGACTGCGCTGCGCGCTGTACCACCTCGTATGCTCCATCCCTGCTAGCAGGGTCTGAGGACTGCCCAAAAGCCTGCAGACAGACCTACATCTAGTGGGCCCATGGAGGTAAAGCCAGACTCATTTTAGAGTGAGGCAGCACAGGGTGCCCAAATTGTCCCAGGGCAGCATAGTGAAGAAACACAGCTTCCATCTACCCTGCTCCTCTAACTAGAAGTTTTAGGTAACTATAAGCCAGACTTCTTAAAACACACATTAATCTTTCTGTTTACTTCAGCAGATTTAAATCAGGCACCATATACGGACAGGCCAAAAGATGTATATTGATGTTATTTACATTAACTACTATTACGTATTCATAGTACAATGTTTTGTTCATGAAGTTTGCAGTTAAATCTTGCTAAAAGGAAAACTGTGATTCTCAACAAATAAATAGTTATTTGACTAAGCAAGTTCTACTTCGAGTTGTTCCTAAATTTCTGTCTGTCATGAAGAAAAGTTGATGAGCCAACAGAAGTATCAACAGCACTGCCCAAGTTTGGAAAGCCCTCAGTCTCCACGGGGAGTGCTCCCATTGATACTACCAGGAGAAATGCTTGTAGACATCAGGATAGCATATGGCCTCTGAAATCAATATTGGTTTGCAGCTTGACATATGGATGGATAGATACCACAGAGAGATTGAAATAAATATGACAAACTAAGTCATACAAAGAAAAACATGTATACACAATCACACTCGAACAGATGCTTTGGCTGAAATAGGTGATTTAGAGGAACACATTGTAGATCTGAGAAACGGAAAAATTAATCTAAAACTTACAGTAGCATAATGCACTTTTGCAAGCAAAACTGAAGGAGGATTCAGAGAAACTCCTCAGGGACAATGCTAAGAGAAGTTACTGGTGAAGAAGTTGTTGATGAACCTGCTGTAGATTTAACAGCAAATCTAACAGAATACTTCCCTCCCCCAGCTTTCCTATCAATTGGAACAGAGAAGTTTCAAAAAAACAGCCCCATAGCATGAAAGAGAAGGAGAAGGTAGATTTCTCCTAGGCATTAAAACAGGCTGATGCAAACACTTCAGTCTTGTTTGTGGTTTAACGCATTACTCCAGAGATCTGAATGTGAAATCTGGACTTAAGGAAGAAAATCCTCATTTAGCAAAGAAAGCACTGCAATAGCTATGTGTGAAAGTTCTTCCAGCACTGTTTTCTGCTTGCCATATGGCCAACTTCACCCACATTACTAGCAACTACAGAGTAAAGCCTCAGCATTTTGAAAGAGAGAGAGACAGAGAGAAATGCAAAAGTCTCATCAGCAAGCATGGCCTACGGAACACCCAGTTCCCTATGTACACTGATACTTTATCTTTGTCTGATGCTAATAAAATAAAAACATCAGGAAGTATCAGTCCCAGAAAATCTGGAATAACCTACATACTTCGGTGGTCTTGTAGCCACATTCTTAGTTTCAAACCATTTAAACCATTCCAGTGCCTAGTGTTGCAGATCTAGCGACTGTTAGAAGTCCTCAGGTCTTTCTATAGACTCATAACGTTCGGGAGCTAGCAGAAATGCCCTGTTTCTGTTACATACATACACACACACGCCCCATAGGGAAGAGAATTCCCTCAGCCTTCCATCCCACAAAAAACACTCCTCACCTGCGCTTAGCCCTGAAATCCAAGGAAAGACGAATGTGTTTCTGGTTTTCAGGGGGAACAGATATGCACCATTCACTCAGACTCAGAATGCCATTAATTTACCCCAATGGGAAAGAATTTTTTACCTCCCTTGTTTCCAGGGATTCAGGAGACTGTTTGCTGTCAGCTGAGCCAGAAAACAGGTTACTGCATCCCTCTAAAATCCAAATGTCTATATTTACAAGAGATGATACCATTTACCTGAAATGGGCTGCCTCACACTTTTCCCCACAGACCTCAGTAGCACAGCCCTTGGAGACCAGCCCTGAGCACACCCCTGGGTAACACAGAGTGTGATCAGCAGCCGCAGCTGCAGGGGCAAGGAGCTTGCCTGCTACAGGTAGAAGTTCCCAAACCTGCTGGCATCATCTGCTCAGCAGCATCTGAGACTACCAAGGCTCCTATGTCCTGTTTATCTTACACACCAACTTTTAGCTGGAAGACTTAGCCAGGGCTTTCAAAGACTCAACTTTCACATTGCAACAAGTCCTGAAACAGAGAGTTCTGAAATAAAAGGCCTCACATATGGCCTATTGTTTTATATTGCTTTCTCTTTATTGTTTGTTAATTATTGAAGCTGCTAATATCTGAGTATGTGCTTTCTTCCCTTCAGCCTCCCTTCATTTAGATGTCACAGTGAAAGTGAGTCCTGCCCATGCCGCAGTATAGCCCATTGGCAAAGAGACACCTCGAACATCACAGCCAGAGAGCACTGGAAGTTCATTGACACATCAGTAGGAAGAGGGGGCCTGCATCAGTTAATAAACAACTTTATACTGTTTATAAATGAAAGCTGTACTCATAAATGGACTCAGACCAAAGAAAATAAAAATCTGATTTATCCAGAGGGTTAAATCAGGAACTCCAGGAACAAGGCAATCATGTTTGAAATTGCCCTGCAGAAACACACCTCAGTCCTGAGCTACAGGAACCAACTTTAATGCCTCTATATCACTGAGATTTTCCTAAAAATTTCCCATTGCTGATACTGCTGACGGGAGCTCTAGTGTAGACAAGACATTCATCACTGCCAACATTTTTATGATTATGTCTTCTAGTCTTTCTGTTTTCCAGGTTGGATGACATTGCTTTGCTTATTCATCACTTTTACTTCTGGGAGCTGTGCTTGGACCTATTTAGTAACAGCAGGAAATTTTGATGTAGAAAAAGGCTGCTCTGCTGCAATATCTGCTTAGCCCTTGGCCTCTCTGGTGAGAGCATCATCAAAGACAGCAGCTAAAGTAATGTGCAGATTAAAAATTGAACAGAGACCACCCATTCATTCACTTGCCTCAATGAATAACCTTCATACAGTGTAACAAATTTCAGGCTCACAAGAAGGCTAAACCAGCTATGGCTCCATAATCCATCCCTAACTATCCAGGTCCTGAGAAAAGCAAACAGAAATTATTTGCATAGGTGTGAATATTCCTTTTAAGAATTAAGCAGAAATGGTATGCTTGTGTGTGAAAATCAACGAAAACTAGAACTGGTGCCATTCAAATCCAGATTATAGTTATATTTTGTATAGTATTTGGAGAATTTTTCAGTTTTAAGCCTGGCAAATAAAAAAATAAAAAATTACCAACGTAAAGAACAGCTATGTTCGGTGAGCACTGAAGCCTGGTAAATATTCAGTTTTTAATGGCATCCACTTCTATTTTGTTCACTGAATTATTGGGCTGACCTTAAATTAGAGATCTGGATGGAGCTGAATTGAATATTGTGAAGATGAGTGTAATTACCTTGCTTCCCTTTATTCTAATTCATTTTTATTTTTTTTAATTCTTCATCTGTGTGACAAACTGAATGTCAGAGTGCCTGTGGATTTATACTCACAGCAACAGAGAGCAGAACTGATAGGCCAGAGAGTGGCACAAGGAAAGATATATCTGCATTGCGGTCAGGGGTGTGACTACAGGACCTTCCTGCCTTCATCTTAGTTGAAAGAGCTGTAGTTGTATATACTGTCCAGGCTTCAGTGTATGCCAAATAAGACTGCCAGGGTTCTGGCACCTGCAAATGAGGCCCCTGCCTTCCCAGCACTTTCATCTGAACCAGCTACACCTAAGGCTAACTCAAGTGTATCTGCCCACCTCAAACCACAGCACAGGCATGGCCTTGGGCTGCTTTAGATCCAAAGTCCCTTCACTGGCCCTGTGGAGGTAGCCCTTGCAAGCAAACAAGTGTACGCTGTCATCCACTGCTCCATAGAGCCAACCTGGCCTACACCAGTCATAAGGATGAAGCCACCTATGCTCAGCATCACAAGAGTCATACCACAGGCCACCTTTATTCTACTACCAGTATGGTAGTATGGTATGGTAGGCTTGCTTTATGGCTGACTAATGGATCTGAAGATCTGGACAAATAAATCTATATCAGACTTCAATGTTCTTATCACTCTGTCCTTAAGCCTCAGTTTCACCACTTACAGTCAACATCTCTTTGTACCTTCTAATTTACTTCAAAAACTTTCTAAGGTATTTTTCGGGTATATATTTAAAACTTCAAATATTTCCTGAGCTCCTCTTACAATTAGCGCTGTCTGGCCTCTACATATTTGGTTGCTGACATCTTCTCTCACAACTACTTCTCTTCAGCCAACCTCATTTTGTGCAAATATGACGCAATATTCTTTGGTAACAACCTCAAGTAACAACAGCCTTCTCTAGTTAGTCAGGAAAGCTCAGATTCACCAGTATGTATACAGATGCCTAGTAGAAGTAGCTGTAGAAATATAGAGACTCCAACTGGTTAATGAAAATCTATACAGCAGGCAAAAAGGAAGAAGGCCAACAGGAGCTCTTGATAGCCCTAAGAATGTGTGCAATGGCCCTAGCTGTGTTTGATGGTAAATGTCACATCTCATGTCAGAGTCTGCCTGGATAAATTACCCCTGAAGACCATATTGCCTCAGAAGTTAAGTATTAGCAGCTGCATGCATGTCATTAACCCCTCACCTGCCACACAACTTTGTACTTGCCCAGGGCCAAATACTTTAAAGAAGGGTTGACTGACTTCAGAGCGTGGGGGTAAGAAAGCTGCAGGACATACAATGTACAGCAAAGAGCGCCCATGTACATGTGCCCTTTTGTAGGACATCTGTGATGATGGCACTGAGTATTCCAGTAGTTTCAGCTGATTTGAAGGATAATACTCCCATTCAGCTGCTCAGCTGAATAACAGACGATATTCCGTGTTCTCCCAACTATTGTGTAATTATGTTTAAGTATATTGCTTTATCATAATACTAAAAGTATGGGAAGATTTGTCTACATTCTCTTGTTTCTTGGCTGTGTACATTTTTTTATTAAGTAAACTTGAGAAGCATATCTTGACCCATAGTGCTTGAGATAAGTGTACAGAGACAGTGTCAGCAGGAAGGCTCAATTACAATACAAGGGGCAAATCTGCAAAACAGTTGTACTGTCCACAAAGAGCCATTTGGACAACAAAGGGCTTCATCATCCTAACCCTCAGCATGAACTGAGATTTAGTCCACAGACAGCAAATTCAGTAGTGAAAGCAGCCTCAAACTGGGCATCGAGCTCATAATGCCTAATGTAAAAATGTAGAAATATCCATATCAACTCCAACCTGAGAAAATGGTTTCATAATTTAATGCCAGCATAGTAGACTGTGTCCGGGATTTTCTATTTTAGCCTTCCCGTGATGTCAGAGACTTCACAACCATATTTCTAAAAGCACAATATCCTCTCTTTTGCCTGCTATTCTATAGAAACTTTTTAAAAGTTGGCTAACTGTGGGCCATGGCCATAAACTTTGATCCACAAATGAATTCACCGTAAATGTGAAACAGTATGGCAGGGATTTACACTATCTAACTTAAAAATCTAATTTCAGGTGCCCACACTAAGACGCTACATAATCAAGAGAGAGAGGTGACGCAGGCTCTTCCAAAAGGTCAAAGGACTGAACTCCAATGTTCCACAATTACCTCTAATGTTTTAAAAGTTTTAGTTCTATTTTTCCTTTTGCCATTTGAAACATTTTTAAAAGTTGAGAAATTTAGAAATGTGGAAAAATTGATCAAATGATCCCTGGAATAATTCATTTAACTGCATTTAAAAATCAAAAAATCAAAAACAAGAGAAGAGAAATAACAAAAATGGCAAACTATGAAAAATGTACCTTTTAAATTGAAATTAAAATTTCAATTCCAATGAAGTCAAAGGAAAATAACCATTAATACTGACAAGTAATTAATTAAAATTATTTTCCTATCAGAAATGTTGGTCTTCAGTAAATATATAAATACATATATATATATATGGCTGGAACTTTGTATTACAGCTTCATGTAACACAGAAGACCTTCAAGGAATCAATTGAAATACAGTTAAGTCCTATCACATGAAACAATCAGAACAACTGATCTCATACCCCAAAATGTAGAAGTGTCACTAAAAAGCAGTGAAATAAGACAGAATTTTCAGCCATGTTAAACAGAAGAATAATGGAAAATCACAAATCCTGTAGTCATGGAATATTTAAAAAGGCAGAAAGGAAAGGTTCAATATAACTATGCAACAAAGCAAAAGTCGTATCTGACAACAGTAATGACATTGGTACCTGATTGCTGAAGTCAGACAAAAGCCACTCATTCCACAAATCCTACCACGTTGTCTAGACATGAAAGCATAGGGCCAAATACATGCTCTCCAGTATGTAACATCTAGTAGCTATCGGCACATATGGGTAAGATTTGGATTGATACTTTAGAGTTTTCAAAATAGCATTCTTGGGCTCCCTGATTCACACTTGTACTTTCCTCTCATATTATCTCATACAAAGTCCATGTCATCTCTCTCAGGCTAAATGACCTAGCATGGAACTATTTTGGTGTAGTGTGATAGCATCATTAGATAAGGATGAGTTCAATGTGTTAATTTGTTTTCTCTCTTCCTAATACTCTGTTTAAATAAAACCACAGCCTGATCTGAACAAGGGGATATAAATCACTAGAGACAATAAATTCTACTGTCAGAGAAGAAAGAGAAAATAAGTGGACCTTCACTGACCTCAGAATACCCAAGACAACAGCAAGCTTCAGGACATTGCCGCAGACAGGAGGTGGAGGAACTGTCCACCTAAAGTCTAAGCATACTGTTGGGCCCCACTGTTACAGACAAACACGAATCACCGAAACACACTCTGTGTGTTTCCCCAAGATAGAAATAAACCTGGTAGGATAATGTCTAGAGAACATACTGTGCAAGACAATACAGACAGCACAGACTGAGGTAGGGAGGGAGGGGAGAGAGCAGAAAAGAAAGGAAAGAACTGGGAAAGTAGTATTTTATCTAAGCCAGTCTTTTTTTGAAAACCCTTTATATGCACAGCCCACAGAAACTTTAACAAAACCAGGGAGCTGCATTCAGATACAGTGCGGATATTGCCTCTCTCCAGGGATACAATGTCACGTATCTGCTGAAGCACGGGCAGACATTGGTCCCAGTGAGCTGGGTGGGAGGGTTAGTGGTGTACACCCACGCAAGCTACACACACTGCTTCTCTCTGCATGGAAACCAGGGCAGTGAGGAAGATATGATGCCTCAAGGTCTGGCCCCAAGATGGAGTCAGGATGTAGTCAAAGCTTCACATCATGAGGGAAGTAGCCCCAGGCCCAGTAAGAGAAAGCTTGGCTACTGTACTATATCCTACAGTACAATATCATACATTATCCCTCAGTAAGCAGCTTGGTCCTTTCCTTCAGTGTGGTCAGCTTTGGAAGGATACATCAGTGCCAAAACACTTGCACTTGTAACTCATCCAGGTATGACATGCCTAGAAGAGTCTGACTGAAAGATTGTGACCCGCATTTTCAATATTCTTCCACTTCTTAGGTTAGCACAAAGAGGGGCACAAAGATGCTGCCTTACTCTATTCTGTTTCAAAGAAACAGCTGGGACCTGGAAAGTCTTCTTGGGCTGCCCTAATTAAAGCTCTGCTGCTTGGATCTTGCAGAGGGTTCATGAAAGAGAAGAGCCAAAGCAGACCTAACTGATGCAGCAGTAAATGCTCAAAACTGGCATGAGAATGTCAGAAGCAAATACAACTCAAAGAACACGCACGAAAATTATGCATAAAACCTTGTCAATTTTGCACCATTATTTCCCTCAAAATCTACTACAAGCTTTCGAAACATAAGATTACTCCATTTAACATAATAAAACTGCTCCATACTCAAAGCTATTATTATTAATGGATCTGAACATGCTCAGCTATGTCAGATCTCTAAGCACTCAGTGGAGAAATACCCATTTCCAGCAAGCCCCACAAACAAGAAAATAGTGTCAGATCTAATTCCTCCAACTCAAAGAAGCAATTGCACAGTTTACCATCTTTTCTAATTCCCATTTAGAAATTAATGGAGAGGCTTTTAATAGATTCTTTTTGGCTTTTTCTAGAGCAAAACAGGAAATGACTAATAAACTCGGATTTATTAACAAAACATACAGGAAAACATTAGAAAAGCCGTATTTCATGTTCTTCATCCTCCTTGAATGGCAGACCTGGGTATGAGCAGCAGATGAACAGCGTTCACCAAAACAGAAAGAAAATTATTATCTACTGCTTGCCCACAAGATGACCTGCAAGTTTGCAGTCTTGTAGTGTTCAGATACTCAAACTCAAGGATCTGCCTCAAGAATCCGAACCAAAATTTATGCTCCATAATGCCAGATCCTGTTTGAACACAGGATCCAGGTTTTACGGCAAAAATTCATTGGATGACATTTGTACACAGCTGAAGATGCAATCTTGGCTGAAAAGTCTTCCTTTGGAATCCAAGACACAGCAGTTCTCTCCAAGACAATGTGCTGTTCATCTGAGCCCTTCCTGCCTAGACAGTACGTCTGGCCCATCAGTTGCTTCAACTAAAGATTTCTGGGAGCAGCTTTCTGGAGATATGGGCTTAAATTGCAAAATCTGGATTCTCAATCAACAGGTCAGATGTAAGCACCAAATTGTAATGAAGTTTGTTCTGTAAGTCCCTATGAAAATGCAGTCACAAATGCTTCAGTGTTACTATCATTACCCCACAATTCTCCTCTGTGTTGCTAGTAAACTCAGAAAAAGAGGAGATGATTCTTCAAAGGATTTCTGGCTTATTTCTACAGTGCCAAAGCATCAGTTAGTCTTACTAGCTTCAGGATTTCCATCTATGTATCAGTAAGCCTTTATTATCAAGCAGCAATCTTTAAAAAATAGCTATTAATAACTACTTTGCCAACCCATTTTAATTGCAATGGCTAAAAGATGGTCAACTGCTAAGCAAATTGGGCAACTTAGAATGTATTTCTAATACTCCAGTACATGTACCCATTCAGACCTCCATCATGCAGCTGGTTGGTTGCAACCATCCAAACTGGCTATCCTGTGGCCCCTGAAACATCCCAAGAGTACACACAGTTCCTCCACAAGACCAGACTGACACGTTGCAGTATGAAATTTGGGCATTCACAAAGCTGGCTACAACCTTTATTTCCTTCTCTGCTATTCCAAGTCATGCTGAACATACACGAAGACAAGTTGAAGATTTGTAGGTGAAACTCAAATTTGTCAGTGGGACAGCTTTCTGTCATAGCTACAGATTAAGGCGCATTTTTTTGACTTCTTAAAATACAGCATGATAAACTGAAATGCCTGTAAAGAACCTGCTGTGATCTAGTAGATCCACACAGTGACCTGAATTATTTTCAGCATTAACCTGTGTTATCACAGTGGAATTATTGGGGTGAGAGTGAGTTCACACTTCTGGTTGCCTTTGTTTCCAATGGTCATTGATATCAAAAGCCATCCTGCATCTGCTGTGAAAATAGTGTCGTCATTGTATTAGTCATTTTTAAGGTATCTAAATAGGTATTTTCCCTAATAGATGGAATCAAAGCCTAAATTCTAGGCAGTCCATTTCACTGAGTTGGTCAAATAGAAAGTTCTGTGTGTCTGAAACCTTATCTATTATTTTCTATTATATCAGCTCAGCTAATAAAAGTAAGACCTCTCCCTACAAATCTCTCAGCCCTCTCTAATATTCTTAGACTATCACAGATATAACTCTATACTTCATGTCTTTTCAACTAATATACTCCTCCCATTTCAAATAAAACCTAAATAAATAATAGAGAATAAGCTATTCTTGTGCTAATAGACCACATTCTGAGCTTGTTAACAATTTGGTATAAATTGAATTGCACAAAAGTTATGTCAGAGTAAAAGGAGAATCTAGTGTTCTCAACCAGGCTTGAGACAAGCAAAGTGTGTTATGTAAAAGCCAGGTATTTCCATTAATGGGTTTGCACCACCATAGATTTTTAAGTTTGAAAGTCATTTTTCTTGTAAATATCCATCTGGCTTTAAATGTAGCCAGACATATTCTGCTTCTCTGATTTCCTAATCTGCATCCTGCCATAAGAACTGCAGCAAAACTGCAGATTTAAGAAATGTTTAAGAAACATTTAAGAGATGTTTAAGAAATCATTGAATCTCTACCTCTGTTTTAAAAACTTTACTATATCTTAAGACGTTTGTTTCTGCAGTGACGGGACAGGGTTGTACAAGGCTGAACTCCCAGGTTTTCTCAATCACATCTATGTCCTTGTACATCAGGTTATTTCTGCCAAGCTGGTTATATTTTTTTCCAAGAAAACCCTAACTATCAGGGAGGTCTAACACACTGTTCCTTTACCATCAGCTTTGTTTTCAAACATACAATGGTTTGGCATGACTCCAGTCACCACCAGGTGATTTTTGGCCCTTGCCCTTTTTATTATCTGGTATCTTTTAGGGAACCACAGATGAAACCAATAGAAAAGGAGAGAAAAAGAAAAGGCAGGAAAAAAGAAAGAGCTTCTCCTTTTCTTTCCTGGTAACGTGACATCTTGCCCTCTTGCATTATATATTTTTGTCCAGCTGATGCTTTGTCCTAGTGGAATCGTGGTTCTAGTATTAGCTCCAAATGGTAGGCAGGCATTTTCATTAAAAACAATTACTATTTCCAAACAGGAGCTGGTTCCTCCGTTCCAGCCATTCTTGCTGTAAAACGTTCAGCTGAGAGGAGCAGATTGTTCCTGCTGAAAATGAATGGAATCTGGCAGGAGAACCTCATGTTTTTCCAATCCTAGTTTTTTACAAAGAAAACACTGGGATCTTGTTGAAAAATTACAATTGTTTTGGTGGGCACATTATTTTTCTCAGTTGAACTGTTTCCAGCTACAGGAGACAAGTTTTGTGCATACATATGTATGTGTGTGAATATATATGTATATATCTACACATACACACAAGTTTTTGTATATAATTGCTATGTAGAAAATTATTAATAAGTCAAGGAAGATAAACACATTTTTGTTATTAAAAAGCATTTATGCAAATGATTTTTTAAACAGCTTCCACATTATGAACCTTCAAAAGAAAGTCAATGAGTAAAATACTATATCATAATAACTGCTAGCTTCACTTTTAATACTAGGAGAAGAAAGAGGCCAAGGTGACTGAACTGTTATCCCTTGGTTGTTCTCACTAACTTAAAAACATTGTCAGACTGAATTATTCTGATAAAAATATCAAAGGAGAGAAAACAGAAGACACTATTACATTCATGAAAGGAACAAGCTGCAGAGGTCCCCATATTGATCACCCGCATGGATGCTGCCATTTGGTAATAAGTGATTTTGTTTAGCTCAAACAGAAACAGATAATAGGTCAGGCTGACCTTGCATCCATATAGGAGTAGAAACACCTCCTTCTACTACTTGCTTTTTTCCCTTCCATATGAAGCATTCATCCCAGAGCCAGCAGACAGTGAGTGAGATGGGATGCTGGTGTGTCTTGTGCCTGCCACACCTTGAGAGTTTGGCACTCCCCAGGCAAAGTTCAGCCCCCATATTAACAACAATGCATTGCAACCTTCAAGTCCACCTCCTCTGTCAGGTCCTGACCCTCTGTGCCAACAGGCTGGATCCAGACACTTTAGCTATGGCATCTCCATCCACAACCTTCAAGATGATGCAACTGCCTTGACATGCACCTGACAATCAAACTCAAAATGGGGCAGGAAAGGGACAGCAATAAAACTTTCCCTACCAAAAATGTGCAGCGACCTAATATGGTAGCATAGACCAGCCCAAAAGCTGGTCACTTCAAGGATATGGTGCCCAGCGCTCTAATGCACTTCGATCACAGCTGCACAAATGTAACAAGTCATACAAACCCCCCTTGAATTTCCTGAGGCTGAGAAGTTGAGTCCCCAGTGAAGCCAACTGCAAGTCACAGATCTTCACTAGTCTTTTGGGTCACCTTTTGACCCAACATCAATAAGTGACAAAGGAAATTATAATGGAAAGGATGACAAGTATTACAGCACCTGCTCATTTTAAGAGTGATCACCTGATAGAAAAAGGAATAATGAGAAGCATTTCCCTTTTCTGTTATTGCCCAGCTAATAGAATTTCTTGTCTCCCTTTCAGTTATTCTTACCCAGAACAAAATTATTATAATAATAAAATTAGATAAGTTTACAGCCAAAAAGAACCTCAAGAGATCCACTGGCCCAGATCCTTGCAGCCAGGCAGGATCAACTACACCTAGACCTTCTCTGATGGATAGCTGTTCAACTTGGACTTAAAAACCTTCACAAAAGAGTCCAAAATATCCCTTGTGAGTTTGCTGTTTCAACTGTTTGTCCTGGAAATTAGCCTGCAGATCTACCCACTCAGCACAAAAGCTACAACAAAACGAAGTGTAGCATCACTTCTGCCCTCTCTGCCATCTTCTGGCCTCAGCACACTGCTCCGTCTAGGCCCTAAAACCTCCCTGGGTGCACAGGGGTCAGCAGCTTCACACTGTAGGGCTGTGGCCCACTTCCTGCTGTCCCAGCCCTAAGATGCCAGCTGCCTTGCATTGCACAAGGTCTGCAGTTTCATTGCTCTAATAGGATACGGGACTTCA
Organism: Ciconia boyciana; assembly: GCF_034638445.1. Classification (NCBI taxonomy): domain Eukaryota; kingdom Metazoa; phylum Chordata; class Aves; order Ciconiiformes; family Ciconiidae; genus Ciconia; species Ciconia boyciana. The sequence goes on along the minus strand of NC_132936.1, from coordinate 103,921,232 downwards.
CAGTCAGAATTTGAATGGCACAAAGTGCTTCGAACAAGTTCACTCTTCTTCTCATTTCTTAACATAATTTAAAATCAGACACTAAATAAGGTGTCAGCAGGCTTCCCACAAGGATCCAGCTGTTAAGTCTTTATTGTTGTGTTTGCTTTGAAGTCGAGAGGAAAAAAATTCTTGTTTGCCAACTTATAATTCAAAAAATGCCAGAAGAACCTTCTTACAAACAAACAAGGTGCAAAAGAAATGCTGGCACCAAAGTGGCACAGACTGTGAATTATGGAGTTATGGAATCATTCTGAAAGTAAATTGTATGATACCTAAATGATCATAAAATTCCTTCTGTAAATAAGATTAGATTCTTCCACAGACAGGGAGACACAGATCAGAGGTATCAAATGCTGTTTATGGTCAGCCATCAAGGACTGTTCACTTTGTACATAGGTATACAGCACACAACAAAAGAGGACATTCTAGTGTTGAAGAACTATATAGTAAAAATGAGGGGAAACCTTCTCTTTTTGTAAAACACAGCCGAGCCCAAAGTCCTGCAACTCATACTGCATAACAAAACTACTTCTGTCACTTGCAAATCAAGAAGCCTGCCTTTGTCAGCCATTTGCACATTTGTAAGAGATCCCGAGTGTGTATTGGTCAAATGAGTCAGTCATTTTCTTGTGAAATAAATTACAGCTCTGGTCACTGTTGAAGGAGTCCTTTGGTGTTGTTCCAGCAACTTCTTTATATTTTCTATTTGTTTTGGTTTTGTCTGATTTATACAATTCTCCAATGATTTAGCCCAGCAGCATCCATTTTACAGAAAAACAAAATATGGCAGGGGCACTAAAATGGCATACACCAGATACCAACCCATCGGTTCAGTTACACACACCAGAGCGCTCACCAGCACCTGAACCCACACCTGAACCCAGCTATGCCCACTAGGGCCTTGCACTTACATGTGGAAAACACCTCATGGTAAGTGCTGTTTCCATTTTCATTGTGTGTACATAACCACACACACACATTTTTCTGTGAGCACCTCGTAGGCCTGAGGATGGCTCTTAAATGTAAATGCCGAAAGCCTATTGCAGGTTGCTATTTAAAATGTCCTTTTGGAGCACTACCAAAAGCAAGCAGAAAACAAAAGCTACATTAAGGTAGAAAGAGCCTGATGTGGCTGTTGCAACACAGCTGTTGTGAGGTACCTCCCACCCTCTGAAGGTGTGCTGAGCCTGCAGCACAAGAACATATCACTGGCTGACCACCCACCGATCTCACAGCAACCGCCTGAGAGCCTCAGCCTGTGGCAGAAACTCTGTGGGAACACGAGGACCAGCAGACAGAGAACACAAGGAAAAGCTTTTCCAACAGGAATATAAGACCCAGAGATCAATGTTCTTCACTTAGCCTTTGGAAGAAGATTTGGTTCAGGCAAGCTGCCAAACCCCATATAGCCCTCTATCCTTGTAAGATTCTTCCTCAGAGTAATTAGACTGTTGTACCTCCATGTGCACACAGCTCTGGTAGGTAGTGCCCTTCAGCCATATGAAGCACACAAAGGAGCCACGAGGCGGTGGCACCTAAACTATGGGCACATGTCCTTTGCCTGACCCAGAGTTTAACACTTAGAGCCAACTCTGCACTTCCTGGTTTTTGCTTTATCTTGATCTGCGGGCAACATGTGTGAGCACTCCCCAATTCACTCCAGGTCAAATATCCCAGCTGAAACCACAATTTCCAATTGTATAAACTAACCTGGTTAATTTTCCCTTAAACAATTTTAAGAGTCAGGAAGCAGTAACCTCTGAGAAGGAAGGCAGTAATTTCTTCTATTGGCACATGTGGATTCAAAGGGTGATAAACCCTCTTTGGTCATAAAGGTGAAAGATCTGCGTCCATAAAGGTGAAAGATCTGCAAATCCATGGAGCTCTTCCTTTCCCTGACTGGAAGTCTGAGTTGCTTTTCTGCAAGATGTCTCCAACTCTAAGCTCAAATGGAAATCAGACATCACCAGTCCTGACGCCATTGAAGTCAAAGGCAGTTTTGTCATTGACTTTAACGAAACTAGGATTCACCCTAGGGTAAGGGGCATTGTGTTTTTCAGCAGCTACCCATGTGGAAATTTTGCTTAGATGACTGACTGCCTGGAAGGTAACAGTGCTAGGCCACAAAATACCAGAAATGTTTGTGTTAACCCACATACTCCAGCATTTGAAACTGCAGATATTGGAGTACAGTCTTGTCCTCTAGAAAGAGTATGTTCCTATACCCTTGGCTTCTTTACTCCACCTGAAGCTGGTTATGCACCTGATGTACCTAACCTGTTGTTCAGCTGTGCTACTGGGTCTGACTGTTTATCAGGAAACATCAGAGAGGTTTTATGTTCTCACATTGTAAATAATGTGACAGACCTTGAAAATATAATATGTCTTTTTATAGCTGCTGTATGCATTGTGAATGAAAACAACTCCTGAAAATAGAGTTGAAAATAGGCTATTACATTCATGCTTCATGTTAACTCAAATTCTGATAAAAAATCCACTTATAATGTATGTTCAGAGCATAGGGAAATGGATAAAAATATAGGAAGCAGGAAGCTAAAAAAGAATCCAAAAGCATGCCTAGGAAATTCCTCAAGTAATTTCAGGAATTCATCTGGTACTTAGGCTCTAGGCTGAACACTCTTCTGAGCTCAAAAGAACCAACATACATATGCAAAGGTATTTCAAAAATGCATCTTTGAGCTGTGAGTCTGAAACAAAGTTCTTGTTATTACAGAAATGCAACAAAATGCTGTGGCAAGATTCCTTGCACACTGGCTTTTCAGTATAAGGAGTACCACACTTGGTAACAGATACATATAAATTTGTACATATGCAGATTTTGTTTGGTATTAAAACTGCCATGAAAATGCATACTGTGTAAAGTTAAAAACCACATTGCAGTACAATAAACCTTGTGCTTAGCCAAACTTTTTTTACCTGCTCTAATTAGAGAGGGCCTCACAAAAATAAAAAATTAAAATCAGAGGTGGAAGCAAAGCATCAGAAAATGCAGAAGGGTTGTAAAAAAGGAAGAAAGACAGAGAGATCCAAATTTCAGGCTTTGCATCTTGGGCTTCTTTCTAGTTCAGAAGCATCCACAACAGCCTCCACAAGGTGGGTTGCTTCTTTCAGTTTCTTCAGTCTAGAAATTAAAGCAGGATAAAGGGTGCCTTACAAAATTTTCATCATTTCCTGCTTCTCCCATCTGCAATGTGCTCCTTCAGAGCACTTCTGTGCTTCCACTTTTGGGCCAAGCCACAACAAGGTGGTTCAGCCATATAAAAAATTAAATCTATTGTAGCAGCTAGAGGTGAGCAGCCCTCTCCACAAAAGATGTAGTAGATGCTAAATTTTATGGTTCTGAAGTGAGTCAAAAAGGAGTTTGGTGATAGAAAATGAGCCAGCCTTCTTTGCTGCATCTGCCTACAGGCACTGATCTGAAGGGCAGAATTTATGCCTGTGACTGCCCCCGTACAGTATGTGCAAAAAGGAAGAGAAACTTTCCGCAGCTAGACACAGGCCAGTCACAGTCTTGCCCAGTGGAGCTGTCACTGGCACCAACTATACCAGCACCTTGTGCTTCTCCAGCAGCATCCACCAATGGGTCTCAGAGAGCATTAGAGTTCCAAGAGAATGAAGGGATGGAGAATGACTCAATGCCTTTTCAAATGGCGAAGTGTTATTTTCATTTTACGGATGTGAGGCTGAGGCTAAAGGAACCTGAGCAACTTTGGCCCACACCACAGGGCAAGAAGTAACCTCAAATTTCCTGACCACCATTCCTAAAGCACAGAAAGGGCCACTTGGCTCCTTCACTTTCCTCACCCCCACGAAGAATTTTTCCATCACTGCAGAAATCAGGGAAGATACTCTCATACATCCCTATCCCCACTTACAAACTGCCTCTCTTCAAGGTATATGTTATTTCCATCGCCCCTCTTTAGCTGCCAAAGATCTTTCTACCTCAGTACAAGCACCTTACAGAGCAACCACAAAATCCTGCAGTACAGCAGAGCAGAGGTTATATGGCCAAGACAACTGCTATTTTCATCAATTCTTCAGCAAACCAGCTGATCGTAAAAGCTATTCTTGACTAGGCTGTCTTTGTAACACCAGTCACCAGGAGAACACAGCACATACTATTGGCTGTGGCCCTCACTAAAAATACACTGCATTCTTGCACAACAACAAAAGCTCCCACTAGGGCCAATGGACAGCAGACTAAAAACAGTAACCAAAGGCTTTAAATTGCACAAATTACAAAGGTAGAAGAACTGAAAGCAGCATGCCACTAAAAGCCATCTGCCATCTTGGCCCGCCCATGTGTCCCTTCTCCCCAGCAGTGTTTTATATTAGTAATGATGTCTCTGTATTATGTATGACAGAGTCTCTGCTGCTTTGAGCAAGCAATAATATAGATGCTCCTTCAGTCTGGTGCTTTGCATATACACACTAGCTAGGGGAGCAGAAGATCTGCCTTCCAGTCTCTCTCTCTCTGGATATAGTTCAGTTGGAAGGCAATATTCATATGCATATATTCTCCAAATCACATGTACATGCTGTATTATCAGGACTCCCATGCACATTAATAATACACAAAAATAGAAATAAGCATGGATTCAACCATGATGTGAATTAGATAAGAATGGACAACACAGAAATACAGGAAGAAAATCAGCAAATGGTTAGGCTGATTATGGGCCTGTTTCCAGGATATAAAAAAATGTTTGGGGATTTTTTTAAGAAGTTACTTTTATTAGTAGGTTAATGACCTTACCTGTCACTGAAGCTGTCACTTTGAAGTGAAGTCTCAGAAGAGTTTTGAAGGAAAAGGAAGATGAAGCCAGCCATTGGGATAGCCTGAAAGAAGATGCAGAGATGGATATGGAGACAAGGCTGGAGCACAGCACTTCTGCACAGAGAAATACCTGAGATAACTCTCAGTGATCAAGCGCAGGTACAATAAACAGTCTTCCCAGCTTAACACACCGTGTGAAGAAAAGAAGGGCGGGGGGGAAGAGAGAGAGAGAATTTATTAGCCCAGGAAAGGCAACATACTGATCTGTAAAAACTGCTTTCACTACCTGAGCTAACAGGCTAACTCAGATGTCTTCATGCAGCCCTGCAAATAACACCCAAGCCAACAGCCTGTACTGAGAAAAGAGAATGACCAGGGACCAGAGAAAAGACAAAGGAAAAGGTGAGAACAACACATGTGAATAGGCAGACCATATTATGAATCAGAGAAAAGAGCTTATCAGGAGCTGGTTCAAGTGAAATGACTACTTTTGCAGCCAACTTCGGAAACCACTTGGGTTATCGGAAAGTTGGTGGGAAATTTTATTTGCTAATTATACAAGTACATTTATTCAGAGCATTTTGCAAAATACTCTGTGTAACCCACTTTTGGCTGATGCACATTTAAAGTATGTGAATACAAAACAGTTTAGCTAGGGTTCAGTGGGTGTTCTCACAATTTACAGTGCTTGCAGCACTCCGTTACCACATGACTACAGATGTTAGTTAGTTGACCTCCGACTATCTGCTCATAGAGATCTCCCCCTGCTCCAGTTACTTCCTCAGCTTTCCCAGGGGCACTTGCAGAGACCCTGACAGGCATCTGAGTAACTGGGAGCTTGTGTAAGGGGCATCCCATTGCCACTGTTCAGCTGTCCTCAGGAGACAGATTGAAGGCACAGGATATAAGAAGAGATACCCAGGGCAAAGGCAGGGAGGATTGAAGAGGTGCACAGCACACAAAAGAGGTGAAAAGATATAAAAGCAAAGGGAGGAGACAAGGAAACCATGCAGAGAATGATGGAGAGAGAGGAACTAGCAGAGAAGAAGGAAAACAGAAAACCAAAGCCTAACAGGTAAGTCAGATGTAACTGTGGATAACCAGCAGGTTAGGGAAGAACAAAGTCTGCAAATAACAGGAGGAAGAGATGGCCCCATGGAATAGTTGAGCCCATGAGGAACAGGAGAGTAGAATGAGCTGTCCAGGTTCAGAAAGACGACAGCAAAGGATATGTAGCAAATGTATTTTTCTTTCTCCCTGTTAGAGCATTTATCACTGTTAGAGCAGACAGATGATAGCACACAAGAATCGTTCCACAGCTGAGCTGGGGATCCCAAGCCAGCACAGGATGTTATATGTTAGCAGACGTTCTGATTTTCAGAGGTCCTGAGCTCCCAATCATAAGTCTCACTGCTATCAAAGGCAGCTGCTTTCTCCTGAAAAGCTGTCCTGCAACACTGCATCTGAAAGTTATTTTGCTGGACTTTTACTCATGCTTTGGATGCATCAGGCCTCAGCTCGGAGGACTGCTGGACAAGAACAGCTATTTGGCTAGCACACAGCACGGGACTAAGGAGAGGTGAATCTGTTCTTGGAGGTAACATGTTTCAGGTATTCTCCCAGGCAAGCTGCTCCACTGTGTGGTGCCTCACACATGTGAGACGAGAACATCTAATTCCATAATTCCCAGGAATATTGGCCTGGGTGTACAAAGTGCAATGAGATCCTCAGAAGAAAGGACTAATTTTAAGTCCAGAGAGTTGACATTTACTTGATTTTTCCCAATCTGCTGTTTCTTAGAACTCCAAAGCTAAAGGGATGGGATGGTGCAGGCAACTGGCGATATCATTGTCATAATAACGACATCATGGCACAGACAACCCCAGCTCATAAGGCGGTAGGAAGCACACGAGTTGGTATATAAAAAAGGACTGGCAGCACAATGCAGTGTGCGGATGCCAGATTCATTGCTCACTGAAAGCTGCATTTTCAAATCCAGCATTTGCCTCATGTCTGAGTTTAAGCTGACTGTTATAGGGAAAAAAATACTAAAAAAGAATTCTAAGCCTGAGACTTTGCATTGCTCTTGATTCTTGCAGCACAAGGAGGTATTTCAGTGCAGAAACTCTGCTTTCCATTGAAGTGTTTGTCTGAACTGAGCTTTCTTTTGGCATTCTGGCTGCTCCTGCCTTTGTAAAAACTATCAGGCAAGGGTTTCTTTCTTTGTGAGAGATTTAATGAAGCTGCAGACATCCATTTTAGCCAAAGTTATTTCATCTGTTTTTCCTCCAAGGCTGCCCAGCTGAAGCGTTATCATCAGAATTTTTCTCATCACAATTGCTAATGTCACTGGTTGGTACCAACCTAGTATTCACTTCTTCCAGCCCCTCCCCAGACTGGCAATCATCAAACAGCTCAGACATTGATCAGAAACAGTAGTATAACTAGAAACTAGTAGAGAAAATAAAAACTCAAGCTACTTTTCAGGGATCTGAACGCATTCTGCTTCACACTGAAGGTATTTAAGAGAGAACCTACAGTCTAATTCCTGACTTCTGGGGATGCTGAGATTCAGGCTCATGGTTTGGCCTCATTTTTAGCCAGGATAGCACAACTAAAGGACAGAAGAAGAATTGCCTAACGTTTACAGGACTGAGAGCCAGGAAGCCATGAACATCAACATTATCACCATAATTTTCCCTTGTAAATCACTTAATGCCTATGCCTCCTCATTCCTCTGTCTGTATGAAGACAGACAGACTTGCCTACTCTCAAATAAGTCTCAGAGTTACTGGCAGAGAAATCCTTACGCCAAAGTGCAAATTTGATTCTTGAGCACTCGTCAGGAGTTCAATATGTAAAGTACTGAGATTAGAAAGAGGAATTTCAGGCAAAAGGGGACCGGTTCTTAGGCTCTAAAGATGTTTCAGAGCAGGGAAGTCCTTCCTGAAAGGACTTCCTTTTCACGCACCAGCCTGAAATTTATGTTCTTACATGTATCACTGGACCAAAGCTGGAAGCATTTCCTTTCTGCCATTTGGGGGTGCAAAAAAAGTTTCATGGTAAATTGTTCACTCAAAAGTCAAAGTGTTTTTTTGGCACTGAGAAACATAAGAAATATTTAGTCAAAAAGTCCTAAGAAACAGAAATATTTCAATTCTTTACACAGGGATTTATTTCTCACCAGAAAAACTGAATGAGGCTCAATATAGGACAATACACTCTTGTTCTTTAACTCTCATGGGGTATTACAAAGAGTTAATGCATGAGCTGTGATATCACAGGCTGTGCAAGCTTAATTTGAGATTTAAAATTTGCAGAATAAAACAAAAACAAAGAAGAATTTAAGAAAAAAGAAAGCTTGTCAACCACTGTCCATTTTTATCTAGTCAAGGACTGGCCCAAGAGATGTGATCTTTACCTAATGTACTCAGTGCAGAATGTCTGAACTGGTAATTAAAATAAGTAAAAAGTAGGGGGAATCTACAGAAATTCATAATAACATAAAATTATTTGGCACGATTCCTCTCTTTTTTAAGGATATGTTACGAAGTGGCTTTGCTTGATGCAAGGTGCATTTATAAGTAGATATTTGAACAATGTAAAAACATGGATCATCAATCTACCAGCATCAGAGACATCATGATTTACTTAAATCAGTTGCACTGCCAGAAGATGTGTCTTCAAAATTCAGAATGATTAGGTGTTGTCCATATGCAAGAGGAGCAGCCAGCTGCATTTTCATTAAGATCCCTAAATGAAGCGGGAAGATCAAGACGATGATGCTGGAAATTGTGTACAGCTGATTTAAATCCTAGTAGCATTTGCTTAGGAGTGAAAATAACTGTAGAAGCCAATTTGAAACTAATGGAGAGTTTGTTTCAAAAATTTACTTTTCATCATGTAATGTGAAATTTGCAAAGATACAGTCCAAGCGTGAAATACTAGTGGGGTGTAAAAATACCCCTTGCACATTTGGAGAGGGGTCCATCTTACATCAATGCAATGTAAACAAATATAAAACACATAACAGTGCCAATCTCTTGCTTATTTAAATGAGCTGTATTCCAAACCACAGAGAGGTAGTTAATAATTCTGTAAAGACAGCCTAGAGAAGCAACAGAATTAAACTCCAAAACATGATATACTCATCACTTATTGGAGAAATGTTTGCTGAAAACAAAAGACTGGTTTCTCCAGCAGTGTTGGAAAAAGACACGGGCATTAAAATAAAAAGCAATATTCAACGTGATGAAAAACATAAGCAAAAAGCAAGAGATTATGTTCTAGCCCGACATTAAGTGTTTAGATAACAAAATAGCACTTTGTGATACACGTAATTGCTCCCAAAAAGCACAAGCAGAATGTGAGATTATGAAATCCCCCCAGAAATATGGAAAGGCTAACAGGAGACATTGCTGAGCATAATAAAGTATTTGCGGTAATCACTACTCTTAAAGCATAGATGTCCAGAAAGAGTCCAAAACATTCCCAATTTATTGGGGATAACACCTCTTGTTTTCTAGGCCTTCAGAGGACCCCCAGTAGCTGCCACCTCAGCCAAACTCATATAAAATGATTAAAGAAAGTAAAAAATTATTAAACTGAAAATGAAAGGTGAGTTGAAGAGGCTTTAGAACAAAGCAATAAATGAATAGTAACCAGTCACTGGGATTAGAAAGTACTTATCCAAGAGCTCTAAAACAAGACATTACGGAGTTACTGATGGAGGCCTGTAACCAAGTCCTCAATTCTGCCTCAGTATCTTGAGAAAGAAAAGGTGAAAAATGTGAAAATGTTGGGGTTTTTCCTAACAGCTCCATAGAAGACTGAGGGAATGATGGATCAGTAAACCTGACCTCTGCAGCAGATAAATTGCTAGAAACCAAAATAAAGAATAAAATTAATATACACATATAAATATGATATAATGGGGAAGGATCCAACAGTTCTGCAAAAAGAAGTCATGTCTCAGAAATTTCTTAAAGTATTCAATGAGCATATGGCCTAGGATGCTACCTGGTCAATACAGTGTGAACATCTCTGCTTGCAATGAAACTAAGCCTTCCCAGAATAAGAAGAAATTAGTAGCAGGAAACAAACCGTACAATTAGTTTTCCCAATGGAAGAAGGTTTCAAATATGTTGTTCAATATATTCATAAACAACCTTGGAAAGCAGTACGAGTGAGGTGACAAAGTTTGCTGATGATACAGCATTGCTCAGAACAGTCAAAACTGAAGCTAACTGTGAAGACCTGCAGAAGGATGTCGTGAACTAAGATGAAACTCAGTGGTGGTGAATGCCAGCTAATGCATGCGGGGAAAAATAACACTAGCTATAGGTACACGATGATCAGCACTGCTCAGGAGAGAAATCTTGGAGACACTCTGAATAATTAGAAAAGGTCACCTCAGTGTTCAGCTGCTGTCAGAAATGCCCAGAGGGGCTTTTAGGAACTGCTAGGAAAGAAGATGACAGAAAAACAGAATGGAAAATAAAAAATTATCATCTTGCAGGATAAATCCACAATGTACCTGCATCTTGAATACTCCTAGTCTCTATCTCAGAGCACAGAATGCATAGAAATGTTATAAAGAGGAGTGGAAAAGCTGACTATAGGCACAGAAGAGCTTTTCTGCAGTGAGGAACAAGACTGTAACTTGTCAGACTGGAAAAAAGACAGTGAAAGAGGGATGTTATAGAGTTTACAAAAGCATGACTGGTATTAAGAACATGACCAGGGAATGATTATGTTAATACACAGAGTTGGAGTCACTCAATGAAATTATCAGGTAGAATAATTAAAATAAACAAAAGGAAATTCTTCTTCATGCAACACCATTAAATCGTGATATTTGCTGTCACAGGATGTTGTGAAATCCAGAAGTATAGATGGGTTCAAAAAGGGATTAGACAAATTAATGGAGAAATAAGTCTATCAGGGACTATTAAATGCAATGCAGACAACAGTTCAGAAAGTTTCTAAAGTCCTGATTGCTGAAGGATTGGAGGGTAAATCTTTGGGGTGCCTCTTTGAGATTTCAGAAAGTGATGCTGTTATTGCTTTATATTATGGTTGCTCCTCAAAGGTCACAAGTAGATGCAGGGTATCTATTATGCTAAGCATGTACTCACATAACAAAGAGACGTTCTCTGCCCTCAAAAATATATGCTCTGCGTGATAATTACTGGGACCAAAGCTCTAAAAGTCAGCATACTCAGCTCTGATTTGCTGCTGAATCTGAGAAAGCACAACTCTGGATTTACATACGCTTTGTACCCCAAATTTCTCCATTTACACTCAGGGTGTTACAATGACTGAACACAAACTCCAAATTAGTTGAAAGGTTAAAATGAGCAGAGATTAAAAAGGGAAGGGGCTTATATTTTGGCAACATTTTTTAAGGTCTGCCTTTAAAATATAAATAACGCACTACTCCCCAGAAACTTCCCATGTCTACTAAGACAGTCTAACATGGTCAGCCTTAACTCTAAATGGCAACTTTAGTTATAATATTCTAAACGTTCTCCTGTATGGGCCAGAGACAGGTTAAACAATATTGCTATATTACATAGGCTAATAATTTTCAGTGTGCTTGCTCGTACTAGGTAATCAGAAATGGTGGGACTGGATAAAGGATAGCAAGATCTTGCAAAGGGGATGACTCCCAAGAGTGTCAAGAAGATGCATTTAGCTTGGACTTATTTTAAGAAATAAGATAAAAGATCAACCCATAGGAATGCTTCACACCACAATAATATCTGAAGCAGCAAATTTGTAGTTCAACAGTTTGAATGAAGGAATCGGTGCAGGTCAGGGCTGGTTGATGCCAAGTGACACGTGTTTTAGTACACTGTGCACAAAGTGGACTGAACTGTGGTAATAACACAGTAAGGACACTATGAAGTGCCTTATATGCTACCTCTGTTATGCATATGAAAACCATGCAAAGCCAAAAGCTATCAGTTCAGAGAGCAGGATCTGAGCTGAGCAGCTTCCAGCAGTGACACTTCCACCCACCGTCAGCTAACACTGGACAGGCTTCATTGGGCTTAGGGATTTTCTCTCAATGAGTACACCTGAGTGAAGGCAGTGCTGCTAAGGATAGGAGTAGGCACTCTTTTCCCAGAGAGATATTGGAGCCAAGCTTGAGTGTACCCCCAGGCTGCAGGACCACAGGCGCTTGCTGAGACAGGGCTGCAGGCATGATTTGACACAAGGAGAATGGGGAAGCAGCCTGGTATTGAGACCTTTCTTATTGGCAGCTTGCCATGGGAGGTAGGGCACCCGCAGAAGTTAAAGTTAACATGAGTGCCTGTTTCATTAACCATTCACAGGTACAGTTGTTGCACATCCAGAGGGATGCTCTGTTCCCTTCTCTCAGGGAGGATTTTCTGGTTTTGTAGCCAGGAGTAAGAACAGCATGCTTCAAACAGACCACAGGTGATGCATATAGAAATAAGCAACTTAGGAACTGATCTGAAAGGAATCTAAACAGTGTAAGCTATCGAGCAACAGATGGGGAAGTAAAAGAAAGAGACTCCTGCTTTATGTCACATCTTCTGTCACATCTTGCCCTCCCCTATTAATTGTCTCCCTTACACATCATCCTCTTACTTCCTTGCTCAGTATCTGATATCACTTCTCCATTACTGGCAGGTAAACACTCACCACCTTAAATTCCCCAGGGTGGATTCCAACTAATGACCTGGAGAAAAAGGTTTCTAAGCCTGTTAAAAATGCCCTAAGCTACTTTGCCCTTCCTCTATTTAATTTGTCTGCACTGCAGGGCAATACTTGTTCTATTCCCAAACATGGAAATCATTAAAGGCAACAAATTAATAAATCATGATAGAAGACACAGGAGAAATCAAAATCTTTCTTCAGTCTCAGGACCATTTCCATCTTCAAGAGAAACTTGAGGTCACGTGGATAAAAGCAATGTATTGAGAGAAATTGCATCTGATACTGAGCACACAAGCAATGAGCAGGAGAACTTGTATTGCCATGCTGCCCTTCATCCCCTGTCAGCACAGACTGTCTCATAAGCAAAAACATCAGTTTCCCTGATGTGCCATTGCTTCTGGAGTGGATCACATACGGGCCTCACAGTTGTCTGCAACAGCACTAGAGAATGGTTTTGGTACAAAATGCGAGGAGCATCCACTCAGCTCCAATTGCAATTACTCTACATTGACTTGGACGGAAACATACCTGACATCTGTCAAAAGTGCCACAGGGTCTGTACTAACCACCAACAGCACCTTGAGTCTTACCAAAAGAAAAGTCCAAGGTGTGCTGTGAGGAGGGAAACCAAAGATGAGTTTCCTCCATGGGAGGAAGCTGTGTCGTGCAGTCCTGCATTACCTCCCACTCCATGAGTCAGCTGGCACGCCTAACAACCTCTGTAGCTGCACTGTAGCTCCCTCTTTTACTCTGCTTCCTCATTTACCTCAGATCTGACATAGCACATACCCCCTTTCCAACTCTCTCAAATATGGGTGAATGGGAAGTACCCGTACATCCTTCTTGTGCATAAACAGAGCATTTCAAAAAGATTCATACAGGACCAATCTAGGAATATTCACAACATAGATTTGAAGTATGGGTATAGGTATTATAATGCATTTTTCAATAGCTTCATCTGGACAATTATTGCAAGCACTTGAAGGTTTTGGTTGGCAATTTCAGAGTTGTATATTGGCGTTTTGGAAGCGTACAGCCAAATCACAGACACATCACAGCACAGAACAGGCTACAGAGTCCCAGCTGCAGCAGGAGAGCAACTAGAGATGGATGAGAGAATACTTCATACTGCACGCAGGGATGGAGTTCCCAAGGGAGCTGCCATAAATATTTCCACTGTAAGATTTTGACCCTTGTATTTTTGCACCCTTCAGGGTCAGCAACCGCACAAAATGCATTGAAAAAAAATTACATTTTGGCAAAGAAAACATAAGGAAGTCAGATTTAGAGTGTTACGTTTCAAAACCACATTTCATATCAGGATAGGTCTCCTCTCAGTAGGGAAAAGGAACCCATTTTACAGAGAAAAGCCATGCCAGTGCGTGTGGTAGAGAAAAAGAAAGAGGCCTATTTTCAAGTTCAAAACATCATACAAAAGCAAGGTCATGTTTCCAGCAGTTTTGTTGGGGTTGGGTTACATCCAGTTCCAACAATGCTATACAAGGCATATCAGACATTAAAATGATACCTCACTTGATCTTACTCAATAGAAAAGGCAAACCACATAAAACAGGTGCTAGACAGCAATGCAGCCTCCCCATAGTTATCTGGTTTACAAACAGCAAACTCTTTAGCCCTATTATTGTTTCTCTCATTTGCCACATTCTAGCTCCAAAAGGCACTCTAGTTCTCTAAATTGTTAGCAGCTTTTATAGCCAAAGATAAGTATCCATCACTTTTAATTTTCATCGTTGCATCTGTTTTGTCATTTAGCTGCAGCAGGTTGTATTACAATGATTAATGAGGAAATGGATACAAACATTTTTATTTCAAATAGCAGCTCTCGGACAAGATCTGCAAAACAGAACCAAGCCATATGATTGTAAAAAAAAGATAAAAAAAATAAATGCGCACACACACACACACACACAAACCTAAACAAGCGGGCATTGTGCCACTATCTGTGAACACCCTAGAAATACAAATATCTCTAGCAAGGAAGAAAAAGGTACATTTTTCACATTTGCCTGTGTGATGGTTTGTTTGGGTTTTTTTGTTGGGGGGGGAGGGGGGTGTTTTGTTTTATTTTACAATTAATTTGGCCCTTTTTATTTCACATAAACGTCCAGCTCAAGTGTGGCACATCAACAAATAGGTTCATTTATCTTTCAGAGAAAAGCCAAACACTGCATTTCTATTCAGAAAAGGCAGCATATATAAAATGTACTGCTAATAACAGAGGCCTTTAGAATGAAAAATAATAATTTTTATTGGTCTCTCTAGGACATTTGCTGTAAACATGGTTCATCTGTAATTATATTTGAAAAGAAGTATTATTTAGTATTATAGTTACGTACAAACCTAGAAGCCCAAAAAAGTATTTTACAGTTCCTGCTGGGTGGGGAAAAGAGTGTGAGTGCTTTTTGCAGGAAGGAGAAAAGTCTTTCAGATGAAACCCCCTTCAGAACAATCCTTCAATTCAGAAGAATTAATTTAATGTCTTTAATATTAGTATTATATTCACTTAGTTGTAAGCTTTTTCTAGGAAAACAAGAAAATGTATAAAAATATAGTCACATGAAGCAACTATTCATCTAACAATCAGAATGTGAAAAACACAGACGAAGACCATAATATTAGACTGAGATAAATAATCTAGCTGGAGACTGATTGGATTCTACACTTTCATGTCAATGAAGCATTTGGCCTACCGATGTATTTTTGCCTACTCTGCCAGGCAGGGCTCAGGCTCTGCAGGAGAATACAGCCGTGGATCTCTGCAGGAAGAGAAGACCTTTTTTTTCCAAGTAAAATGTTCCCTAACTCTGCAAGGGAGGTTGGCAGTAGATCTCAAACTCTGGCCTGTCTTTTTAATACCCCTACAATAGCTCAGTTGGATTGAGACCAGCTGTTGGTGCATTACCATTTGTAAATGCTTAAAGCAACTACTCCTTGTTTTCTTGGCAACATGTACTGTGGAAGGAAAAAAAAAAAAAAAAAGCACTTTCATTCAGACATTAAGAATTGTTGGATGCCAGCTTTGGCTTACACAAGCTATTGTTTGCACAGCTCTCTTCAACAAGTTTTCACCAAAAAAAAAATCCTGTAGGGATAAATTGAGCCCCTAAAATTCTGATTTACACCATCCACTCAGCCTTCATTGGAAACAAGATTCCTTTTTTAATCCAACCATTTCAGGTCACAGGTCTTTCTGGGTTTCAATTTCCGCAACACCCCCACAAAATTACCCAGATTGTCTTAGGAATGACAATTATAACTTCCTTACTCACTGTTTAAAAATAACAATGATTTTTTTGCCTGCTAACATAAGCATAAGAAAGAGATCTGAGCTTTCATTACCATATTCTAAAATCAGAGTTTCAGCATCAAAAGCTTGGGAAAAAAAGAAAACAAAATTACATTAGGATTGATTATACCTCAGCATTTGAGAAATACTAAGAGTCTCAAAATATCAAAAAGATCCTCGATTTGGTTGCCACAGTAAAAAGAGCCTAGTCATAGTAGAGAACATACACCAACATTTTTTATTATTACTATTCAGATGAAAACAGCTCCAGTGACCTTTCATTGCCTCATCCTTTCCAACCACCCCTACTAGAGCTTGGTGTACTGGAAGTGTCTAAGCATGAATGCTAGCATCTCGGTGGTTGCAGCTGCTAGTACAATAGGATTAATTTGCCATCTACCAACTCTAATGCCCTTCTGTTTCATCTCCTTTCCCCACCAGGGGCAGTGGTGACAGCATCTGTTCCACTGTTATTTTAGTGGCGCCTTTCGTGCTGTTATAGTTAAGGGTCTGTCAGCATTTCCATTACACACACACATGCACGCATGCACACATTTCTTGAGGGAAGGGACAGCTCAAATCAACCTCCAGAAAAAAAACAAAGAATGAATGCATTGGGGCTGAAAATGGTATGAGAGTCAGAAGAAAGCATTTATATATTTGATTTTATTGTACTATTTGAGAGAAAAAAAAATGGAGATACAAGAGGTTCCAAGTAACCTATTCTGCATTTATTAATGGAAAATAATGGTGAAAGTTGATTTGGATTGTTCTATGACCTTAGAGAAAGCAACCATGCCAAAAAGAAAACAGAGGGGAAAAACAATCAAAACAGGTAATTGTTCCCTACCAAACACCTTCTTTTATTAGTTTCTAGGTAACTAATTTAGATGATAGGATATTATTTTAAAAGCATCCCAGACAAGATTTGATGAACAGGCCATTGATTGTGGGTGACCAACTCTAAATACATAACAGGACCCCCAGATCTCTAAGTTGAGAGTGATAATGCAGAAAGGAACATGGTTTTCTGCAGGCAGTCAAGCATACCAAGAGGTAAAGAACTTCTCCACTATCAGAAGTGGTTTGGGAGCCTACAGGTGCGTGCTCCCAGCCCCGCTGATATGCGTGGAATATAAAGAGTAATGCTTGCTGCAGTCTGTAAGACATGGGCTCATCCCACTGCGGCTTTGTGGGAGTTGTTGCCCATGAGCACATCTGACTTATGACCATTGCTTTCTATCCACAAAAGTGAATAGAAAAAAAGCAAGTGCTGGGGCAATCAGAGAAGAGCTTATTTCAGCAATGAAAACCCTCTGGAAGATGACAGGTATCATGTTAACCAACACAGGGCTGCTTCACAGACCTCACAGGTGTTGTCTCTCCTCAAGCTATGCCAGCCTTTCCACATGAAATTAATGTGCATGTGCAAGTTTCCACCTAGTCAAGATAACTTTGAACTAGCATAACTCATCTGAATTCTCAAAATAAACCCCCTCTTACTCGGTATGCTTCACTACTGCAGAGGGGTACGACTTCTGCAACAAAAGGAAGGAAGTACATTTTTCCAGAAATCTCTTCTTACACAGAGAAAATCATAGACAATTTAGAGGGCCAGCACAGGCCTTTCCTAGCACCAGAGTACTCACCATAGGATTGACATAATCTGTAATGCCAGATGTGAGCATTCTATGGATTAATTAAAATTTGCCTCCAGTCCTACCAACACACTACCATTTACAGCACTTTCTGTAAATCTCTTCAACATTCTGAAATAATAATGATGCATTTGTCTTCTTGAAAAAAATACACAAACAAGGAGATTCAGAGGTAATTGGGGATTTTCAAACTCACAGTATGCTAGGAAAAAAAAACCAAACAGTTAAGCAATAAACTTGGAGGCAAGGCTCCAAAGCCATGCAAATTTCTTTAGTCACATTGATGGTAAGCACAGTCCAGTCACTGTGATAGGAAACGGATTAATAACATGCTGTTTCTTTTTCAAGTTACATTATCAAATACCTAGGTGTCCTTTGTCACATCACTTAACTGCTCTGCATTTCAGCATCCTCATCTGTGAAATGGAATAGGTAATTAAACACTTATGAATGCTTTGGGACTCTTTGGTGGAAAGAATTATTATGGTGTCTTATTACTGTGAGACAACATGCAATTGTCTCAGGTCTCTGTAACAGCTGAGCCTAAACGGTAAAGGAAAAAAAAAATCTAAAAGCTCAACTGAGATCTTCTGCCCTATCCTCTGCAAGATGCAGCTACTACTTCAGTCCATTTTCCATGCTGGGGAAATCGTTCTGAGGCTGATCACACTGCAAAAATATTATCATGTTACAGTACTTTCAAAACTAAGCTGAGTTAGAAACGAGGAAGAGAAAAGAAGAAACGTATCTCCCAGAAATATTACATTCAAGAACTGTAGGAATTATTTAAGAGATGACTGAAAAGAGGAAACTCAAAAGAAGAGCACAAAATATAAAGCCTTCCCCTCACAAAAAAACCCACCCTAAAACCAGCAGAAATCCACCCCCCACAGTGCAGACAATTTCCCAAAAGCCCATGGCAATGAAAAACATTTTATAGTGCCCCAAAACTTGCCAGCAGAGAGATCTAGGTGGCTATTGCCCACCTCACAGCACTGAAAAAGCAAGTGCCCAGTGGGTATCATTCTCCATTATCTCTCAAACCTTTGCCACCAGTGTACAGATAGAAGCAACAGAAAAATGAAAAGTGTGTATATTGTAAGCGTTGGTTAAACAACCCCACAGTAATTCTTATTTGCTGGAGGTTTTAGAGAGCAGATGTAGGATTGGCAGGGGCTGGGAGCTGGCTATATTGTTCTAGCACATTTAGAGCCAACACGGAAAGAACACGGAAAGCTGCATTTTTGTGTGTGTGTGCATGTGAGTGTGTGTGTGTACGTGTGTGTGTGTTTGCCTTTTGCCATCAACTCATCTAAGGTTTCTTGGATTCACACTGACACATAACAAAAAAACCACTAGGTTGGTTCTCTTCCAAAAGAAATATGACTTATATCAGCTGCTGCATGAGAGTCTCTCAATTGCCACTACTAAGCTGCCTATTTTGCAGTAGCAAGTGGCCATGTGCTGTAACACACTGATTGCCTGCTTTGGTGGTATCGGTTGCTAGAATAAGGGCAAACAAATGGGGAACCAAATATAAAAAGCAGCCAGCAGCACTGAAGAAGCATTACAGCTGCCAGGCAATAACTTAGATAGTTACAGCTGCCATCACCTAGTTCACGCAAGCTTTTTAATATCTTTTGGCAGCGCTTGGTGTCACAGCACAAAAGGAAAGTTGGCACTTCCTAGCATACTTTGTTTGACATAACTGTAGGCAGAACCCAGCTGATACCTTCATCAATGTGTATGTGTTTGCTCTTAAGGTACGTTTTAGCAGATCAAACATTGTTTTTCTCTTTCTGTTGCACACACCACTGTTAAATCATAGGTTGGGAACCACACCAGATAAATGGGAAAGAGCTCAGTAAGCTGGAGCACACAGCCAGTCCCAGCAGCACCTCAGATAAGGAACACAAAAAAAATCCTAAAAAAAGAAAAATATAGTACGGCAGGAGGGGCTGTGGAGGGAGGTTTAAAAAAATAAATATACTGCTTTGCCAAAATGTTCTCCTGCCTCGCCAGTAGCAGCAGCAGCCTCAGAGCCAGGCCAGATTCTCTTCTCCATTTACCATACTTATAAAAAACCCACAAGCACAAACACATAGACCATCACATACACATAATTAAAGCATCGACATCCCTTACTGTGATTTACAATCCACACCACCAGAAGTACACAGGCGCTCCCAGGATTTCATCAATGTCTCATCTGGTGCTCTTGGCAAACCCAACCTCTTCCTTAGACACAGCGCATGCTGCACCTCATTCTTTCAGAAATGGGGATGCAGAGCTCTTCCCCTTATGTGAACTAGGGAAGACGAGCACTAAATGTGTCAGCGCTGTGTGATTTGCTGCTGTGGGACCTCATTTTGCAGGAGATTAATAAAAGACTAGCCTGCAGCATTGACTCTTGAGACTGCTTTCTATCATCATGAGCCTTCTATGTGGCCCACGAATTCGGGTTACAATATTGTACAAGGAACTGGACAGCCTCTGAATAATGATATTATTTTACAGCTCTTAAAAACAAATATACAGAAAGAGAAGACTCTGCCCCCAGGAGCTTCCATTGGCTATGAACAAAGCAAGTCCGTAAACCTCTACTTGAAATCAGCCCAGGATTCTAATAATGTATTGAGTTAGTTTATTTGTAATTCATCCCATAAAACAAATGCACTTATCTCTTAGGCCTATGGCACTTTAACAGGCGTCAAAAAGCTACAGTATTGAGATGAACAGCTTTACAAGGCTTTTCAGGTGTAACACCACCAGGAAGAGTAGCAATTAAACTGACGGGAGGAAAAAAGGAGACAGCAAATATCACTATCTTCATTTTAAAAAGAGGAAACTCAGGCACATGGAGGTGAGATGGTTGCTCCAAGCCTGACCCAGACAATGGGGACAGGGACAGGAACTGAATGTCGATCATCCTGGGTTCACATTCAACACTTCACCTCACAGGCCAATTGCACCGCTGAACCACAGGGTGAAGTGGGCTCCCCTCCAGGGAACAGAAATGGCTTCCTGACCCAACCTGCCTGCGGCTCCATGGGAGCTGAGGGCTCGAGCTGAACATGGTTGGCCGAATCCAACTCCAGGAGCACCAAAGGGACACTAGGGAGGTACTTGCCTATTTTCCTAACACACAGTATCTATAATTGACATTCTTGAGGTAGGTCAGATATTGACAAATAAATGCAAAGGCATGTCAAGATTCATATGAATCTGAGTTATTTATTTGAAGGTGATCTAGGAGCAAACTCTTTTTAATGGCAGCATACAGTACAAGGGAATGGACTGTGGCTAGGAATGGATAAAATGCATATGTTGGGTCTAGATAAAAGGTACCCCATGGGAAGGACAAGAGGTTTTTGCTTTGGGACCCCAGGTGACCATTTTGTGGTGGCAGAAAAGGAAAGCTGATCCACAAAAAATGCATGGGTCGCCCCAGGATGGTCCAGGCTGTGAACACTTTTTGGAAGCTCCTAATACGCTGTATAAAGAAACAATCATTCATATACATGCACACAAAAGGACAGTCCCAGATTTACAGCCACCCACCAAGGTAGAACAGGTGGCTGTAATGTAGTAAAAATGTATTGCAAGGAACTTGTCATGAATTTTAAAAACAAAGACGCCTACAGACATAATAAAATTGATGTGACATTCAGTTAAAGCTAAAGCTTTCACCTATCTTAAAATGACAATGCAGGGGAATTCAAAGAAAGGGACTGTTCCCATCATCACTCACACAACAAAGTGTTTCACGCGGTTTGTGCAAGTAATGTTATTGATCTCAACAGTCAATGGCATGGCTTACACCTGCCACACAGGTAGGAAATCAGGACCAAAGACACCCAACAAAATCACCCCCAGACAATTGCTGTAGAAAAGAAATGCTTCAAGGTCTGGGCAAAGAAAGCCAAGACCTTTCCTTCCTCTACCACAGGATATGACATTTTCTTTTCCTTGATTATTTTAAACATTCCAAGGGAGCCAATTCCAGCTCTTAGCCAAGAATTGCTTCCTCTTTCCTTCATTATGTTTTTAGTGGCAGCATACAAATTTGGAAATACTATAAATCCAAGTCACTTTTCAATAGTATGGGCACAATAAACTGACAGACTGCTCTGCTAGCCCCAAAAACTAAAGAGGGAAAAGAAAGAAAATCTAGATTTAAACTTTGTAGGCAAGATATATCCATCTCTATTAACATGTGGATCAACAAGTTAGCCAGCCTGACAGCAGTTTACCATATCTTTTCACTGGGGGGAAAAAAAAAAGCTCAGGTGCAGTGGGATAGAGAACAGAAAGAAACTGGGATAAAGAATGAAACGAGGATAAATAGTCAATTACGATAAACTGGTTTCCTTGGTAACTATATTTATAACTGTAATGACGTTGCTATTCTTTTAGTAATGAACAGAAAGGTTTGCTATAAAGTTATATAATTCAGGCATACAAACCAGCATCTGTTCCATTGGTAAAGCTGAATCCATGCCTTAATGGAAGACGACAAACCTCAAAAGATTTGTAAATGCTTTTAGACGGCTTCTAAATGTTTGTAAACTTTCTCCTAAGGACAGGTGAGCTCATAGTGCTGAATTTCTACCCTCCACATCTGTGCTTGGCTGTATGTAATTACCTCATAATCTTTGTGCCTGGAATAACACTCCAGCTCAGAGAGACATGGGCATAGGAGCAAAGGAAAGAAAGAGAAAAAAATCAAATGAGAAAATCTTGGGGATGATATTTGAGTTGTTGAGCACATAAATGCATGTGACCTTTACCAAATGCATGTGCACAGTTGCCATAATTGTACATTGCATCCTGACTGCTTCCAAAAATTATGTTGGTAAACAGCCCCTTCTTCTTGAAAATTCACTTGAATTTCCACTACTGACACCTGAAAGTGAAGTCTACTTGCCATTTTAACCGTTTTGGGGAGTCCATTGAAATCCAGGTATAAATTATACTCCATCCTATAAAGGGTCCCCCCAAGGAGTCACTTTAAAGAAGCAACTGGGGGCAGCACCTAAAAGAAGGGTGTGTACACCCTGTCGTCATAGAATCATAGAATCGTTTAGGTTGGAAAAGACCTTAAAGACCATCAAGGCCAATTGTTAACCTAGCACTGCCAAGTCCACCACTATACCCTGTCCCTAAACACCACATCTATATGTCTTTTAAGTACCTCCAGGAATGGTGACTCCACCACTTCCCTGGGCAGCCTGTTCCAATACTTGACAACCCTTTCGGTGAAGAAATTTTTCCTAATATCCAATCTAAACCTCCCCCGGTGCAACTTGAGGCCATTTCCTCTTGTCCTATCGCTTGTTACTTTGGAAAAGAGATTGACACCCACCTCACTACAACCTCCTTTCAGGTGGTTATAGAGAGAGATAAGGTCTCCCCTGAGCCTCCTTTTCTCCAGGCTAAATGACCCCAGTTCCCTCAGCCGCTCCTCATCAGACTTGTGCTCTAGACCCTTCACGAGCTTCGTTGCCCTTCTCTGGACATGCTCCAGCACCTCCATGTCTTTCTTGTAGTGAGGGGCCCAAAACTGAACACAGTATTCGAGATGCGGCCTCACCAGTGCCGAGTACAAGGGGACAATCACCTCCCTAGTCCTGCTGGCCACACTATTTCTGATACAAGCCAGGATGCTATTGGCCTTCTTAGACACCTGGGCACACTGCTGGCTCATATTCAGCTGGCTATCAACCAACACCCGGCAGCTTTCCAGCCACTCTTCCCCAAGCCTGTAGCATTGCATGGGGTCGTTGTGACCCAAGTGCAGGACCTGGCGCTTAGCCTTGTTGAACCTCATACAACTGGCCTCAGCCCATCGATCCAGCCTGTCCAGATCCCTCTGTAGAGCCTTCCTACCCTCAAGCAGATCAACACTCCTGCACAACTTGGTGTCGTCTGCAAACTTACTGAGGGTGCACTCGATCCCCTCGTCCAGATCATTGATAAAGATATTAAACAGAACTGGCCCCAACACAGATCCCTGGGGAACACCACTTGTGACCGGCCGCCAACTGGATTTAACTCCATTCACCACCACTCTTTGGGCCCGGCCATCCAGCCAGTGTTTTACCCAGGGAAGCATATGCCCGTCCAAGCCATAAGCAGCCAGTTCCTCCAGGAGAATGCTGTGGGAAACGGTGTCAAAGGCTTTACTGAAGTCTAGGTAGACAACATCCACAGCCTTTCCCTCATCCACTAAGTGGGTCACCTTGTCATAGAAGGAGAACAGGTTAGCCAAACAGGACCTGCCTTTCATAAACCCATGCTGACTGGGCCTGATCACCTGCTTGTCCTGTACGTGCCACATGATGGCACTCAAGATGATCTGCTCCATAACCTTCCCCGGCACTGAGGTCAAACTGATAGGCCTGTAGTTCTCCGGATCCTCCTTCCAGCCCTTCTTGTAGATGGGTGTCACATTTGCTAACCTCCAGTCAACTGGGACCTCCCTGGTTAGTCAGGACTGCTCATAAAGGATTGAAAGTGGCTTGGTGAGCACTTCCGCCAGCTCCCTCAGTACCCTTGGGTGGATCCCACCCGGCCCCATAGACTTGTGTGTGTCTAAGTGGTGTAGCAGGTCGCTAACCATTTCCCCTTGGATTATGGGGGCTTCATTCTGCTCCTCGTCCCTGTCTTCCAGCTCAGGGGGCTGGGTACCCAGATAACAACTGGTCTTACTATTAAAGACTGAGGCAAAGAAGGCATTAAGTACCTCAGCCTTTTCCTCATCCTTTGTCACTATGTTTCCCCCCCACCCCCCCTGTGTCCAATAAAGGATGGAGATTCTCCTTAGCCCTCCTTTTGTTACTAACGTATTTATAGAAACATCTTTTATTGTCTTTTATGACAGCAGACAGATTAAGTTCTAGATGGGCTTTGGCCCTTCTAATTTTCTCCCTGCATAACCTCACAACATCCTGCGGTCCTCCTGAGTTTCCTGCCCTCTTCCAAAGTTCATAAACTCTCCTGTTTTTCCTGAGTTCCAGCCAAAGCTCTCTGTTCAGCCAGGCTGGTCTTCTTCCCCACCAGCTCATCTTTTGGCACATGGGAATGGCCTGCTCCTGCACCTTCAAGATTTCCTTCTTGAAGAATGTCCAGCCTTCCTGGACTCCTTTGCCCTTCAGGACTGCCTCCCAAGGGACTCTGGCAACCAGTCTCCTAAACAGGCCAAAGTCTGCCCTCCGGAAGTCCAGGGTAGCAGTTCTGCTGACCCTGCTCCTTACTTCTCCAAGAATCAAAAACTCTTATAATTTCGTGATCGCTATGCCCAAGACAGCCTCCAACCATCACATCACCCACAAGTCCTCCTCTGTTCACAAACAACAGGTCCAGCAGGGCACCTTCCCTAGGTGGCTCATTCACCAGCTGTGTCAGGAAGTTATCTTCCACACACTTCAGGAACCACCTAGACTGTTTCCTCTCTGCTGTATTGTATTTCCAGCACACATCTGGTAAATTCAAGTCCCCCACAAGAACACAGGCTAGCAATTGTGAGACTTCTCCCAGGTGCTTATAGAATATTTCATCTGCCTTTTCATCAAGATTGGGTAGTCTATAACAGACTCCACCACAATACCTGCCTTGTTGGCCTTCCCCCGATTCTTACCCATAAACACTCAACCCTATCGTCACCATCATTAAGCTCTAGACAATCAAAACACTCCCTAACATACAGGGCTACCCCACTGCCTGTCCTTCCTTGCTTCTCCCTTCTGAAGAGTTTATGGCCATCCACTGCAGCACTCCAGTTGTGTGAGTCATCCCACCATGTTTCCATGATGGCAACTATATCATCGTTTTCCTGCTGCACAATGGCTTCCAGCTCCTCCCGTTTGTTGCACATGCTCTGTGCATTGGTGTAGATGCACTTCAGTTGGGCTATTGTTCCTGTCACCTTTTTGGGGGGAGAAGCCCTAATTCCTATGTGACCATTCTCAGGTGCTTCTATGGTTTCTAACACATCCATAACCCTTTCGTCTTTGCTGCTGCATGGATCTCCATCCCCTACCTCCAGTGAGACAGCAGACCAAAGGACCTCGCTAGCACACCGTCCCTCAAACATTGGTGTGCTGCCCTCAGGCTTATCTCTAGCAAGCCTGGTTTTATCCCTTTCCCTCTTCAAATCTAGTTTAAAGCTCTTTCAATGAGCCCTGCTAACTAATGAATCTCTGATCCTGAGAGCAGGCCATGTGCAAGATCTGGCTTCCTCCCTCCCCATGTTCCCAGATTTTCCCCCAGTGAATGCTAGGATTTGGGGATGAGAGAGGGATGAAGCCCTCCGGGTTTCATCCAGACTTGCAATCAGGATGCAGCTGGGCAACACCCCTGGGTCCTACAGTTTAGACACATCTGCTGGCACCAGGGCTGGGTCCCAGCCATGACGATCCCCGCAGGAGCTCAGGGGGGTGACAGAGCTGCTTCAGCATTGCTTCTCCACACTCCTTCAGTCTGATATCCCCTGAGATCAGGCGCTTATCGCATATTCCTACTCTGCAACACCCTTAATCAGGTTCTTGGGCAGTTGGTGTTATTACTGCCCTCCATTCACATGAAAGAGGAATGGAAACGGAAACAGCAATCCTCCGGCAAAATATAGTCGATGCTCAGTTTGCATTTGGAAGGAAATAATCCTCCTGATGAGCTACACTCTGAGATGGGGGCTGCCTGTGTGTCTGAGTGTGTGAAATACAAGCCTTCCTTGCCTGACTGAGGCAGGCTTTTCAGTTAGATGCTCAGTACTGATTAATGGAAGTACTACAGCTATAGCACTATAATGCTCACAAATTTTACCCTCTGCTGTCTCTTTAGGCCATTGCCCCAAAGGCTTTCATGTTCCTAAAGCTGTCATTTAAAACATTTGTGAATCAGGATGTGTGGACAATGGAAGAAGCTGGTAGAGCCAGGGAGTGCAGATG
Organism: Ciconia boyciana; assembly: GCF_034638445.1. Classification (NCBI taxonomy): domain Eukaryota; kingdom Metazoa; phylum Chordata; class Aves; order Ciconiiformes; family Ciconiidae; genus Ciconia; species Ciconia boyciana. The sequence continues at coordinate 103,894,790 of NC_132936.1, read as the reverse complement.
TGAAATAATTTAATCAACAGCAATTTTTCCATTTACTTCAATGGGCTTTGGATCACCCGCCTCATGAGTGGAACATGTATTGAGGAGGAAGCAACCCGAGCCAGATAAAGAGCCAAGATACCAAAGTAACAGAGTTCCACCAAACAAGAGGGTCCACAGCAGCTGCAGCCTGAGACATATGATGTAAACACGGACCTACACTCAGCTAGCAGACTGGGAAAAGGATGCAAGGGAACTGAAAATAAGCAAGGATTTAGCCATTCAAAATGCCCCAAGGACAGTGCCATGAGTTGCTACTAAGAAAATTTAGTGGAAGGAAATGTGTTACATAAAGTACTAGTAATATTCAAAGAGCTTTGCAGCATTTATCTGAGAAGGAAATGAAGGCACAAAGAAACAAATTGAAAATCTCAGAACACAGAATTTTTGTCCAAATCAGGAAAAAAAAAGCCTGAAAGCATTTTATTCCCTATATGGCATTAGTATCAGGCTATGATGCTCACTGTAATAGTTATATCACACTGTGGTGCTGAGATCATTGTATGCTAGTTGACAATGCTTGCCCTAATTGGTGCCATTAAGTAATAAAATAATAATTGTACCTCAGATCATTGGCACTTCAGAAATGGCCATTTCCAAGCACAAGCGGTGGTGTGTCCCTGGTGCGCAGTTCAGTGCTGAAATGGTTAACACCATATATTATATGTCAGTAATGAAAACTAGCACTCAAGCAAGGAAATTCAAAGCTAAGGCTGACACACCATCGTTAACGCAGCCCTTTGTGCTTAGCTACCACGGGAGTCTTGGAGCAGCACATGGTGTTGTACCCCACACAATATGTGCTACTACAATACCGCATTCACAACACAATGAATTGAGGTCAAGTGAGTGACCTTAAAAAGAGCTTTCTTTTAATTCTTTAAAGAAACACCCCATGATATGTTGGAGCCCATTAAACAAAGCTGCAAGAAGATACAGTAAACTTTAATTAGCAGTGAAGGCAATAACCTCACTTTATACTTCATAATTTCTCCCACCATGTTTTATTACATGGAACAGTCATTTTAGTACCTTTGTACCTAAGGCAGCATCCATGTGGTGTGGAAAGGGATGTGTTGTTGGATATTTATTGTAATGGGGCTTCATGTGGTTGGAGGTCAAAGTGTAGGACTTTCATTTGTACATCACTGCTCTACTATCTGCTCATGTCTCTGGGTAACCTGATGTTCAAACCTTTTGTAAGGCAATTGCTGAGGAGGTTGTTCTTATTGTTATGAGAACTTGGAGAAAGGATGCTGGGCCCTGGCTTCAGCACAAGCCTACTGTGTGACATAGGGTACTCCGCCAAAATTTTTCTCACGGTGATCTCAGACACTTCCATTTTTAGGGGACTCAGGTGCAGCTCCTAGGGTCTGGTCTCAGAAAGCCTGGGAATCAGTAGCTCCTATTGGCTTCTTATACCATTTAGAACCAAGTTTTGAAAATCACAAATTTGTCTCCCCACAAATTACTTGCAATTTTGAAATGTTGGCCTTTTACCTCTCTGCCCTTCAGACATCCCACATCAAGCTGGAATGGTATTTACCTACCAGCTTGCAGACTGAAAGGGACACTGATAACTTCTATTTGTCCTTTTTACGCTAGATATTTATCTCATAATGGGGTATAATATCTGAACTCCTTGGGTAGACAAGGACACTATCTGCATTTTACTGGTGGAAAACTCCAATATACAGAAGTTCTGGACCAGACCCACAGCAGGGCTTGGGCAGCTATATCCAGCCTGCATGGAAAAGATATAATCCTCAGAACACCCAGGAGTGTTTTGGCACATCAATCGATTGCATTACATTTTCCCCAGTTTCTACAATTTTGTTTCTGTGCATGCCTAGAAAATGCTGTCTTGAAAAGGCTCAGTCACTCAGTGGTGACCAACTACTTATGGCCCAGCAGGCATCCACACAACTCCATCTATCTCAGAAGAACAGCCCAGTCTCATAGGTACCTTTGGAATATTTCTACTGGAAGAGGCTCCACACAAAACCGTCATTGCTCTCCATTTCCTATACACCACGGCTATAGGAGGAAGGATAAATCCCTAGCAGTAATGGCAGCATTTGATTTCTATTACCTGCTTCACATTCTTTGCCACACAACCTTCCTTTCCCAAATGGGTGTGCTAACTACTGTGCTACAGAATCAGACTATTCTTACACCCTTTTTCTGTCCCCATTAATCCTGAATTTTACAACAAGAATTGTTTTAAGAAGAAGCATGAAGAGTGTCTTCTCCCCTCGTCCTGTCTAAGACTAGCTGACAGCTTGATGCGTAGGTCTAATCCTGCCAGAAAAGAGATGCAGGAATTAAGGTAGGAGAAAAAGAAAGTGAACTCAGATGTCTTGGATGAATGTGCTAACCAGTAAAGCATCAGATAAAAGTACTGCTGCCTCCTTGTTGGTTCTTGAGAGAAAAGTGAGACACTGAGCTTCAGGAGAGACTTCAAGGCTGCAAAGCCCAAGTACAGAGAGGCGACAAATAGTGCTGATTAAATAGTCTATGCTTGGAAGGAAGCATCTTGCAATGCTCTCATGGGCCAGCTCCCGAACTCCATATAGATTTCACAACAAATCTATCTACCCACCTCCAGGCTGCTAGTTTCACTGAAGATAGGTGTTGTGACACTTGGTGTTGTGGCACTCAGCGTTGTCATATCTGTGCAGTGGGGCCAAAAGACCTTGCCAAATCTAGTACACAAAATGTGCCCGAGGGGTGAGGGATCTGAATCCAAACTTCCCAGTGCCATGGCTGAGACTTAAATACTGGATCAGTCTTTCCTTCCTGGAGCTTGTTGCTTTTTCTTGTACACACAGTTGCAAATAAAATTTTGCTCATAAGAGTGGGAAGTGACTAACTCATTCTTCTCTAAATATGTATCTACTTTCTGCATTTGATGGGCTAGTTCCTGGTCCACTTAATGCTTTCTCATTATATAACTACTTTTTCCAGCTGCTTTTCACACAACAAGGAAAGGAAAACTACTTAAAGACAAGAGGACTTGGCAACCATAATACCCAGAAGTTACTGGGAGGCCTAAGAAGCAGGTCTAAGATCTGAACCTGGTTTATCCACTTCTTTATACTGATTAGATTTCAAGCTGATGGTGCCATTTGGCATTCATTTATGTTTTTAAGAAAATAAAGACTCTACTTAAGCACAAAATGTCAATATTACTTCTACTTCAAAACATATGTTTGATGTATCCTGAAGTAAAAGGGCTCCCCGTTCCCTTATGTCTGTCTGAAAATGTCTGACAACAGCAACATATGCAGAATCAATGTCAAATAACATACCCTAAGGCCTGATTCCCTTCCCCCACCTTTATCCATGCAGTTTAGTACCTTATTCCAGGAGGATATCCCACAAAGAGACTCATTTGCTGAGAGGGACTGAGAACCTCAAAGACAGACAGCTACTTGCCGCCCCTCATCTGAGTTTGCTGATGTTTTGCCCCTTGTGGAAGAGAAGAACTAGTCCTGTCCAGGTTCATAGCAATCAGGTACAACACCTCTTGTGGATCCGAGCCTACATTCACAGTCCCTTAGGAGGAGTTTAGAAGAACACAGCCCTCATGAAATAACATGAGATGGATATACCTGTGCACTCCATGCCGTCCCAAGATCATCTTTCCCAATAGCTGTATCTACACCATCTGAAGGCCAGACTTTTCAGAGCTTAAGCATGGACACATGTGGTTCTACACAGGAACATGTCAGGAGCTTCAGCCAGCTGGCAGGCACACACACACAGCCTGCAGAATATGCAGAGATATGATATAGGTGGCTGGGAGCAGGACACAGAGGTTTCTGGGTTTATAGTCCCTCCAAAGACGGTTTGCTCTTAGCAGGGCTGACATAATCACTGAATCCACTCATGGGTCTGCCCTGGTAAGAAGCTTGAGTGATACCTTGCAATCTCAGGTATCTGCATGAGTTCAAAATAACATGCTTAGGACAATATTGTGATATGTAAGAAAAGTGGAAAGGCACTGTTAAAAATGTGCCATCCATCACTCCAGTTGGTGTTACTTAGCACAAATACAGTAACATACCACAAAGTGTAATATATTCCCACCAGTCCTGCACTGAAAAGGAGAATGCTTTCCAGAGCACTATGATTAATTAAACAAAAGGCACAGTCAGCATTGTAAGAGGGGAGCCTTGAGGTTAAAGAAGAAAACAAGAAATGTAACCTGTAGATTCTAACTGTTTACATCTCTTACTTTGCTTTTAAACACTTGGAATTCCTCAAATCTTTCTGCTGCAAGTCATGCAAGGATTAAAACTGAAATACATATGATGCTCCTTTGCCTTTTTTCATTCCTCCTGTCAAAATATAGTAGAAACCCTCAGTAATAAGAATGGGTGAAATATTAACAGTCTTTCTTTTCAGTTCAGGCAATGCTAGGGCTGTGGTGCTGTTTGGCTCCACCTGACAGAAACATTGCAAGCAGCACCTAGAATAAAACTGGAAGATTTATACAATTTCCCTCAACACGGTCCTTCAAGAGGCGAGGCATCCTCATCTCCTTTTGACTTAGAAAAGCAGAACTCCTGAGCATCTGGAAGGCTACACACCACAACTAGTACGTCAACAGCATGTAGACCTGCATTAAGCAGCAAGTGCAGAACACAGGTGCATCATGCTCTCAGCAGCATGCCCTCAGTGAACGCTGGGCAGGATGCTCTGCTCCAGCACAGGCTTCTAAATTGCCTTTAAAGTAGCTCTTGTTTGAGCACGTTACAGCAGTCTAGCTACACAGTGACAAACACACAGATAATTGTCACAGCTTTACGTTACAGGAAAGGGCAAAGTCTAGACAACCCAACACAGACACAAAAGGCGTGTTGATACGGAAGCAAATAAGGAAATTCAGCAGAATTAACACAAGATGCATTAAGCACTTCTTCCTTCATAGGTTTGGCGAAAGGGGGCGTAATGATTAATGGTAGTTTTATTTACCTGGTTTGTTTTTCCCACTTTATGAAAGGCACCACAGTGACTTATTAGGTGCCAAGTAAGAGTCCTATTGCAAGACTCCTTTCAAAATCTGTGTTGTGTGCCTAAATCTTTGTTGCAACACCAGCAGGCCGAGTACCCAGCCAGTACCATTATCTCACTGTCCAAAAATATCTGTAGAACTCCGCAAGAGTCCCCAAAACACCAAACGAATTCCACAAGAAAACAATACCATTAATAACTCCCTTTCACACAACAACTTTATTCCTAGAAATTACTAAAATATACTAATTTAGTTTCATCCTTGATGCAACACTACCAAATTTGGCTGTGGCAAATTTACATCAGGTGTGATTTTGGCCCTAGGACAGCATTTGAGAAAATTTCAATACATTGAGGCTTAAATACACCAAGAGGAGAAACAACCAATCAGCTTCAGAAATTCCAGGGATGCCTTCAGCCCTGTGTTTTCCCTGTGTTTTTATAGTATATTGTTGCGTATGAGTTACAAATGTCTGAAAACATTAAAGTTGAGCCAACTACAAAACAAGCTAATATCTTGTGTTTTCTGAAAAATGCAAGCCTAATTAGAGTTTAGGTAATTAAAGCTTTCACAGTTATAAAAAATACAATACATTCATTTATGCAAATCTGCCACTGAGTGCGATTTCAGTAAAATACCATGTAATGCGCATAACGTCAGAATTTTGCTTACAATTGAAATGTCTGCAAAGCAAGTTCTCTTCCTAAATTTCAAGCACATGCACTGTAATTCTCCTGCATTATGGATTTAAAACTCAGATTGCTTTGTCTTCATTTAAAAATGATTAGCAGTTTACATCGGATTTATGTACTGGCATAGCCTTTGTATCATTGAACAACTACAAGCTGATTTACAAAAGCCCAAATACACTATGTGTATATCTATGTAACTGCAAAGTAATATGTGATGGCAGGCATAACCAGCACACATAATTTATAATTAAGTGATTAGCAATATAAGCCACTATTATTAATTAATGTGTAATGCTGACATTGTGCTTGGGGCTGTATAAACTACAAGTGTAAGGCAATCTCTGCCTTGGAGTGGCAAGAGGCTAAAATGACAAGTGCCATCTCCCAGTCCCACAGCTTCTGGGGAGCCGGGAGGAGAAAGCACCCAGCAGGAGTCCTGAAGCCGGCTCTGCACAGCCAGAGCTGCAGAGCCAGGCACAGGCCACTGCAGGCTGCCACAGCCACCGACACCTCTGAAATAACAGCAATAGTGAAAGCTAAGATTCCTTTTCTCTAGTCAGAAAGCAATAGAGCAATACCAAATACATAAAGGTTCTCCAGCCTCTATAACCCTGAGGCAAAGACCCAGCAAACTTAATACAGAGCAAGGTAGGCCTAGCGCCTTTGCCCCTGCTCATTGGGGAGCAAGTGGGGACAAGTCTCTTTGGGGGCTGCACAGATGACTTTTGCTTCGCTCTGTCACTCTGCAGAGTTGAGATCAGCTCTTGGGAGCACAAACCCTGACTGTAGTTCCCAAGGGATCAAGAAGGATTCACAGGATACAAGGCCCCCCAACACCATGACAGCAAGTTCTCATGAAACAGCGCCCAAGGCACATTTGGAGAGCAAAACAGGAGTGAGGAAGGTGGTTCAGAAACATTGCCCCAAAAGTGAGATGCCACAACCAGAGCAGTTAAATAATCAGATATGTAGGATCACAAGAACAGCCACTAAATGTTTGAGGGAGAGGGGACTTTCCAGACAGTACGAACCTTTGAGTTTGATCATTTCTTTCCAATGTAGATTGAGATTTTAACAGAAGCAGCATGTAAAAGAGCTAGTTCTAGTTCACAGCACTCACAGTGTTGCTCTGTCAGTAGTCACGTTTCCTTGAATATGCAGAAGGACAAGAGATATGAAACTTCTTGCCGTGAAACCAGTATAGCTCCACCAATGGTTAAGACCCAAGAAGGAATAAATATCCACTTCCATATAAAGAGAGGTGGGGAGAGTTTTTAATACCTGCCCTATGAATTAGCCAGGCAAAGTTCACAGTAACTAAAATTGGGTTTAAAACTTTTTTGGGGTAATTAGGCTTTGAAAAACAGCTCTAACAGATATTGTCATTAGTTTTGAAAATCCTCTGCTTCTTTCATGCTCAGCGGTCTAAATGGGAAAAAATCCAACCTGGAAGTGTCCTTCATTATTATTTACATAGAGCCTTACCTGCTCTTTTGTTGATAAATCGAAAAGCTGTATTTGCAGCAAAATAATGATAATATACAGCTGCATGGACAGATTACGAAAAGCAAAGCAACCAGACAATTATTTACTATGCTACTATAAGACAGGTACTAACTTTCTTTACATCAACAAGTTTTAAAACTGTCACGCAGCTTTTAATTGCCATTAATAAGGTAGAGATAAAGCCCTCTGGGTCTTAATCCCATCATCGTGGTGTTGCAAGTTAATGATATGTTAGCCAGTGCTTTATATTACTAGCTTACAGAAGGGTCAGAAGGAACATTTCATCCTAGGCCATCAAGGCTGTATTCCATGGGTAACCTCTAACCTGTTAGGGCTGTCAATCAACGAGCAGCATGCATGAATACCATGTTTCTGGTAAATCTCCTTTCACACCTATGAATTTTGTCAGTCATCATCCATTATTAACAGTTCTTTCAGTTGCTACAAGTAGACTCAGTTGTCAGATCTTTTCAGGATAGTGGAGGGTGATTTGCTATTGATCTTATCTCAGAGAATTAGTGATCTACTCATGCCTTTGGCTAGCTGATGGCACTGTGAAAGGTAGAAGATTTGGTTGCTGTGAAGGACCTCAGAAGATTACAAGAATACAAGAACTGTAACAAACGTATAAAATATTAAAGGCCTATCAAGGAAACACAGCTTCAGATGGATTTAGCTAAGAGATGAACTGGGATCATAAAAGTCAGGTCATGGAAAGTAGCTGGGCCCCAGTAATGAGCAAGACCTCTGAGAGGTATTGTCATACAGATAATAGAGATCTGCATCCAACCTACCACAAGATTCATTGGCACTTTGATCGGATCTATGTCTCCTGTATAGATAAGGGCAAACAAAGAATCCAAAGGAAAGACCATTTTCCCTAGCTTGCTATTGAAGTCTTTTTACAGAAAAATACTCTGGAGAGCAGGGGCTCTATTGAATTGTTTTACATAGGAAATAGGACTGGAAGAGTCCTCCCAGGTCATCCCCTGCTATGTCTGACACATCATATCTCATTGATATCACAACATCACAATCTCATTGATAAATTTCTCATTTTTTCTTGAAACCAGGTAGTTTTCTTGCCCCTGTGACTCCTGTTGGAATGCTGCTCCAAAACTTCATGTTATTAAAAATCTTCATCCCTTTCCAAAGAACACTTATTCAGTTGGCTCCTATCAATTGTTCCTATGGCATTCAGTACACCCCTAATTTAATCAGTTCTCTCTCACCATTTACCCTGATGATATATTTATAGGGAGCAATATACCCCTACTGTTTTAGTTTTTCTAAGCTAAAGACGCAGTCTTTTATTCTCCATTTCCTATCTCAATTTAATAGCCCTTTTTCTGGACTCTGTCTTTTTCTGGATCTCCCCAGTGCCTTGTACAAAACTAGTCAGGAATCCCACATGTTTCCTGGATATGCTTCCCCTGATGCAACATCCAGGGGAACATCTCAGGGAATATTTCCCTTCCCTGCTGTTGCAGAGCTCCAGCAGCTGTCAGTCATTGTGAGATTCAGCAAAACACTTCTCTGTTACTTCCAGCTGATGACCCTCCTGCTCAGAGCAAAAAAACATCTGCATGACCTTGTGGTTTATTAGTACTTAATTTTATCAGTTTTCCATTTCTCCTGTTGTCAGGGTCAGTCCTTCTCTAAATTGTCAAGGCCTCTCAGCTTTCTGTCTCTTACAGACTTCGTATTTGCACACATTTTCTGCTGTGGACACAAATAAAAATGTTCAGATAGGTCACAAGACTGATAATTTGTAAACTCTGCTAGTTACTGTTCTTGTCCCTTGACAGTTCTTTCAGCTCAGTTCTCAGCAATCCTCCTATAGCCATTTCTTTACGTTTCTTGTGCCCTATGGTTTCCAGCCCAAATTATTTTCTTTCACATAGCACTGCATTAAACATTTTACAGAAATCTTGATGAATTAGAGGTACTATATTTCTCTTGGTCACAAACTCAGAGAAAGGTATCACAGCAATCTGACACAATTTATCTTTGGTAGCCTATCTACTACTACAGTATTTGCTAATTAATCTTTCTTCCAACAGATCTACGCAAAGTTCAGTGTCCATGTATTACAATGACAACAAAGGTCAGCTCCCCCCAGTCTCACTATGCTACAAGTGAAGAGCTCAAAGAGTTAGTGGAATTACTTCAGTACAAAAAAAGATTTAAGACCTGGTCTGCCTTGAAACGTGAGCCACAGCATAAACTCGTAACACTAAGATCATTTATAGAGATGCAAAGGATTAGCCATCTCAAAATTATGACACTATCTATCTAGAATCAAAATAATTTGAAAGGTCCCACCAGCCTTTGACAGGTTTTGAAGTTTATGGCAGGAAGCATCATTGGTTGCCGTTGTTGAGCTAAGAAAATATGGTTCAGTTGCATACAGCTACTTGCCTTGGAGTCTGCAATGAGAGTATAGCAAAATTTGCTATGTTGTCCTAAATCATCCTTAGCTTTGCCTCAGCATTTATCCCTTAGTGTAGATATCGTAATGGAAATGGGACTTAGCAAGGAAAGAATTGCCTTCTTTGTTTCTTTAGCGTGGCAGGACATGCAAGTCTGCAGAATTCCCAGGTGCCAGCCCAGCTCTAATTATGACCTTGTTTTGCAGGATGGTGACTTCAACAGTACAAACATGCACAGAGCCCATGCTGCTGTGGGCCCTTTCAGACAGCTAGTCATGATGTCTGATGGAAACATAATAACATGGACAACCAGCTGAAAATTACATTCCTTTGTGAACTCCACTGTCTCACTAGGTCAATTTAATTATTCAGAGAAGATTAGCAGAGAGAGAAAAGAGTACCATTGCTAGACCCCAAACCATGTGCCACGTCCCTCTTGCAGGAGAGAGGATGAATTTGTGACTAAAACAGAGCAGAGAGACTTACAGTGGGACTCTGGATGTTCTTTATGACATTGGGCAAGTCACTGGAGCTCTTTGTGCCTTAGTTTCCCCACCTGTAAACTCTCCATCATGATAGCTCACAAAATCATAGACTGATTTTGAGACCTTACCTAGTAGAGCTTGCTAGAAACTATCATTGATTCCGTAAGTATGTTTGGAAGTAACAATTCTCTGTTTCAGCTGAGTCAGTAGGGCTGCTCCTCATATAAAGCTCTTAGCTTAAGAAGTTCCTATGGGGCTAGAGAGCCTGAGCTTCAGTCTTGTTGAGGTAGCATGAGGAAAGGATAGCAATGTGCACAGCACAGTAAATGTTGCCACACTTGCTTGTCATTGGAAGCTGGTAGATTTACGTGAACATGAAGGTGATAGCAGATAGATACCCCAAACCCTGACAGAAATAAATGGTAAGAAATGTTTTAGCAAGGATCAGGCATTTGCCCGTAGGCCCAACACTATGAAATGCAGAGCCCAGTTTCTACAAGAGCCATTCATCTAACCCTCAGCATTGATTCACTCAAAGCTGCCTAAACAGTCTAAATCATTATCTTTACAGTTACACAATTTCTTTATTAAGCTTCTCAGACCTGGGCTTGTATGAAATCCAAGGGCAGCCACCAAAAATGCCGCATGTAGCTTGCAGACATCTGCAGTATGCTTGACTGTCTTCCTGCTAGATGTGCATAACTCCAGTTGTCCAGTCTTCTCTAGAGAAAGAAAACAAGTGGAAAGTTCATTGTTTCCCCGACAATTTGCAAGAATATCTGAATTAAAAATGGAAGTTTTGTCATTTGCATGGCAAAGAGAGCGGGGAAAGAGAGGAAGTATTGTTAGGTATTGGTAATGTAAAAACATAAGTATGCTGTTATTTATGTAATTAGTTATTGCTTTCATTATGGGTGCAGTCTTAATGGTTATAGTATTTATGTATAATTACCTTAATATTCACTGAAATTTCCAAGTAGCTCCCTAATTAACTGTCTCAAATATATAATTACATTGCATCTTTACGCAAGACTTGCCTAATTAATGTAGTTACACCACTTCTTTGTGAATGTGCATTATTAAATGCTCTTCGCATCATTCTTCTGACTTCTTGTAATTCACGCTTTACAAAAATTAAGACCCTGAATTAGAAACCTTCATGAGCAACCAGGTCCAAAAGCAAGCACCAGATGATCTTTCCTTAACAAAAACCAAATCTTACTAAGCCTCATTACCACTCCCTTTAACAAAGGCTTTCCATCTGGAACTGAAAGAAACCCCAGGTACCATTGTCTTTTAAGAGGGCATAGAAAATATGTTATACATTTAAAGAGAAGACGACTTTGCTGCCATCAAGGGTCCTAACTCCTGGGCTTCCTAACTCATCTGCCAACAAGAGCATCTGGCAAAGGAATCAGGTGACTGCATGATAGCACCCCAATCACTTGACAGTGTCAGGTGGCATTTTCAAAATACAAAAAGTAACAAGGGATTTAGGAAGACTCTCATTGGTGAGACTATCCTCCAAAATCATGTGGGCCATGGTTTTAAATCAAGAGCTTTGAAACCCTCTTTGCCAAGGGTTCCATCTCTACACTTGCCACGCTACCTGCCACTCTGAAGTGCCTTACATGTCACGAGTTACCCGTGTATCATGACTCAGGAGCTCTTGCTCTAGCATGCAGTGCCTAGCTCCATCGGCAAAGGACTGAATGCCACCATCGGTCAGTAACACGCATGAAGGGAAAGTTTCAGCTCTGAAGAATTTAATTGTATTTATAGACTGAATTCCTCTGATCCTCAGCATCCTGGACTGCTCAGGTAGTGACCTGAGAAGAAAGGGAGTAAGAAGAAATTCCTGGATCCTGTCTTGTGACAAAGTTTTTCTCAGGGGTCATTTATGCCCATCTTCACCTGCCAGTGAGGGCATTACAAAGCTACTGAAGTGGCAGAGAAGTTAGGCCAGAGGCAGTTTCTCAAAATAGGAGGAGGTACACTGAAAAGTAGCAGAGCTAAGGAGAACTCAGCAGAGCTCTTAGATAACAGAACTAAATCTGAATTCACCGAAAGGTAAGGACAAGATTTATCAGACTGCAGCCAGGCCAGATGCCAACGAGGAATTTGTTTCTGCTGGTTTCATAGGTCAAACTTCCCCTACATTGGACCCACTCAGTGAATCCTGCTGGCCGTATGGGCATGACAAGCCTAATAGAGCATTCCAGCAGCACTGAACTCACCGTTTACATGCAGTCAGCTTGTTCAAAGGCAGTATGTTTTTCACACCCTGGGTTTTTGAAACAGTTGGGTATGCACACATTTTCTGAGGATTTATGTACTGGTTAAATGGTTACCCCAAGAGTTAGGATTTGAAGAAAATCTTGTCAAGTGTATTTGTAGACTCTACAACCGTTTCAGCCAGTGACATCCATCTATAAGGCAAGTGAAGTGAGGGAAGAAACATGCTCCAAGGACATTTACTTAGCAGACATTCACTCGGAGAACTGAGGTGAAGGCTACTGATAGAGCTATGATAAGGATAGTTACTGTCTGTTCCACATAGCCTGTTTTTTACATTAGTTATCCACTTCCAATGTGAAATTTTGCTTGACACTTATGCATGGCAACTAAATCTCAGAGGTAAATGGGCAAAACCTATGGAGCTTAGGACCCAGGTTTAGCTGTATTTACCATTGCAAAGTTTTCAGCAACCAGCTGTCAAAGACAGGCAATACAGACATGTAAAACTAAGGAGATCATCCCATTTCAGCTCTCACAGGAATCACCACATACTAGTATAAGGGTGTATTACATATAAACTATGCCATACAAGAAAAGAACCTAACCCTGATAACTCTGCATGGATATAGACAGAATTACTTTGGTAAGTAAAGAGTTGGTATGGCTGAGCTTTACAATGCAGGCTGACATTTTCAAGTGTAGAAATGTGCAGCTAGGCACCTAAACAAATAGCCTGACTTTCAGAAGTGCCGAATATCAGGAAGTTAGAATAAGAGCTACTGCATCCATCTTCACATATCCTGCCCTACATCCATATATTTTGGACATTTAATAAGTACATCATGTTTTTCCATAGAAGTCCATAGTCCTAAACTACCTATATCAAACAAATCTGTGCTTAAACAGGTTCACGCACTGAACAAATATCAAATCCGTCATTGCTAGAAAATCATTGCTATTTTAAAAGAGCCTCTTGCTTTTTGAAATAACAGATACCAACTCATGTACTGAATGCATACACTAATTAAGCACTTTGTACTGCAGTATTTTAGGTAGATGTTTAACGTATCAGTTGAACATGTTTCAGCCAACGTGTGACATGTGCATGGAAAATACACTATCATTCCAACATGGGTTTTTTCCACTTGCATTTTTTTTCAATTTTGTAGTACGCAAAGAGTTACTGAAATAGCTGGCCATACATCTGGGACGCAAAAAACACACACAGGAAAATACAGCAGAAGGGGAAGATTCATGAAAACAGGAAACATTAAGAGGAGAGTGAAAATATGTCAAAACAAAGGAGGTAATAGACTGTCAGGACGAATGAGTTCACCAATCGGCAGAAGTTCCTCAAGAGCCTTCAGAGACCAGCAAGGTGACGTATGCCACTCCTGACACAAAAGGACAGCAACCTTTTTAACCTCCATTTTGCACACACATGAAGTATGGTGGTCTGCCCATAAATGTTCTAATTCCACACAGAATGACTGTCTCCATTTTCCAAGCCTATGCCTTACTCTGATAGGAAACATCAGCATTTAAAGAATACTGGTAATAGCAAATGCAGATGCTTATGGCCACAGTTGCCCAGCACAGGTGCTTAGACCTAGTTAAAGCATCATTCGCAAACATGCACATTGCAGAGGACTTTTTGCTCCAACTGTGTCCATAGCCTTTTCACCAATGTTTGCACAAATAGCCTTTTATTTGCCCAAAGCTTTGCCAGTGCTCCTGTATTTCCAGGCAGACAAGAGTATTCATTTGCATCCTTCACCTTCCCTCGTGTTTCCATTCAGAACAATTTAGTCACTCAGATGCTATCAGTAACATTCTGTGCACTGGGATAGTTTCACAACAGAATAAAAAATGGTAAATACCCAAAGTGAGCAGCCCTCAAACTGAGCACTGTTCACCCAAGCTGCTCGGGCAATGTTTCAGTGACAAATACAAGTGTAGAAATCAGGACATGGTGCAACATGAGGAGCTGTGAAAGCAAAGGCCATTCTGCAAGAGATTACACAGACTTTAAAGCCTGTCAAAGCAAAGCTCCCCCCACTTTTCTGAGGGGACCTTCAGATAGAGGGAGCCTTTGTAAGACATCATCAGCTCTTGAATCTCTATAACTTTAGAATGAAAAGCAGTCAGGTATCATCTGTACAAAGACAAGTTCCTTGTGTGGATTTTCTCAGTTTTCTTATCACAAAACAATCTAGGAGGTTTTTGACTGGGGAGATGAGGTATTGCAATGCTTTGTAACAAACCAAACCCCAGCCTGTGAGAAATTAAGGATGTGAGGGCAATTAAAAAAAAAAAGCCGACAAAAAAAAAAAAACAAACAGTTCAGTGTAGCCTCACTCATTGGCTTTCTTTATCACCTGCAGCAAATATGTGGGCTCTCCCCATTTCACAGTGAATATTTCCCTCAGACACAAAGGCCATTTAGAGGCGTAACTCCTGTTGACTTTCAAAAGAGAGGTAAGCACTTAAATGCATTTGTGCCTTCGAAAATCTCCCCCTAGTGACACAGTAGTAAAATTAAGTCTCCAAGACTTGCAATAAAATGCATTCACCGGTGCCCTATGAAACACCACAAATAAAAATCACACTTGCTCATGGGAATGAAAGCAGTGCATGGAGCAGGGCATTACTTTTGCTTTTCCAGCAGGCCCAGTCTTCCTCTGTCTTCACTGACAGGAAGGGGGAGATGCTCCTGGTACAGGATTTGCCCCCCCCCACGGCAAGGGGAGCCATCGGATGGGCCCTGCTGCTCCCCAGGGCCATGATGCTTCTTCCCCTCCCACCCCGGGAGAGGAGTGGGGAAACCTTGGGACCAAAGCCACAGCGGGCCATGGGCACCATGGAGGGGCTGAGGGGAGGACAAGCAGGACAAGATAGCCACCTGAGGCTCCACAACAGGGGTTCTGGACAAAAATTTCCATCAGCTTCAGTCCCAAAAGTAAAGTTGCCATGTGAAGGGCACACCCTTCATGAACCTGTATCAACATGTGGCCTCTAAAAAGGCTACAAGAGGTATCTCAGGCTCCTTGGGATGGCTGCTGCCAAGGGGCAATGCAAACGGTTGTTAGATGCCAGCCTCAGCAAGAGGTGGGTCTCCAGCACATCTCCTTGTCTCACAAGTCTCCAAGAAGATAGGACATTCAGGGGTTTACAGCTCTGATGCTGGAAATTGTGAGACTGAGCTCTCCCTCCAGCATTGCAACTGCACTGCCATACCCATGGGTGTTCCGTTTTACTTTGAAAAAAATGTTAACACCTTTTACAAACTCCAGTTTAGGTTTCAAAGGTACCCAAAAAGCTTGCGTTGTGCACTCAAGACCTAAACATGATCGCAGAGAAAAGCAGCATTCCTGGGCATCTGTGAGGCTGCGACAGATGTTGGGCCAAAAGAGAAATGAATACAGATCCCAAAAGTTCATTGTAATGTGTGTAGGACCACATCATATTACATAAAGACCTGCCCCTCTCTGACCACAGATCCCCACAATAATTGGCCGGACAAGGAACACCCCAGCTCCCCCAACTGAAAGACCTATAGCAGCTGTCAAGGCTCTCCTATAAATACATACACAGCAACACGCACTTCAGACCCAGCGATCAGAAAGCATGTGTGACCCTCACTCGAGCCCCCGTGAGTAAGTGGTACTGTGGAGCAGCACTGTGCTCAGCGGGGCACCCGGAAAGTGAATCCCTAACCACACATCTCATTTTTTAAAAAGTTAATGTTAACCATTACCTGAAAGGCAGCTCTTCCACAAAGTGTTGATCATTCTTAACAACAACAAAATTAGGAAACATAGAGGGGTTTTGGGAAAAAAAAAAAAAAGGAAAAAGAAAAAAAGCGCCACTTAATTACATACAGTGCTGCATGACTTCACAGAGCAAAGCTTTTCTTTAAGATCTTAAGACCACCCACAAGCATAACACATGGCCTGGAACCTGAAGAGAATATCTGAACAGGGGTCTCAGCATAAGGATGGGAGGCGGACAGTTTTGCTTGGGCATATGCAAATGTTTGTTTCTATGGGATCAAATAAAAATTAACTATTTGTTGTGTCTGGTTATCATTTGTCGGAGCTGGGGGCTGCTTGATAAAACAAGGAGAAATAAACCTTTAAAACCTGTGACACAGGAGGATTATTTGTCTGTGCAAGGCTTTAGTCACGGTTTTTGGTGTTTTATGTATGGATGTTGTGCGGGAATAGGACAACAAGGGCTTTGTTCAACTTGATCATCTCATCAAACAAGGCTAAAAGAATAAAAGTTGGGATGCAAGACTAAATGGATATGATCTGAATGCATATTTGTGTTACATCTAATACAACTAGCATCATAGATGAACAAGATCAAATAAATGGTAAAACCTGACAAAGAGAAGAATAGATGGTGTGTGGAGCCATCTGTTTTGGAGGACACCCAAATCTGTCTGAATCAGGAAGGCCAAACTACCAGCTATTCTAAGATCCTCCATTCCAAGAGTGGCCTAATACGCAACTACACAATCAGCTTCTCTCACCATCACTTTGGCTGCAACTTTTTTGTGCAATTAAGTAATTTATTCCTTTCTTCATCTTCCTGATTCTAATGAATCCAAGCCACAAACAAGCCCCAGTTGCTCCTATTCAAGGAGTCTGATTGCATCTGGCAGTAATTGCTGAAAATCCTGAAGAGGAAACAGGGAAGGAAAGCATATTGTTTGTGGGGGTAATAGGTGAAGACCTGCCTCTCTTGACCTATAATACATTAGTGTCAGTGAACATTTGGCAGCCTTCAGATGATTAGCAATGAAGATGAATCAAGCAAAAAAAGAGGTAGAAATCTGCCTCATCTGAATCGCCAGAACTGCATAAATTTGCATGTTGATTAGCTGTTCTTTTGTCTGTGTTCCTAATTATTATGACACATTATGTCTTCATCATGCAAGATTCTGATCTGTCTTGTTCAAAATGCATGTAGAAAAAAGTGCTGTTTATTGATTCAACATGTAACTTTAATTTTTATGTTTGCTTTAATTAAATACATATTTGATTGCCTTTGACTGGTGTCTCAGATTTTTTTAACTCTTATTTACTTCATCCTGTTGACAAACAAACAGGTAACCTTTCTTTATTCTCAGATCACTTGCTGATTAAAATCCTCCCCACCCCCATCCTCGTCTTCGCTCACAACAACCTTTGCTTCCTTGTTAGAGCAAAGATTACCAAAAAAAAAAAAGTCCTTAGGTAACAAACATGTGGTGAAGCATGATATCTACAGCACTGAGCAGGATTGCAAGGACCTTAGCAATGTTAACGATAGCAAAGAAGTGTGTATACTACGGGGTCAAGGTAATTTTCTTATACCATACATTCATTACCAATAAGACCAGTAAAGCACCTGGATACGCAGACCTTCTGATTCGCAGGATTAGTTACAATGGGCCACACCCGGCCCACACATTTTTCCATTGACTTTCATGGTAGCAAGATTAAACTCCAAAGTTCCCAACCCCAGAGGAAGTGAAGTTCCCACCATCCCATTGACTCTCCTACCTGGTTCCAACAATCAGGACATTTTATCTGTTTCTGGGAACTGGGAAACTTGGAATTGACATTTCTTCCTACAAGATTTACTTGAGTGGCTATAAGCAGCCAAATAAAACCAAAGCCAAATCAAAAAATAACATTTAATTATTCGTTGCTTTGACCTAAACCAAGTTTCCAGAAGGTTTCCTTTGTAAAAAAAAAGAAAGCTTTAGCAAAAAAAAAAAAAAGGCAAATTATGGTACCATTTCAGCAAAACATTTTATTCACTCCAAAACAACATAGTTGAACTTATATTTTATCTCTTTCATTGTATTTTTTTAAATAAAATGGAAGTAATTTTGAAAATGAAACAATATTTTAAGTTGAGAAATGAAAGTATTTCCTTGTAGAACATGTTAGAATATTTAGAAATGCTGAAATGAAACAGAGTTTTTTGGCATTCTTTTACCTTTTTCCTCAAATTGAAACAATTCACTAAAAGCAGCACAAATTCATGACTCATTTTGTTTGACAGAAAACTGCATGTTTTAACAAAGAACTCAGTTTCAGATTAAACATTTGACCCTCTCCTCTGCCTGCTAATATTAGTTTACCTTCATTACACATATGCTTATTATGAACTCTGACCTGTTTGTAGTGGGGCAAACAATACTTTGCTGGAATTTTTGTTTGTTAAATACAAATAAACATAGTCAGTGTTGTAATTTGGAAAACTAAATAGCTCACAGAACTTTGCAAATAATTCTTCAGATTGTGGGTCAAATAGGAGGATCATCGACTTTGACTGACTTCCTCTAAACATAAAAATTAGGTAAATTTCTTTTTTCTAAAATCTACTCCTTTGAGAAAAGTAGTGAACAGCCTATTAAATTTTCTCTAATGGCAATAGGAACATGCTAGTCAGTGTACAGATATTAATCAAAACTGTGCTGATAAAGATGCCTGAGGGTGAAAAAACCTGCATATTCAAGCAATTGATTTAGCTGTTATTTTTTTACCATTGTACCCTTGCCAAACCAAACGAGATTTGAAACAACAATGCCTGCCGTTTTTCACTGTTAATGGCACATGATTGGCTGCAAGTGTAATCAGTTGCTTGGTACCCACTAATCATCTTGAAACACAGGTAAATGTAAATCCATGTTTGTAAGAATATAAACACGTCATTAACACCTAGCTACAGAAAAACTACTGGAACAAAGACTTAAAGGCTTTGACATAAACCCACAAGGCAGGAAGGAAAAAGTTGTTGCATATTCAGGCTACTCATGTTTATTTTCCTTCAGTGCCAAGAGCATTTGGTCACAACGTAGCAGTAAATAGTAACCACCACCCTGGACCTCCATTACAGTATTGACATCCAGAAGTAACCACGGAGCCAAAAGAAGTCTCACACATGGACATAAATAATCATGGGGAGCTAAATCGAGGCAGCTAATAGACTTCCTCTTTTCTGTAATTCTCTTCCCAAGGCACTTCAGCACACACTGATCTGCACAGAGGCACAATGGCTCTGGGCTCACCCAGCCTCTGCAGCAGTCATGTACAGCCGGAGTCAGCTGAGTGTGCTGCAAGTCAGGGCAAAGCGTAATGGACAAGTGAGTCGCACTGGTGAGGGTGATGTGCTGCAAGCCAGCACTCCTCGCCTCTGCCCTGCTGCACTGGCCTGAGGACGGGGCACCCACACAGTTACCAACAGCACCCTGGCCCCAGGGCCACCACTGCACGCTGCCATCACCAGGATCAGTACATACATCTACTGCGAGTATCATATCGGACACCTGGTTTTCATCCATCACAGGAGAGATCATACTGATGAATGGATGCAGTGCCATCCCCTCCCATGGTCCTTCCCTGCAACTTAATTAACAGGAGGGGCCTGGCACTTCCTCATAGGTGGAACTCAACTCAGCTTCATTATGGGATCCAAAGACCAAATAGTTATATCTTCTGTAAATGCTTTCCATTCCCTCCTCCCCATCCTGTGAAAAAGCAAGGGCATTCTTTTACATCTGGCCAAACTTATCTTCATCTTAAAATCCTAGAAAGTGTTCTCACCCAGCTGATCGGAGGACCAGGCGTTTACCAATGTGTTGCCAGGACAGGGCTTCTGGCTGCAGTGGCTGCACCTCAGAACTCCCTCTGTTTCAGTATCCGTTTGTCCTGGATTTAACCTGGCAACACTGTCTGGCTTCCTCATGCTGCCATCTGTCCAGGATTGCTCCAGAGCCCAACCCAGAAGGCTGAAGTCTTGAAAGAGAGGAGCTGGGGGAACACCAAGCGAGAATTGCCAACATGTTGGGAATTGACTGTCGCCCAGCCTTGAGGAAATCCACCCTGCAGACATGAGTTCTTCCTGACTAACATCCGACAGGCTTCCCAGTTCCAAAAAAGCTCCTACAGCTGGTAGCCAAAGGGCAGCTTGGACTAAACCTGCTAGAAGTGAATCTTTTAGATCTGGCATGGTCTGGATTCAAGCCAGGAAGTGGAACTGGAGCTATTCGAGTGGCATTGATGGATGATGCCCTCCTGTCAGTGGGGAGAGAGCAGACATCCATCCTCATCCTCCTTGACTTCAGCATTAACCATGAGATATTGCTGTCTTGCCTGATGGGTGGCAGAAGTCCAGGGTAAGGTACTAAAATTATTTTGAGTCATTCCTGATGGGACCCACCCCGTGACTTGTGAAAAAACGTTATCTCCAGCACTACACTTAGCTCTCCTGTGGACTCCTGATCTGTATTCTTTGCAGTGCTTCCGTGTGCCTACACAGAGCTCCTAGGTGATATGGCATGGACTGAATTGCCAGAAACGGGCAGATGAAACACAGCTATACCTAAATTTCTGTGTATATATACACACTGCTACCGCCAACATGGCAGTGGAAGAAAAAGCAGCTGGTTAAATCCAAGCGGAACAGAGGTAAGACAGATGGGAGACAGGAAAGCATCTTTAAGAGCTTGTCACTTGAGTGCACTTTGCCTGGCATGAGGGTGCATTTCCACAATTGGTGTGTTTATTTCACAATTTAGGAGTGCTCTGGGATTTGCTACTGATGTTAAGTTTTCCCGTAGCAGCCTCTGCAAGTAACACTTCTATTCTCTTCCATTGGCTAGGAAGCTCTCTGCCACCCTGGCAGGTGATGACCTTGTCTCCGTTATTCATGGCTGTGTCACTTCTCAGCTGGACTATAGTCATTTGAAATATGCAAGCACGCAGCATTCATGCTTAGAAAACTTCATTTACTGCTGCAATGCATCTCTTCAGTGACAAAGGCATATCAAACCTGGCATTGGGCCTGGCACCAGCTTCCCATAGAATTCCTAATTGAGTTCATGGTCTTCATTCTTATCATCCTCATCGCATCTAACACTTTGTATAAAGCTGCAGCAAAGGAAAGGTTTGACAGATTGGCTCCACTAGCCCTGTGAGCTCTCTACAGAAAGAATCATACACATCTGTCCAGAGCCCTCATCCTGTGGATTGAACATCTTCAGGGAATGCAAACCTTCACCAAACTTCCCCTCCATCGTAAGGCATATTTCTCTGACTTGCGTAAATAATAACATCAGAAACACAGAAACAAGATGCTCCATTACGTCCACTTCTCCCTCGGCAGGAAGGTGGGAGAGGGAATCAACACGTGGCACGATGCACGGGTACAAGGCTCATCATAGGGTGCGGGGAGCTGGGTATTATGGGGACGAGCCACGTGAGCTCACTCCCCACCAGCTCACTACAGACCTCAGCCACCAAGGACCCTTTCCTAGGCCTCTCTCCCTGTAAAAATCTCCTTGTTTTGCTGCATGATCCCATCAGAGGGCTCTGACAAACGGTGCAGGGTCCCTTCCTGGAGGACTTTATCCACAGTGCTTGTTCCCCATGACAGACCCTCACTCTGCAGGTAGCACCAGTCCCAGCAGCAAAGCCGAAGCCTGGTCAGCATGGTACCATTGGCTTGGCATGGCCCTGGCACCGGCTGCGCTCTGCCTCCCAGGGCAAGGTGGCTACCCAGGGGGAGCCGACATGCACAGCACACACTTGGGTCAGCAGTCCATGTTGGACTTGTCATGCCTGGGAGTTAACCTGGATCTGACTGGAAAGAAACCAAGTCTGTCTCACTCCGATACTAAAGAGCGTTCACCATCTCTGTTTTCATTGTATATATTGTCCCTGTTCAAACAAGGAATTTGCATTAATTCTATACCTTGCCAGCTCCTCAGCATGGATATTATTACAATTGTTTAAACTGAGAGTTTATACATTCTTCTCAGCATAGTAAACGTGGTTTTAAAGGATGCTGGCAGGTCACTTGGCCTTTAAAATCACATGTTCTTCTCTGGAGTATGAACCTTAATCCAAATAAGACTTTTTTTAATTGATTTTTCAAGTGCTTCAGTATTTTTAAACCCTTATTGTAAATCCCATTTTCAAATAGTGAGCTGTTTCCGAGTCCTGCAATCTGAAAAGATCACAGCAGACGATGGTAAAATGGTAGGTCAAGCTACCAGAAAGCACATGGAAATTATTTACCATCTAAAAGCTAGGAAATATAATGAAGATCTGCATAAGGGATGAAAGCACTTTGCTTAAGAGCAGTGTTTGCTGAAATTCACACTGATTAAATTATTGTAGCAAGAGTCACTTGTTAGAGACTTCCTTACCCATAGCTAACTTACAAGTCGCCATAATGCAGCTATTCCTAAATGTGTCTATATCTGGGGAATTGAGTGTTGTATTGCACCTAATTTTTTCCTGTAAGTACTCTTTATCTTCAGGAAAGATTGACACTTGTTCCATACTCAGATTTCTGTGAATATAATGGTCAGTTAGAGGCATTTATTTTTCCAGTGTATTCAAACTAGTACAACTCCTAATGTACACTAGAATAAAAGTATTTATACAGTATTGCTCTACTTGCCTTGATTCTGTACTTGCAGTAAGAAATCACTAACATAAAGCATCTTTCTATCAGCTGAACTGCACCCACACAGTGGAGGTTGTGTTAATTTAATCAGGCCTGCGTGGTCTAAGACAGACTAAGCAAAGCTTGCTTAAAGTGACTGCGGCTACCTCCTCATGATCTTCCTTGGGGAGAGGGATCACCAAAGCCACCGCCAGTGCCTGCGGCATGGGTCTCTGCTGTGAAAAACAAAAGAGAAGCAGATACTCTTTGAACAGGCCCAGCAAAAGAAGTTGGCAGAGAAGCTAAAAGTCACAACAGGTTGTGTTCGACCATGCACGTTTTCCAACCCTAACAGCCTTCCTAAGAGTTTGGTGAACTGATTTTTTTTAAAGTTCAGGTTAGCTGGAGCATTTTCAACTATTTTTGTTAGTGTGACTCGCTGAAATTTCAAAATCAAATGAGAGGAAAAAAAAAGACCTTTCCTCACAAAGGTGACAAGACTCATGTTGAAACTTTTGAAAGCAGGAGTTGGCTATAAAGTTTGCCAGATATGATCTACCCACTCAAAAGAAGAAAGCGCAGGGCCTGGGAGAAATGGCATTTCCTGACCTTCCCATATTCTTGTGTCAGGGCCTTACCTGGCTTTATCCTCCGTCAGGCTGTCGCAATCGCACCACCTCCCGCTCCTCTCTTTTCCCAAAGCCTGGAACAGATCAGAGAATATGCGGCTGCTTCATTCTCGCTATAATCATTATTATTTTGTTCCCAAGGCAAGACCTCCAAAAATGCCTGGCGTAGGCTATCTCCTGCCATCCCCGGCCCTGAGGCGGCCAGAGGGGCCCTCACCTTTGCCAGGGGCCGTGGCCCCTGTGGTGTGGAGACAAGCCGGTGGGTTCACCTGCACCCACCCTCCTTTTCTGAAGTTTTGGGAAGAAAGGGAAAAACACAAACCTGAAATTACCTCAGGAGCCGATGAGCATAAATGCCACAGGGAGCTGTGTGGATGTCGGCCATTACAGCTTTAAACATGGACTCTGGCAGGGGGCAGCTAAAACGCTCTGAGGGACAGAGTTACAGACAGAAATATATACCGATAAGTAGTTGGCAAATTCCTTAAAAGCGGAGGATTTTGGGGGCACTTCAGCTTTTCTCCTCTCGTGGGTCCTGGGCGGCCCTGGAGGGAGGGTTACCTCAGCAGGCCGCAGCCGTGCCCCTGGGCAGGAGGGAGACGCGTGGCGGCGGCACGGCTCCTGCCGTCGGCGGTGGGGCTGTCTCTGAGAGAAACACCACTTTTGGGTACAGATTATTGTTCCTCATATTCCTTTGTTTGCCATTGTAATCTCCATAGTCATTCTCCTTGATAAACAAACAAGTGAAAAGATGCAATGAGGTGTAAGAATAGATTTGCACAGGGCAGACAACTGAACATTTAATTTATTTACCTCTCCTAACAGATACCTGGGGTGACATTTATTAATAAATGGCATTATCAGGTGTCTGATATGTAGCTCACAGAAATTAATTACCCAGCCCATGGTAAAACCATAACAAGCCTGCAGTGCTGTAACATTTGTGCTAATTGAAAATGAGATAAGTGCTGTGGGTGCAATTTGCATTCAATGCAGTGTATTAATTATCTTCAGTTCTCTTCATGATAAATATACCTGACTGAACCACTCTGCTAATTTACTGGGTAATAGAGTCATAAGTGGATTCCCTTAGGTGACCAACTACAGGCATTGGGCTCTCTGCAACATCAAGGCCTTCCTCTTTTCCAAGCACTTAAATGGGTTAGCAAACACGGTACACTTTTCTCGCAGGCTGCATTGGAAGTACGCGGCGGCAAACTCTTTTTGTGACCATACGGCTGCCCAGTACGAAATTAGGAAACAAGACCCTCTCACCCACTCTTACAAAGACTTCTGTACTTTGTAAAGTTGAAGAGGAGGCAGTTCGCCTCTGTCGATGGCATGCCGCAAGGTTTGATGGCAGGTCCACGAGGAAAGGCCTTTCCCCCCTGCTCCTCATCCCCCACCCTTCATTTCACAGTCAGGTTATCGTGGGATTCAATTACATTTTGTGTGAAATATAAATTAATTGACTCTTGTAATACCCGTAATGATCAGGAAAATTCAGATTTAAAGATACTGTGTAGTTCCAGTAGATTAAGGCACTAATTGTTCCACTCTCACCGACTATGATTTATGTGGGGATCAGGTTACAAAACCAATATGTGCTCAAGTTAAAGCTCTGTGGTACCATACAATTAGGACTAAAGCTTTTTGTAAATGGGCCCAATAATGCAAAAAGCTCTTCGCTAATCCTGGTCTTTTTAATTCAGAGGTCACATATTGTCTAAGGCAACCGCTTATACCGTACGCAACCACTGTCCTTTATTCACCCTCCTCCTCTGTAGCTTGGGTATCTGAATTTGCCACTAACCTTGGACATGCTGTTACTAATTTCAGGGTAGGTGATGGCAATGCAAGGAGATCAGGGCCAGCGCTTTGCTGTGCTGCCCCCGGAGCAGCCTGGGCACATTGTGACTGAGAGGTGATAGCTGCCTCCCTCGGTTCGCCTTCGGTTTGCAGGCTGCGGATGGGGTCAGCTTTTGGGCTCCGCTGTCAAGTAAGTGGACATCCCGGGCAGCAGACGGATGGAGGTGACAGTCACTCTCGCAGCTGAAGGGGCCAGGAGGTGGTGAGCAAACACCTCAGCCCCAGGAACAGGCAATCACGGCCCGACTGCCTGCATAGCAGCCCTGCAGGCAGGGAGAAGGGGCAGCAGTAGAGGAGGGGGGACAGGCTCTGCTCCCCTTCATCCCGTCTACCCCACAGCCGGAGTCACTTTGTTATCTTCATGCAGCCGGGTGCTTTTCCATCATTTTGTCCTTGTCCGTGGGGTGCTAAAATTCAGCTTAGC
This sequence comes from Ciconia boyciana, assembly GCF_034638445.1. Lineage (NCBI taxonomy): Eukaryota > Metazoa > Chordata > Aves > Ciconiiformes > Ciconiidae > Ciconia > Ciconia boyciana. Next base: position 103,869,004 of record NC_132936.1, on the reverse strand, counting down.
TTTCCCTGCTGAACATTACCAGGACAGCTCTCCACCACTCTCCATCAAGTATGGGATACCCAGCGTATCCCACATGTTGTGAACATGTGCTCACAGGGCAGGAGGAGGCATTGGATGGGCATGCAGTCAGTGTGCCAGAGCAACTAAAAGGTGAGAAAGATCAATACAATGCCAGAAGAATCAGTTCGCTTTTTCAAAAGAGCATCTAAGTGCAAAAGAGCTGGAGAGAAGGTGCACGTCTGCCAAAGACATGTTCACGTGTTCCCTTTTAAAATAGAGAAGGCTCTCCAAGCTCTTACCCTGTCTGTTTCTGAACACACCAACTGCAAATACAAGTCTGTTTCCAAAAAGATTTTGTGTGGCTGCCCAAATACTCTTTGCTTCTTGAGTTTGGTCATTTTAATATGAAAGGAACACTGTAACATTTTAGAGCTATTTTTAACGTGCTAATATGATCTGTGCCAGAGACCTTAGCAGTGACATCTACAAAGGCATCAATTATATCTCCCCATCCCTTTTCTCATTCTCTGGTAAGGATTTATTTGGAAAGATAAAACCAAAGAAATCTTGTTTCTTAGAAAACTGGGGGGTTAGCTTAGCCAGTATCATTTGGTTCAGATGATAGCCAAAAATCAGAATTCTTATTTTTCCCATTCAGTGGGTAGAGGGAAGGAAAACCTGGTGGAGTACTGATTCTCCCAACCCAAAGCTTTCCTGAAATGGTTACATCGGTACAAGGACAGCAGGGCCTACCTGATGAACAGGGATCTTGTGGTGTACTGGGGTGGCTCCTCAGCCCAGAGCGAGGGCAGGGTTATCCCACCCAAACCAGAGCTGTCTGACCCCACTGACATCTGGAAACAAGCAGGCATGGGGCAAGATGCACTGCAGCCACCTTTACTTTGCCATCCACCTCTTTTTATCCCCCAGGCCCAAGCCGGGCTTCTCTCAGCTGGAACTCCCCATATGGGCTAAAGGAAGAAAAAGCCCAATGGGGCAGGGGAGCCACGACACATCTGCAGTGCCCAAGGACCCCCAGTGCAAATGACCAAGCCGGCATCCCTAGCAAAAGGTGCTGCAACACCTGCATCTCTCACCGCCAAGCAGCCCACCTGCATCTCTCAGTCCACCAGCAGCTTCAGCAGTGTCGCAGCTGATCCTGGTGTGAGCAGGGCGGCTGCTGCGGTGCGCTGCAAGAGTGTCAGCGGGCCTCATCCCTTGGGCAAACAGGACACAGCAGAGCAGATACGCAGCTTGCCCACGGGTGCCCAGCAGGCTGCAGCAGGACTAAAGCAAAACCCTGCTCTCCTGCATCCTGGTTTTGCGCTCGATGTACTAGACCCCATTGCCTTTGCACAAGTGCAGTGGCTAAAACACTTTGCTGCTCTTTCAGGAAAGCCAGCGCTGCATAGAATAGGACATGAGGTGCAATGGAAAAAGTGGGGGGGAAAACATGAACAAAAAAGTCTTAACCTTTTGCGTGAAGCACACATTTGCTAAATAGAATCCTAATGGCATTATTGTAGCTAAAAACAGAGACTTGAAAATGCTGTATATGTTATTATGCTCATTATCTGCCAACTGCAAGAATGCCGTGCTAAAACTAACTCAAAACACCTCAGAGGTAAGGTAATTGCTACTAATGGATTTGAAGTGTGCAAAATTGAGAGTTATTACACAGACATCACATTCTCAACTTGGTGAAGCCGTTGGATATTGTAGTTACCAGCTCACTCATCTCTCGATCAGGGAGAGATTTGAGGAAAAGGGCAAGCTCTCTTTCATTTGGCACTGGAAGGAAAATTCAACAACACAGTATTACAGCAGCCTGTTTACACCTCTGTGGTTAAGACGGGGTCAGTGCTTGCTTTCTAAGCCACTGCTTCAGAAAAACATCTACAAAAATTTGCTCCAGAAGTAAATCTCTCAGGAAAGACCTGAGAGTAAACTTTGCATTTGTAAACTTTTGCAACTTGTAGGTCTAAAGGAAAGAATGGGACAGGAGCCTGCAAAATTATTCTAAACGAGGGGAGCCATGAGTCCAAGTGACATATGCTGATGCAAATTAAGGCCTGGCTCTTCAAGATATCCTAAGCCATTATAAAGCCCCGCTGCCTAAAGACAGGAGACGATCTTCATAGACCCCCCTCCTATGTAGGGGGACATCTGCGGGTCACTGACTGCAAATCTGAATTTTGCCAAAGCCCAGGTGTGTTTGAAACAAGATACTTGATTCACCTGCTTGAAAAATCCCATATAACAAAATATATCTAATACATTTAGTTTGTTTGATATCTTGGCTTTCAGGGCGGGCAGGATTCATTTTTTAAATGAGTGACTCTGGATAAAGATCTATGATTCCAAACACCAATTTAACTGTTTGTAGCTACATCAGCAGCCTCCAGGTTATCCTCAAAACAAGTGGCTCCCAGGAGTTTTGCTTTCTTTCATGAAAACTAAAAATAAACTCTACCAGAGCAAATGCTTTTCTAATCTTTGAGAAGTTAGGATAAGGTCATTTCTTATTTTAGTTATAACATGAAAGCTACAAATTGGTGTTTGGACAAAATTATGTAAACTATTGTCATTTCAGTTAATATATAGAAAGAATATGGGGCCAGTACCTAAGAAGTTTCAGTTCCTTCTGATTATCTTGGGGGAAAGAAATTAAAAAGGCCGTGTATGAACGGGATTAAAGCAGTCTCTATCCGAGTAAAGAAAGCACAAAGAAATTTGAACTCACAGCTGCAACCGAAGGCAATGGGAGCTGTGCTTTGAACAGATAACAAGCTAAGTCCTCTGAAAAATCAGACGCATGCATCTCAGATTGGGAACTTAAAATTAGTGAATACTTTTGTACTTAATCTCTTTCTGCCTCAGTTCTTTATCATGAAATGGGGATAATACTACCACCCAATGCCTCACTGCAGTGCAGTGAAAATAAGTTCATTAATGTTTATGAAACATTCAGTTACCATAGTGATGAGTTCTATAGAAAAGCCCATGTGGAAATTAATATTTCTGTCTTCAGAGCAGGGTTTGAATAGAACACATTTAGTAAGGCCTGGGGCCACACAATGAGGAGAAAAGAAAACAGTAAATAACTTGCCATTGAAAAATAAAAGCAATAATCAAATCAAAATGGCCTGTTAAACAAAATAATTTTTATAGAAATTTTTCATTTTGGTAAAAGTTACTTGGTAAAAAATCCAAGTTTTTTTTGCTTTTAAATTCCACTCCTCTGGTTTTCTGCTTTTGTCTTCCTAGCATGGGGGAGAGATTATTTAAAGAATCTGGAAACCGCTGTCTTCCAGTTTTCAAAAATCACATTTTTACCAGTTTGCTTTGGCAAAAATCTGAAAAATTAGTAACATTGGTGACCCCAAGATTTCCAAATGGGGTTCCTGAACAATCCTGACCCATTCAATCCAGCAATTCTTCTCATCGTATGTTCACAAGTCAGTTTGCAGAGGGAGTGATATGAGTTTCATATATGGAATCGTAAACCAGGCACTTGGTTTGGGTTATTTGCTTGCATATCTGGTGCCGGTTGGAGCTGTGATACCATCATGGCAATCAACACAACTAATCTCTGAATTCAAGTCTTTAACATCTTGGTAACAAGTAAATCAAAGGCAAGCACAAACTTACTTCGTGTAACCTGTGCAGAAAAATATGAAGATGGGAAGACTCCCCATTTTAAGAAGAGAGATGACTCTGGCAGGAGAAGAGTCTTACCAACAAACTGCCCCCGGGGCCAATGGCAGGTTCCTCTGGCAGGTGCTGGGTGACCCACGGCAAGCACAGGGCAGGGACAAGCTCGCCCAAGACTACGCTTTCCACCAATTCAGGAGCCACTGTCGAAACTAGAACCCCATTTTTTTCCTTCAAATTGTTTTGCAGTCAAAAACGTGGTCTTTCCCTTAGGAGAGAACTTTTGCCAAAAAGTAAGGAAGAAAAATCTGAATTCCCCATCACAATATTCCTACCTTTCATTGAAATCGATTATTCAGGTCTTTCTCCCTCTTCTCTGCTTTAGTCTTTGCTCTCTTACACATTTCTGCTGTTGTATCCAAAAGAAATATAGCGGAACAGTCTTCGGTAGCAGCTTTGTTTTCATTTGGCAACCATGCTCTTTTCTGAAAAATGAAGTTTCAAAATGTTACAGAATGACAAGATTGAGGTGGGGAGAATAAACGGCTAGAATTATTTATTGTGTTCATTTATTGAATTTGATACCAAGCTGGGTTGCTTACCTGCTTTTTCTTTCTGATGAGTAACACTGTGGTCCTGTTAATTACCAGTTATTTTAAAACTATGATTAATAGTTTTAAAATATAGAAGAATAGAATTAATAGAATATATTTCTAATGTTCTTATAATAGAAAGCAGAGGAAGCCGTTCACTCATGCTGGACTTCCCCAAAACAGAAATCCCAAGGTGTGTGGCTGCAATTGCCATGAAACCCTGCTTAGCCTTACTTAGCCCTACTGGGAGGTGCCTCTGCCCCCTCGATTAGCACAGGGTGGCTCTCCTAACGTACACGAACTGCCATGGAGCTTAGCCTGGAAGCCAGCACTCCAGGCAAAAGACAGAATTTCTAGTTAAGCACAGTGTCAAATGGGCTTGTGCAATCCACAGTCACAAAATCCTGGTAAAACCAAGACATTAACAGGATTTAAAAAACAATAAATCAATATTTTAAACCAAATACATTTTAACAACAGTTCAGGCAGATCTAGTGAAAGCTGTTCAGCTAAACAAAGGTAAGACGGGTATAATCTTTTACATTTCAAAGCAAAGTCTGAAACTAATTGGACTTTGCAGGAAACTCCACCTACAAGAAAATTATTTCACGGTTCTTCATTACACAGATGCAACTCTCAGGCAGGCCTGGTGCTGAAAAACAGTGAAGAACAGATGCTCGATTCAGTGCATACTGATTTTATTTCAGAATACCTATGTTTCTGTATGGCACGTCAAGCTAAGGAAGCGGCAGCATCGCTAGTGCTGTGTGCTGGCTGGGCCGTGCTGGGAGCCTTCCGATTGCAGGGGGTGGCCCTGCCTCACAGGCAAGGACCAAACCAGCCCACGCCTATAAACTTCCCCTTTGCGATGGAAAATTATGCTGGCCTTTTTCACAAACTTCAAGAAACTTCACGAGGACTACAGAAGCTTTAAAGTTTTCCTTTAGGAAAAGCTCTTCTGAACCGAGGAAGCCTAATTATGAGACCTGCAGTCTGCTACACAGAGCTCTTGTACCCAGAAATGATGTGAGGGCCAATTGCCAGGACTAAACATTTAACGCATCAACAGGTGTTACATGTTATGCATCAATGAGGTGTACATCACTGAAACATAAAGACCCAGCAAGCCGGCAGCACAGCTATCAACCAGAACAACACAGCCATAAAATCCTAATTAGCCTCATACACTTGTTATGGACATTTTTATTTATTGACATGGTCAAATTAACAGGCAGCAGCATTTTATTTTAATGATAGCCTTGAAATCAGCCCAGGAAGAAAGTTAGCATTAACGTTCAGATACTGCATGCCATCCACATTTAGCCACATGAATGTATATTTTAAAATAATAATGAAATATTGTCACCCTAATTAAGTTACCTTGAGCAGGTGCGAGAAACCAAGTTCTTTTTCAATGCATATCTTGTTTGTTCTAGTCCTAAGCTGTACAGAAAAACTACCCAGCAGCAGAAACTCCGCAAGCTTCGTAGTTTTAAGTGTGCGCAGCCACAAGCCTGATCCCTGCCTGCTGGAAGGAGCAAATTCAGGCAAGCAGGAGTAAGAGTGCCAGGAATAAATAGTCTTTACCTGAACATCGCCAGCCAGGGGGGTATCTGAAAAGTGCCCACAAGTTGGTGAACAAGATTGGTTGCCCCCAGAGGAATAGTATACTTATTTATATACTTGCAAAAAGCAGGTGCTTTACTGAATGATAAGCTGCGGCTATAAAGATTTGTGTCCATCACCACAGAGTGGCAGATTCCTGTAAAGCAGACAAGATGCAATGGCCATTAAATATCAGTGCTAGCTCAGCCACGCAACAGTTTACAAAGCAGGAGGGAATATCTCGGCGTATTTATTATTGCAGTGGGGAATTTAGATGGTCAGCCTAATCGCTCCTTGAGACAGGTAAAGAGAAAGGAACTGGGCAGCAGTACAGTTATCGACTGGGTTAGAAAAAAGCACACAGAATAAAGGAGAATGAAGAGCATTTTATAAGGTATTTTAAGCAAGTTTACATTTCACTGAAGATAGTAGAAGTTTTTGGAAATGAAGCACGTTTGGAAATTAAATCATTGCTTCATGCATTTAAAATATACTGAGTATAGGTGCCTTCAGAAACCAGATTCCCCATTTTAAAACTTCTGATTTATCCACCTTAAACAAGAATACTCCAGAAATTGCAAAGGAAAACTGGGAAATGATCTGTGTGTAATAGCTGAACCAAGCAAATTGCATATTTTGCATGAATTACTATTATGTGCTCTGCTTGTTGGTAATTTCCATTGTATACCAAGGATCACAGTTGCCAAAAGTACCAACATCCCACATTCAGAAGTGATTCGGGAGTCTAATTTCGTAGTCCAAAATTCTGAAACACTTAAAAAGTACAGCTTGAAATCATCGTTCACTTCATTGTGCTAGAAAGTTTTACACTAAATCCTGCTCTGTGGCTTAGATGTGGGCTGAAAATTGGAGAAAGAGAAAAGCACTTTTAGAGGTTCCTTGGTTCTTTTGACTTGGCACTTGCACATATACATGCAGATAAACCCACCTGGATCTATTTCTTTAAAAAAAACAGCAAAAGAACCAGAAAATCAATTTTCACTTCAGCGTTCACTTAAAGTTTTTGGGTTTTCGGGGAAAAGCAGGCCTGCAAGCTTACCTGAAAAAAACTTTCACACAGCATTTTTTTAATATAAAAAAAAGAAAAGGTCATCAACAACATTCAGTGAAGATGGGAGAAGGATCGATTTCTGCCCACAAGGGAGAAGGGTGAGGGCAGGGTGGGCGTCTCGGGCTGCAACTGCAGGCGTGGGACAGGGCATGGGCAGGCAGGGCAGCTGCCCATAGCTCCTGGCTGCTGTCCCAGCCTCTGCGGGGGCTCTGAGGGGCTGAATTACTGTCCTCAGAGCGCTTCCCCGTCCTGGCCAAGTCAGGATACATTTTTATAGCCTTTCTTCAAGTGATAGCAATATCGGGGGGCAGGACCAAAAATGGAGGGGGGGGGGAGGCAGTTTCCAGTATTTGTCATTATTATAGGTTATATATACAGGAAGAAAGTTAATTAAGCTTTAAAAAATCCATCACACATCAATGGGTGCATTTTAATGAGTACAAAAAGTTGAGGTGTTTACTGCCAATTAAAGTGGTTTTTAAATAAGCATTAATTAACACAGAAATTCAGAAGAAAGTTATACCTTGTCAAAGAAAGGCCAGTGGAGGCTATGCCCACTTCTGCTCCCATTCATACTCAGATAGTAATTACCACCAACCCTATATTTTCCATAATAATGAGGAGAGGCTGTCATGGCTGTCAAACAAAAACAAAACAAAAAAAAAAAGGTAGTGCACAAAAATACCCTCAAACTGAAGTAAACTTTTTTTTAGAGCCAAAGCCACAGGAGACAGCAGTGTGGAACAAGGCGGCGAGTGGGGCAGTCAGGCGGCCGTGCCGTGGGCAGCTGCCCATGCCTGGCCCCTTCCCGGGGAGCGGAGACTTTGCCGCATAGGGGGAAGCCTCCCCAAACTGGAGTTCAGCCTCCATCCGGCTGAAGAAAGACTGAAGAGATGCCAAGGAACAAGCTATTTCATCCCTAGTGCTTCACCTCGTGGAGGAGCTGGTTCCCCTGTGAAAGCCCAAGGAGTTGGTTTTTCCCACAAGCAAGTGCCAACAGACTCACTCCCTGCTTCCCAAAGTCAGGTCAAAGCAACCACTGACAATAAGTTCAGTTTGCATGTGTACTTCCAGCTGGTGCAACTGGTGACAGGGAAAGCGGTACGGGCATCACTTCTCCATTCTTTAAAGTTTTCTTAACAATTGTTGGGAGTTTCAGCTCTACTTCAACTAGTGTCAGTCCCTGAGCAGAGAGCAAAGGAAGCAAATTCTCCCATCGTTAGTCAGGTACATGTTTAAATATCTTAGGAAAACCTTCCCTCCCCCAAAGTGCATTTAGGTGCCAAATAAGGATTTTAAACTGCCTTACTGAGAATGGTTTCTCTCCTCAGTTCCCCAGCTGTGGAGAGACAAGAACCACGCTGTCTTTTCAGACCACAGGAGAGGCAGGTCTCATTCCTAGTACCATAACAAGTTTTAGATAAATCTTCTATGTAGTGTTTTTAAAGTTAACTAAAAAACAGAGAAGAATGATGTAGATATGCACAGACTCCTGTTAGTCGTGTCCCTGTCCCTTGGCAGGTCGCTCGTGTGAGTTGTGTCGCTCAGACAACATGCAGCCTCGCTATAGAGTATATTGCTTGCGTCTGTCAGCGAGTATCTGGGTGCCTTTTTCCTATACCGTGTCCTCAGGCGGTATCTGCAGTGAAATAAAAGGAGAACATTAAAGCCCAGGGAAGCTTTGTTGAACTTAGCTGGACAGGGCCTTCAGATCTTGCGCTAATCTTTCTAACATATCCAATGGGGCTAGAGAGGAATATTTTATTGCTAGAAATAGTTGAGCGATTACTTCAGAGAAAGGACGGACGTAACACAAAAGAGTTTCCAAGTACCGACAGGAAGGAGTGTTGCTCATGCAAAATTCCACATTAGGCGCTACAATAATAATAAAAAACCCACCGGCCCTTGTGATGTCTGAACTCCCCGACACTGATACATGGAGAGGGGAACAGAGAAGGAAAAAGACAGAGGGAGCAAAGCAAATACGCTGGGATGCTTACGAGCAGAATACAGGAGCCAAGTGTCACAAGTTGACCCTTTGTGTTTGCACTGAAATTTGACCGCTCCAGGCAAAATTCCTTTACCGGTTCATACCTGGTTTGATTTTTGTGGATAATGGCTATTTCTCACCGCATTGTGACATTTAATGCTGTTTAATCAAGACTTCAGAGAAGGAGTTACAATTTTAATTACTAAAAAGTCCATTGTAACACATTTATGTTTTCCTTAGATGGATTTGACCCGGCTCTGATTAAGAGCTGTAATAAATAAGCGTTGTGCATACAGACGCACAGCAGGAATACAGCTTGCATCATAACAAATGAGCTGCGCACATCCAAGGAAAACGCTCGCTCCCCGATGACTGCAGAAAGAGCCCCGTCACGTCCCATGCTAGAAAACCTCTCAGACTTCCTGACAGCAGAGGTGCACGTGGCCGCAATCTTGGTGGCCTCCCTGGGGTGCTTGTGGTCAGCCAGTGCCCAGGGTAGATCTGCTGTATGGCATCCTCTGAGACTCTCACCACAGAGACACCTGGACACCAGCACGCTCAGGAACAAGGAAATCAAGCGAGAAAATTGTGGTGGATATAAATCATCTACACCTTTCTTATTAGGGTGAGCGTGGCACTGGGCTGGGAAGCATCTGGTAAATATCAAGCACCTAAAGGAGAGATTGAAGTGCCCAATCCCAGCATGATCAACAGCACCAAATGCTGTGGCTTCAGTCCCATTTCTTCAGGCCTTCTGACGTGAGGCTATCTGAACTGTCAGTTCTCTGAGGCTGGGGATGCTCCTTCCTTCAGGCTTGCACATGGGTTGTACAAGACGGCAACATAAAGACAAAGTAGTGGTACCTCTCTGAACACAGAACAGGATTCTTTCTCTCATCCACTAGCCTTTTGGCTTGGTGTCCTTCTCCAGCAGGTCCATTTCATGCTTGGTTGGGATGGGGACCATACCAGCCCCACTACTGGCAGGAATCATTGGTGCTTTGGTTTTTATAGCAAAAAAAGTTAGCCTACAGCCAAAAATCCTGCGTAAAAAAAACAGTGGGGACAACAGCCATATTACCAACAGCAGGGTTGAAAGGTGGAAACCTGAAGAAACCTGACCTGCTTTCAGCCATCTTCTGGAAGCTCTACTGACTCTGCTCTGAAGATGGACTCCAAATTCAACCACCTATGCCAGATCTCTGCAGTTACCTTTCCTCAGTCCCCCAAAAAGGCTAACTTGTCTGTTGGTCTTTGTGGCTGTCATGCACTTAAAAATTATTTAAGTGGCCAATTGAGCTATTTTATTAATTATATGTAAAGATAGGTTGTTATTCCTCTTATAATTATGAAAGATGAAGGACAGAAGGAAAGTTTTTGCTTAAAAAGACTTCTAGCTGAAGGTTGGCTTATCCCCTGAGCCAAAAGAGTTTGTATTACTTCCAAAGCTCCTAATTATGTTCAGGGTGTTGGGGTTTTTTTTAATAATTCTCATTCATCTGGAAATATTTTCATTAGCCACATAAACTTGTACAGCTCTTGGGCCTCAACATAGAAGCTATGGGGATGTACTAAAAAGAAGGGAACATGCTTTTAAAATGCTTGAATGGAATGAAAGCCAAAATTTCTGCAAATCACCCTTTCGGTGGCTGGGAGGCAAGTCAGAACCAAGTCCCCTTGGAAAAAGACTGAAAAATAACTGAAAGCCAAAATTGCCATCACATGAATGATAAAAACAACATTCAATAAATAACTTAGTTAATAATGGGAAAACCCCCAAGAAGCATACGTATGGAGAGAGGAGGAGGAGGAGGTCATTCCCTTGGAAGTCATGTAGGAGCTCTCCAGGCTCCTAAGGTTTCAAGTGAGGCTGCCTGGCCTGGTCAATAGGCAAAGCTGTGCCATACAAGACTGTCTACTTACGCTGGGTTTTTTTAGTTAAATCAATGCAAAAAAGTACCTGTATGCTCTGAAATCAATGGAAACCTGATTTCTTCTGCATTCTGATCTGTGCAGCCTCATCAGAGATAGCTGACCAGGCTAAGTGTCCTTCCATAGGATACGCAGGATTTTTCACAAGCGTGCATCGCACAGGTGTAAATCTCCATTATAACTAGTGGCTTGCACTGACATTAGTACTTTAAAAATAAAAATGTCAGATAACATTGGCTTTCCCTGCACTTACTAGGAAACCAATAAAAAGTCTCAAAAACCAGCAGCACCATCAGGTTCAGCTCCATCAGTAGTTACAGCCAGCGGATAGACAGCTTGTCAGTTGCCAACGACTTCAAGCACCCACAGCCTTATATGTGATCCTGAAAGAAAAGTCCACCTCCTTCGCTGCCACATAAACATACAGTGACCAATCTCTCTAAATACCAATTTGACATTTTAGTTTAAGTTTTTGTCTGACTGAACAATAGGTTCCCATTTCAGTGAGGCCTCCTCTTTTGGTCACCCCTCAATAATATACCTTTTGATTAGAAAATTACTCACATACCAGAAAAGTTTTGAAAGGACGACAGAGACAATACACTGTAAAGAGGGTCTGAAGAAAGTCTCAAAAGACATCTCGTTTTTTTTCCTATTGACTGTGTGGCAGGAGCCCTGACTTAGACCACTCTCTCCCTATTTAAGTGACAAAGGTCAATTCGAAATTTCCAAAATGGAAAAAAATCTTTAATTTTAGATACTATATTTCCAGAGATGAGGTCAACAATGTGACAAGATAGTATGCTGGTATGAAGGCGGATATTATTGTGAAACGGGAGGGAGGTCAAAAAGCCACCCCCTGAGCTACAGACAGGAGGCGGCCGGTAGCACTGGTTCCATACTCCCATGCCAGAAAAGCCAAACCAAAACACACATCCTCACGTGCCTCCGTGCACGTGCTGCAAACCAAGGTGTGGGACTCCTAAAAGGGCTCTGCCAGTGCCGGTGGCATATCGTAGACAGGACCTAAGTTCTGCCAAGAGATCTGCTACCTGTATTGTAAAGCCAGCTTGTCAGATTTTTTATTTGAAAAACAAAAATTACACCTTTGTTGGGGGGGGGGGGAGAAAGAGAAACTGAATTAACCATAATTTAAAAAAAGAGAGTACTCTATTTCTAAGAGGTTCTGAGTAAAAAGACACCCTGAAAACCTCACAGGAAACAGCTCTGAACATTTACACATTTCTGCTGCATCGTATTGTAAAACAGCAGCTCGTTCTTTTCAGAGCTGCAGAGGTAAGAGCACACAAATGATTAAACAAGCAGGTTTAACTATCTTGCACTGACAAGGAATTTGTCAACATGGGCTCAGTATTTATGTGGATCTGCAGCAAATACTGTACTGCTGCAGGAGTCAAACAGCTGTCTGTCAATAAAGCTATTCTCCTCGCTGGAACATAATAGCACAGACTCAACATGACCCTCAGAGGCCTCTTTAAGCTGCCTGACTGTCTCCTCCTTCCCCATCCCTCCAGAGTCCTTCACCAGCAAGCTCTGAATTAGAAGGGAGGAAAAAAAAAAAAACAACCAGCTCGTATTAGAATCTTTTCTATCCATCTTAATATTAAAAGTGACTTAACCCTGGGCAAGTCTGTCTACACGGGCGAGCCTGAGCTAAAGCAAAGTTAGGGAAAGACAGCTTTGATTCACGGCAGGTGAAGGGCTACAGACAATCCCTTTTAATAGAGCTTGCAACATTAATGTAGCTGGAGCCACATGCGACACCCATTAGGGCCAGGGAGAGCTCCCACGCATATATTTCAAGGAAGCAGTAGATTCCCCAGTCCCAGAACTGTCTTCATTACAAAAGTCTAATATATCAGAAGAGAGAGAAAAGCTCGGCTTTTAGAATGCATTTTTTATTATTCAGCCTTCAGTGGAAATGTCACCTTTCTAAAGCAAGCTGTTATCATGTGTTTCCCATGCCAAACACATGGCCTCTAAGGAGAGGGTTTTATCTCTACATTTTTAGTGATTTGTATTTCTCTTTCAAGGAGCTCCATGCCTTAAGGCACCCGAAACGCTCACAGCACAAGAAGGTAAGGTTACACGAGATGCTGCCGAAGAGGACAAAAAAAACCAGGGCTGGGAGTCGGCACAGCTTCTGACGGCAGCCGCCCTACCCGTAATTCACCTCCCTTAGTAGATTTAATTATTATCCATTTCCTTGGTTGGGACCATATTCTCAAAGAAGCAGGGCGCCCATCAAACGCCGCCACCGCATGACAGGCTGCGGCGCAGCCAGCACCACTGCCCCGGCGCCTGCCAACCAGCCAGATGCTGCCACATATTGGCATCTGGGGCCTGGAAAAGCAACTGCAGTCTCCGTTTGGCGGCAGATCCTGACCCCGACGACTGAAGGAGACAAAAGGAGGATAGACAGGAGAGGGGGGTGGAAATCTCTCCTGACAATTTCACTGGTAAAGATTTAGACAAAAACCTATTGTTTAACCGCTCTCCAAATGAATAAGTTTTGGAGGGGGAAAAAACATCCCACACCCGGCATGTTCTAAATGCTGTCAGAGTCCAGGGTGCAAGGACAAGGGATTATTTATGAAAAAAATAACAAGGAAACCAGATGCCAGCCTTTCTCAGCCCTCTGCGCTCCAGTCACCCTAATGGGGCATGGGCAGCGCTGCTCATCAAAGACTTCTCAGCCTTAAAACACAGGGCAGGCGCTAACTAACTCTTCCCATCCCTGCCACTCAGCAAAATGCCCTCCCTGTTTTACAGAGAGGCTCATGCAGTCAATCAGCGGCACAGCAAAGGCTGAGGGGAAAGAGTTGCAGACCTCGCCCCAGCCAGGGACAGTAACTGGATAGCCATGTTAACTGCACCCACCAGAACAGCAAATAAATTAAAAAAAAAAAAAAAAGCTTATTTCTCTAACGCTGAGGCTGAAACTACACTGGTATGCTTAAAGCAGGAAAGCAAATAAGCTCTCTATACCTATTTTCATGAAATTGGCTTCTCTCTGTAATTGAAAGGTAAGCTCCTGACCCCAGCAAAGTCTAAAACTCCTAGAGATGTTAATGGGACTGGGACTTCACGCTGTGCACTTACTTTACCCTAGAAAGGCGGTAGGCTCAGGACTCTCTGCAGTAGCATACCGCACTTGCCAAGGTGCTTGCAAGGAGCCAGAGCAGCCAAGGCCCTTCTCACGGGAACTCACCTCTTGCTTCACCTTACTGGGTCTCAGCTTTGCTGGGCCTGGCAGGACACCATAAGAGACATGGGGCTGGTCGCAGGGGACTTCTCTGAGGTCAAAGCAGGTGCGAGGCTGGAAAGGAAGGAGCCCAAGGAGGCAGAGTAGTGGGGAAGGATGTAAAAAAAAATTTTAAATCTGGAGAAAGGATATATGCCACTTGGCTCATGGTCCACGCTGTTGAAGTAGCTCTTCTCCATGCCTCGTTCGTAACGGAAGATTATGAGCTGGCAAACGTCAGACCACAGTGCACAAGCAAGACCACAAGCGGAGCAGAGCTAGCCAGTGCTGCCCTCTAAATCATGGCACAGCACCGGCCCCTCTCATGGAGGCTCCTTCCTCGTTATCCCACCACTGCGCGAGGTGCCATAAAACTCTCGTTACTCGCACGCTGCTGGGGTAAGCAATTTCCTAACGCTTTTACAACCCCGGCGCTTTCATTTTGTGGGAGTAATCCTCTCTCTATTTTCATCGGTACATGGGGATAACAGCTGCATCTAATAACCCGCTCCTGGATCCCAGCGTTTTGGGGTGACATTTCAGAACCAAAGGCACAGAAAGGGCAAGAAAATCTGTGACCAGGGCTGAAGGATGTAACGCAGGACATGGATGGAGGCAGCTAGGCAAACCTAGAAAATACCCTGGGGATAAATGGCTCAGCTCATGGAAGGGGATGGGAGAAATTGGTAGAGGCGAGGTTGTACCAAGGCAAACAGCTCTGTCTCCAAGGCAAAGCAAAACGAGGTTAGCAAGGCTTTGCTGAGGAGGACCACTGACCCCCGCAACATCTGCTCTTTCCCTGGCTGGCCCATCTTTATCCAGCTCCACCACTTGCCAATTGGCTTGTCTAGCTTGTTGCTCCCAGAAGGACTTTTCCCAAACTTGCCAACCTTAGGATCTCAGCAGCGAAGCATCAAGGGGATCACCCGCAGCCTTCCCAAGAGGACACTAATTCCCCGCTGCCCAGCGTTGCACACTTCCCCAGCCCTCCTGCCCATCACGGTGCCACTGCAGCCCTCCGGCAGCAGCTCTAATCCCTCCTGATGGGTCCCTGGGCCAAGAAGATGGAGACAGAGCTGCCTTTGGAGAAGGAGAGCCTCTGGTCTGCCAAGAGGCGGTGAGGTCCTGCTGGGGCAGCACATTAAGCTGTCACCCGCTGCCGGGAGTCTGGAGCATCCTCTCTGCTGCGCCTTGATTAGGCTCCTCTGCCCAGCAGCAGGGGTGCAGGAGATTTCACTGCACGGCACTAGCAGCAGGTGGGGCTGCTTCCACCGCTTTGCCACCCAGAATTTGGGATTTTCTTGAGGACACCTCACCTTTGGGCCAGGGCTCCCCGGCTCTGCTCCTGCAGATGGCTCAGGCAGCAACCAGCCCTCCACCGGGCCCCGCGGCACAGGAGACGGCCACGCGCTGTCAGTCTAAACCACTGCTGCCAGCAGCAGCTGCTCGGCACCTTTTAAGCAAGTCCCATTCCCCCTCTGGGAGTTGGCTCTGCCACCCCTTCCCAAACTGCAGCTGGAGCCGCACAAAGCACCCTGTCCTGGGGGCTGCCTGAGCCCCTCACACATGCCCCATGCCCCCGCTGCGGCTGCCAGCGTCCCCACGGCTGTTTGGCCAAGTCCCTCGCTCCCCCATCTCACCCTCACGTGCATTCACGTAAGCAGGAGCTGCGCCCCATCCTCGTGACCTTGCCGAGGCGCTTGTCCTCCTGCAGCGCCATGGTGTGACACCCTCACGGGGTCCAGCCCTGGAGGTGAGATCATACGGAAAGTCCTTAGGCACTGAGGGTGGCCCAAGGCCCAGGCCCGGTCTGGTCCTTGCTACGCCCCAGCGGGCCATTTATTGGTGGGTACACACTAAACAACAACCTTTAAGGTACCTGGTGCCACATACCACTGCAGAGTGAGAGCCTGTGGGAGGTCCAGCCCACCACGCCACGCAGGAGCCTGCTAGCAGAAGCAGGGCAGAAGGAAACTAGAGGCACTGGTCCCACGAAGGGCCTCTTCAGCGGCGTCTCCGACTGTACCCCAAGGACACCATGCAGTGAGGACAGGCAGTCCTGAGGCAACGAGCTGCTGCGGCGAGGGAAGGGGCAGCATTTAACAGGCCGCTGCTGCAGAGAAAGAAACCCTCTCCACACAACTTCTTGGACCCTGGAAAAAGCTGTGGGGCTCTGGTTTGAAAGCTATGTGCAGCTCAGAAGACACACAGAGCTGAGGGCCAGCTGCAGGAGGTGCTCTTCAGCCACGGACGCTGCTGACTGGAAGAGGACTTTGGGGTGCCTAGCCACGGACAGACCGGGCCGCAGGCTGGCTCGCCGGCATGCGCTGGGGCCCAGGTAAAGTCCCCTCATGCAGAGCGCAGGGCTGGGCAGCAGCTGGGAACGACAGAGTTCAGCTCACAGCAAAGCCCACGCAGAAAGCGCAAACCCAAAGAAATCAACAAATGTACTTTTTCATTTCTTTGCTAAAATCCCTACCATAAATCTCACCAGAGAGGAAGTTTCTGCTTCTCCAGCTTCCTACTCAGTGTCCTTGAGAAAACAAATTACACGACACTCAAAAAAAAAAAAATCCCGTAGTAGTTTACTTCGCACTTCCCTGTGCCTTGTTATGCTGAGTGCTTCATTTAGAGAAGGCTGACCTCCCCAGCCTTCTTCATCCCAGTGCCCTTCACTGCGGGGACACACCAAGAAACAGGTTTAGCACTGGAGAGAGGAGCCGGGTGGATGTTCTGGCGCAGGTAACCCTGCCGACTCAGCATCCCAAAGGTGCGCGGAGAGTCAGCGTGACAGTGACTGCTGTCTGGGAGGTGATTTTCACAGGAGATATAGGAGCTGAGCTACAAGCGCAGAAGCTGTGAATACAGCCATTAAAAGCGAACAAAGTTATGCCCCTTGTATTTCATGAGATGCAATTTCTCCCGTAGGTCTGGGCAGGGGCCCTGCCTCACCTCACAGCAATTCTACTCAGTGCAAGCCTTCAAACATTTTGTCTCCCAGTTTTTCTTAGTAGAACACAAAAAACATTACAGAGTGGTTCAACAGGGTGCAATGAATTACCACTGAGATGTCCTAAGTGTGTTATCTGCCTTACCTGAACACCCACAGGAGAATAGGAAAATCTGTAGGGTTATTTTACTGTGTTTTACATAGACACTCACTAATTCCTGTGAACAAAATGGCACTGATTTGTTTTGCTATCAGCCATTAGGTGTAACAGAAGGAAGGTGGAATGGACTTTGCACTCAACAGTCAGCAAAACAGAGATGTGCACCACAGGGCTTCATAAGAGGCACCAGAAAGAAGATATCTAGAACATTTCAAGTCATAAAAGCCAAGGACAAAAAAACATTGATTAGGTAGGAAACATTGTCTTCAAGAACTAAATGTAAAGTTCAGAAACCCAAGGTCTGAATTAGGCTTGAAAGGTTTTGTTTATTAAAGGAATACATGTAAACACCAATACGACATAATACATGTTAAAGGAAAAAAAAAAGATAGAAGCAGGATTTTTTTGTGCAATTAACTCCAAACTGTGCTTCCTTTAGCAAAACCATTATCTGAGTCAGTGGGAAGGTTATGAAAACCTGTAGCATCTCAAAGACTCATTTCTGGCAAGCCGACTTGCCAAGTGCCCCATTCCTTCTAGTCTCTGTGATCTAGATTTCCTCACTACTAACATACTTGAAGAAATATTTCTGTGTCATTAACTAAACCAAATGCTTTGCAGTGAGAGTGACTGGTCATCTGGTTTCTGCTAGAACAGCGTCTTCCTTCTGCTGCTCACAGAAACCAGCTCGTGCTTCTGTGCTATCTTACCCTGCCTTTACTTGCAACTGGCACAAGGGCACAACCTGAACAAGAGAGCATTTTAAAGTAACATGGAAATATTTTTTTTTTTTACAGTTACTGCCAGGCAAATGCAATGGGACAGATCAACACAGGCAACGACATTATCTGGTGGCCAGGCTAGAGAGCCCCAGGGATGGAGTCAGGTGGCTGAGGGAAGGGAGGCTTCCCTTGAGCAACGAGCCCTCTCCAAAGTCACAGCCAGGGCAGTGCTGGAAGGAAGCTCTGGATCAGCTTGGTCTCCGCATTAGAGATTTCCGACCCGCTCGGCACAGGAAGTTGTTCCTGTGGCTCACCTGAGGGAGTTCCTGTTATGAAGCCAGAGGGTGGTAGGTTGAAACACAGTTTCTGAGAGTGATGTAATCTTGGACAGCACTCCGTAGGCAGTGATACTAGTGACCTGGTTACAACCTGCGGTGTTGTTACAGCCCCTCTGCTGGCCTGGTGATCACAAGAAAGGGAAGAAAGAAAAAAAAAAGGGGAGTGGAATAATTTAAAAAGGAAAAAAAAGTTTCCAGATTTCCTTTGTTTAAGTGAAGCATTTTCCTTTTCCACTTTATTTGAATACACCGACCTGGTGTCTAACAGATGGAGACTGTGCAGATGCACTTTTGGGAGTGCCCATAAAATACACTGCTAAAATACAAATGGAGAGATACTTTTTTTTTTTTTTTGAGTTGTAAATTCAATAATCATTGCTGTCACCTCACTTTCCCAAAGGAATTTGCCCTTTGTTCTCCGGATAAAGCTGGGGAGAAGAAGAAAAAGGGAAAAAAAAGAGTGAGAGCAAAGGGAACATTTAGGAAAAAACCCACAGATCCATAATCTGTACAAGCATCGCAGCGTACAGCATTTGTACGTCAGGAACCCACACAAGCATGGCTGCTTAGCAGCAACGGCAGCGCACAGCAAAATATTCTGCATGTCTTATATTCTTCTCCCCTTCTCCAGACCTTTCTAACAAACAAACAGGTCAGCTAATTGGCTCATGCCCAAGTCTTACCCACTAGGGTTTGCTCAGAGATGTCACTTAGTCATTTGGCATGAGCAAATCCCAGGCTTCTTCCTGTTCGAGTAGCGGAGTGGGTGAAGGTTTTCTTTGATTTATTAAGACTATTAACAAACAAACAGGAGAGTTCAGAAGCTTCCTCAAGCAGAAGAGCATGAGCAGAAAGGTTTTTTCCTGAAGTATCAGCTAAAAATAGGACACTTAGAGGAAGTAAAGTTCATTAAGTGATAAAGTGGTGGCTGCAGTGATGAGAGAAGAGTTTTTCCTTTTTTAATCTATACATTTATTTAGCATTATGGTTTTTTGCTCCTTATTAGAGTGCTAAAGCAGCGTTTATCCGGCTGAGGAAAAGAAGATTTCCCTTTCTGTAGTGACTTTAACATGTAGCTCACCAAATACAACAGAGTTAAGAGTTTTAAACAGACATTGCCAGCCAACAAAGTACAACATTTGACAGCATTATTTGCCTTTTATATGCTCTTTCCACAGTGGGAAATGATATGCCGTTTTCAAGACACATTCCACAGTATTATGCAACAGCTTTCTTAATTTTTAATGGATATATTATTTTTAACGTGTCAACTTTTGCATAAAGCATTTTAGTATTTTATTCAGCATATACCATGAATAAATTATTTGCTCCTTCCTCCCCCCACCCCCTCAGAGCTGCACTTAGCATAGGGAAATGGTCTATTGACACTATAAAAGATACTTTCAACTGGCACAGTCTATAGACACTTCCATCATCAGACAAAGCACCAGGAGCACATTCCTGTTTCTACTTAGTCGACAAGCTGGCAGTGCTAAACAGGCTGCCCAGGAGTTTCATCACAAACCACCCTTTGGTGAAAAGACTTACACACACATAGCAACCAGTTGCCATAAAAATAAGCTAGCACCCTGTACAACCAGTGATTCCTGTTAAAAGCGTTCACTTCTGGCCTGATTGCTCCAGCGTCCTTTAGTCATCATGTCCAAATGGTTTGGGACATCGAAAGGAAGCAAGTCAGGGTGCTCCTGTGCCAGAGAAACTTGTCCACTTGACCTGAGTTTGTTCAGAGGGCACACATCTCTCATCTCAGCAGATCTGCCCATTCTATAAGGGCAAAAAATGGATGAGATTTGATGTCTTCAACACCAGCAACGCCAGCACCAAGACGTTCCGCAGGATTAAACTGCAAAAGCTTGATATAAAAAGAAAAATATATATATGATTCACTGAGTAAGAACAAAAACAACTGCTTAAAAGTTCCAGAAAGGTCTAAGGTAAGGGACATCCTACCGTTTTCCTGCTCTATGAATTACTTTCAAGAGCACGAAAGCACACTTGAAATTCCTAAAATCCAGTACATGGAAGAAGATTCTCCTTTCCTTGAGTCTCAGTGTTACAGTCTTCAGAGACTACTGATCACAGCATGCAATTCCCTGAAGCACTGCACATTGGGACTTCATTTTAAGTGTAACCTCATTTAAAAAAAAAAAAAAAAGAGAGAGCAGCAGCCAGAGCCTGCATCGGTAGAACTCTGGGCACTGCCTTTGCTTCATGTTAACCTTTGCTCACACCACTGCGTTATGGCTACATCAGGGATAGTGGTCTGTAACTTTCCGTTTCATAAATTGTGAGTTAGTCCTAAAATACCAGGATATTACAGCCAGTTCTCTATTTCCTTAAAAAAAAAAGTTTTAAAGAGGACTAAATGGACTAAAACTGAAAAATCAAAACCCCAGTGAAAGAAACAAAACAGTATAATGGCTCCATGGAAATTTCCTAAAATTCAGCACCTCGTTTGCTTTTTAGTTGTACATCACATGCTGAATTCATGTGAAAAGGAAATCACAATATTTACATCTGTTTAAAGATACCAATCCATATAAAAGGGAATGCAGAGGTAATACTCCAAAGAGACTAATAAAGACACACAAAAATATTTTGCAGTTTTAGAGAACTGTTTATACTCTATTCAATTACAGCCAGTACAAAGGCATGATTTCTTTCTTGCTTTTTCTGCAACAGCTAATAGGATAACTTCTCCCAGTTGTCACTTGGAACAATGTGTATTCATATCTTAATGCACTCAACATCTAAGTGAGTCTACATCCATAAACATAGGAATTTACACATTTTTAAGATGGCTCTGCTCTTTGCAGTCATAATGTCACACAGTAAAGGTAGCTCGGTGACAGTGAATAGTGCTGCTCTGATATCTTCCACAAGCGAGCAGAAACAGATGCAGCCAGGGTGTCTCTGCCTTCTGCTGAAATACAACCAGCACCAGCAGGGGGAAAGTAAGCATGGACACTTATTTTCTGGAGTTTGTCCTTCCAGAAGAACTTTAATCTTAGAAAGCAGATGCAACACAAACTGCAACAGATACCTACTGAAAAGTCATGTTGCATATTTTGTTAGTAGTAAAGCCTGGAGGTGCCTGAAAAAAAACACTGGGTGCAAAATACCAAACCAACATAAAAATAACGTCATCTTTCACCAGAAATAAATGGATCCCTGTTTTCTTAGAAGCTGGCTAAATGAAGGAGGTGTTTACAACAAAGTCACCTGCACTGGAAGCCACGGCAGGAGACAACATCTGACACAGTTTCTGTATAGCTGAACATTGATCCCAAAGAGTTATTCTGTGATGCTTTGACCTGTTTACCCTTGGCAGTGGGGGGAAGGAAAGTCGCAATGACAAATTGCTATCCATGCCAAGAGAGCTTTCTTCCTTTTCCTGACAAGGCTTCCTCAACAATGAATGGCAGCTTCCTTGGATAGTCACACAACAAAAATGTGATTTACTAGCTCATACAGCCAAACCTCCACCAGATAAGTCACCACCCTACACTAGAAAGCTTAACCTAACAGGCACTGGGGTGACTGCTCTCTGAACAGATACGGCCTTGTAATATATCTGCGAGTGGCAGAGATATATTTGCCACTTAAACCGCAAGTGGCAAACGAGCCACTCTTTGGCGTACTTGAAAATAGGCAATACATTAGTCTGCAGTGAAGAACAATCCTACATTGGCAGGGAGAAGTGGACCAGACGACTTCGTTTGTCTTCACTTCTGGTGTTAATGGGAGGAATTCCCTTCATCAAGTGTGGTTTTGCTTTGCCTTAGCCATTTGAGTCCTGTAGCACCTGTGGGTGAGGGTTACAATTTGCTACCATCTAACACCACAAATACAGATTATACAAAAATGGGATTTTTCTTTAGTCACTTCCCTTTCTATCTTTGTCAGAAACACAGACACATGCTTTCACCTTCGGTGACTGCATGTCACCTAGTCAAAATAGGAGGTCCAAACGCCTAGTTCCATTCCATTAATCATTTCACAGTAATGGCACAGAAATCAATCTGTCACTGGGTCTTTTGACTCACTGAATTTTCAAAATCTCTTTCCTTCGTTTTCTTCAAGAACTATTTTTTCCCGCTCTCCTCTGTTCAAATCTACATCTAAGTGATGTCATTATTTATGCATCCACTAGCAAGATACTCTTCAAAGCTGAACAACACAGTTCACATATATGACTTATTCTACTCAAGTGGAATAGGTCAGATCCAGGCTCCACTTCCTCAGTTAAGTCAAAATTAACTAGAAGGAGGATAGCATTACCTGAAATTCAAGACCCTGTACTACAAGTTTATTCTCTCAGTCACAACTACCTAAAGCTAAGAGTAAACTAAAACCAGCAGCCAATACTCTTCCCATTAGTTTGAAAGTGGTGTATCAGTCTGGAAGGTTGTCTGTATTTTAAGGTTTCCTACTCTGCCTTTTGTCCAACCTACCAGTTATCTTCTTATTACAAAAGCCATTGCATTCACGATTTAAAGCACTTTTCTTAACAAATGGCATCCAGAATGTTTCCTGGAGGACAGCTACAGATTTTCAACCACAGCAAGGTCGTAACTTCTAATCAGTGTGTTACAGGTTTCATAGTACTTAGAGCTATCTTGCTGAATTGGCATCAACATTTTTTAGTTTAATTCAATTCATTACAAATGTTTCCACGAACATTTAGGGCAGAATTCCTAAAATGTTCATGCATCACCAGCAGGTGTTTCCAAAGCACTCAGCATTGACCAAACTTGTTCTTTGAAGAAATGGCAAAGCACTCTGGTTTTCTACAGAGACACCTGGCAGCAGAAGTCAAAGTTTCCAGATGAACAAGACAGCTGGGCAAAATTCATCAGTGCTGACAAAAGACCCATCCACGTTCCTATGAGCAGCTTTCTGTTTTTACATTTACTTCACCAGAACAACTTAGGTAGATAAGTATTTGTCCAGCCTACACATGTACCTATAGAAAACAAATTTTCCCATCAATTACCTGCTGAATCAGTGATCTGGCCTCCTTTGATACATGATCTGGTATACTCAGAGAAGTGTGAGTGTTTATTCCTGATGGATGGCACTCAACCAGAGTCTGGAGGAGGGGGGGGAAAAAAAACATCCAAGCAGATACGCTTATTAATTAAAAAATTGTAGTGTTGGATTATCTCCTAGTATACATGCAAATTAACATACACAGCTAAAATTTCAGTGCTTCCTAGTATGAAGTACTGATTCAGGGAGGAATGTCTACAGGCATTCATGTCCCCCCGGAGATACTGTTTTGGAACATGTTCTGCTGAAGCTTGAGCATGTTTCGTTTCTCTGGTCCCATGCAGACCAAGCAAATTGAGGGTACTCAGGTGGGCAAAGCACATCTGAGAGACAAGCAAGGAAATCACAACTGGGCACACCACTTGTGAGAAACTACTGGCCAAGAAGTCAGTTTTATCAAGTAACTTGCCCCCAGCCCTACCTTCCCGGTGAGGAGTTCAAAAAGAATGGCACCCAGGCTCCACCAGTCACAGGCTTCTGTCTCTTCTAGGATAGCGCCAATCTCTAAACACAAGACATTTCAATTAATATTAAAAAGGTCAGTTACACCTTCAAAATTAACATATATTTACAAGGTGACTGTTTAATGCTGACAGAACGTATACTAAATACCACAGAGCTTTCATTATGCCTGCAATTTAGTTAGCCCTTTAGCCACCTACAGATTGCATTGTTTAAATACAGCAACACTATACATTTCATCCATAATTTGCCTTTTCTGTGCATACATAGGCATTTTCAAGACTTGTAGGCATTACGGTTAGGATTCTTCTATACTGGACTAAAACTGGACAGTGATAGACAGTAAAGCAAGACACATTTACAGAATTTACCCTGGTCAGAAGAGCTGGACTGACCAGAGTGGCCTGAAGCACCCATAAAAGCAGCACAAGGGAGGTTACAATAGTCTACTACTGCGTTCCTTAATTTTTTCTTAGAGGGCAGGATTCATCTCATGGCTAACCCGCACCCTTTGCTGGGATCACCATGGGAGGCTTTTCACAATAGCCTCTCTTGTCTGTTGGGAACCAGACAAAGATGCTAAATCTACTTCACATAGCCTAACCACAGCCAGCAACTGTGCGTTGCTATAGCTCAGCCCAAATTGTACCTCAGTACAAAAAGTTGTTTTCCCTAGCATCCAGCCAGCACCCAACACTCTCTTATTGCTGTCCATGCACAAGAGACAGCAGAGAGGCAAGATGGGAGTTAGTATATGTGTTAGTATGGCAAGAGTCCCTTGCCATACACATTCATTTATTCAATAGCATGATGCATGCAGAAAACTTGGCCTTCACTGACTCAGGCTTTAAACTACAAAAATTATTAAATACAAACACACACGCTGTCTGCTCTAAAACAGGCAGAAAAACAGACTGCAATGAAGATGAAATCTTCAAAAAATGCAGAAGCTGCACTAAAATAGCTTTGGTGGCAAAAGCCACATCAGCTTCCCAGCAGAGGACAACAATTAGCATATAGTCACATAGTCATTGCTGTGAAAAGCATTGTGGCATGTTCGAAAAATCTTGCTCATCATTTTATGGAGCTTAGCATGAGCATGGCCAAGGAGAACTACAGATGAGTCACACTCCAGGGTCAGTGAAAGGAAGGCGGTAGCCCCAGACCTCCTCAGATGCAGAGACGCACACACATGCTGAGCATGGGGACGTGCAGAGGGCTGCCCCCTTGGGCAGCTGCCACACGAGCTGGAAGACGCTCAGCACCTTACAGGACTAGGCTGAGGTTGCTGTTGCAAGAGCAACAAGGAAGGATGGCTCAGACGTCGTTTCTTTAGGTAGGACATCCCTCACACTGAAAAGTTTATTACAGTTAATGGCATTTGAATGCCCAATACATCACTATAAGGGTGCCACACATTAGAATTTATTCCATTCCTTACAGATTAATACTTCTATCAGTATTGAGAAACTTTTACAAAGATATAATGGCAGCTATATGAGGAACTGTGTCAGCATAATTACAGGCATTTTTTAAATGTTTTAAGATCCCAGGCCTTAAGATCCAGATGAAGTTGAAATTATGGTAAATTGAGAGAATTTCTGTAGAAGTCAAAATCTGTTCTTGCCATTTAATTTTATAACCCTTCAGAAAGGCAGACCTTCTAGGTAACTGTCCTTTAAAAAAGAAAAACAAAAAAACAAACTCAGGCCTTTCCACACGATCCAGCTGGCAAAAGGTTTTCATAGCATCTCTCAGTGAAACCTACTGAATGGAAATGCCGTTCCAGTCTGATTGTGATTTCCTAGTACTGTATGTTCCAATAATGTACATTCAAAAACAAGATAACATGAATGGAGAGTAAAATCTAAAAACAAATACTTTAGGCTTCTTTAGAGCAGTATGGCTTTAATCCTGTGGATATTCTAGACTAAGAGAGCTTTCTTCCAAACAAGTGAAGATTTTTGGTTTTAAATTAAATTCCACGCTTATTCCAGAATAAGGACAGCAAAGCCAAGGGATAATTAAGATTGACTACTACATTCTCAGTTCCTATATTACCATTAACTTCCCCATATTGACGCATCTTAAATTTTAGAATACCACCACAAAAGGACATAATTCATTCTTCCCCAAAGACATTCAGTGGGGATGGGCCTCTTGAGTTACAGCCCAATATAAGAAAATATTATTTTTTTTTTAATAGTGAAAAACAACAACATTCTGAGCACAGGGAAAAGAAATATTACCAAAAAATTCATTTCTGAGTTTTGGTATTATTTCCTTTTATGTTGGCAATCACAGATGCTGATCCAGTTCTTTGAAGCACCAAAGTTATGTTGCCTTCTTTCACAGAATCACACACTGCTCATTATGGGAAGCTGATGTAACCTCACTTACTTCACTGATGAAGAAAATGGACACAGAATAAGAGTCAAAAAGTAAACTAGAGTCCACTTCTTCAAAATCCAAGCTCATATTTTCAACTGTAAGAACACTTTCAATATATGCCAAGTCAAAACAAACATCATTGCAGATCTCTTAAGAGAGCAGCACTGAACTCTTCCATCCACTTTTAACCGTGACCAAAATGACACAAGTGGGATAAATTGAGAACAGTGAAGTAACACAGATTTCTCCCTGGGCTGAAGGGCTCTGGCTGGGTTCTCATGCACACAGCAGAAACTGCGTGACAAGTCATCTGAACCAACACAGAACAGAAAATGGAAATCTCAGCTGAGGGGAACATCTGAGTATCCTTTTTTACAAAAAATAAATTTTAGCTCAACTTTTCTTCTATTCCCCAATGTCTGCTTTCCTGCTGCTTTCCCCAGGTCCCAAAGTTTCCTTACTTCAGATTAAAATAAATATTTTCCTTAAAAAAAAAAAAAAGAAAAAACAAATTGTAAATACTACACATAAACATGTGTTGTTTACATTCCCTTACTTCAAACAGGTCACATTACTTCTGATGCAATATGCTGATCATAATAAATTCAGGATATCACATCAGTATTACTGCATTTTATCTTGACTACACATCATGGGAAAATTTAGAAACTATAGATTATGAAGTGCTTTCAAGTGATACAGAGTAGCTAGCTAATGTAATATACCACACAGGGCATATGCTTTTTTTAAAGCTTTAATATTGCAATAAATCTGAACTACAATATCTGCCTTCACTAAGAAAACATTTTCATCTCAATCCATCAGCAAAGTAATTTAGACAATAAATGGTAGAGACCCATAAGCTTAAGTGAATAACATGGGGATATTTGTGCCAGTTCTTTACTTCATGAACCTTGAAATCAAGGACCTTATCCACATTTGTACAAACATAACCATGCGCACACATGTGCCCAGTGTTGGTGTTTCTAGGACTAGCAGTACAAAATTTGCAGAAAAAAATACATCATTCTCAAATACAAAATCCTTTTAAATCAGAGAAATAAAATAGTAGGGTGGGGAAAAAAAAAGCAGTAGCTCTTCCAACTTTACTGCAACTTCATTAAAAGGGAGAGCTTTCTTCTTTCTCCCTTCCCGATGCACGCCCATACGACATCTAGCACCAAGCAGCACATGTCAATAGCTATGCTAAATTCCTGCACAGAAGCAATTTCAACAGCAGCCGTTGGGGTAACTGAAGGGAAGGAGATTTGTAAAATGCTATCAGGTTCAGATAGAGACAGATGGTACAGGTAAACACCTTCACCACCCAGCACTGTCCTCCTTCCAGAGCAGCTGGTCTCAACTGAAAGGCCATTTCTTTATGGTTTCCATACTTATCTCAATATTTGCATTATACACAGTAATACCTTACTTCCTGATAAGGGATACGTAGCTGACAACACTCTGTATTTTTAAACAGAAGTGCCAGTTCTAAAGTAAAAAAGCAGAACTTCACCTCTCTTGAACACACATCCTCGATAAAGTTATTAACCATAACACCAAGACTGATTTTCTCATTCTTTCTATAGCACCTTAACCTGAAATACACCCTTCATGCTGAAGGATTTCAAAGGCTTTTACTACCACACCTCAAACATTTTCTCCCAAATACAGTTTCCCTCAGGGCTGACAATAAGGCCTCCTGACCAGCACACACAAACACTAGTTAACATAAAAGAAACCGGGTTTAAAAGTGGACTTAGACATTTACTGTGCAACTCAGGCCAGATGGCTCACAAATCACCAAAACCAAAAACTCAATCAAAAACTTTGTAGGATAAACTGTAACATCCAAAAAAATGCATCTGAAGTCAGTTCACAAGAAAATAGGCTCTAGGTGGAAGTAGCGCTTCTCCAAACACCTAAGAGTCAGGAAGGGCTTTGCATGAAGGTGGTTTTCCTGGAATTAAGAAAGGAACCATTTGACTCTTGGTGGATTGGTAAGAATTTCAAAACCTGAGGAGGCCCCTTCCCTTACCCCATGTTTCAAGCAGAAACAGCGTACCTTCAAATATTCTTTCTGCACTGATAAGAAAACAAGGAGACCCATCTGAACTACCATCAGGTGTCTGAAACTGTTCAGGAGGAAATGGACTTGTCCAACATCCTGAAAACATCAGACACAATGTTTTCCCCTTCTGTGGCCATTAAGATAAACAGTATTGCACGGAAAACCATTAGAGTCACTTCGGAAATTCTATTTACCTTGCACTCACTTAATTTTAAAAGCTTACTATTTTATCATATTTTAATATCTATATATGTAAAGAAGCATTTGCAGAGAACCAAGTAAAATGAGTCCAAGCTAATTTACTCTAGGCAGACTCAGTCAGCCAAGATATCGTAAGATACAGTCACTAAATAACACATCACACAAGCAATCTGGCCATAATGCTTTGCCTAAAATGCTTTAGCAATTTATAAAACACAGTATTGAACCATCTACAGTTAAGTATAAAAAGTTTATCATGGTCTTTAAACAATAAAGTAGTGAGGCAAGTCCAATGAACATCTAAGATCAAATGGAGTATGAAAATAGGAAGTTTCATCTTAAAGGTATTCAAAAACATATCAGCATCTATGTTCCTCTTTGGAAGAAATTTCCCCATGTCACTAACAGAAAAAAAATTAACGGAGGGAACTGTGTTCTTTATTCCTTTTAGCAACCCAAGATGGAATTAAAACTTCCTCTAAAATAATCAGGTGACAAAAGAGACAAAGAAACTTTTTATTGCTCTGTTATCAAAACAAAGCAAACACTAATTAACCTTTCAGCTAGCTCCATTTATTTTCAAAAGGCATCTTCTATAATATTGTCAAGTTTTAGCCCCATCTGTAATAATAATAATAATAATAACAACAATAAAGAACATAAATAAAAACCAAAACCAACCACACCACACAGGTAAATTACAGCTTCTTCCAGAGTTAACTGGCTTTTATGTCAGCCAGACTAAAATACCAGATTTTTACAAATCAACAGCTTCGGTACATCTTAGTGCTTATTCTAGTTACAGAGTCTATGAAAAAACACAAGAACATGTACTTCACCTGAAACATGTAGTGTGCTTACAACAAGCCTGAGTGCCAAACTACATCAGATTATTTTCAGAAAATACCTGATTCTCTCCCCAAACCTATGCTTTCCATTACCTACTCCAGGTTCATGACATCTTGCTCTTTTGGGAGCAGTCAGTTGTCATTGTTTTCTGTGGGACACTCAGGTGTCTTTGGAGAGCTGTACCACTCCGAATGGTTGTTGTAAAGTTGTTATTCCCAGCTTCACAATAATCAGTACTTTTGCTGCAGCTCCAGATCTTTCCTCATTATTCATGCCAGCCATATATTTTTCATGTTAATATTTAGTCCTCTTTCCCATTGCTAGGGCTTTTCAAATCAAGCTAGCCCGTCCTTCTGTCTTTGCTGCTCAAAGCTCATTCACCTGCCCTGTTTTTTCCTTCCCTTTTTAGGATTATCCTGAGACATTAATGTCACACAAAAAGCTAGGACAGAGTCAGAGATAAAATCTAGGAAGTCCAGTCTTACACTATAACCACGAGACCAGCCCACCCCTCGACACCTCTCAGGGTCAATGGCACTTTAATCTACCACAGTTATTTTGCTTCTTAAACAATCTACTCAAATTACTATAATACAGAATAGCAGATTTAATGAGCGCTTGCAAACTCCTACTGAAAAACACATACACAAATAATATGCAGGTTTTCCAGCATCAAGTATCTATTTGGTAAACAGAGGCAAACAATTTTTTCCTTATTCAGTAAATAAAAATTATAGCATACAGGCTAATAATAGCAACCTAGCAATTTTTATTTTCATACCATATGTTTTAGGTTATCAGCTGCACTTTGCATCTGTATTTTCAATTGTCTAAGAGCAGAAGTGACGTCTTCATTTGGGAGTACGAAAATCAGGTTGCACATTGAAACATTTTGGTCTTTTTTGGAACAAAATCCTTTACCCACAAAGCCTTCTTTTTGCTTAGGTTTTGCATTGTGTACAATTAGTACTAGGTTAGATAAAACCAAATATACCATATATTTACGTGTGGGCTTCTGTGAAGGCTAGTTTGTGTAAATAAGGCTTCATTATAGCACACAGCTTATGCAAGCATTGGAATAATATGATGTATTACTGATGGCCAGTTTCCTACTTACATTTCCTATGAAGCTAAGCTCCCTTTGGCTTTACAATCTCAACAAGCCAATCTCCAGTTTTTTAGTAAATACGGTCTGGTGAAAATTCATTGTTTGGACAAGAAAGAAAAAAGATTCCAAAGGCAGCCCAGTTCTGAAATCTCGTCCTCCGAAAACACTACAGGGATGCAACAGAACGCATCCCTGCTGCTGGAACGAGAACTTGGAGAGTGTAAATAAAACATCTCATTCACACATCGTATTTACACAAGATGTTAGACCTGCAAGCCACTTCTACAACACAACACTTCACAGGTTAGATCGAAAAAGTACCTAAAAGATTCCTCTTTATGAGTAAATTCCTCAACTTAATCTGTTTTAGTTGAAGACAGTCTTGACTAGTCTGTGGCTGTAGAAAAATTTGTCTTTCTCACAGGTATTAAGCATACTATGGAGAGGCTTTTTTTAAAAAGTTACCAAATTTATTTTAAAAATCATCACTATCAAGAATGGAATATAATTATTACCTTATTTAAAAGGTAACAATTCTTTATATATAAGATCACAAAGTTGGCAAAACTGATACTTAAATAACAGAAGGTGATCATTTGCATTTCAAAATTCATCTATCTTGCTTTTCCCTCAATTAGACCAAAACATGTTGATTCACAGGTTTGTGTGTGTGTTTGTTTCTTTTTTAAACTTATTTATAGAGCAGAATAATGGCCCCCCTGCTAGGCTGGCATTTGCTCAAGTTTCTGTCCGTGTAAATTGAATCTGTTACTGGAATTTTCCCCCCTTCAGAATACCAAGGCACATTAACCAAGAGATAAAGAGATACATTGCTGATAGTATCAGCCACCAGGCAGGTGGATAATGCAAGGGATTTTTTGTTAGTTTTTGTGGGGTTTTTTGGACAAATATGTGATAAGAGTTCTCAGGGGGCATGGAGAGCAAAGGGCTGTTTAAACAGAACTGAATCATTCTCATCTGATCTGCTAATAACTTTGTATTCAGACATCAGCTGCTTAGCACACTTTAAAACATTCAGAAAACAAAGTTACTATAAAGAGGAGGAAAGTTAAAAAAAACCACCACATAACCACATAAACCTCACATTAGTCACCTTAACTGTATTAACACAGCAGAAAATCTCAGTTACAAGTGCTTAATTTCTTCTTTAAAAGCAAACAGGTTATTCTTGGCCAAAACCCCCACAGTTCTACTTGAAGTGGCGTTGAGTTTATAGAGAATGATTTATAATCCATCATTTCTCTTCTGGGTTAGAGAAACAACATTTAACTTATCATAGGTGAACAGCAAAGATTTAGTTTGGCCATTAATCAAAGTATAGCACAGGCACTACTTTTAAGCATCTGCAGATAGCTTTGTTGTTGCAGCAGCTGGTTCAGCATGAACTTTTTTTTTACTGAGTAGAACTATGCAGGAGTAAAGAGTTACCCAGCTTTACCAACAGACTCAACAGCCCTATAACACACCACGACTCTGAGCTTGCGAGTACAATTCTTGCTATGCAAATCAGTACAAATAAACCGCATCTTCCGTCTCCAGCTCTTATGTGAAGTTAGGCAAATTAGAGCCAGCAAGCGCAACAGCAAAATCCATTAATGGTACAATGCCACCTGCCGTCAATAGTGGAGAAGTGCCACTTCTTGCAACAGATTTAGCCCTGCTTTTAATTTATCCACGATATAAAATGACAATTGTTATTTCATACGAAATTAATTACATTGCTAGCAGGGAATGGTATGCAGCTTTTTAAACTATCTCTTCCCTCATCTTTTTGACACTTCTTCATTTAGAATGTTTGCATTTGTTCTATTATTTTATATATACACTGCATAATCTCTTTTCTACATATGCAGTCACATCGCCTCTCCGCTTTTCGTAGGATAACAAGAGCTGAGCAAGTCCTTGCTATTCACCATGGCAAGGATCTGGTCACTGTTTCTGTACCAATACTACCTTGCTTTGCTTTAATACAAGGTTACAACCTGGGGTACTGAAAGCCTCAAATACAAAATCCTTGACCCTGCAAGCAAGCTCCATGTAGTTGGACTTCTATTCCTCCCTGGGTCTGAAAAGCTTCAACATTAATCAACATTATCCCTAGCCCATCCAGGAATTAGATTCTGATACATAAATTGTAGAATTTAGACTCCATGTTTTCCTTCAAGCAATAGAGCAACTTAAAATTTAAATATGTCCTCAGGCACTTCACTGCTAAGCACTTTAAAACTTGTGCTGAAAAAAGTAACACCTGAAACCTTATCAATTAAAGAGATAAAATTGTCTCAAATACATTTTTACATCTTTCACATAACTCTGCAATATATTTGCCTACCTATTTTAAATTGAAGATATCCTGCAATCTGTTTAAATTTCACATTCATCCTCTCCTTTTTCTGCCTCCAGAATTTGCTCCTCAAAAATCAATGCAGAAAAAGAACTGAATCCTAAGAATCATCATCTGTTCTCAGTCTCCAACACCAGACCCTAAAAGACAGTGTTTTGATAAAGACATCTTCCCTTTCTTGCATATTTTTAACGAGTGCATTTAAATAACAAAATGTTGAAATCACATAACATACAAGTTATCATATCCAAATCCTATTCTATCCTGAATTCTAATGAAAACACACTCCAAGCTAAACACACGGAGACAAAATTTTACAAGCCAAGTTTCACTGCATCCTTCAGTTAGGAGAGAAAAGGAGAGGGGAGGCTGAGTACCCAGAGGTAAGGCAACACAGCATACAATACTGGAAACACCAGGAAAATTCAAAACAAGATAAAGACTCACTTTGAGTCATTTTATTTAGTCATTTTGTGGTATTAAGATAAGAAATCATAAGACCTGATGAAATTTTGTGAAGATCACTTGTTCAGCTCTACAAAACTGCAGCCCTTCCTTTCAGCAGGAAAAAAGCCAGCTGTAAGAAACATTTACGATCAGTTTTAAAAGCAACTTACAAAGAATAAAAATCCCCAAATTTGCCAATTTCTCTTAGTGTACTGAATGGAAGCAAAAGTATAATTTCAAAATCCTTATTCCAAGAAGCAGCTTGAGGAGCAATGCTATCACAATAAAGGGGAGACATGGTACACTCCTTAAAATGAAAAATGCTCATCCAAATAAGGTTGGGGTTTTTTTCCTGTAACATTGGAGCCTAAAGAAAGCCCACTAACATGATTATTTTTTTAATACTGATCCAAAGTTCTAGAGCAAGATTTACCAGCAGCAGTAACTCTAAGAAAGCCCTGCTTTGGACTCAGCTATATACCATTATTGAAGGTACAGGTATTAAATCATTGCTCAGAATAGAAAGGCACGTGGCTTTAAAATATATTTTGTACTGCTAAGTTATACCAAGTATTACTCTCCTATGCAAAAATTAGCATGAAATAGCTACACTAAAATAAGAGTACGCTTTGCAGAGATAACATTAAGACCAAGAAATACGAAAGGTAAGAATCATAGAGCAGTATCAATTCAGCCATCTTGCATATAACTAATATTTGCATTTGCAAATCTTCATCTTGTAGCTTGACAGTTATGGATACACAAAGCAAACTGCAGTTTGGGGTAGGGCAGAGAGGGCGGAGAGGAGAGGGCAACTTAACCAAGAAAAGCCCGGATGGATACCACACCTGTGCTGTGAGGTGGAAATAACGATGGTGCGGAAAACTTTATGCTTGCATTTGGGGACTTCTAAATATTACTTCAACTGCTCCCTAAACACTTAATTACTGCAGGAGTTGGCTGGTTGGGGCTTAGGGGGCAAAAAAAGCCTCTCTTTGGATCCTCATTAAAATACAGAAAAATTAAGCTTTGACTTTCACAGCTCATTAATGATGACAGGGTGGGAAAAGGATGCACTTCCATCTTTGCTACTACTCAACCAGGGAGCGCTTTGTACAAGGCGGGGTTAGGGAGGCAGGAAAACACCTCTTTCTAACAGGACATCATGCATGTTGGCAACCAGGACACGTTTCTATTTAACAACCACAAGAATTGCTGGGATTCCGCAATTTTCTTGTTCTTGAATTAAAGTGGGGTGAGGGTAGAACGAAGGTGTTGGGTTTACTTTGATAGGTAAAAAGAATTCTTTTCTGTACTACCTGCCCTTTTGACTTGCATCTGGATAGAGAAGATTTTATTTACTGTTTATCTCAAGAGGCTGGCATTCAAATTTTTCTTGAGATCCCACCACCTTTATTCACAGAGAGCAGTTCCTTACTGTATTTCAGTTGCAGGACTAACTCACAGAATAAACACCTGATGCCAAACTAAGTTCAGAACTTCCATTGCTGATGACTCTTATTCTAAATTTTTCTGAGCACATTTGCAGACTCTGACCTTGAGGACTACCTGCATGCCAAGTTGGAATGCCTAGCCAGACCATGCACTCAGCAGAAAGAGTATGTTGGCATTTCAAATTCAGAATAAAA
Organism: Ciconia boyciana; assembly: GCF_034638445.1. Classification (NCBI taxonomy): domain Eukaryota; kingdom Metazoa; phylum Chordata; class Aves; order Ciconiiformes; family Ciconiidae; genus Ciconia; species Ciconia boyciana. Next base: position 103,834,107 of record NC_132936.1, on the reverse strand, counting down.
AAGAGAAACTGAAAATCTGAATAGCCTCCCAGTAGTCATTTCAACTCTAAAAATAGGGGGTTTTAAGCTAGCTATGAAATTTTTAGAATATTAAGTTATAAGTAGAACACCCGATTTTTGGCTGTCACTACCATTTGACCACTATATTAGCAGAAAATAAATCGGAAAAAGGAAAAGAGGGAGGGCTTGTTTCAAGTGCTATCCTTGATATAAAAACCCAAGAGATATTGATTTTATCACCCTCATGATTGATGAAAGCAGTTCTAAGAAAAGAGCTCTCTAAACTATTTCAAAGCCAACTGTAGCTCATAAAAAGTGTCAGAGGCATCTCTGAGCCTATTAGGGTTGTATTTCTCAAACTGCTATGGTTCTTCCCCCCCACGTTCTTCGCATGTATAAATTTTTGTATTTTTAAGGCTGTTGGTGGCATCTTTTCAGTCTGCCCTTTCCCTTATTTGCTTTTTTCAGTTATCAAGATGTACTCACACATAGCAAATAATTGCAAGAAAACAAAACGTTCCTTAAATTTGCTTAAACAAGACATTCAATACAATTACACTTTATGGAAATGATCTAACAAACACCACCACAGTTCAACAATAAAGCAGTTATGAGCCCTCTAGCTTTTTAAGGCATTCAGGAAAAAGCAAAGAAAATTCAGATATTGCATCATCTCAAGCTCTATGCTATAGAGGTTCCATGAGAAAATGAAAGCTGCTAATCTACTTTCCAAGTGAAACATTGTAGGTGATTGCTCTAACCTGGGGCACAGTACATTCTCTCTATGGCATCGTTGTCACAGGAATCTTCAACCTCCCTCCACCTGCTAAAATACGTTAGCTGAATGTGTCCTAAAAACAAAACGACAGGAGAAATCAAAACATTTTTCCCTTCCATTTTCTGCAGAAGTGAACTGTAATTACTCCTTTTGTAGCTAAAAACAGTATCATTAAGAATAATGGCATCATTAAGTACTAGAAGCTATTACTGGGGGTGAATTTGCTGCACTGATAATGAAGCTCTAGACAGGAAATGAAGATACTAATTACAAGATAAAACGCCTACTCAGTTAATTGGAAGCAACAGCGAATAAAAAGAAATGCATTTGCAAAAGTTCCTGACCTCTATCATTCAATAAGATGTTGTTTGGGTTCAAATCGCGGCACACAATTCCTTCTCTATGTAAAGCATCAAGGGCTACAACCATTTCAGCTGCCCATCTTTGAATGCAATCCTCTGGGATATAAAACCTGGAGGTTATCGCTAATCTTTCATCGAGGTCCTGAAAAATTTGATGTATTTCCTTCTCCCCTGCTACTGCTATTTTGTCTTCCCTCTTTGGTGCTGTCTTTTTACTTTCAGCTCCTGGTAGCAAAGCCAAGTCTGTTTCCTCTTTCCCAAAGTCTTCAGTTTGATCGGAAAACAGCAACACTGCTTCATTTCCTATGTCTCCGTCCAAGCTAACATCTTGAGCACCTGAGAGCGGGTTGGAAACAAATAAACTTTCTTCTTTGCTTGTCACGTTTAAGGAGCAGGCTCCAAGCCCTTGAAACAGAGCCCCATCTTCTGAACTACCTACCTCTTGGTCAGATGTAAAGAGGGTCGCAAGAGCTCCCTGAGTGACACTACTTTGTCCATTTGCTTCCTCGCGGGAAGGATCACCCACTTCTGGTGCCACAGGATTTGGCTCTTGATCAAATGCTTTGCATGGCTCTGCAGAATTATTTAATTGTAAGACATCAGGTGTTTCTAATAACTTTACTTCCAACATGTCCCTATCAGTTTTTGTAAACTTTGTTGGCCTTGACACTGCTGCCTCTTCTGTTTCATCAGACATACCAGGTAAGTTTATTAGGAGATCAGGCCTTCCTTCATCAATACTATTTACATCATCAGAAGCAGCATCCTTAAAGGAGATAACTGGCACAGAGTCATTTGAACCCCTGCTTACAATGTCATGAGCTCTCACACCCATTTTGCTCTCTAGGGCATCCAAGCTTCTGTCTTGATCTGGGACAGAAAACAATGGCTTCAAAGGCTCCGATTTCAGGTTATATAATTTTTCTCCAAAATCAAGCCCCAGGAGCTCACTAGTGCTATCTTTGCTGTCTATCCTGAAGAGTTCCATGGGGCTGTTCTTTGATTTAGTTAATGAGTCCAATATCCTAGTAGGGCTAGCTATTTCCAACTCAGCATCATCAATGAAAAGCTTTCGTTCCTGAGGTGCAATCTGAGAGGTGAAGCTATCACTGCCAACAACACTGCATTTCTGTAAGCAACATCTCTCTTTGGTATTTAGACCTTCGCTCTCCAGTTTAACCACCGGTTCCTCATTTAGAGAGCCAGAATCAATTTTTTCTTGCCCATATTCATTGCATAACGTTAAATAACTAGTAGTGCACTCTTCTTCTGAGCTGGATCCTGAGTCCATCCACTTCGAACTCTCTTGGCCATCTTCCTGGTTGCTGCTGTCATCCTGAGAGCTCGGCGTTAGGCTGCTCTTCAGTGGGACCACCTTCAGCATGCTCTCCCCGTAGCTTTCTCTGGAATCAGTGCTGCTACCAAATTCTTTAGGACTAGGTGTTGGCTGCTCCAGGTAAATTTTAGTTGAAGTGGATGTTCTGGGTTCAGGAATTTCAAAGCTCTCTTCAGGACTTCTGTTTAAGAACTTACTGACATAAGACCACAGTTTTCCTCCTGCAAGAAAAGAGGGGGCAGGGGGGAAATCTCTTAATTTCACTCAAAACAGAATCAGTTTCATTATGAAACAGGAAAATACCCCTCATTGTCACAATACACTATATCCTTATGCCCACAGAGCAAGTTGGATCTGCTACCCCAGGAGGAAATAATTACAGGGACCACAACTTGCTTTTCAAGCAGATTTGTATTAATACATAAATATTTAAAGAGCTGCATCTGAGATTAAGCTTTTTTTTTTTTTTTAACTTCAGTAAAGTCTCATTTCAGAGTCTGTCTCAAGTTGCATGGTGGTGACTACTCTCCATCTGCTGTCTCAAAAGAAAGCAAAAACTCGGGAAGATCAAATGGTTTAGCACCAATCACCAGTTCTGCCTGTACTGAATACTTCTGTATCACAGCTCCAAGCTCATGAGCAACATTAGGGGAGATGGACTAAAAACTAATTAGCAAGTTTGGTAAGGGGAAGGGAATTACCTCATATTAGTAGGATATTTTAAGGATCTATTTGAACAAGTGGGTTTTGTTAGTTAAATATGGATATATTTCTCCCTTTAACTTTAGAAATCAAGAAAGTTTTTTACGCCTTGCTGCATTACACAAGGATTTATCAATACTCTTAAGTTACACTGGCAAACCAGTTCCTTCACATCACAGACTCTAAGAAAGTTGCAGCTCCAAAAGTGATAGTTACATTTAAAAAATAAAAAACAGGGATGTCTATGTTTCCAAATATCATACATATAAAAAAAGCTTACAGATTACAAAACATAATTTGCACAAAACAAATCAAGAAGTTACTGCATCTCTTGCACATGCCAAAGAATTTAGCTTAAAGCTAGAAAGCCACCTTTGATAACTTACAGAAAAATGCAAAGTAAAGACATTTCAATTTAAAAGATTGTACAGAACTTCTGGAAAATGCAGGAGTTCTAACAAAATCTTTGTAGAAGAAAAAAATAAGTATCCAGCCCACTGGGCATCTGCAAAGTTTTGATTGCTTTTTTTGCTTTTCTTTTTTTTTTTTTTTTTTTTACTTATTTGGATAAAAGGGAGTTTTATATTTTTACAAAATACAGTCTTTAATAGTTATTTTTAAACACTCTACTTATCAGGCAAAATTCCTTTAGAAAGTACAATAAAAAAAGAAAGTATTTTTCATTGCCTAGGAACAGGTTTTCTATATTCCCAGGTATTTAAAAAATAACTTCTCAAAGGCAGAAAAACCTTGATACCTTAAAAATGAATTTGAATAATATAATGTGGAGTTCTTCTTGCCCTCCATCCCCCTGGCTAAGACCAGACTTGTTTTTGAAGCAGGGGGGAATCTCACTGGTTGTGGTGAAACTAAGTATATGAAAAATACTAAGAGGGAATTCTAACAGCTTGAGTCCAATGCTAAAAATGACAATTTAGATCTAGTAATGCACAAGGTTTCTGCCATAAGCTACAAATGAACTTAGTAGGTCAGAATGACCCTTGCCACCTTCTAGAAGACGATGAGAAAGGATGCCAGGTAAACAAACAGGAGCAAACAGAAGCAATGCTCGTAGAGAAGGGAACAAGAACTGCTCTGCTGACCACTGTATTGCATAAGCACTTTAAATACGTACCCAAAGATGCATTCAAAATACCTACAAACGTGCCATGCCACAGTAGCAAGACATGGCGCATCAGTCACTCCCAGCAGAGCAGCAGCCCTCAGCCCAGAGAAGCAGGCTGCCTGCCTGGGCAGCGACTGGCTCTGAGATTGCCTGGACACAAGCGACCTGCCACCCTGCATCAGCGAGACCAAGGGCCCTGGTCCTGCCAGAAGTGCCTGACGAGCAGGACCCTGCCTCCATGAGAAGCAGTAGTCCATGCAGACTCTTAAGATTAAGCCGCTTGCCTTAAATACAACGTGTTACACAGCTGTTCAGCAGGGCAAAGGCAGAGCCAGGGCACTGCCGTACCTTCTGAGCCCTGCAGCCTGCATAGGACTTCAGAATTACTGGGTTTAAACTGATTTGGTAAAAATAAAAGTTGTTCATCCCAAAATCACCAATAATTCTTTTTCTAATATTACATTTTTACATTTATTCATGCTTTTGCTATGAAATGTCAGGGAGAGAAAACAACAGAAAAGAGAATGAGAATAAGAGTAAGAACATACATATTTTTATATATGTGTGGACTTTATCCTCTTTTCCACACTTTCATCCATGACAAAAGCAGCAACACAAAAGTTTAATTTTATCCCAAGATTCTTATGGAATATTTTTATAACAATTAATTTTCTTTTAAAATTCAATTAAATTCCTTTAAGTAAACAGTGCTTGCAAAATAAGTTTGCCCAGTTTATTAACTAGGCATGGAATTATTCAGGGTCTTTTCATACCAAACAATAAAATGTCATTTGACAACCACACTCCTGCTGCACTTAATAAAACACAAAGCTGCCCCATCCCACCTGCATTATATTAATTAGTACAAGCAAATGCTAAATATTTCCGTCTTTATATTACTAGTGTTTATTATTTGTGCTTCACAAATTTCTTATGAAAACACAAACCTCGGGTTTCAAAGGGTGTTCACAGAACATGACCCACGAAGACCTGCATTACATTTTTGCAGCTTTGGATAGTGCCTGGCACAACAGCACCTCAGCCTCCAGGCATGGCTTTAATGCAAACATTAGCACCATCAGTCCTTCCTCAGGTGCAAGTAGTAAGAAAAGGTCTTTCTAATGGAGGCCTGGGTTGAGCTTTGACCCAGGGATGCAGAAAGCTCAAAACCTTATTTCTATTGTCACGTTTTTTCCTGTGTCATTACTGGACACCAGGTGCGCTTTTACGTGTGACACCTGAATGGCTCTCACTGACCTAAATGGGATCATACCCCTATATTAAGATAGGAAGGGGCTGGGCTGCCTGGCACTATGAAAAGTACAAGAATTATCCTTGCGCAACTTAGCTTTTCACCTATAGACAGGTCAAGCTGCTCTCAGGACAACTCCTGTCTTCCGCTCCCTCCACCTCACTTCATGCAAGTTTTCATGCAGCCTCCACTAGATTTTGGCCTCTACTCGAAGTCTTAGTGTAGCTTAAGAAAGAAGGAGACCCAAGAAAGATTAAGGAAGGAAAACAGATGTGATGAGATCGATCCTTCAAAACCCCACAGAAAAATCACCGGAAGAGTCAAGAGGTTCGGGCTATGTTTTTAAAAATGTTAAATTTCAAATGCTTTCAGCAAACCTAAAATTTGCAAAAGACAAAAAAAAAATCTCTTGATCCTTACAGTATTCAGGAATTCACGACTGTCCACCTGTGAAAACAGACAGAACTGCAACAACTACTCATTTTCTATTTGTAAATGTATTATCTTACCTGATTAAAAAAGAAGTTGCTCATTAATAAAAGTTGTTTGGACTTGGAAATCACAGTGGAAATGACTACTTACTGCAACTCCAATTTAGAGTTAAATGTAAGTAAATACAAAAAAAAATTATGTCCAAATATGTTTACATACAAATATTTCAAGACTGGCCTCCTGGTCAAGTGGAAATACATAAATAAATGCTATTCAATAATTGTGTTCTATAGTGAAAAACAACAATTTTATTCCTTTCTGAAAATGTCCAATCCAGGGTCAAACAAGAGTGATATTTGTATCTGGGTATATAATTATGCCTTTATGAATGACATACTAATAATCTTTCCCCCTCTCCCCATGTGTTGTGTAAGATCAAGAAAACCCATTAGCAAGCCATGCTAATACAGTATCAGGAATCTATAAAAACTAAAATTACAGAAATCAATCCAAACAAGTAAGCTTCAGTCATTGTCAAATAGTCTAACATACTAAACTATAAAAGCTACCGTTTTAAGCTGAAGTTTATTAGTGTTTAACACAATTTCAGAAGTACAGTATTAACATAACTAATTATTAAGATTATTTTCTTCTACCATGAACTGACTCTACAATCAGTCTAGCTCACTCTTTCTGGTTTTATTAGCACATGAAAATCACCAAGCCCTGCAGTCTTCTGCAGTTATTCAATGTAAAATTAGTTATTAGAATTGCCTTACTTAACCACATTTCCAGCACTCTGGAGGTTATACCTCTGCTTCGAGAGGCAGAATCTAAAAAGTTAGTGTCCAAAATAATCAACAGGCAATTTCAGCATAAAGTGACCAAGCGATGAAGCTGGCTGGGAATCCTGTTAGTTCCATAATACTTTTATATTCTTGCAAACATTTCTGCAGTTTGTTGTTGTTAATAGCACTTGACACAGGAACATCAAAGAGAAGAAGATACAGAGACTATATAGTATGTATCATAGGATAAAATGAAACCTAACAGATCAGCAAATTTTGTCTGCTAAGCATGTTTTTGTTCTAGCTGACAAGAAAAATTCATGACCTGTTGGATTTTTCCTCACCTGGTGCTCAGACACTTACCATCTCAGCTTCACATCCTGAAAGACTGGCTGACTAAGGAGACATATTCCAAAATAAATCAATGGGTTTTGCTAGCTTGGCCCATGAGTTTACTCTGAAGGACAATATACTCCAATTCCTGCAGAACTGGAATGCAGCTAAGAATGCAGTAATCACCGTATTTAGGAAATCCCACACAAAGTCAACGTGAACAATCCAGGCTTCCGAATAATTGTGATTGGATAGGAAAGAAAAACACAGTACTGAAAGACATCTGCTTGAATTATTCTCCAAAACCGGGCCCAACTCTCTACACCACTGCATAAGAATTTGTTTATGGCCAGGAGCACCAATCCTAAGTCACGCACCTCATGCAAATTAATATTCTTCCTTGCTGGAAAAAGAACAACCTTAAGGTTTTCTTAGAATCACTGTCCCCCTTTTCAATAAAGACATGTCTACTGGTAAACTTCATCATGTTAATATACAATGACTACATAAAATTATGCTTGTACAGTTTCTAGGCCAAAAGGGAACCAGACATGTAAGCACTTCCATGACACAACAATAATGTTTCACAGCATCCCAATGGCAGCCACAGCGGTGTTGCAGAGTACACATGAACTGGAAGCTAATCTCCAACCTAATCTCTAACATGACAGTAGTTACAAACACCAGCCTTGTATACACGGCTGCTTCCACTGCTGCTGGTGAATCTCTGCTACAAAGTTTGCTAGTTTAGGCAAAGCTCCCACTTCCCGATGCACTTTGAGCAAAAGCTATTATTCCAAAGCAGCCTCCTGAAAAGTCACTTGCCAAGGACCATATCACCTTTCCTACATTTTCCGATCACTGTCGAATCTTTACAGATAGTACTATCTCCTTTCCTAACGACAAATCCTCAGCTTTGCAAGCCAGAATGCTACCGCCTTGCTGTCTATTGATTCCTGTGTGCAGCAAGCCTCTTCAGCATGAAGTTTCTTGAGTGCTCTCCAGATTGATAGGAACTCCAGCTTGTTTATGCTTAAGGAGATTTGACAGCTTCTAACAGCCACTTAAACTTTGATGTCCCATGGAAGCCCCCCAGCCTATTTTTGAAGCATCTGTTTCTAAAATTTCTGGAGTTAGTACTGCCAAGAAGAAGCGAGGCCTTATTAACATCAGATTGGCTCTCTACCACACTAGAATTTGCCAAGTGCTTTCCAACAAAGCTACAAGATAACTTTATGGACTTTCGTGCTTCTGAGACACCCTTGAAGCCTCCAGCTGTGGCCATGAGAAAAGCCTGTAAGACAACCCGAGACCTTATTCACCAATTCTGAACATGCAATGGCATGATGATTTTAAAAAAAAAAAAAAAAAGAAAAAAAAAGTCTTCATCTTGAGCGTCTGGGTCAAGCTTTCAGAATTCCATACAAAACCCAATACTGCTGCACTTAATACAGCTAAAATTTACTATGAACAGGAAATAGCAAGCTGCTGAGCAAATACATAATATCTGTACAAAATGTTAAAACCTCCTCTGAATTTGCTATAACTCAAGCCATTGCCCACTTAAATTAATATTTTACTCTTGAACTTTCCAATGGTGCAGCTAACACACCTAACATAATAAATCACCACAAAGTAATATACTTATAAATTTGACTGGCAGTATCTTCTCTCCTGTTGGAACAGAACTACCTGGATGGAGTATGAATGTTAAGAGCATTCATGAAGTTACAGAATAAAATTTCAGAGACTATCACTTACAAAGCATTGTCCTAGAAATTTCTATCCCTTCCCAAAATAAGCTACGAGTACTTTCTCTACTTATATTTGGTGTGAGATGGATGAAATTTTAAGACAGCCTTATCTATAGGGATTCCAAAGCTTGAAAATGAAGCCTTTCTCCTGAATCACTTTCCAGCATCAGTCTCGTGGGACAGGGTGACATGCACAGGCCATGCAGTTCTAGAGGCAACAAAAAATTATTGCCCCAGTTAGGTATCTGGGATCAGACACTACACCTGCAATACGCTTTTTTGTATACATTCTCAGGCAATTTACTCATGACTTTGTACTCCAGCTATCCCTCTTTAGAACAGAATATATCGCTCCTTTTCCTCTCCCTTTGCCTGTTCTGAGCCTACTCACTAAGTTCATGAAAGCGGGCGACTACCCTTAAAGAAATTAATCTTGTTAATTCCCTGAAAATCAGTGAAAATTCCTTACAGGGCATCATAATTTGTCAGTGGTTTGCAAACAAGGATAGCAGTGAATCCACTTCCAAACTACTTGCTGCTTTATCAGATAATGAGAGAAAACCCTATGCAGTTTGTAACTTATACCCACAAGTGTCCAAGTCAAGTGAACCCATGTATCATGTATTACCAACAATAGCCCTCACCCACATCAAAATCCCTTCTGGTCGCTGCAGCTCTCCCCTTCCTCCCCAGCACAGCCTGCCAGTCCTCCATCCTCTCTGCAATGCTCCCCAGTTCTTCCCACACTCCCTAGCCTCTGTTCCCCTTCAGAGCTCTCCCTGTAAAAAGCACTCACCTCGTCTGCACCTCCTCTTCCAACTCCACCTCAAAATAACCCATTTCCCTCCCACGTCTCCTACTTGCACATGTTAGACCCTCAGCAGGGAGAAAGGCAACATGAGCTGTGGCTGCTTCCGAGTGTGTGTTTGCTGCCTGGCCAGCCAAAATGAGGACGCTTGAGAGACACCACCTTCACTGTTGGCAGACCAAACAAATGGTGTGGGGTGCTGCACAAGGCTGTGTGTTGCACAAACCTGATTTAGAAGGCACTTAGTAAATTAAAAATCCTTCCCCCATAGAACTCAAAACATGTTACAGCCAATGTTGGTAAGAGCAAGACATTCAGGCCAAGCACGTTTCACTGGATTTGTGACTATGTCAAAGATGACCAGGAGAGAGTAATTCCTTTTTAAGGACAACACCCCATCCATCCCAAATGTTAAGCTGAGGTTTCTCCTCTTAAATGAAAGAGCTCTGATCATGCAATATCTCCATTTTTCTCACTGTTGTCACAATAAAATTATCACTTCCAGGAGATCATCTTTGTCAACTGGTCACATTAAGCCTTCCTTTAAAAATTTTTGTTCTTTCTATCTGACGACTACTCCCCCCAAATTCCACTACTTTTTCCACCCACTTTTCCATCTGTCTTCAGAAGGAACATTCTTCCTGAAGAAAAGAGCAAAACTGTAGGTCTTCAGAAATTGCAGAAATATTAGGAACAGGTTTTTTAAATTATTATTTTATCCTGTCTCTAGTCCTTTGATTATGATAGCCTTAAGGGCAACTGGTATCTGACACAATTGGGGTTTTTTTCTGTTTTAGGGTTTTTAAAAAATATCATTTCTCCAAACAAAACATACTAGCTTATGTGGAGATTACAGTTCAGGTGACAGTCTCCATTCAGCTGAATTACACACACCTCAAGAAAAGTAGCATTGTATAGAGCAGCACTGTAAACCCTCAAGATCACCATCAGGCAGTACTGTAATGTGAGGCCTTTCTTCATGCATCACTGCTCATGGCAAAATTAAGTCACACATAGCAGAAACAGTCATTGATGTTGTAAAGTTAACTTTAACTGACCTCATGTGACATATTGTTCATGAAAAAGCCAAAATCTAAGTTATTAGAAAAAAAAGAAATAATATTCAATGTAATAAAATTATCTTCTCTATCAGTTAGCTTAGTTCCTTCACATCATCCATTCTGACTGAATTATTAACATTTCCTAAAAAGAGAACTATTAGCAATCCCAAAATTTATATTCTGCACTCATTCTAAACAAATATGGGTAATTACATTTAGGGAATATTTAAATCCAGGTGTTAGACCAAAAAAATCAAATTGTAATTATTTTGTGCCACCTGTTCCCTGTACATTTAACAGGAATTTTATAAATAGTTTGAAGGCACAACTCTGTGGTTCTGCTTTGAACTCCTGTGTGATGCCACTAGCTATTTTCTTAAAAATCCAGTTCAGAATAACGATGCAATATTAACCAACAGGCAAATGTTCACGTTTTTAGCAGAGAGTTACTAAATTATTGTGTGAATACTTGTCATTCTAACTATAAGATGCTGAAAAGATTTACTTGACAAAGTTTACAAAAGTAGCCAAAGACTTTATCTCTGAGAAATGACTTTAAATACTGCAGATAGCTGTTGCAGTCAAAGCACTCACTCTCCTGTAGAAAATAAACAGTTGGAAGCTTTCAATATTGCTACAATTCCAGCAACCCATCAGGGTTTGAGGCCATTTGAAACAGGAATCAGATCCACTGCAGAATGAGGCGGAAAAAGGGGGAGGGATGGAGGATGGAAGTGGGGTATCTTACATGACATCTCTTAGGCACACTAAAAATATTTTAATTAGATGTATAAGAGATTAATTTGACAATGAAATGTATCATTGATTAAAACTTAAACCTTTGACTCTTTTCAGCAATATACTTAAGACACAAACCTTCTGCATGCTGTAACACGAGAAAGACAGACTCCTCGGAGATGATGTACTTGTGCAGACACACCATGTTGGGCACACAGCGGGGGATGATGGTCGTTCTGCTCCTGCTGTACTCACTACTTTTCCTTAGACCCTGACAGAGAACAAAAAGGTCAGTTGTACCCTCAGTTGCCTTTGGAGCCTGCTGTGCTCTGTGTTTATCAACCAAACTAATCTATCCGAGTTACTCTGGGCTTCAGAGAAACCACTCATCTGCTGCTCTATGCCCCTCAGTCCCCCGAGGCTGTGCTGATGGCATCTGGCGCATTTCCAGAGAACAGAAGATGGCACAAAGCTGCCATTAAAATCAATTACATGGGTCAATGTTTTTATTAGAATCTCTCTCAAACTAAGTCATCAGGATGACACTCAGTTATTTCCCTGTGACCTTTTTTTAAAATTTTATTTTTGTGTGTGACCAAAAGACACTATTAAAAAAATTCAATTCAAGTTCTAAAGACAAAAGAATGCCTTAGCCTTACAGGTAATCCTCAGATTTCCATTGTACTTTACTAAAGACAACAACCACCACAACAAAAAGGAAAGGATTAGTCTCCTTGAGAGGTAATGATTTTTGGGAGGTAGCACAGAGATGAAGTTGCCAGAAGTGAAAAAATTGATGTGGGAGGGAGAAAGGGAGAGGAGAGAGAAAGAGAAAAAAAAATTATGTCAATAGTGTGACCTATTACAATATTGATAAACATAAGCAGTTAAATGGGAAATTCAATGTTACCCTATCTGCCAGTAGATAAAGTGAGGTTCTAACATACGATATTCACAAATAATCCTGAGGAACAAACAGGTTTTCTGTACCCTGCGCATACTTAAGACAAACAATTTCAAAGGCCAGATGCACAAAGTCAAGGCAGGGTTGTAAGCCAGACCTGAAACGAAGTTATAAAATGCTAACAACTAATTAAAGCTCCATGTTTGGGACACAGTTTTTCAGCCCTTCCTCCCATCAGCAGTGGAATTCATGTCAAGGTGAGCCTGAAATAATGGCCACAATAACAATACTCATACTAAACTAATTCTCAGCATCACAGATGCTCCGACCATATTGGGATCTTGATCTGAGCACTTTCTGAAACACAAAAGAGTAATGTGAAACATTTTATTCTGACCAATTAACTATTCATTAATTCAATCATTTAGTAACATTAAACTCAGTTGTCACAGCCTATTGATGTAAAACATAGGAAAACAACTTTGAATAAGACCAGTCGTCCATTTCATCCAGAATCCACTTTGGCCAGTATCATATTCTTCAGCTAAGGGAAGACCAAACACGAAGTGCTGTGGATGTACTTGGGCTAAGGAGAATTTTCACCTTTATCCGCAGCCTGCGCATGTCCTGAGCCACTAGGGCTTTACAGATGTTTTAGACAGCACATTGAAACCATGATTCTTTACCGAAGCCTGCTAAGGTGTTGGCCTCAATAATTGGTGGCAGCTCAAGTGAGTAAACCAGCACATCTGAGCACTAGAGACATTACAGAGAAAGGAAAGGAAAGCAACTGAATACCAACAAAAAGAATTCCAGTGCGCTTAATAGGGATATATGTATTAACATAACAATATATCGCAGAGATAACTCTATACATTAGATGCAAATTGATCTTTGTGTGGTGGTGTAATTTAGGATGCCAAACTGTTTAGAGGAGTAATAAAAGACTTTACTCACCTTCAGTATAAAAGTCTGCTGTGTTCTAGTGTCCATTACAAGCAAAACCTAAACAAAAAGTATTCAGAGAAATATTTAAGATTCACATGAGTAAGTTAACAAAACACAGTTCTTAAGTCTGATGTTGACTATTCTTACAAAGGAAGTGATATAAGTAATGATTAAAAAAAAAAATAAAGCCCTGCAGCATACATTTGATAACCAGTCTTTTTTTAGGAAAGAAATAAGATTGAGGATATAGATCTCTAGAGAACTACCAGAATGCCACCTGATTCCCAATCAGCTAACTTTAAAGAATGAATCCTAACTTGGTAACGGAAATAACCAATACTTTATAAGTACACCAATAATCTAGCAGAACCCAATTTACAGAAATGCAATGGTAGCAACACAATGAAGCACAAAAAGTAACCTTCACATAGCATTACCTTCCTATGTCACTTCACTTAAATCCTCACTGTACCTACCTTCCTAGTCCAACATTTTTCGGCATCAGGCTTCTTACGCATCAAAAGTGTTGCCTGCCAGTGGGTTACCAGAGGGGTTTTTTGTGGGATTTTTTTTTTTTTGTGGGATGGCTACATACCTGCTTTCCAGGAAGCTAAACTAAAAGCTGGTCAGACACATGCCCAAGCCACAAAAAAATGTTTTATCAACTGTATAGTCACTGCTGTCTCATTCCTCCACTGCCATTCTTGTTTTGCAGCATTCATAAGCCACAACAGAAATGGCTGCAAGGAAGTCCCTTTGTGCTACTGTAAACTAGTATTAAGGTAACAACAAAAAAAAAAGAGGATTTATTTAGGGAGAAAAGAGTGGATGGGTTCACTGCAGAGAGGAGAATAACTACAGCTGCAGAGAGCATCTCTCTTAGGAGTGCATCACCTCCACTGAAAGCACTTTAAACACAGCACAGCAATGAGAGAAGTACTATGTAATGACTATCCTCTTAGCAAGTTCCATTTATTTATGCATTGAAAACAAAACAAGCAAAAATATATATGTGTATATGTATTTGGGAAACTGCATCTTTAGGGAGCTGGAACTCTCTGCATCTCCGTCTTCAAATCACCCTGCTCAGGAATTAATTGTTTTCAAACTCCAAGAACACAGATGCACTTGAAAAGTACCAGCTGCAAGACAGCCACACGGGCAGCACAAGCACAAGCCCAACCCTCCTCTAGAAACAAGTACAAGTGTACTCACTGTTTATTTACAACAGACACTGTAAACTTCCAGTATAAATATTCACATACAGTTATACCAAAATATTTAGGCTGCAAAATCAAACACCTAAAGGGCTGCAAATGCCAGCACTGGGGTTACCAAACTTTGAGTTCAATAGACAAGATGCAGCAACTGCAAGTCAATAGACAAGATGCAGTGAAGACCAAGTCAGCTGACATCAAAAAAAACTTCTTGCAGAGGAATGACGTGTCAGGAGTAACATGGTGTTGGATTCATCAGGTGACAGGAGAAGGACAACACAGCACACCGTCTCCCTTATCTCCCTGCTGTGTGGGGCAGCAATGCAGTCATGCCCTGCTATCCCTGAAAGGGTAAAGTCTACCAGGTTGACGTGCTGACTTTCCCCACGCCAAGGAAACTGCAGAAAGAGCCGTCCCGTGCAGTGCCCACAGCGAGGTGAGGTGAAGGCGTGCAAAAGGCCCAGGCGGCTGGGCCAGGAGGGGAGGTCTCAGGGTAGTGTTGTGCTGGCTTCTCCCAAGCAGCAGCTGCAGCAAAGCACCCTTTGCTTTTTGGGATGGCCTCATTCAAAACACTGCCCTCCATCTCTCCCCATCGCACCCTTGAGCATCTCAAGCAAGAGGAGGAGAACTGGACTCTTTTCTAATCATTTCGCTCTCACCAAATTTCACCAAAAGAAATAAAGTGACAGCCACCTCAAAGACCTCCTCCTTTACTAGGGTTGCACCCAATTTTTAAAAGCTGGTCTATATATTTGGGGGCGGGGGGGGGGGGGGGGGGGAATCAACAGAAGTTTGTGTTACCAAAATTCTTTGACAAAGGAATGACACAGTTTCCCTGTCAAGGACAAAGTAAGGAAAGGCAAATGTCCCCAGGCCACTGAGTCTGCCAAACAACTTTTCATGCCTCTTACCTGGGGCTTCCAGAAACAGTGGAAACCAGCTGAATAAGTAACAACTGTAAAACTGGTTTTGTTATCCTTGCTTAACCAAAAGGTGCAAAATTAAAATTAAACAAACCAAACAAACAATAAAAAAAACCAAAAGAACAAGAGAAAAATAAAAGCCACTTTACAAGAGGTGCCAAAAGAAGATAAAATGGTTCAGAAACAACTATGTGTTTACAGTCCTTCTTCTTCTCCGAAGTTTGTTTGTAACTAGACACTGTTCACATTGAGGCAATAAATACAAGAACATATGTGATTTTTTTTTTAAATGTGCCCTTTGACTGTCAAAATCTCCCAAACAGGTGTTGG
Source organism: Ciconia boyciana (assembly GCF_034638445.1). Classification (NCBI taxonomy): domain Eukaryota; kingdom Metazoa; phylum Chordata; class Aves; order Ciconiiformes; family Ciconiidae; genus Ciconia; species Ciconia boyciana. The sequence continues at coordinate 103,818,315 of NC_132936.1, read as the reverse complement.
CTAAATGATTATAAATTGGCCTCTGGATACACCTCTTCAACTGAGCCGTACAGGACTGGCGATAATATAATTAGACCTAAAAACATCAGGCTGGTGAATGCTTTCCATCTGTTTGGCAATAATGTTTAGTTAACAATAGTCTTTAAAAGAAGCACCTTCAACTTCAGTTCTTAAAGTTATTTATAGGGCCATTCTTAACACACCAGCACTCTTACTAACAAGAGCTTTAGCCACTTGGAAATTATTAGCCATACGGCTGTATATGAAAAGGAATGGCAGCATTTAACATCTGTATCTCTCCAGATTTACAAGCATCAACCTCATTTAAAGTCATTTCTTAATGAACAGTTCCACGGTCTGTATTAATATTATAGTTGCATGCACAAAGATCATAAGGAGCCAAACATTTTTTTAATACCAACAGTAGGCCAATCAGTAATGAAGCTGTCAGCATAAAGGACAGAATAATAGCTTCTTTAACCCTCAAACAGGATTTGTTCATTTGTAGAGTAGAAGACACCAATTTAAAAACTGCTCATGGGTTTGCTCACCTTTATAAAGACAAAAATCTAATTTGGTACTAATTTGATACAATTGTCTTTCCAATAAAAGGCTCCTAAAGCCATCTTTTATTCCATGATAAAACAACTGCTATAACTAAAACTGTCATGAAATAATTACCTTTGATAGCATACCTTATTGCACAAATACAATTAATGTATTCCTCCCTTTCATTTTTCACACTTGCTTATCAGCACTGTATTAGCATATGGTGTAACAGAATAGATTACTGAGCTCTTGCCCTATAAGACGACATATAGAATGACTACCACTAATGCAAATAAAGCAGTCAACGGGTCCCTTTAGGGCTAGCTTCATCTGTTGTTATATTACAACATCAAAATTAAAGTAGCAGCTACAGTTTTATAACTGTAATAACAACAAATAATATTTGTGTGCCTTTGAGGTTAACTACCTAGATGGACTAACCAGTCTTACTAACCAGCCTCTTTCTTTTTCCTTCCCATCAAGCATCATACCTTCCCCCAGCGATGACCATCTACAGCTCCACTTCATTTAATGGAAAATTATTTTGTTGCTGATTCAATACCCACCTTTCTGCAAGACTGTTTACCTCAAAAGGGACTCCAAGAAGCCCAGGAAGAGCCATAAAAGTAACTTTAGAAATTCACCTAGTGATGCTCCATTTGGCCCTGGCAGACTGCGGACTTTACATGGGCCCACCAAACCAAAAACCTGCTTCAAGGGGAGGCAGCCTGCGTGCATATTACAAAAAAGGTGGTTTAACCAGATTCATCCAAATAATTAAAGGACTACATGAGTGAATAGATCACTATCAGAAAACTGACATTTCGGGAAGGGATAAGAGCAGGAAAGAGATGGTCACAAGAATATTCGCTTGACTTTTTATCACACATCCAGAGTGGAGAAAGGTGAGCAGCTCTTGGATGCATTACCAGGCTGCTGCAGAAGTGCGTAACAGTAAGCCTGCCATTGATCCAAATGTCAACTTATTCTCCTCACCTCATGCTTTACAGCCAATTTCTAGATAGTAGCGCTATCCGAACAAGTCTTTCCTGTTTGCGTTTCTTCACACTTCTCTCCCACTGCAAAAGGGAGTGCTTCAGTAACTCTTTTTCTAAGATTTCTTTATAAAATACAAAGTGACAAGTCTCCACCCTAATGGCACAATGGGACAAAACAGGATTCCACAGAGCATTTCCTATGACATAACTCTGTTCCTCTCCAGAGCAGACCACACAGGATGCTCACATTAGACTAGGCTGCTCCTAGCTCGCATAAGCTGATGGAACCTGTTTCACTGATGATGACTACTGTATAACTTGCAATATTTAATACCTCCTAGCAATGAGCTGTCGACTGTAACATTCAGCATCCTATCTCAGAGGGGAGGGAGAAGAATGCACAGCAGGGCATTCCTGGGCGCTGAGCAACTAGACTGTGACACAAAAGGAGACAAGGCAAAATCCTATTTGTAATACTAATGTACGAACAGAGTCAAGGTCTACATATCACGCTGGCTTTTACGGCACTGTTGCTTGTTCGTTCCTTCCCCATTTTTCTATGTTGATGACAACCTCAACGTGGACGAAAACACTGACAGGCAAATAGCAATTGCCAAAAATAAATATATAATATAAATAAGTGCCTTCACCAGCACAGACATCCCTATTTTGTACAAGCACTTCAGCTCTCAGGCACATCCCAAAAAACAAGTGAACACTGCAGCACTGCATGGCAGCATCTCAGTAAAGTGGCAGATAGCAATACCCCTTCATGATGCCAAATAGGATTTTCTACTTCTGATTTTTTTTTCCTAAGTCAAGGGTTAATTCTGATGCTGACAGCAGCTACTTAAAAAAATTAGCTTCTTAGATTTGATTTACAGTGTATCCAACAGCTTAGTGGAAAATAAATTAAATTCAATTCAATATAGTAGGTACAATTAATTGGAGAAAAATAAAATAAAACCTGCCTGGTAAATAACCATAGTCTAGCTTTAAGAAAACAGTTAATTTTAGGACCCTTTAAATGCACAGAAATTAGCAAATGTTTCAGTATGCTAATTTTTTTTAATTAAAAGATATTTCTGCAGTAAAAGCTCTTTCATATGCACTACTGATTCTTCATCAAACGTTAAGTTTCCAACTTAACACCAGTATAGCCGGTGGCAGCCTGAAGGTTTACCATCTGCTGCCACCCAAAGTCACGGTGGCCACCTTCAGAACATATGCATCAAAGCCCCGAGATAAGAGACTGAAGGAATACTGCAGAAGTCAGCATAAGGGGAATCACAAACCCAGAGGCAGGCAACAGGCAAGTCACCAGGAAAAAAGAACGTGGTGAACCATTAGTCACCCTATCGAGCACCCAACCAAGGTCACGGGGGACAACACTGGACTGCTCGAAATGTACTGCTCTCCTGCGGGTGGCTTTAACATAAATGCAGTCCTCTATCACATTGCAGACATTTGCTTCCCCAGTCCCCCTTTCTCTTCTGGGTTTTTTTCCCCCCTCCCTTCCCCCCTGCACAGCATCTAATACTGACTTTTTTCCAGTCTCCACACTTCCAGGATGTGGCACAGAACGCACCTGTGCTTTTTGTTTACTTGAGTAGGTTTTAACACTAATCAAAATTAACACCTCAAAACACGTTTGCTTACAAAAATGTGGCTTTAAGTTCACTAACACGGGTTGAAAAACCGCTCGTGCCTGATCAAAGAAAATGGAATAGGATCTTTTACTGCTGTACCAGATACCAGAAAGGTTTTGAAGACACACCAGAGCTAAGGGATTACTTTAAAACCAGCTCCATTTTGTTATTAAATTGCCGTTCTACACTGAAAACACATCATGTAATAATATCACCAGTGGGCCATCTATTAATTCTGGTCCTTGTCTCCTAAATGAATGGACTCTTGTCATACGATAGATTCTCTAGCAAAAGTCCTACAAACTCGAAGATGTATCAGATGATCACCTAGGGTTTTTCTCCTTGCATTTACCTCACCAGCTGGAAAATCCCATTACAGGTAGTGACAGACAACCAGGAACGAGACAAGGTGGTCACTTTATCTAGCATGAGTACTCAGGACTGCAAGAAAACCTTAGCAGGGGCTGGCGCACGGCTGGGTGCCGCACTCAGGGCATGGTTGCGGGGATGAGGCAGAAGCAGGCGTGCAATTTCCCCCTGCTCTCCTCAGCTGTGCCAGCTGTCAAGGCTACCAGGATTAAAAGATCTACTTAACACAGATTTATTCTTGTCACTTTTCAGATTACACCACCCGGACTCTCACTCATCTCCCTCTGTCGTTATAAAAAGAGATTACATTTGGCTAATATGTATAAAAAAATGCGATTATTGCTTATCCTTGTACCTGTGCAATATGAATTATCTTCAGTTTGCAATTATTCCTCCTTTCAAACCATTATTCTAAGGAACTTACAGCTCATATATTCTATGACTTGCAATAATAGCGTACTTAAAAGACAAATGGTGCAGCTTTAAATAATGCAAATGCTAAGAAAGCAGCATATATTCAAATTCAAATTTTTAAATACTTTCAGTTTGTTTGTAACAGAGAGGAAAGTCCACTTTCTTAGAGCAAACTAAAAACTGGCCAATAAATGACAAATGGTGAAATATTAACCTAGAAAATACATCTGGCAGGTTTTACTAGAGAATACAGTTTACAATACGAAACTCCACTCAGCATCACAGAGTAACTGCCTGGCACCAATTATGTACTAAGCAACTTCGTAACAGTTAGGAAGACAAACTCAAATAATTTGGGTTTAAAAGAAAATATCTCTATAAATTATTTCTTTCTGGAGGCCACAAGATACACACAGTTCAGCCTGCACTGGAATATTCAATAATTTAATTTCTGTTTTATAAAGGGAAGGGCAAAAATCTGCATTACTTTACCCAGTCTTAGGACTGGTTTATGTCAGATGAAACAAAATGTTCACTAAAGTCAAAAGAAATTTTAGTGAGACAAACGAGAAAGAAGCTGGAGAGACACTAAGGGTTATAACAACAAAACACTCAAATGGTCTTCAGACTGGTATAAATGGAAAGACTTCAGGAAAACAAGTGGCAGCGGTTTGAGGGCAGGGAAGAAGGGACAGGACTCTTTCTAGCTGGGAGAGAGATCACGTTTTAAAGTTGAGCAAGCTTTGTTACTTGCAGCTCGAAATCTGACTGTAGCTTAGGAATAATCCAGCAGCAGTAGGGAAAGGAAGGCAGTGAGCCAAGAAATCAGTTTTGACAACGACTCTGTAGTTGATTTAATTTTGTAGGACTTGGCAAGTCACTTAAGAAACTAAAGGGTTATTCAAAACATAAAACAAGCTCTTAAAAGTTTCTTTATTTGTATTAATAGTTACTATTATTACTCAGTTTCAGATTTTCAACCATTTTTGTCACTGCTATTTTCCATTATGCCATGTTTGGATGAGGAAAACTTGCTAGTCTGTTGAATTCATTATAATATGTTTTCAGCCAGTTTCTCTTTCTAAGCATTGTAATGAAACAAGAATGAATGTCTGTACTCGACCATGCTGTTTCTTATAGCTCCCTTTTCCCCACACCTCTTATGTATACACAGCCACTCATTCAAATCCATAAGATGATCTAAAGACACTTAGCAGATGTTTTCTCTCACCTGGCTCTCAGGCGCACACTGCCACGGCCAACTCAATTTCACAACTGCAACAGTCTTTAACCTCACCCCAAAATAAAATGCTGTATACTTAAGTTTCTAACAAACACTAACAGGACATAGGTAACTATTCATGCACAGCACACACACTGCCATAAAGAGTGCATTTCTCCTATCCTCTGATTAAATTCCATTAAAACTAACCATAACCTGTTTGAATTCAACAATGGGTCTGCAGATTATGCATGCGAACTCTACATATATTCTATATACTTCTGCTTTTTGGCACTTTGACTCATCAAGTAGACAGGTAGTAATCTCACTTTCTAAATAATTAATAATACTGATTTGGTTCTTCTGCATATTTCTAAGGTCAATTCACTAAAACGTACTACCATCAGAGTTATGACTTCTCACCACAGCACGACAGCCACAAAAAATAACCTATACTCAAGATTAACAGAATTGCTTCCAGTTCTTCAGAAAATAAGTTATCTACTTCTAGAATCCTCTTCACAAACTCCCAGAATAATTTCGGCAAGGCTGTGATGAGAGTATTTTATTTTATAAGGCTTCAGATTGTATAATAAAGCTTAACAAACAGCGTATTGAACAACAAGCTCAAATGTACAGACATCTGCGGAAGAACTGATCACAGTCACACCAGTGCCAATACAGACAATGTGGCTTGATGGGGGACCAGGGGAGGGGATAGAAAAGACATAAAAGACAGTCATTGGTTACAGAGGCATAGTTGTTACTTAATGCACTCTGCTTTCAAGATGAATCTTTAAATTGAATGAATCTAAATAACAGAGGGTTCTAAAGAATAAGAAATTGGGTTTGAAACAGCATTGTGAAGGTATCCAGCAGCACCATAACAAAGTCATTTCTTTAGGGGCCAGTTGTAGCTTCAAAGGAAAGATTTGCCTAGGGCAGAAACTCAATACAGAATCTGCAACCTTGGTTTTTAATTAGGCAAATTTTGAAAGCAAAAATCTTTGCTATTCCGAAAAGAAGTTTGCTACTTTAAGGTACGTGAACTGATAAAATAATTGATCATTTTTGGTTGGTGATAACAGTAGCTAAAATATTTAGACATTAGCCTGTTTTCAGTGCAGTACCTCTGCATTGAAACCAACAAGAGCTTTGCTGCCTAATCAGCAGCACCTCCAAGTCCACAACATCTGCAAGACAAAAGCTACCTTTATAATTAGATTAAACCTCTATTTTCAGAAACCTACTCACAAGTAGACTCTTTCCCATAATAAACACATAAAATACCTGCAAATACCACCTAGTTAACCTTTGACACCATGAAGTAACCAAACACAGCAGCAGCAGAATTCAAGAAACCTGGTTTCCTCAAGCAAAAGGTAGGTCCTCTTGGGACTATTAAAATAGGTGGATTTATACCACAGCCTTTGCATGAGAGCAGAAGCAGAAGGATGGGAGGCGAGGCACAGATATGGTCATTCTTCTGTGAATTTTCACAATATTTTAAAGGAGTTTAATAATGCTAAGATCTCTAACTCTCTCAGATTCAGCAGAAAAGGGTCAACACAGCAAAAATTATTCAGGTGACAAGGAGGGTGGACAAGCAGACAGAGTGGGAAAGATGGCACACTGGGAATAAAATAGGCTAAAATTAAATGTCTAATCATTCTGCCTAGCCTAAAATAGTTTGAAAAAACCCAGAGTTTCAGGTAGCAACAAGCATTTTGTCTGTGAAAATGAAGCCAATTCAAAACACTTCAAGAGGCTTCAAAAGAAGAACAAAGACTGACATTACTTTAAGGGAATGCGCTGAACCTTTCAGCATTTGATGGAGTGCAGGTTAACAGCTGGTTTTCTTGAGGCGGCACTATAGCAGGCAGACACCACTCCAGGCTTCAAGCAGCAGTGGGAGAAAAGGTCTACAAACCAACCACCACCATTTTTAAGTCAGGGTGTTTAAGCCTGTCTTGCACAGGATTAGGCAAGACAGCAATAAAAATGCCAGTGGCTCATTACTATCCACACCCCCATTTTCTGCTGAAACCAAAGCAGCTACCTCAGGGTTAGAATAGGAGAAGAGTCTTTTCAGGCAAAACTCCGCATGATGCTGAATCAGTTGCAGACTTGTGCCCAAAAGCATGGCATCTTCAATGCTGGCCCTGAAAATCAGAATCCATTTTCAAGAACAAACATGCTATGTCACCTGCTTAGCTCCAGCAAGGATACCTACACATCTATTCAGATTTCTCCATGATGTGAGCTTTAGGGCATATGCAAGCAGAGAAGGAGGCAAAGAACAGTGATGGTGAGGAAGGAAGCGAGATGATGCTTTGAACCAAAGGCAGGGGCATCATCTCCAGCACACAGATACACGTGCACACTTTTGTTTCATATTCACATGCATTTTGTGTATGCGTTATAAAACCAAATAAAACATGCTCTGAACATTTGGGCTTAGAGCAGCTTTTCACTTGCCTCACAACTTTATGAACACTTAAAAATACATGAAAAAAGACAGCATACTCAGAGTAATATTAAGTTCATAATAAGGAGAATCTGGAAGTAGGTACGCAGAGTATAAAGACACCTGAAAGAATATTGCTCCCTTTTTCATACAATAATTAAACATTAACTCTGACCCCTGTGATATTGTTTACACATGAGCATACCAGCTGTATACACGGGCCTGTTACTCCTCACACACATCTCCAACACTAAGATCTTGTATTTTTGTCATCACCAGAACACTGATTCTTCCCAAGTCTGCCTCAAAGATCTGGACACATTCAGCTGGCACTTGGGACACTTACTAGAGCTGTGCTCAGAGAGATCTAGGAGATCTCATAACACCAAGGACTCCAAAAGCTTTATTCTGATCAAGCATCCTCTCCAGTCGCTGTTCATTATTCTTATACGAGAACGAAGATACCGAAAAGGTCTTTGTTCATTTCCAACACTTCTGCAGCCTGACATTGTCAGACTAATTCACAAAGTCCATGCCTACTGCATCCATTTAGTGGCTACTAATTTAGTTAGTGCCTACTACTCCAAGAGATAGGTGTTCTTTCCAGCCTGTCTCTCTGATACGTATACAGAGTGGAACGCAGGCTAAATTCTGTACTTCAACTGAGGAAAGAAGATACAATGAATATGAAGTCAGAGCTGAGAAAACCTTGTGTGCTATAAAAACAACCATAACACCTAGTGTATATAGCCCTCTGAGGAGAAGTTATCAACTTATGCACATAATTACAACAAAACAGGCAAAGAAAAACAAAAATCAGTCCCCATATAGCTAGGTTCAGTCCAACAAGAAAAAGAAACCGAGAAATACAGACCTTAAGAGACCAGCTACAGGTTTTCTGATGCACATTACAAATGCATAAATTGACCATGCATCAGTACATCATACACAAACCAGGGACTACATAAGGAACTATCAAAAGGCACAAGGGAATTGGCACAGCAAAAAGGAAATGAGCTTTTACAGTCTGCATTAGCCACTGCCACATTGCTGAATAATACATCATCTTAAAAGTATTTGGTAAGGTGATAACTAATCAGCATTATCAAAACAATGCAGCAATTCTTCTGGTCTCTTAATTAGGCTTGCAAAAAAAATGTATGGTCCTTCACTGTTTACAGAGGGGTATTACCCTGGGATTTTGGAAGACATTATTTGCATGAGTCAAAAATAAGTGTGGCTTCATTGCTGAATCTCTGTCTTGGTGGGGGATTTCAATTCCAAACTCTCGGGGAAGGAGAACAGTCGTGTGTGTCCCCCAGCACCCATTTCAAGTGACAGTTCAAAAGTAGGAATTTCTACCCTTCTATATTTCAAGTATCCACCAGATTATTCAAGTGAAAACACATGAACTCGTCCTTACCCCAGTATTGTAACCATGACTTCATTTTTGAAAAACAGGCCTCATCCTATTGAATGCCACCAAACATGTACCTTATCCTTTAGCTCAAATATATTTTGCATGACCTTACATGAATTGCTTAGATAAAAGCCTTTTTTCTTCTACTTTTGTTATTTTAAAGTGCAGATGCATTTGAGTCATTTTCCCCTTTTGTTTCATATCCTTAAGATCCACAGCTTCAAAGACAAAATGTCAGCATGCAGTCGATTTATGACTGAACTCTTGAAGAGACACTGAAGAATTACCTTGTCAATCACCCCAAGGACTCTGAAGGCCTTCAGTTCCTCGGCAGGGCTCCTTAGGTTCCAAGAGGGCCTTGAACTTAGTGATCCTGGAGGCTAATGGAAGATATCAAAGATTATACATCAATCAGGGTGGTACTTGAAGGAAGACTGCCTGCTGAAGCAAATGCCAGGCCGAAGGAAACTAAATTTATCATAAATCAGAGAGAGTGAAGATGAAAGGAGAAGTTTTCTGTTTGTCCTTAGTGGGGGGGGGGGAAACAACTTGCAAATAAATAAAAACCGAGATAACATTGAGAACAAACATTTTAAAAAGAAAAAATAATTAATTTTTATACTTTCTATGCTTAATGGAACCTGGCAATCGATTACTCAATTCTTACCGCATCACAATAATCAATCAAAGCCTTACAGGTATTCTGGATACAAAATAATTCAGAGATCACTGAGGAGGAGAAAGCAAATTAGAGGGTTTTTAAGCCTGAAGAACATAAAATACAGAATTATAAACAGGGTTCTCTGGTGAGCTTTATGAAATCCTTTTAATAACAAGATGCACAACAGAAACGATTCCTAAAACTGCCTTAGAAAAAGGTAGCTAGCCACGTATCATTAATCTAGAAATTAACACCATAGCAAGAGAACTGGCAGGTACTAACTATTCAAGTAGTTAATACGCGTAGATTTTTGTCCGTGCTATGTTTTGTAGTTTCTCAGGGCAAACTCAAAGCTTGCATGTCAAAGCAGGGAACAACGTTTCAACTGGAAGTCTTCTGGGACAAAGATCAACCTCTTAAGCATCACATACACCTCTGGCACATTAACAAACATTTTCAGAAGTTTCTAGTTGCCAGCTGAGAGAATTCATTAGATCCTCCTCCAAAAATTCAACATGCAGTTTCTATTAGAACCACAGACGTGGATCTTTTCCTCACAAACAAGGTAACTTCATTTGCAGAGTTGCTGAATGCCAAACTCTTTTTAAGCGTAACCTGGCCTCCCCAAGTACACTTCTATTGCACAAAGGTAAAGGAAGGTGAAACTCCTTGATTTTTAGGCTTCTAAGAGGCAAAAGCTGTTTATCTAATTTGTCAGCATCCTGAGGCAATATTTAACAAATATGTCACAAAGGAAAACTGCTGGTAAGCAATTATGCTGTGGATTAAATGTTTAAGTATCAGGAAAAATCAAGAAATTTTCCCTTCTGATCAGAAACTCCCAGAAAAACTGAAGATCCTGAACTAGGTAATTCCATCTGCTTCCTCCATAGTGTTTCCCCTCCAACATCTTTACTGTGCTATCCTCAAAGTCCAGAGCACCTCGCCAAAGCCCTCCCCAAAACTGGTTCCTCTTTGTGTTGCCAGTCAGCCACCTTGTCCTTCCAAATTCTTTCCCAAAAATCAACTCTTGTTTTAGTATTGCCTGCAAAATTAAACAGAAAGGTTCAAAAACACATGTTCAAAAAGCAAGGAGAAAACTGTGCTTTTCTGTTGTGTTCACCTACTGGGCTCTATGTTAAAAAGAGTTTATTATTTATCCTCATTTATCTATCTGGGTCTTATAATTATTTTGTCATTCCGAGCAAACAATTCCGAGCAAGAGTGCCAACAGCAGTTAAGAGAAAACAGCCCAGATTCTACAAATCACTAAAGGTTTTAGTATGAAGAAGAAAAAAAACTCGACATGAAGCTTTTTCTCCAAACCTAATTTAGGTTCCACATTCTAGTGAGCTGTTGGAAGGTCGAGGGAGTTCTTTTGTTGGGTTGTATTTTAAGAGTGTGCAATTTTTCTGCAATAACGAAATATTTGCTTTGAAACAAAGAGTTGTGCTAACACAGAGTTTATTCATGACAAGATTTCAAAAGCATTCTAAGGAATACATTTAATGAAAGAGAATATTTCCAAATCCTCTAGACTACTATAAAAATTTCCACTTCTGTCTGCATGCTATTACATTTTATAACCATTCCTCCATAATCAAGCTTTTAAAATTTTCTCTTATGCATAACATTTCAACCATGAATGAAGTTCATACATCTCTACAGAAGTTAATAGTTGTCTAATAATGCTATAGAATCAGACTTCTGCACCCATCATGTCTGAAGAGCCCAAAAAAACCAGTACCTATTTTTGTGTCCTTCTCTAAAATATCACCAATGGTGGCACAGTCAGTAATACTGTGTACACACACTGTTTTCCATATACACATTCTACAGTCACTTCTTACCTTAAAACGATTAACAATCACATCCACATCTCCACAGCCCCCAGTAGCCTCTCCATTTTTATCAGTTTCAGGTTATTTTTTTGCTCTTTGCAGTACTTTGGTTTCACTGTTGCAAAGTCTAATAGTGGAGCCCAGTGATGAGGAGGCATCACATTCTGTTGTGAAGCAAGCCGGAAGCAAACTCTAAATACCCAATTCCCAGAACTACAGCAATTAAGCACTCTATGAAGCTGCCTGCTCCTCTGAATAGAGTAAAAATCCAAGCTCAGCATCTAGCCAGCGATAAGAAAAATAACTACAAAACAGCGCTCTCATCAAAAATAGAGGAACAAAAAAAACCACCCACAAACCAGGAAGGAGAGTAACAAAAACTCAAAGGCTTCGTTTGCCTTTAGAAATAAGCCATTTATATTCTAAAGAAAGTGGCAGGCTACCTCTGCCTGCAGAAGGCCTTCAGCAGCCTGTCCAAATGTTCAGCATGCTGCTCAGTTACCCCAGGCCCTTCTCTCCTGTGGCTAGGCCCTATACATTTTGAAACTATTTCCAGACTACACTGACCTGCACAGCTGGAGTTATCTGACTTGGGATCACTGTCACCAGTTCCTTTCCCACCATCACCTTTTGGCTAGCATATGCTAATTTCAAGTGGAAAAGGTTGATGCTGATTGTGATGCTAGCCTCTGCAAAGGCTCAGCAGCTTGTGGCCACCACTTCCTTCGGAAGGCTCTAGTTCTGCAAGCTACGCAATGAAATACGGCAATAGCTCTTGCCTCAGCTTTGGCATCACTGCCAGAGGTTTTAAGAGCAGGGGGAAAACGAGAAGTACACCACCAGCCAAGCAAGAGGAAGATCTTCTCATGTTAACCTCATTTAAGGCAAGAGCACTATTCCCAGCCTGGTGACACAAACACAATTTGATGGGAAATGATTCTACTGCTGATGCTGCCACCATTGACAGCAGTCACCACAGAACCTCAGGATAAAAAAAGAGCACTTTCACAAACACCAGTGCAGACCTGCACATCAAAATGCGATCTCCCCTCACCATTCTGAGGTCTGTGTCTGATGACTTCAGTAACCATCCCCTTGTAGCACAGCCAGACCCTCGACTGCAGCAAGGAGATGCCTTGTTTTGAAGCAGATACTGCCGGCCTGAGGTGCAAGGCTCCACACCACAGGTGTGAACGAGCTTCCAGCTCTCCTGGCCTGGCAGAACATCTTGGCCCCTTCCTCATTCTGCACCATGGGAAAACAAAGTTGCACCTCTGTACACATCTGAACGTGGACAGAGCTATGGTACGCTTCAGAAGGTCCCCAGTGATCACCAATTTGGGACTGCATCTTCCCTGAAGCTGGGACACATCTGGGGTCATGCACATCTGGAACCAGCAGCAGACACGAATGCAGAATGTGATCTTGGAAGCCTTGAGACTGAATTTCTTATTTTATGTTAAATTTACATCTCACAGAACTACAGCAGTGTATTTTCTTTACACTTCATGTAATTTTCATGCACATTTAATGAGAATTTTAGGAAGTAAGATATCCTATGAAAACTGCAAAGACTGAAGACTGCTTTTCCTGTTTGGGCATCAGGCTTGCATGTAACTTGTTACTAAATTGCTTTGAAAATCAAAAATAATTGACATTTTAAAAGACAACAGCTTTTATAACAGTGCGAAGAGAGACAATTCTGAATATAAAAAATTGGGCATAACTAGAACCACAAATAATTTCAAAGAGTGAAAAAATATGCATTATAAAAATACCAACAAAGTTAAAACAGACCCACAGCCTGTACGTGTAGCTGTGCTGGGCCTCACAGCTGACAGCTATGTAAGACTGCAGCTTTCTGACGGTGAATCCAGTGCGATTCAAGGGCTCTTGCTGCAGCTTGCACTCAGGCTTGGAGGTGGCTCCCCAGAGCTGCTGCTTGTGAAGGGGCAGAGGAGAAAATACAGCTTGAGAATCTGCAAAATGGCCTGCTGCTGCTGTCACACGGTATTCTTGAGCATTTGTTGTTGAAAAGGCCCTTGAGGCTGCCTTGCTGTGCCAGAGGAGGAAGAGAAGGACAGCATTTGCTGCAGCTTGTTTTTCCAGAAGGTCTGCATGCCTGTTTACAACCTCCAGAAGCTGTCCCCACATCTCTCACTCCTACGAGTCACACCAAGGCTTTTCTCAATGTTTACAAGACCCTGTCAAGTGAGATCCCAGTTCACAGTCAGTCACAGTTGCGTCAGTTCCCTGTACTTCTTTTCAGCCTTAAGAAATCTTCTACCCATCCGTAAGCCCTTTATCCATAACCTTTTTTTAACAGTGCCAAGTGTTCTCCAAACACCTCCTCTTGTGCTCCTCTCTTCACCACTCAGACTTGCCAGCAGCAGGGTGGTTGCTAAGGGTGCTACCCTTGAGGGCTACACTGTTGGCTTTTTACTGAGGCAAGAAAAGTAACAAACTACTATTGTTCTTTGTTTGGTTTCCATGGCATCAAACATAATTTTTGCTTCTCAGCTCTGAAATGCCAGGCCTTCGCCTCTAGGGAAATTTGGTCTTCGAAGAGGCAAGGGCCTGGCATTTTGGGCTGCAGAAGAATAGCTTGCTTCCTTCTGCCCCAGGTCCCCAAAGAAAAGCCACCGTGCTTTACCATCATGTGATGTTCAGACGGCAAACGGGTGGCTTGGGGTGCGTTTAGCAGGCATAGTCTTTTGAGACTGCGGCATGTGGTTCAGCACACAGCTGGCAGACCGAGCTTTTGGGAGATATGAGAGGCTGAGAGGTGCAAGACAATAATTGAACCTGCATTTCTGAGCTTACCTCTTCCCTTACTGGACATTTCTCTGGGCTGGTGGATGAGAAAGAAGTAAAATGTCATGTCTAAGAAGGCCAGGTGAACCTAGTTTTGATGCTGATCACTGTGGATGTTCCTGGTAAGGGCACAATAGGAAACACAAAGCTGTCTACACCAGACATGGATGACAAAGCAGTTCTGCCTTGTAACATCAGGTCATGTAGAAAATGGCTCTCATGGCTTGGATGGGCATATGCTTCCCTGGGTAAAACACTGGCTGGATGGCCGGGCCCAAAGAGTGGTGGTGAATGGAGTTAAATCCAGTTGGCGGCCGGTCACAAGTGGTGTTCCCCAGGGATCTGTGTTGGGGCCAGTTCTGTTTCATATCTTTATCAATGATCTGGACGAGGGGATCGAGTGCACCCTCAGTAAGTTTGCAGACGACACCAAGTTGTGCAGGAGTGTTGATCTGCTTGAGGGTAGGAAGGCTCTACAGAGGGATCTGGACAGGCTGGATCGATGGGCCGAGGCCAATTGTATGAGGTTCAACAAGGCCAAGTGCCGGGTCCTGCACTTGGGTCACAACAACCCCATGCAACGCTACAGGCTTGGGGAAGAGTGGCTGGAAAGCTGCTCAGCAGAGAAGGACCTGGGGGTGTTGGTTGACAGCCGCCTGAATATGAGCCAGCAGTGTGCCCAGGTGGCCAAGAAGGCCAATAGCATCCTGGCTTGTATCAGAAATAGTGTGGCCAGCAGGACTAGGGGAGTGATCATGCCCCTGTACTCGGCACTGGTGAGGCCGCACCTTGAATACCGTGTTCAGTTTTGGGCCCTCACTACAAGAGAGACATGGAGGTGCTGGAGCGTGTCCAGAGAAGGGCAACAAAGCTGGTGAAGGGTCTGGAGCACAAGTCTGATGAGGAGCGGCTGAGGGAACTGGGGTTGTTTAGCCTGGAGAAAAGGAGGCTCAGGGGAGACCTTACTGCTCTCTTCAGGAGAGTACTGAAAGGAGGTTGTAGAGAGGTGGGTGTTGGTCTCTTCTCCCAAGTAACAAGTGATAGGACGAGAGGAAACAGCCTCAAGTTGCACCAGGGGAGGTTTAGACTGGATGTTAGGAAATTTTACTTCACTGAAAGGGTTATCAAGCATTGGAACAGGCTGCCCAGGGAAGTGGTTGAGTTGCCATCCCTGGAGGTATTTCAAAGACATTTGGATGAGGTGCTTAGGGCCAGGGTTTAGTGGTGGACTTGGTAGTGTTAGATTTACGGTTGGACTTGATCTTAAAGGTCTTTTCCAACCTATATGATTCTGTGATTCTGTCATGAACAAGAACACTATGCCTTAAATGCCGATGCTTGCTTACTAGTCAGACCTCTTCCTCCAAAGCGCAAATGGTCTCACTACCCCCACTGCTCATGAAGTTCCCTGCACTGAACCACACTTCCCATAACCAAACTGCACTCTGACCTTTGTAATATAGGCACAGGTATTGCTAGGGTCCAGTATTTGTCCATCATTTTCTTGCAAACCAATTTCAGTTAAATGGTTCAAACTGTGCTGGGCTAAATGGTGTAACAGCACTTGGCCATGCTTCTAGGAAAGGCCTCCTAAGTGTACTAACACAGTGATTCTTCTCAAAGACTTCAGTGTCCCTCCAGCATGGAAGAAGTGATGAGACACCTCTTTACAGATTCATGTAAGCAAAGAAGGCATTGTACAGTGTTATTTAAACATTCGCATTCATATCCTGTCCAAGCACCAGCATTTGAACAAGGGATGGTAGCAGTCAGCATGACCTACAGCAGTAGGAGGTGCTAGTGGTAACAGACCAGCCTTGCCCCAGCATGACCAAAGGCATGTAATAGCAGTTAGAGAAACATCAAGCTGATGTGAAGTGATGGTGCAATGAGGCATACGCACTAACCTTGTAGACCACAGACTTAATTTCTTTAGGAGAAGGACACAAAATATCTGCATGTTTCCACTAGTATCTCCCATGAATCCCACTGTATATAGATGCAGGTCATTTCAGTGCACTTATCATTGTCTGGATGGGGTAGAATAATTCATGCAAACTCCAATATAAACTATCTTGGGCAGTAAAAAGGGTAAGCAGTAACTAAGGTGCAAGAATTCAGGTCTGCTCCGCAACCAACGCACAGGAAGAGTCACATTCCTCACTTCCCTTAAGATACTAAGCCAAAGCACAGAGCATGACAACTCTTAGTGGTTCCTACCACTACCCTTACAATAACTTTGGGAGAGAAGTCCTTCTCCCAATTAACTTTCAGCTATCAACTTGGAGACAAGCTGTTCCTCACCACAACCATCGTGACCCACCAGCACCATCTGCCCTTGATGCCAGCAAGTTCCAAACCTCTAAGATAAAAGTCAAGTTTAGCCATTATGAAGAGCAGCAAATAGAAGATATTAAAATACACATACAGACTTAGGTAAAACAAAGCCAAATCGTGGAAGCATGGCTTTTTTTGTAAAAAGGAGAATGAGCCAGGTGCAACATTTTGCTTGTGCAAGGTCAGATTTGCCCTAACTTGTCAATTTTGAGTTTCAACACAGAAGGAGAATGGTATTCTATTCTCACTGCTTTTTTTTTTCTTGTCTTATCCCATTTAATCCTGCTTTCCTTTGGATCTGCAAAGAAGGGATGTGCCTTATTCAGTACAGCATAAAAGAGGAAATACTTTACCTCTCAAGTTCACATACAAAAATGGAACCTATTTCTTCCTCCTTCCCAACCACAATTAGTTTTTAAACTTATAAAAAGGCAAAAATAGGTTGTTAATGGTTTTTTCTTGTTCTGCAGATTCCAAACACAGTGAGGTTTTCATTCAACATAGATTCTTCCCCATTTTCAGGGGTGTTTGACCCAAAGAAAGACTACCTAGTAGGAGTTCATATCAGTCCAAAATACAAAATTGTTCAAAGTACAATTCATAGCAGCAGCAAGACTCCAAATCTCACAAAATATATCCCATTTGGAACATCCTCAAAATTGTACTTGTGGGCTCTCAACATAAAAAGCGCTACCGTTCACAAAATCAGTGTTTTTGCTTTTTTAATTTACTTATTAGCAGTTGGATTTTATAAGGCTTCCTATTTTTGCAGCAGTGGTCTCCTTAAAGGATTTTTAGATCTGTGCAAAATAAGAAGCAATAATCTTCTGCGCCTTTTGTCCTCACTTGAAATAAATGCAGAAAGATAAGAAGTTGGTAACTTTTATATTTACTACAATAGGGCAGTCATTGACAATCACACACAGTTTAGCATGACTGCAGTAAAAGTCTAAAGTAAGAACAGATAAGTCTCAAAGGAATTGGTTGGGGAAGGGCAAAGTAGAAATTTATTGAGGGTGCCTTGGAATAAGCTTTGTTTGTCTTTTGTACAAGTACAGATAAGGGTGTTTCTGCTTAAGAAGGTGGGAATTACTACAGAAACCCCTCAAAAATCAAGAACCAGCTGATCACTCAAGCACATCCAAGAGAAACATCTGAAGGGATCAGGAAGAACCTTTGCTCAATTAAGTACTTACTTTGTGGGAAATTCATCTCTCATCCCCCTGCCATGTGCTTGACTCACTTCTGATACAACATTATGTGCTAGGCTAAAGAAACCAACAGCCTTTCTGCTCCCCACAGGACCAAGCAATATTCTCATGGGAAAGTCAAAAAAAAAGTTACATGCTGGTGGGTTTTTTTGCTTTACCTTTATATTCTTTAGTATTATTAAAAATGTTTACTTCATTAACTGCGGAGTAGAAGGAAAGCATGTGAACAAACAGGCCTGGGTTAAATCAAGCACTCCTTGTAATGCTATTAAATGCAACCAACAAGAATCAGAAAAGAACAACAACTTAACAGAAATGTAACATCAAAATGCTCCTCAGGCCTCCTGAAAGAGAGAAATTCTAGACAGTTTTTGAACCTCAAGCTCAAATATACTTTGCTAAAAGACAGGACAATTTAATTATACCAAATTCTGGTTCATAAAAAAAAGAAATTAAAGCTTACCATAGAAACAGATGCATCTTCAGAGGATTTATGGTAGAGACTGGAAATTTTTTCTGCACGCATAAGGTATTCTGCAGTCTTCCTTTTCACTGCTTCTCGACGAGTTGGACTTGATTCACCTCAACGGAGAAAAAGAAAGATTTTTTCTATAGAGAGAGGTACTAAGTAATCAAAGCACATGACTGCTTTGATTCTACCTTTTTTGATTTGCTTTGGGTTACTCATAATCAAACCTACAGATATGCATCTTATAAAAAGCAAGTACTATGATCTCAGAGTTCTACAAAAATAACAATTCAAGCCTTGCTATAGACTAAAGTAAATAAAAAGTCTTACTTCATTTTTCTGTGATCTGGTATATGTTCCTATGGTAACATAAGTAAGAACTGAAACAAACCACTGATCCGAACACTGTACCCGAAAAAAACCTCAATTAGGGAAGACACGATAAGATATTTACAACAAAACAATAAAGAAACTTGTTTTTTCCCCATGTTTCTGATACGGGCTTTCCCAAGGATAAAAGAAAATCAGAAATACTGTCAATAGCCAGAAGGCAACATGAGAGGCACCAAGAACTCTTGCTCATAGCTTTCCAATGCTACCTGCTCCTTGACTGTTGGCTTGGGGTGACACAGGAAGAAATGACGAAGCACTTGCTCCAACTACTTCACTTCCCAGATGACGGAACAACCTTTGTGTTATATCTAATCTATCCAAACTCTCGCAGGAGGTGAGAATACTGTGATACCTCACAAATTCTATATTCACTCTAAAACTTCCAGTTCATGTTTAGGCATTCACATCATGACCAGTATATTCTTATAAGAGACTAAATTTGTGATGACAACACCCAACCATTCAACCACCAAGCAAAGATAAAAAGATGGTGAGCCACAGTTGTTATAACAGAGAATTGAGATTACTATGCTGAAAAATAGTTACAGACAACTGTCCCAGAAGTCAGAGCAATAGCAGAGATTTCATATGGCCCTGACAGCCTCTTCCAGCCATAAATGAGGCCATCCAAGACTTGCAGAAACATAGCCTTGGCTGTGACGAGCTTCTGCACCGACAGGTGCAAGCCAGCACCTCTCACAAACCAGTGCTCAAACAGGACAAGGAACTGCAAGGATATCTACCTAACAGCTACTCAACATGAAAGACAAGTCAAGGAACAGGAGAGGTAATAAATTAAACACGCAAATACACAAGCCCTAACAAACAGCAGATAACAGAGACAATAACGAAGACGAGAACTCATAAGACTGATCAATGGGCCATGAAAGGAACCTCTGAGTGTAACCTTGAAGAAGTTCAACCAGAAACTTGGTAACTGATAAGAAAAAAAAAGGATTATTGTGGGTTATCAAGAATGAGTCTCATAAAAAAGAGAAAACTTATTATGGGATGTCTGAGGGAGAACTTACTCTGTAAATGCTCGCATGCAAAACTTACTGTGGGAGGTTTTCAGGGAGGATTGTGGCAATGTGTAAGATGTGAGATACTTAGGGGCAGGACTAAAGGCGAGGAAAGGGAGGGGTCAAGGTGGAGTGGGGGGCACAAGCATGAGAAAACAGGTGGGAATTACATGGGCTGACTGTGGGTAGGCAGGCTGCTGGTCAATATGCTGGGCTGACTGAGCCCCGTACCTGACCACCACTGTCTGTCTTACCTTCTTATTAAACTCTACTCCTCACTATTTTCTGCGTGAGTATGCTCATTAGCCTCTGTGCATAAGATACGCCAACAAACTTCAAGCCAGATAAGCAGGCAAGTTAGACAAAATGTCTGAGAGTTGGATCATGGAACTGGGGGGCAGTTACCAGAGAGACCTAAACAGCAGGTCTTTGCCTGACCAGCAATAGTTCAAAAGAGGTTGGTCTGTTCACACTGCCTGTGGTTATGTAGGTGTCTCTAAAGGGAATATCCTTCTGCCTATGTCAATCTGTTTATGGTCAGCCATGTCCATACAGGGTATGTGTGTGCACACGCAAGCCCCTCTCAGAAATTTGTGCTCAGCTTCACTAGTGGTAGGACCCAAAGAAGGGGTAAGCTGCAGCCATGTCTCTCCAGCAGCTCAGGGCAGGAGGAATCGCTCTGATCCTTCGGTCAGCCAGATCTGGCTAGCTTTAACACTGACTCCTTAATAAAGGAGGAGGAACAGGTTGTCTGACTGCTCAATTTTCCCAAAACACTTTCAAGATGGCAGATCATAATGAAAAACTAAGTACGAGGTCTCTTCAGAAAGTTCCTAGAGAATTCCTCTGCTGTAGGCTCTCAGAGCTGCTGTTTTCCCCCAGCCCCCTGCAAGAGGGAATGAATCATTCCTCTTGCTTTCAACTATCCTTAGACTCAGAGAGTAAAGAAGGCAGAGGCTCTTTACCACTTTATGTTCCCATGGTCTACTACTAGTCATTTTGACCCTGTTAAAATAAAGACTCCCCCTCCCTTTTATATCATGACTACAAACTACCTAAACACACAGACTCCATCAAGAGTAAGTAGAAGAGACTTACCATCTACTTCAAGCTCTGCTGTAAGTGATCTATTGTAAATCTTATTATCCACCTCACAGCAGGAGGGAAAAGTGATTGTCACCTCCTCGGACAGAGACACACAGCCCTGCTCTGCAAACACCTTGGACTACACTTGGTTTGGGTAGAAACTGGACAGTGAGAAATTCAGCGCTCTTTCCCCATACGATATTATGGATATGTAACAATTTCTCAGTAATTTCTCTCATTCTAAAGACAGAGGGGACTTCATACCAGGGCCAGCACCTCTAATATCAGCCTCCACTTGGTAGGACTCATCTAGGGAAATTCCCCTAGATGAGACTGCCAGTCTTATTGCCATCTACGATAAAAAAGAAAAGTAACACTCAATTGTTTGAACTTGGGTTTGGCTTTATCAGAAGAGAATAGATACACAGTATTTTATAAATGTGTGTTGCAATTTCTTAAAACATGACTAACGCTCTTGCTTTCATCTCTACATTTAATCTTACAGCACCATAAAACTTTCTTGTGCCGATCCACCAGTGACCACCCACATTCTCTTAGACACACACAGTGGTAGTCGCTCAGGGAAAACAAGTCATCTCACAGCAATAACAAACTCTTCAGCCAGCGTCTTCTTCAAGCAGACTGGTCGAAAACTGCTAGGTTAGTGTCTAAGGCCATCATAAAAGCCAAGCCTACTGCTTAATTGTTAGTTATGTGTATTTAGTTGGGATGTTTATTGCCTTTTTCAATGTTTCAGTAATTTTACAGTAATTAATGCAAACAAGCTAGGATGTCCCCTTAGAGCTGTCTTTGTTCTCCCTACTTTCACAAGACATTAATTTCAGTTTTCCTTCTACTTTTCCTTCCTGAGTAATTTGTTAAATATCATTTGCAAACTGTTCACTCATTCAAATCTTCAGCCATAAAACAGGGTGTGGATTCACAAAACAACATTTACTCAACAAGTTCTTGCATCTTATTTGCAAATAAGATCATTAACAGTTCAGTCTCTGAATACCGTAACAGGTGGATGTTTGAGAATTGGATTTATGGAAGTGAGATTTTGGCTTTTTATTCTTTACATTAGTTTAACCAAGAAAATGTAAAAAGCTACGTTCCAATACAAATTCCCATATAAACAGCCAATATCTCACAAAAATCTGTAAAGAAACACAGGATATGAATTAAAAAAAAATAAAAAGAAAAAGTTACTTAAAAAGCCTTAAACACAGGGGTGATGAGTAATAATAAATACCCCATTAAACTAAAAATAATCTTTAGCATTTATGCCAAATTTCGGGTCATAGAACTCTTCACTTAAAACCTAATAAATCACTAAAACACTAGAACAAATCCTTATACTTGACAGATGTTAAAGCTGTGATGCAGACTTTATGCATTTTTTTTTTAAGGCAATATTGCATTTTGTTATGGAATAGTGTTTTTAGTTACACAAAACATGTACTCTTAAAAGAATCCACTAATTTATTCTTAGTGAAGACCTTTTGATTTAAACACTGTGTGAACATACTGAGCTCCTATTTCCATTCTGTGGTTAGCCCACAATAATCTAAAGAGGTATCTCTCTTTAATTACAATTTATAACTTGAAAGGCATTTTTCTTTAAATGGCAGCAAACAGGAAATGTTTAAACTGTGTCAAAGCCTTTGATGAATCTTTACAACTGCTCATAAAAGATCATCCTGCTTAAAATAATATTGATTTTTCATTTATTTTCCTAGATACTAGAAGATTTACATTTCATCTGATCAGGATCAAAGGTTCTCCCCCCTCCTGATCACTGGGATTAAATCAGCAATGTCATTTTACATGTTTAAAAACTACAGTGCTAAAGCAAGATATAAAAGTGTAGCAAGGCTGATCATAGAGACCTTAGAATAAAAACCCCTCAAGATTCCCCGTCTCTCTCCCTCTGCATTTGCTACGGAGCAGCTGTGCCTCACACAGATTCACATGAATGAAAATATTAAGGCGAGAAACCACCCACTTAATTTATTTTCCATATTACTTTCCTGTAATTATTTTGTAAACTGTTCACACAACAATATATAAAAACATCTGCAAAAACAGGTAATTAATGTGTCAAGCCAAACTAATGCATTTTTTATGGTGTCCATGCTTCGTCAACTGTAATTATAACTCTTTTTAAGCAAATGATGATGTGTTTGTTGCAATGTACAAGTGGTTATTTTAGATGCTCTGTTTACTATTACTGCAAACAGAATATAAAAACTCTACAGCTACTTTGTTGCACATATAAGCCTTCATCTACACAAGCACAAGCAGGCTGCTCCCTCATTTTCCAAAGGCTTTGCCTATTTCAAAGAAATAAAAATATCTTAAAATGAAAATTGGCTTTGGAAAGGCTGACCAGGCCACCCGCTGACCAAAGTAACAGTAGCCAGGACATTAGGACAGCAGCCAATGATTTAAAATTTGTTCCTTAATTTTTATTTCTAAGGACAGCTCAGCTACAATATATTTACAAAAACAGACGTTCCTAACAACATTCAAATGATCTTGAGGGTTTGATAGAGGAAAACCACAGATATCAGAATAATTGTGCCACTGAGTTCATCTGTGACTTGCCTGCTTGTTTTCCCATAGTCCACTGATGTGAATGAAAAAATACAGAGAAGCAGCATTTCCACAGAACAGGTACATAGTAGTAGCATCTGGGAAAATAGCAATATTTTTGTTTGTCTTCTACTCAAAGGGAGTCTTCTACTCACACCTCATAGCACTTCGGAAGAGCACATACCTTTGAAAGATTAGCTAACTCAATGTTGAAGTGTTAAGTGTTCAGCTCAGTTAACTGTTTATTCAGGCATTAAATCTTCTGTAATTCTATTATATAAGAAAATTACTTCAGGTATTAATAGCAAAAAGCTATTGAAATGGGGCCATACCTAATAAACTCAAACAAACAAAAAAAAAACCTAGGCAGTAAGGACCGTGAAAAAAATCTGTCCTTTTCCCAAAATAATCTGGGGTACTAACAGAACATGTCTCAGATGCATAGAAGTGCTCTCACACTTGCTCTGGTCCTTAACTATTCTTCTCCACAGATCTAGGATGAAGTCATGTGGAAGATGTGTATCTTACTGGACGGTAACAAACAAAAGATAGCTCTAGTCACCATTTGCCACTAACATATACAATGTCCTACATTCAGTAAATCACAGTATATAGCACCCACCCAGGAATTCTAGATATTCCTTCCTTCCTTCATGTCTGGCCACCTCCAAATCATCCCCCACTGTGCATTACAGATTTTCCTCAGGAAGAGCCAATCTGTCAGGACAACATCAGTGCACTCCCTTACCAACTAGCTGCTTGACCAGGATGTGGGTATTTCCACAGAAAAGGTAAGGCTAAAAAGTTAGCATTACCTGTCCCAATCCTCTGTAACCTCCATATTCCAAATCTTCCTGCTTTTCTCTCAGAGTTACTAAAAATATATGTGGACTGCCTTTATTTAAGAAGATATCACAAGAGATTTGCTCCAGGAAGGAATGTCCTCTTGCAGAACAGGCTACAAGGAACTTGTGGGAGACTGCCTGTTGTGCTAACCCCAAACTCCACGTTCTTAACAATTTAAACAGTAAAACTTTCTCTAAATACTGAAATCTTCAATGAAACATTTATAATTGCCAAATCTAACAGCTATAATACCATTTTTTATTTTTAAAAGTTTCTTTATCTTCTTCACAGTCTTCCTGCACATATCACCCAGCTGGATTGCTGAATTTTTCAAAGAATTGCTCTCTATAAAAATGCAAGGGAGTAAGCCTTAAAAGATTTATTTCTTCTCACAATGAAAAGAGGTTTAGCAGCACCTTCCTTATTAGTGGGTAGCCCAGCTGTTATTTTTGCCTAATTGGTTCAAGAGGACCTCTGTTCTTCTTAGGGCAAACACTTCTTACATCATGTGAAGCAGACTCCTTTGTCCATTTTAGCCAAACAAAAGCTCAGGCACACCGTAAGTGACAACGGGACTCATAATCCAGCACAGGTTTGTGACCACTTTGGACACAGTTTTATAACCCCTAAATTTATTTCAGGAAGGGGAAGAGCTGCTGATTTTGGAACAAGTCTCCATCAACTTTCACAGGAGAGTGGGTAACCTTTAATTTTCAAACAATTACTTAAGTGAAATGTGGCAGGTGCTGGGGTAGATGGATACTTCAGCATCAAGGAAAGATGCTATAGATTTTAGCAGCAGGTGGCAGTTTGGAATTGTGAAATAAGCCCGCTAGCACATCATCTCTAGTATGCTATATCTTATATTAATGATGAGTACCTTTGAGGTGGTGGCCAAATTCTGCAGCTGAAAAAAAACTGTAAATATTAAAAAATAAGACCAATGTTAAGCCCATTATGGTAAAACAGTTTGAAGGGATCTTTTTTCCTCTTTTTTTTTTTTTAAACATTTTGAGAGACTCAATTTATTAAGATGCACCACATTTATCAGAACTATTCTTTCTTGCTTTTTGAAGATTCAGGACAGTACTGTACTCTAGCAACCAAGAAGAAAAGCCACTTAAAAGTTAAGCCTCTCACACCAAAGACAAATGCGTGACAGTGAGTGAACACCTAAGAATTCTTCTTCCAGCTTTCCAGTGTGCTCATAACTATTGTCTATATTTTATACATCATCTTCATTGCGGGTTGCTCGAGACACTTACAGATCTACACTTCCTGTGAAGTTACCAATTCTACATCCTGTTGAAAACCTAAGGTTACACACCAGTGGTGAAAATGTCTAGGTAACCACCTTTCTGGAAAAAAAATGTTGGCATATGTGCCAAAGTTAGGATTACGTAGAAGAATGGTGTGAGTGAAATGTGTTTCAGTGACCAGTAAAGCAGGAGTCAGAAACACTCAAGACAATAAGAAACTTAACTTTCCAGGAACACTAATCAACAAACATCTGTTTATAGAGAAACTCTCATGTTAAATCCACAAGGTGGTGGTAGCTTTTCATGTGCATATGTGAGTATCTGGAAAAAACTAAAATGAATAGTCACACAGCACACACCATTTCAGGGAGGAAAAGCTTAACTTCCCATCCATCTGCTAAAACTTTCAGTCTTCAACTGCAAGGTATTTCACCAAAGTAAGACTTCACAACATGAGAAATATTCTTGAACACTTTCCTGTAAAACTATGTAAGAATAAGGGGAAAAAAAAAACCAACCTGTGAGCGTTGCAAGACAGAAGGACAAGCAGTGGCATCCTAGCACAGATGAGGAAATAAAATGGTGACACCAACAGCAGGTCCTCCAACACAAGCACCACAGGAACAGGAGGAGGGCACTGACAGTCAGAGCAAGGAAAGAAGTTACACATGCCACCACCACAGAAGAGAGGAAAAGATTTTCCAAGTTCTCTGCACTCTTCCTTCTTAACTAAAAGGACAAGTCCAAATTGGAATTAGCAACCACAAACATTCCTTGTTTCAGAGCAGAGGCAACCCAGGCACACAGACACCTACCCCTTCAAGTAAGAACAAGTTACTGCAGTAAGAAGCATAAAGTATTGCAGAAAGAAGAAAAAAAAGATTAAAAAACTATTATGAGATTCATCAATCCTGACAGTCTAATAGGACTCATATTTATGTATTAAATATAATTCATATGCACTTTTAAATAGTACTATGGGAAGTGCTATCTTTCCATGAGCAATCACTAAAATATCTAAAACAGAAGAGCCAGCAGCAGGCCCTGTAGATATCAAACCTACACTAGTCCTTCTACACAGCTCTGAAGCTAGAGAGGCTATTTTAAGATACTGGAAGGGAAAAGAGGGAAAGAGGACAGGAAAACAGAAAAGGAAGATGTGAAAAGAGAGGTGTATATGCAAGAACTGTTGGGAGGGGCAGGGGGAGGGGGCAGAAATCAGAGCACTGATTATCGTGCAACATCATGCCCTTAAATATATCTATGCAATTTTTCTATTCCAGCTAGTAATTTGCCTCAATTCACCTACAATGCCTGAGGCATTTAATTCTGCAGCCAGAGACTTTAACTTTCTCACCTAAGGACAGAAGCGGTACTG
This sequence comes from Ciconia boyciana, assembly GCF_034638445.1. Lineage (NCBI taxonomy): Eukaryota > Metazoa > Chordata > Aves > Ciconiiformes > Ciconiidae > Ciconia > Ciconia boyciana. Next base: position 103,791,312 of record NC_132936.1, on the reverse strand, counting down.
TAACCTAGATCAGTCTACACTGTATGCTGGAAGAAGTGTGGCAACCCTACTAGATCTTCTGATAGGAGGTAGAAACCCCACATAGCAACAGTCAAAAAAAAAGCTTAATGCACTTAGCTGCAGCTAAGCACCAGCTAACAACAGCTGAGAGAAAAGGCTGTGCAGGCAGGAAGAGATGTCTGTCAAAGAGGCTGGGAACAAGCAGCAACCTGGCAAGGAGCTGCTACGAGGACAGACTCAGATCTCTTGGAAAGGTCAGATCAACACCAAGCCAATGCAGCTAGCTGTGTCCCCCAGAAGAGGGAAGAAAGAACAGATTTTTAAGGCCCACCTTGTCAGATATTTATTCATTAACAGCCACATGCTAAGCAACTGCATTCAGAGTCATCTCTGCATCATGCCATACATGTTGGCTTACAGGTATTGCTACAATTCACCTTTACATGTGTTGTAAAGCTCTAAGCTGTGCAGCAGGTGCTAAACCCCAGACCTTTATCAGCCTCTTGGTGCAGAGAAGTCTTGTAGTTTAAGTGGAACTTTGCCTTGAATAGTCCTTTACATAGCTGAATCTGGCTGTATTTATACATTAACCAACTTCACCATACTTTACTGGCAGATATTGTATTTTACTGCTTTGCCACGATGTCTAAACCCAGTACTTTTGCACATGGAACAATATCACTCAGGCTGATCCATCCAGCATCTACTGCACGGTGATGGATCCTATAGCACTAATCTGCTCTGAAGCTCTGCATGGTCTGCAATAGGCTTGGAAGCAGACACATTTCCGTTATGAACAGCTCGTAGCGCACATGAGCATGGGTTTCGGCACCACTGGCAGCACAGTGGGATTAGATGACTTTTTTTTTTTAAGCAAACCACAGTATTTCCAACATCCCTTCTTAATCTAGCTGCTTGTCAAGAGACAAGTCCTCTCACAAATATCTAAGCTTCTGAAACAGCAGCTGTGATTTCAAGGTTGTATGAAGCACTAGGACAGAGGGAGCACTTTGTATGGTCGCTCAGAAAGCCCAACGGTCCTACAGCATCCTCACAGTCCAATAGTAGGAAACAGAGGTTTTCAGCTCCTTTGGAAGGAACTAGGGCAGGAAGTTTTTGCCTTAACTGGTTCCAGCCTCAGTGGAAGTGTAAAGCTGCAACAGCGAAGAAGGTGAGTGATGATACACCATAGCAGCACAGAGGTCTGAGATCAGGTGGGGGAGAATTACAGTTCCGTCAGTCACCCTGTCATTAACCTTTCCCTGTGGGGCCCAGCACAACTCTAAGGTTTCCCTGCAGACATCTGCTCACACCCCAATGCATCTTCTCAGAAAACAGGTCTGTTGTTTCCTCAAAGACGTTGCTCCAGTCAGGCACAGCTGCTGGGTAGCTCAGAAACTGCCTAAGAGATTGTTACTGTCAATGAGAAACACTACTCAGAGGACTTAACAAGTGAAAGGAATTTAAAATAGCTACTGTGTTGTAACAGAAGTTGTCTTCATAAGTGCCATTCAACAAACAAGCAAAGGTGCTTTTCACTCTGGAAGCCAGAAATGCACTTGTGGAACAGCCATGGCTCCTCTTCCCCTTTTCATAAAGCACTGTCTTCTTGGCATTCTGTGAAGCATGCTCCTGTTTGCATCCCTGGCTCCATCACAAGTTCAAATCATAGCCCATCATAATCCCAGTAATTAGACGCAAGTTGGTTTGTTTTCAGTATATCCAAAAATATCATCCAGTTGTCCAAAGTATTCCCAGCATTTCATTGTATATGCATTTCTGGGTTAAAAGTCAAAGTCATTTTAGCAAGGTTCCAGTAATTTGTGTAATTTTTGTTCCAGCTCTGTTTACTGGATAAACACTAAAATAGCACAGAGCAGTGCAAAACTGACATTCACAGCCCGCTTTCAAAGACACCAGCAGCTTATCTAGAAGTTGTAGATACCTAATGCAAAATACAGATACCTAGGAAACAGCTTGTGGCTGCTAAGCTGGCTTAAGAGGCACCACATACTTCATGCAACAAGGTCCATGCTGCCTGGCTGAACCAGTCCCCTAAAACAAATAAATATTCATTGTGCCCAGCCACAGCTGCTACACATGTGAAAACAAACACCCCAAATCTCTGACAGAATAAATGGATCATCTCCTTTCAGATGTTAACGTGTAACATGGAGCCTTGTATGTAACAGACCAGCAATGAACACATTTGCTTTCTAAGCCACGTGGAACAGATCCTGTACCTTTCTACATGAATTAGACTGACCATATTGTGAAGCGTTCTTGCTTCATCATGTGCCTGAAGTTACTGAAACCAACCAATAAGCAATAGCGCTAACTCTGTGTTTATCACACAGGTCAGACTGCCCAGATCCATAAGGGATATAATATGAGAACAGTGGAGCTCGAAAAAGAGGAACAGTGTATACAGAAAGGACTTCCTCCTTTATTACAAAAAACTCTTTCATAATTTTAGCCTCCTGATCTATTTTTTCCTAGCATAAACTATGTCCTACACCAAAGTCATGGAAAGCACTACTTCACATAAAACACATTTAACTTGCAGCCTAGAAGTTGGTGGCTTGCTATCGATTAGTGCATTTTTTCCATCACTAGGCCTGAAGCAATGCATTGACCTCAAAGTGCTCTGACATGCTAACAAAACAAAGGAACAGCTATAATTGTGAGCCAAAGTTTCTATCAATTAATATACTTATCTTCCAGTATGCTTAAAAAGGCAGAAGATTTGGATTCCAGAAGGTTTCAGCTTCTGGAGAATTGTTTAATCATCCTATACAACCCTTACAGACCTGCTTTCCAAAAGCTCCAAAATCCTACACACAACAATTCCCAGAAAATGAAAGAGGGGCAGCAGAATCCATATATATTCAGAGAAAAAAGGAAATTATGGCAGCCATTCCCTCTCACCGAACACAAGGGAGCTCTGGTATAAATGAAGCAGGGAGGTACAAAAGGTATAGGTGGTTCAATGGGTAGTCCAAGGGCTCTGCTGCCAGTCCAGAATGCATTCTCCTCCTTCCTGCTGACAAACATGTTTAATATTAAATGCATGTACGGAGCAGAACTAGGCCCAAGATGTATAAAGAGCAGATGCCCAGAGTCCAAGGTATACACCAGCCTCTCAGAGCACAGACGGCGTTCATTCCCCAAGTGACATGCAGATCAGGCCTTTTGGCAGGACTGTGAATAGGACATTAAAAGATTTAGTACTAAAACTCTGCAAGAGACTAGCAGAGGAAAATACATATGCACCTTGTACAGTATAATTAACACCACTATACTTGTGAGAGCACGCACACACAGCTGAAAATGAAGTCAAGATGTACATTTCTTTGGTGTAAGCATATGCAACACCTGCTTTGTCTAGCATTAGTGCCATCAGCTCAGAGAGCGGGAAAGTCGTCAGGAAAGTAACAGACTCAAGTGTGCTCCAACTGCCTTTATGGAAGCCAGCTACTTCAAACTAAACAACACAAGTCTATAAACTTGCACTAATAAACTTACTCATACACGATTTTGACGAGGCAGCCTTAAGAATTAAGTAGATCTTGTATTAAGAACTAAGAATTAAGTAGGCTTGTACCAAGCCTAAAGGAGCGGCTGGCAACAGACACACCCTTATGTTTCAGATACATCTAACCAACTTACAGAGGCACTACATTTCTGAGGTAATTCTGAGAGAAGTTTCAAACACAGAGGATGGATGATGTTTCTTTCCCCCCCCCCCGGTACACTGGTTACACTTCCCCATTGCAATTCTTAGGTGTCAATTTCTATTTCCTTGGTGCCACCACGTGGCAAGAGTATGTATTACCATTTAACATGCAAAAGCCACTTCCAGGCCATTCTAGAGGCCACACATTCTCCAATGGCTGTACACTGAAAGGCAATGTCACTCTATATGTGTGTGTAAGCATATATGAATGCTGTGTTTCACTTTCAGATATTACAAAGCTTGCAGAAGCTCCAAAGAGAAAGGACACAAGATGAGCTGGATCTAGCCAAACCTTGTGTAAGTGCCCAGCAGAGGAGGAACATTCATTTCCTTTCCACCTCCACAGCCATGCAGCGTAACACAGAGAAAGAGCAGCTGACTGCTACAAACTAGACTGTGTACATTTATGTTCCCAAGGGATAAGATGCCAGTTAAAGTCACTCACTCCTGTTATTCCCTTCCCTGTGCTGTACAGATGCAATGTCAGGGACTGCACAGAAGAAGTTGCAGGTGCTGGCTACACATATCTTCATCCATCAGGAACCCCTCTACCCACATACACACACAAGTACCACCACTATAAATTTATCAATAGCCCCCACTGTACTATCTGAGTGGCATCAGGAAACAGGGCAGAATATCACACTTTTCTAAAACTCCTTGAATTTTTTCCTAGCTTGAAAAGCATAGGTACCAGTGGGCGAGAGAAAAGGATTAGCAGTTGTCTGACATAGCTGGACGAGTAGCTAGTCAAGAGCAAAGAAGCAAAAGCCCTTGGAGGAAATGTTAGCAAATGTAAGTTAAAAGCTCAACCCATTCTAGTTTAACAAGTTATTACGCATCAGTTGAGCAAGTCACCTGCAACACATGCAAGAATGGCTGTTCACAACTTCAAGGTAAAACATATGACCCTAAGGATCACCACGATTCAAAGCCAACATGTTTAATCACTGCCACAAGTCAAGTACACGTGCAGTTATCACAGCTCAACTGATGCACTATAGCCTGACTTGTGTTTGTGCCCTAACAGTTTGCAACTGTTCAAAAATAAAGCTTTTCGAAGCTGAAACTCGAACTGTCAGTTTGAAACTGCATCATGGCAGCCTTGCACCACAGCGGGAAGACAAAAGTGGTTACGATGAGCCAGGATATTCTTCAGAAGACCATAACTGAATGGCACACAGGCCTATGAAGAAGTGTATTAGTAAAGACAGAATAGCTGGGCTCTCCAACAGAAGGATTGCCAGCACATTCAATATCAAGAATGAAAAGCATTTTGATAACCACACCTCTAGTTTTCATCAGTAACCTATCCATTATTTTTTGCCAGGCCCCGTTAAAGCAGCTCAGCAGGTAACTTTCATTCCTAGAACTGTTCAGAGGGTCTGGACCACTGCTGTGCATCCTACTGAGACGCAGCAAAGGCTTCTGTTGTATGTGCTTTGGTATATTAGCATTTAAGTTCAGCTCTGGAGCAGCATAATGCATCTGTGCTGTATACCATCAAACAAAGCCACAATTCTAATCTTACTCATTTGACCTGTGTGGGACAGAAGCACAATACACAGACCCTGAATTCACTCCAGGAAAGAACAAATCTTGTCCTGTGCTTTACAGTTCTAAGCCGTTGTTGGACAAAATGCAAATACATGAGGTTATCACTCTAGATTCTCAAGAACTAGAGATGGAAGGGGAAAAAATTGTTCCCTGACTGACAAGGTGCAAGGAGGCTCCACAGAAATTCGCATGTAGTTGCATCTGGTCAGTTAACAACAGCTTTTGCAGACATACATTGACACACCGAAGTCTTTAAAAAAAAAAAAAAGAAAATCCTGTTCTCTTCCAGCAGTGCAGGCATATAAGTTTGTATGCATCCTTTAACTTAAAAAGGAGAAGAGTTTAGTGGAAGAAGCAAGAGGCTGTGAGCCAAGAATAGTTTTAATCCTGTTGTGACTGGGAAGTTAACCTGAGTCTGCCTCTCCCCATGCGTAAAATGGGGATAATTAATCCTCACTTAACCACGTAAATTAAATAATGTTTCAACAGTGCTGCAAGTGCCACATATTAATTAATGCCTAGGTAATAAAAAGGAAAGAGGCAAAAGTGGAGCACTTCGCTACTTACCTGCAAGTCGGAGGTTGTGCTGCAATTTTAAAAGAGGAGATATTTGGCACTTGGAAGATGAGACCCTAAATTACCATTCAGTCTTAGAGAGAAAGATTTCTCTTTCTCTCTCATAGGCACAGCAGCTATCAAGCACATGGAAGCCAGGCACACATCATTCTGCATTTCATATCACCTCTTTGCAACACGGTAAGCTGATGTTAACTAAGGAAATGCCATAAACAAATACCAATAACCAAAAGTAAGGCAAACATAGTGGGAAGATCCATACCTTGGACACCTTCCAGAAGCAGATCAACCCCGTTTCTATAAAAGCTGATGGCAGTTTCATAATCTTCTTCCTCCTCCTTCTTCAAGGCCAGTTTTATCAACTCGCCTGCTTTCTCCAAGTAATCTTCTTTGCCAGGCTTGGGTTTCAAGCTTCCAGTAAACAGACTATGACTTTCCCTCTCTCCTTCGGGTTTGCTCCACTCCTGCTCAGGTGCCAGTGTGCTTTGTACTGGGTGTTCAGAAGTAAGGCAAAGGCCAACAGCTCTACTGGGAGAACTCTGGTTGGATGCCATTCCATCATCTAACTCAGCAAGAGAGTCTACATCGACTGTCAGAGAGACCAGGTCGCTGTCACTGGAGAGGCCTGAAAGCACAAAGACATCCATTACTCTAGGTTTCTCATACACCTTAGGAACCTCCAAATTCTTTATACCATCCAAAGATTTGAGCCTTCTTCTCACTTATGCAGCTTCCTGAGACTTTGTGCACAGAAATTCCCTGCATGTAAAGCTGTCTTAAAAATTATTACCTATAGAAACATGTTTTTTAAAGTTAGCTACAAACTCCGCAGAGCAACTGGTCTTCATTTTAATACTGGGAATGAAGAGACCAACATCTAATACCCAGCTTAAACTTTCAAAGCCTGCACACTGATGGGCTCCAGGAAAATTATTCTGTGTGAGTGCTATTAGAAAGTCAATCAGCGGGAGCCAGATTAGTGTTGCAAGAAATCCCAACATACTGTTTTAAATCAGTAAGATGAAGCATCCCAAAAACAGTAAATTAGGAGTTTGAATTAACACAGTTACTGTCAGCTTATGCATCATGCAGCATTCTAACTCACATCTACCACGTATACTCTCCTTTCATTCCTAACACATGGTAAAATGAATTAGCTTACAACTCTTTCACTGAAATTTGAGCTAACACATTTTATTTTACATTTGCCGTAAGCTAAAAGCATATATACTTACTGCAAGCTGACCTTCAGTAACTGAACCACAGCAACTTAGCAGGGTTATTTGGAAATAAATGGCAACAAAGATATTTTACACATACACCATTTCATTCTGTAAGGATTATCATCCACAAAAAGTGTTCACTCATAATTATGACTTTCTAATAATTTAAATTCCACAGATATAATGGAAACAACTTCTAGAACTCACCTCCGCATTCCGATTGGCTCATAAGTGTCACATCATCAAGCCCACTTAAATCCTTTCGAACTGAAAAGGACAAGAATGATGAAAATATTTCTGACATCCTTTTGTACAACCGATTAGATGTTCACTTGCCATCAAAATTAAAGGGCATGACCCTACTACAGGTAAAAGTACATAATATGAAACTGCTCTTGGACCGGCTATCAGAGATATCCATTTGGTAATACACCATTAAAACTGTGACAGTGGTATTAGGTTTGCCATTTCTCATTGCCTCCGAGGTTAAAAAACAAAACACAGGTGCTTGCTTGGGGGGGCTAATTCAAACCTCAGGACTCCAACTCACCTAATTTCAATAGCAGCAGCACTTTAATCCCTATCTCTCACTGCTCTGATGATTTACAGTTAAGGAGACTTAAAACAGGAGAGCCTTCAAAGCTGAGACCTACACACCAAGAAGAAAAAAAAAAAAGCCAGCTTTCAGCCTCAAAAATGTCATTCCAGAATAGTACCCTGCATGAGACATATGGAGCAAGCCACAAATTTGGCAGTGCCACCTGGATATCAAGTAGCAGTTTGTTTTATCACCTTGGCACATGTACCCACTGAGGCAATAAAACAGGCAACAAGGTCAAGACATTTAGCTGCTTGAACACACAGGGAAAGTAAATTCTGAGCTAAAACCTGGTGTCTGTTTTCTTTTGTATTATCAACAAGAGTCAAGAGTTTATCCACATTATCAGGTAAAGTGTTCTAACTTACCTGCAAAAAGTATGTGGCAATAGCAAGGAGCTGACTCAAAGGTAAATAACTCAAACTTTCTTTTCAATTTTGCAACTCTGGAGTTAGAGGAAGTTTACAATTTATGGAAGAGGAGTAAGAAGGCACTGTAGAAATACTGCTTTACTAAAAGCTAGCAGTTCCTTTAATGTGAATTAGAGGAAAAAGACAGGAAGGAGAACAGATTACCAGCCACTCTCTTTATCTGAAAAGCAAGGGGCAGTGATACTTAGTGACACAAGACTACTTGAGAGGAGGGGACAGGGTGCACAGAACGCAGTGCTCCTGATCTTTTGAGGGGAGGGACATAAAGCAAAGTGTCCATGCAGAGAAGAAAACTGCCTGTGTAGCCCCAAGTCCTGCAAGAAAGAAGGCAGCCTCACAACAGAACAGTTGCGAGGAAGAGAGAAGATTCATTCATTAGTGTATTAATAATGGGCCATTCACCTGCCCAATTTAGGGACAGCAATGTCAAATTTGGGTGCAGAGGAGTCAAGTTATTTTGTTCAGTGAAGACAAATTGCTAGCTAGGGAATGTATAGGTGGAAGCAGAGCTGACTGATGGACAAAGGGTGCAGATAGTGAATGGAAAAGCTGGGGGTTTGTGGGAAGTGTGTGCTGGCCACCCACACTAGATAAATTAGAGCACATCCACACAGCAGATTTCAGACAGACCCAAGTTCCCCTCCCTACAGTCCAAACAAAACCATGTTTGCTCTTCTCTTGCAGCCAACTTGACCAGAAGCTATATGAACACAGCTAGTATGGCACAGAGCCTGAGCTAATAAACTTTGTTTAAGGGCAGGTTTAGAGCCCAGGTCTGGCACCACACAACCACAGACATGGGGCTTTCAATCAGCCCAAGGGGTAGGAAAAGTCTGAACTGCCCATGCTTATTTCTGGGAAGATAATGTGAACATGGTAAAACAGAAGGAGGGGGGAAAAAAGAATTAAAAAAGATTAACTTCCCAGTGAATTTCTCTAAAGAATCTGGCGATTGGTATAGAAAGACTTTTGGAGAGGAAGTTGGACATTTGAACATTATCTCATGTACCCAGAGAGGAAGACAGAGTGATTGTTTGTCAGGAATATTATATGAGTATAATGATGCTGAAATTGAACATAAATTCCTGTACTTGTCTCTGCCTTGTGCAATTTCGCGAGGTATATGAGGAGTAAACAGTTTCCAAAAAATTGGTAGAAAGCCTGGGTGATCTGGCCTCTTGAAAAGCAGCTTCCTGTGAAACCATGAACTGCCAAACTGCTTTTACAAGCAAGATACTTATCACTTATTTTGGTACAAAAACAATTCTACTACCATCAATTTGCATCTTCTACCATTAATGTGCACACCTTCTGCAGAGTGAAAAGAACAGATAAAAGTGAGAAAACACAACCCACCCTTATAAGCACTTGTTGATGAATGGGTTTGATACTTCTCAGTACAACAGCTTGAAGGAGCAGTACCCACGTAGAGGTTCTCAAATGTTCACAAAAACTACCACAGTGAACTTGTGACAGTTAACTACGATAATCAGACTGGGAAAAATTAGATGCAGGCAGGATGCCCTGAGGAGAGGCAGGGAGAGGACTCAGAGCCAAGTATTGCCACTGCCATCTAGAGGCAATAGACAGATGTTTCCTTCTCTCTCTCATCTCCTCCCCGTCCAAAATTAGGTTTCACACATAAGAAAATATGAGCTGGAAGACACGTAGGTTTTTAGAAAAGATAACTCCATAAAAGTCACATTCAGTATCTGGAAATCCTGTGCTCATAGCTGTTGCAAGTATCCCCTAAAAGCACTCCAGCCAATTAAGAAGAAGAGTATCAAAGAATTTCTACTTTACAGCATTTTTTTTCTTTTCAATATTTTATCTCACATAAAATAAGTGTTTTTCTTCTTCTAAAAACGAGGCCCTTGTGAATAATGAATGGAAACGTTCACAGTAAGCATTTTTAGAAGCACTTTTTCTTTTACAAGGCACAGTGTAAAGTGAGTGCATTGTCAGAATCTGGAATGTTAAATTTCACAGAAATAGCACCCCTTTAAAACTAGTTACCGGTATTTAATTACAGAGGGTAGTTATGATAAACAGCTCTATACCTTTTCCTTCACAGAACGAAATTTTGTGGGGGCATCAGTTCATTAACATCATAGAAGATACTACAAAATAAAATGCAAAACTCACTGCCCATGTAGAATGTATTATATAAGCAAGCACAAAGTTATTGACATAGAGAGATCCCACTGGCAAGTCACACAACCTCAAGCAAAAAATAAACAAACAAACAATCCAACCACTATTAGAAAACACAAGCAGTTCTTGTTATTCAAGCAGAGTTTTACCAAAGCAAGTTCTATGTCAGAAAGACCAGAGGAAATTATGTAGTTAAGAAAAAAAACCCTCCCAAATAAGCTTAATAAATGTTTGTATAATAATGTGTATTTATACATGAGTGTAAAATAGTTCCAAAGGAAAATCTGAAGGGTTGGAAAAGATTTTCTTAGAAGTCACAAGGACCCAAGCATAACTCAGAAATACATAAATATCTAAAAGATTGCATGGTATTTGGCAGATGATTATATACAGAGATGCTTAAGCTAGCTCAGCTTCCAGAGGCAGGCAAGAAGCCCTAGCACAGTATTTATTTGGGCTGACTGACCCTACCTTATATACTATTATTTAGTGCAAGTAAAGTGCCACTAAAATTACTCTACACGTAGTATCCAAGCCAGCATGTACATCTTTACACTGTGCTAAGGAAATGCAATCATAGGAAACCCTCCATTGGCATAGCACAACCAGAAAACATTAGCAAGTTAAGGAAGGGATTTCCAGTTTCCAATTGAACATAGCCCACACTAGCTCTAACACACAACCTCTCAGACTTTCAAGACTATGGAGTTCTTTTCAGGAAACAAAAACTGCCAGCATTTTTTCCTAAGAGACTTAAACAATTTACTTATCTCCCCAAGCCCTGCAGTGTGCTTTAACATTCGCCACTCCCATATGCTCAATCCAGAAGACATACTTAAACTTTTAAAATATGATACCAACTCTCTTCTGGATTTACTAAGCACTGCAAGCATGGTGACACCCAGAGCATGAGCAGCTGAATGAGAACCCTCTGAAATGAATGGGGCAGTTCAACTCTTAAACCTATTTTTCATACTCCAGGCAAATTCAGACAGTCATCGTGGTATTTATTGATCAACCTCAAAATGGTTTTAAAGTTCTCTGAAGATTTTTACAGTTTGAGACTTGGGTCATGATAAGTAGTGAGCACTACCACACTGTTTGCCCAACCTTTTCGAAGCAGGCAGGATTATGTACATTTAAACCAGAGGGTTCAGTTCAGTTAGCACCAAAAGCAGTTATTTTTGAACAATAGAGCACTAGGACTTCTAGAATGCAGTAGACAAACTCCCAGAAAACTTCCTGTTAGAAGCAAACTTCCTGCAGTCCAGACAGAGCTCTGCTGAGCCCAACTTCTCTTCTGTTAATCCCAGTTCTGGCATTTCTGTCACACCAAGCAAACAGAAACTGGATGCCAATGCTCCTACAAATATGGCACTTGTCATTTATGTGCTGCTTTAAAATAGATCATGCTATAAGGTTACATGAGAAAAGAAATCAAACCTTCAGAGCTGCAGTCAGACAGGTTGTCAGTAAGAGAGTCGGACAGAGGCTCAACAGGACCAATCAGTTCAGACCCATCATGTACTTCTCCACCCTGAAAAGAAAGAGGGAAAGGAATTAGTAAGGTGCTGTGCTCTACGGAAAGTCTCATTATATAGCAGTGACAGTCAAAATTAAATTTCCTAACCAGTGAATGCTCCATTACTTTATAGTTAATGCATTTAATTAAATTATATAAGCTTGCAAAATTAAACAAGGGCTTTTGGTTAGGCCACGTTTGGTTGCTACAGATTGTCTAGGCATCTGAACTAGGTATCTAAGCTTCTGTGGTGAGTAACAAGAGTCCTCCAGGCTGCAGCAGGTCTGCCCAGAGTTTAACAGGGAGAGAACAGTGATGCTCCTGCTCTCTTGTGGTACAGTCTGTGCCCTTCAGATCTGGAGTCCAGCCATAGTCAAGACTGGACAAACAGGGAAGACAAGGCCATCACAGCATATAAGGTGGACATTACTCTCTCCCAAGCCTGGAAGGAATCAAAGGTAAATGAAGTAACAACAGGAACAATTAATTGCACTAGAAACCACCTAAATGTGTTTTTTAAATTTCTGGTTTGCATCTCAGGTGCACACTTTCCATGCAAGTTTAATAGAAACTGCACCATTTCCAAGGCAGTGTTACAAATGGGCATTGCTAATCTGTCTTGAAGTAGCCCAGAGCATTTTCACACTAGCCATCCCATTTTTCTGGAGTCTACAGTACGTAGATACACACAACACTCCCTGCAGTTGTTTCTAAGACTTCATTGTCCAAGTCTATCTCTCCATGGCTATTTGCACAAAAATCTGAAAAGGAACAAAACCACCCGTCAGCAGAGCTAAAAGACACTGGCTAAGCTGGTGACTGACCAAAACCTAAGGCTTTCTTACAGGAAAACATGACACAACATCAGCTAACAAATGAGACTAAATTATTACATTTGCATAACTCCCCTTGTAGACATACTTGCTCCTATAAAAATTAATGCCTTTCTAGTTTTATTCACTGCCTTACAAAGCCAGAAAAGGTTCACTGGAAGCCTAAAACTAAGCCTAAGCCTAATACTTTTGTTAAGCAAAGGAGGTAAAAAGAGCTCTGAACAAATACCCAAAAACACAGAAGTATTTCCAAAGAACTAAAAAAGTGCAGATGCAAATAAACTGAAAAGTAAAATATTCTAACTCAGTCTCCCATTCATTGTTGCCACCAAAGCTTAAAGAAAATTATTTTAAGTATTTTAAAGGGCACTGCAATAAGTGCTTCATGAAAACAAGTAAAAATTTTTACGCTTCGCTGTAATTTCGCTTTTCCATAAGTAACATTTAAATATACTTAACATGTCAATACACTTAAGTCGCATCTCAGCCAGATAAGCATTTCCTTAATTCCAGGGCGTTACTATCATGTTTACATGTAAATTTATGCTTATGTGTTTGCAGAATGTTGGACTACACTACTGAAAATAAAGAGGTTTGAAGGAACTATTGAAAACAAACTGCTTCAGATGTAATAAAGAAGAAGTCTCGATCAACGTATTGTCCTAAACTGTATTTTGGAGAGTGGTTCTCACAACGCTGTACAAGCAGCACGTTTGACTAGTTATATGCCAAATTTGTTGTTATGGACCTGAATCCATAACAGGCCATAAGAAAACAGTCTAGACAGTCTTCCTTCCTTTGGTTTGAAACTATAAACACCTACATAAAAATATAGAAACAGTGACAATATTTTTATTACTTCCTCACTGAACACCTGTATTTAACATCACTGGTTTTACTCATCATTCAATAAACAAAAATTCCAAATCCCTTCACCTGAAGTTCCTGTAAAACTTTCCACCTTGTAGAGGTGTGGCATTGGGGTTTTCAAAGCCACATTTCTAGAATGAATGGAAAACTTCCAGTCACTTCACAAAGCACATCAGATCAGCTCACTGTCACTCCACAGTTTATGAAGTAAAGCAGAATCAGCACTGTATCTCTATGAATATCAGTAAGAAGCAAATACTTCTGCAAATACTAACAAACCTTAAAAAAATCTTCAAGCTGTTTGCTGTTATAGAGAGCAGGGATATTAGCAGAAAACTGCAACAGATCTTCAGCACATTGCCTTCTTTCTTCAATCACAGTTTCATCAAATCGCCCTGGAACAGACACACAAATTGACAGTTTTAGAAATAACTACACATTTATTCTGCAATAATGAAAAAAAAAAACCAAGACAAAAGCAACCTTCTGGAGACAATGCCCTGAGTCTATGAAAGTCATTCCAGTGCTTCAGGAGAACATAGCAAATCTTCAAGCTTCCTATTCTCAATTGTCCCTAGAGTCCCATCTTCTGCAATCCACTTGGATGATGAAAGCTGGCAGCTACAACAATAATCCTTCGCCTTCTCATCGTAAGAATATGTGAGGCAACACTCTTGATTAGTCAAGAGACACTAACGGATGTCCAGTGTTATCTAACAATAAATGATACATGCACAATTTGACAATATGCCAGTCAGTGTCAGCCTTGATTACGGCCCAAATCCTGTAAGGAGCTGAGCGTTCTTCACATATTCTCAAGAAAAATGCACAATATGAGCAGATAATAAACAAAGTATTGCTAAAAGCCTCCAAACAGATCCATCAATTCCAAGGCGCCATTTATGGCAGAGACAGAGTCTAGGGGAGATGGTGAAGCCCTGCTACCAGGCACTGAACCTTTCCTCTGAAGTAGCTCCATGCAGACAGGGTCTCATCTCTGCCTGGATTCAAGAGGTAAGCAGAGCTGGGAAGCAGCTCATTTACCAAAAATGTATGATCCTTCCCTTTTCCCTACCCAGCACCCAAGACATTACAATTAGAAAAAACATATTTAAAAAACAATCCCACAGTTCACCTGAGAGATTTGCTTCTCAGGAGAAAGAACCCTTGGATTGCTACCTTAAATTCACATTCTTCACAATTGCACACAACTTATTTTAGCTTTTCATATCAACATCACTTTGTTGTTGAAACAGTTACAAGTTTACAAAAGGAAAAGGGCAAAGGTTAACAGTAATAATTGGAGGAGAATAGAACAGATATTGGAATAGCTATACAGAGGGGAAAAAAAGGACTGGGAAGACAAGTTCAAGAAACAGTATTGCTATAACAGCATGACCAGAAAAATAAGAACCACCTGTGACAGCTCTGTGGCATTAACCTTTGAAGAGGACAAAAGAAACATTGAATACAGAAGCAAAATTCATTTATACTCAGAGCAAGCAAAAAAATAATCCCAGAAGAAAGTATCAAAGCAGGATTCTTTCCAGAAATTCTTCAAGTAAATAGCTCCTGCCCATGTGGTACCAGAAAAAAGAAAATAAAACTAGAAAGACACACACATACTCACAAGATCACAAACAAAGCTTTTGGGGGTTATTTTTCCATGAAAGGAAAGGAAAGATATCATCGGGCTAATTTTCAGCTGAATTGGTTCCATGACTTGTTCACCCTGCCCTTTCAGCTGTACAAACATTAGCAGCCGTACAAAAGAGCAAGCAACAAGCAAGCAGAAAGAAGGCAAAGGCAATGCTACCACGTTAAGTGGCAACACTGAAATCAGGCTCTATTAAACTGCTCAAACTTCCTATGTCTTCAGAGCAACACTGGGGGTACATTAGGGCTTTTGCTTCATTCCACACAAAATAGGACATCATGAAAAAACAACTTCCCTCGGTAAAGAGCAGCAGCATGGGCCAGTTAAATGAATCTACAAAATAACACGAACACTGTTATAATGAAACAGAAAATCAATTGCAAAGACATAGACACTGAACAAGGCCAGAAACAGGTAACTTTTGCAAGCAAGTAATTATTTTTCCTGGTTTCCCAGGGTTCTTTCTCTCCCAGATCTACTCTGTCATCAAACCCAATAAAAACTAATTTTCTTCGTCCCCATCTTCTCAATACTTCCACTGGGCACTAGAGAGGACGTATCAGGACCAGCACTGCCAGGCTGACCAGCACGCGTTCACCGATCGTCCAGGCAGCTGCAAACTCACGGGTACGAGCTGAGCCTGCCTGGCCCTTGGTAGCACCACAGCATGCACTCTCTTCTTAGTCAGCTGCCATTTCACAGACTTTGCAGAAATATAATTACATTTGCAACCGCCTTCCCTCTCAAATTTAGCTGATATTAGCCACATGAGTAAGAGGTTTGACTTTCTGACAGCACAATTACATAAGCCTTATTTTCTTAGGAAGCTGAGCTAAAAAAATAAATAAATAAAACACATGTTTGAACAGAGCCATTGAAACATTAGTCACTGTCACATTTTCCAGCTCATCAGCATCACGATACACTATCAGGACAACCACTTACAGAACTAGAGGACTTTGGGGGAAGGAAGAACATAATTCAGTACTGGTTTGTTCACAGACTATCTGGCATCTTGCTGGCAGTTTCACTCCCAGCCAACCCTGCCTAACTCCTTCTCCCTCTCCTTTTTTTCATAGTTTCAAGCACTCTCATATTGCTCAACACTTTCATTATCACCCTTCTCAATCAGATGTTCAAAGGTGCTTAGATACCCAGCTGACTCTTCAAACATTTCTGTCAGGAAGTCTTCCTGCATCCAGATAGATCACTGTTACTTCCACTATTCTTTTACATCACTCAGACACATGGAAACTTCATTATAGGGATCATCTCTTTCCAGGGTTGTAGGAATTGTCAACTACAGTCTTAGCATATACCAAATGCATTAGCACAGTTCTGCTATTCCTCCAGCAATGATCCATTCAAAATTTCTTATATACATGGAAACCAAATGCAAATTCCTGTGAAGAGAATCCACAATTCATTTTCTGGAGCAGATCTGAACAACAAAACACCTAGCAAGGTTTGTGTTCATGTTTCAGTTAGTTTCTCACAAGACTTCCAACTGTACATGACACCTAATTCTTAAATATGCTACTTAATTTGGTATCTTCAAATCCAAAAAGTACCTTTATCTGAGATTTATAATGTGAATCATCTTTCTGACTCACTGCTAGCAAGTTATCAATATCTGGGGGTCTTTGGTTTCTTTTTGTGAGGAGGAGGAGTATTTTTTACACCAGAGTACATTTCTGCAGTTGTTAGATACAAGAAATGCTGAGTACAGATTTACTAGTATTTTGGTAAAATGCCATGTATAGCCAACATATGGGAATACTTAAAGTGTCCAACAAAAAAAAGTAGTTTGAAAATACTGAAGAAATTATGTTGATGAATATTAGGGAAGGAGAGTAATCACCTTGCAGAATCAGGTACCATAATTGCTGCATAACAATTCAGAGAAGCTCTAACAGCTGGATCTCTTAGGACATTTTAGATTCCTATACTTGAGGTCATTATGTTTTCTCCATAAGATGGATGGAAAAGGTTCAAGTGAAGTGCAGAAGGAGTGATTTCTTTTTCCCACCCATAACAAGTTTCATGCTTTGATGTGAGCAGCTCTATCGTAGCAGCATAAAAATACATGCAGTTGCACGTTATCATTATCAAAAGCTGTGGTGTAAAACATGCAATGCAGTTCAGTTCTGCAGATGTGGCAAGTCTTTGGTTGCATGAAATATGGAAGCACAGCATGACCTATTCATTTTTAAATACATCTCAGTTCTCCACATCATCTCCTGAAACTCTGAATGCTGAACTTGAGATTCTGCTCAAGTTTAACACTTCTACTACAGGTAAGTTCGACTGTCAGAACCACCAATGCTCATTTTGTAAAGTGTACTCTCTGCAAAACAATATGTATACGTTATTTAAAGCACACATATCCAAAAAAAAAAAAATCAACAAGTTGCTAGCAGCTACTGGCAACACTAATTAGTAACTAGTTTAAAAGCTGCAACAAGTGGATCACCACCACAGGGAAGAAACACTGCAGAAGTGCTCCATTAAAGCAGCTTGAAAACAAAAGATCTTAATAGGGATAGATCTTGCAGCTCACCACTAACTGAACGAGAGTGTAAACAAGCTTGTCAAAAACTCAAAGTCTACTAAGATTACATTTATCCTCTAGGACAAAAAATACTAAGGACTGATCTGAAGATAAATGCTTTAAATAAAACACACAGCAGCTATTATGTGTACAAGTGAGATGGAAGGATACACAGTAAAATTATATGCTTTAAATAGAAAAATAATTCTTAAATTGAAGAGTCTCAGACATTTCTGTTCCTTTCAACTATGTACCAATCATTTAAAATTTGTTTTTACTTTACCTCCCCTTTCCTGTATTCTTCTGTCGCTCAGCTTCATTCAAATGTAATGGGTTTTGTTTTGATTAGTTTTAATTTCAAAAAGCTTTTTGTAAATAACTACATTGAATATTTCTGTAGATTTCCTTCTCTTACAATGTACATTGCAGTCACTTTTGTTCACCAAATACAAGAGAAGAAGGATGTCTTTCAGAAGGGATTTCACTCAATTCTTCCCTTGCTTACAGAGCTAGTGTAAAAACAGCTAATTTGCATTTCTGCAATTTAAAATTATGTAAGATACCAGAAGCCCATACTCTCTTCCAGCCTGATTTTCTTTTCTTTCTACCCCTCTCTTTCCTCCCCTATGAATAGCTACTGTATCTTCTACCTGAAATGAAATTACGCTTTGCAAATATTAGCTTTGTAAATAACTTGTCCACTGAGCACTCTACTCTGTAAAACAGATATAAAATCATCTCAGGATGAAACCAATACTATAGTCTCTATTTAACCATTAGTGCACAAGTTCTGACATAGCACCGAAAACTTACCCCACTTCCAACTTCATAAATAAGCAAAAATAAAATAACATGAAAGTTGGATACAATTTAGCTGATGTGAAAGACAATTTAAACTAGGAATTTTACCCAGCTCTGCAAAGAGAACCATGAAATCTGCATCACAGTTCAGCTTCCCTGCATTACACTTAGCTGGTCCACACAACAAGGGGGTTAAGTCAGAAGCTCCCCCAAAAACTGTAGGGGCAGACTGGACTTGGGTTATAAACGAACTTTAACTTGTTCAAAGTTGTTTATGTTAGTACATTCTTCAAAGCATCTCAGTGCCACGCCTACATGCAGGAGTCATCAAAAATGAACACCAAGCAGCAAAAATTACAAATCTGTGGCAGTATTTGGTCCTGATATATCAAAAGGAAAATTTGTGCTTTCCAGGCTGAGGTTTTGCCTCCAGGGGAGTTTCATACAGTTCCTCTAGCACTCAAGGCAAAGGAGGGCCAGCAAATACCACTACAGAACCATAACCCCAAGCAGTATTATAGTGCTGTCACACAAAGTGGTGGAAAAAAGGCTGACTAAACAACCTCAGTTTTGGCACTTCCCAAACTAACAGGTTTGACTATCCCAAAGTAATAGTAAACACCAAAAAAAAAACCGCACGCCAAAAAAAGCATAATACACCAAAACAAGTAGAATATTAAAAAAAAACAAACACAAAACCCAAACACAACAAAAAACATCACCACCCAACTAAAAAACAAAAAATGCAGAAAAAACATGAAAAAAATGCTAGGGCACACAAAAGTGCACAAAAGCTTATGCTAAAAATATTTTTGCACATTTTTCCCTGTGAAGCATGTACTAGATGCACGCAAAAAACCACCAAAAGCATACCGGATGCTAACACACACTAAAATCATGATGCAGGGAAAAAACGTGCAAAAACATGCAATAGATGCATGCCAAAAAACGCACGCTGGATGCTAAAGCATTCTAAAAAATGCAAAACACACGCTGGATGCTAAAACATGCTAATGTGCAACAGAGGAAAAACATGGAAAAATATGCACTAGATGCAATGCTCAACACCACTAAAACTGCTAAAAATGCTACACACAAAAAACCTGCAAAAACTGGCACTAGATGCATGTCAAAACACACCAAACGCTGGTGGATGTTAAAATGTGCACAACACATGGAGAAAACATGCAAAAACATGCATGATAAACACGGAAAACAGGCACAACACACGGGAAACGTGCAAATACACACAAAAGCATGCATTACGTGCATGCCAAAAAATGCCAAACGTTTTAGCATTTTTAGTCTTCAGCAAGAAATATGGAAAAAACACACAAAAATCCATGTGGTAGCAGTATGCAAAAAAAAAGGCAAGCCAAACCCATGCTGGATGCTAAAAACACTGAAAAGCACATCATAGATGCACATCAAAAAATGCCATAAAGTGTGCTGTATGTTTAAAAACCCACCAAAACATCTTAGAAACACTGTGGCAATAGAAAACAGCGCCACAGCAATGCCTCAGAAACCAAAAAAAACATGCCAAAAACGGTGCAAAATCCACACCAAAAACCTTGACAAAAAAAAGAGTGCATGGGAGATGCATACCAAAAAATGCCAAACATGCTGGACACTCAAAACACTGCCACAGCAATGCCAAACATGCTGCAACAATGCTTTAGGAACCAAAACCCACACCAAAAAAATATGCAAAATCCACACCAGAAACCTTGCCAAAAAAAGAGCACATGGTAGATGCATTCCAAAAAATGCCAGACAGGCTGGACACTAAAGACCACGGCAAGGTGCATACAAA
The DNA here is from genome assembly GCF_034638445.1 of Ciconia boyciana. Classification (NCBI taxonomy): domain Eukaryota; kingdom Metazoa; phylum Chordata; class Aves; order Ciconiiformes; family Ciconiidae; genus Ciconia; species Ciconia boyciana. The sequence goes on along the minus strand of NC_132936.1, from coordinate 103,770,987 downwards.
AACCCTAAACACAGCCTGGATGCTGGGGGCGGGGGAGTAACCACCACCACACTAAAACAACTTGTAGAAGCCATGGAAAGGTCTTAACTCCAAAATCGCCTTAGAAACTGAAAAGCCTGCCAAAAACCACACTGAAAAAGACGATATGGTAGATGCATACCAAAAAGCACCAAACACATTTTGGACTGTCAGCGACACCTTAGAAATGCCTTAGCAACACTCAAAAAATAAGTACTAGATGCATGCCAAAAAAGGCCAAAAATGCTGGACGCTTAAAAACTCGCAGAAAATGGTATGGTATATACACACACCAAAAAACCACCAAAGAAATCCTGGACAGAAAAAATGCTGCAGCCACATCTTAGGAATCAAAAAACACATTATAAAATGCCCAAAATCCATATCAGAAACCTTGCCAAAAAAAAAAAAAGCACATGGGAGATCCATGCCAAAAAACACCAAACACCACACTAGATGCATACCAGAAAAAAGCATAAACAAAGGCTGGATGCTTTAAAAAAATAATACACTAGAACAATTCATAAATGCCACGGAAATGCCTTAGTAACCCCATAAGCAGTTTAGAAACCAAAAAGTCCACACAAAACCAAACCAAAAAAAGAGCACATGGTAGATGCATGCAAAGAAATGCCAAATACTTGTTGGACACCTAAAAAAAAAACATGTTAAAATGCTTGGAAAAAAGGCTTGAAAGCACACAGTAGATGCACACCAAAAAGCACCAAACCCATTCCGGACATTTAGCAACACCTTAGAAACACTCACAAAGCACATGGTAGATGCATGCAAAAAAGACACCAAATGTGCTGGACACATTAAGAAACGCTGGAAAACGCTTAAAAACCCACTGGATATTGTGTGGTATATGAACGCCAAAAAAAAAAAAACCCACAAAGAACACATGCTAAAAAAAACCCCACACTGCTAGAACAAACACAACACACTCCTAAAAAAAAAAGTGTGGTAGAAGGAGTTCTATATGGAGTTCTATACCACTTCACTGAAAGTCCACCTATAGCTCATTCATGATGACATATACCTCAGGATTAAGTTAAGACCTTTGGCTTTTAAGAGCTAATTACTTTTTGCCATGTATTTCTCATGTAGAGTCACAATCCTCTTACAGGTTGTTTTGGCGAAACAGTTAACTGCTATATATAAAGCTGATCTCAAAAGCCTAGCTAGATAAAATTGGTAACTACAATCAAATTCTTAAAATACAAGATTTTTTCCTACAACAACCACTTGATACTTCACTATAACTCATCACTAAAAATCACAGACAGCTCACATATGAAAATCTTTGTTCATCGTTCAAGTGCTGTTCACAAAGCTAATACAGACTTTATGCTCCTGAAAACAGGGAATGTACATTGTAAAGATACAGAACATATACATCAATAAATATTTGAGGTAATCTCTCTAACATGGAAGCAAGGACATAACTACCCCTGTTAAAAAAATAAAAGTATCAAGCTACAATACCAGCACACCTACAAGTAAGACACAACAAACCAAAAAGTTCAGTAGTAAAAGCCCATGGAAAAGAGTTCCATGCAGCTGCAATACAAGACGTATTTTTAGCTATTGAGTTATCAAAGAATTTCAGCAAGTCAGGAAGAAATTATGCTTACCAAATACTATTGCTTTGGCAAAAGGTGGAAAGAGTTCTGTATGTCTGCATAGGTTTTTATGAATTTGCCAGAGATCTTTGTGCAGTTTCTTAAAGTCACTGTATCTCTTCCAAACGACTATCTGAAGCAGAGAAAGGGAAGAGAAGTATTAGTGAGATTCATTGTTCACATTGCATCACACCACAAATACATTTTTTTGAGCAAATCAGACCACTACCCTCAGAAAATATGTTTAACAAAAATATACAATTTGAACTGCCAACTGTAACAAGCATTTTAAAAAAATTGTCATTATCTGTCCTCAACCCCCATTCTGACTAACAAGACTACAGTGCATAGAAAAAAATATTAAGTAAAAGCTGAAAGAAGGAAACAGAGGGCAAAGGCAGCACTGTTTCAGTCACACTGCAATCCAGAGCTACACAGTAAGAAAGGAAAAAAGGCCAAATAGTAGTGTTGCGCTATCCAAGACTCAATAGCATGCTGTGCTTGGCGCAGCTGCAGGTATAGGGAAGAAACACAACAGCAAAAGAGAAAATGAGGGAAAAGAAATCAATACGATTAAGGCATTCTTAAGCACCCAGGACTTAAGCACATTAAGCACTCAGGACCACAAACCAGCTCGTAATTTGTTTATGTAAAATGCTGATCAGGTGTAAATGCAAGCCCACATTTTAAATGGCTTATTACTAATAACCCTGATCAAAAATTGCATATGTTCCTTCTGTAATCTAGACAAAATCTCCAACTTCAGGAATGCAAAGAGAACATTGGTTCATTACATCAGCTTTTCCTGATCCATCCTTTCCAGAAAGAAGTAGTCATCTCCCACCCAGGCTCCTCACAGCCAGGTATCTACCTTATCCTTCTTCCATCCCATTCTTTGTATTCTTTCCATTCACGGAAGGAGGGGAACCCAGGAGGAAAATCAGGCCAGGGAAAGAACTGAGCAATGAAATTTACACTTAAGTGCTAACAGATTTGCTATCAGGATGAAAAAAAAAGAACAAAGACATTTTATATCTTGGCCTCATTTTTGGTCAGATGCACTAAGCCATATAACAAACCTCAATACTAAGGTAAAGTGACTAAAGTAGAACAGGGGAAAAAAAAAATAAAAAGAGAGAGACTGCAATGCATTCAGCAGTTGATTCCAGTGTTCCATCAGTCAAATGTCTCAATTAGCTTAATACAGCTAACCACAATTTAAAAGATTCCAAATATTCCTGACTGATTTAACAGGTTGCCTTCTCATGAGCGATCATAATTGAAAAACCTTTTTTCAAGCAAACCAGATTTAGAGCTAAGTAAAAGGTTTAATTTTAGAGGGGGGTTTGTTGTTTTGCTGGGGTTTTAGAGGTTTTTTGTTTGTTTTTTTTAGACACTAAGGTCAGAGGCTTTCTAAGTTTCAGCAGATACAAGTCCTACCTACAGTGCAGATATAAGGTAACAGGACTGTTAACAGTGGATATGCAAAGCTTTAATATGGCAACACTCTATACACCTTATAAACTTAGCTATACTTATATACTTAGCTGATTCAGCCCCACCTATTGTGCACACATTTCCAGGACTCAATTACAACTAGTACTTGGTGGAGTTCAACAGACAAAGGAAGAAAAATCAGAATCTCTCAAGACGGCCAACTAGTGATTTTGCTATCAGAAATAATAATTTTTCAATTATGTACTTCCATCTAATCCAATACCCAGAAAGTGGATGATTTGCAATTCTTGAGCAGCATAGAGAACATAAAATTGCTTAAGATGGCGAAGTCTTGAAACATCAAGTTACTGTATTGTCAGTACTTGGAGACAGAAAAGCTGCCAGAAAATAAGAGCATGACATTCCGTTCCACTAAAAAAGTATCGTTTTTTTACTGCTGCAAGTGATCTCCCAATAGCCAAGAGGAAAAAAAATAAATATCCATAAGTAGCTTGCAAAGCAAAAGCAGTCAAGATCATCCTAAAACCTTTCACAAGCTCATGGAAATCATGCCTTTGCATGCATGTGGCTCAGCAAAGTTAGCAAAGTTCCCACTCTAACATACTCATTAGAAATCAGATTTGGAGGAAGGACACATTGTACTTTGAGGCCCAACGAAGCACAGCAAGTATATCATAAAACATATGTTAGACTTGTAATGCAATAAGGTGCTTGTCATGGCTAGAGCCAGTAGATCTCTATTAGCTCGACTCACCTATTCCACAATGAACAACCCCTTCTCCTCCATAAATGAGTAAGAGAAAAAAAACCCACAAGACTACCCTAGCTACAAGTGCCTCACACACCGTGTTGCCACCATCAATCCCCAGAAGTAAGGAAATTAAAGTTAAGTCTGCTAGCCTTTCTGTAGCTATTAACTCCTCCACACACAACTTCATGTTAGCTTCTTTCATCCTTTTGAGAAGAAACCCCTACAAGGTTATCTTCCTTCGTATCCCAGCAACAACAGCTAGGTTGGGGTTATCTTGAATTGTAATTGGTTGCAGTGGGAGAGATGCTGTATTAAAGGCTTGTATCCCAAAGGGCAGTTAAAAGAGGCGACAGAAAACAGGCAAGTAGAGTTGAGGTCACAGCACACAGCCTTATGTACAGTTGTACATATGTAACGCATGTATTAACATCACAGCAGTGACATTAAAAGAGACTTCTGAATGAATGGGCAGGCACAGCTATGTGGTCCTGTATGGGTGCGGGAAGAGGGTTGCATGAGACAGATTGTAAAGCAACGGGGTGGTTCTGTGCACAAAATTTTGTCTATTGAGTTTCTAATTGAGCATTCTGGAAAACTGAGGTAAATTTATTTTCAGTGGGAACAGATTAGGAGCATATTCTTTTTCTTTCAAAGGCTGCCCACAATTGTTTTTTTATCATAGGAAGCCAGTATGACAGAAAAGCTCCCAACGTATGTGGTATTCTGACTAAAATTCACCCTTATGGCAACTACCATCTAGGATATTCCTTTTAATAACTAAGTACTTTCAGATGCTTGCTTATAACAGAATCGCACCACACCTAACATGCTATCACATGCAAAATAATTAATTTGGTACAATGAAGGGTGGAAAAGGGCAATCATCAACAAGTTCATAGCACATTTATGTCTTCTTGTTGTCGAGAGTAGGTGGAACTCTGCATGGCTAACCTACAGCCACAGATCAAAGCAACAACCAAGGCAATGACTAAAAGATAGGGTTTTGCTATTGTTTCAAAACTACTTAACATATATTCATGCAGTACTCTAGCTGAAAGACACTTACAATATATTTTTCTGATGAATGGCTCATCAACAGCTGCTATAAAGTGTTTTTCCCACAAATGAAGATTAAGGTAATGGCAGAATGTGCTCATGGATAGGTTCAATTCAGGAATCTCCCTGGAAAAGGTGAACATCAAGCTACAAACTACAGTAATGCAGTTCTAAAACTAGATCCATTATCATCTCTGAATCTGATAGGCTATTTTAATCTTCTAGAGATTAAAAAAAAAAATGCAAAAAGCATGAATGCTCATGTTTGTCTGATTCTCAAGATTTCAAAGAAGGATGCAACAAAGGGATGTTAGGTGTATTAGCCAATTCTCACCTCTGCCAAGCCACTAATCAGTAACTCATGTTTGACCACACAGAGATGCAATGAATTCATTTATGGGCTCTTCTTTCATCAACTATCCAGGTTCTCCTCAACTGTAGTAAAAGACTGCACCAGAAATTGAACATATGCATATGTTACACAATGTCTGAAAAGCCGTAAGATTGTGCTTTGAAGAAAGATTTTGCATGTACATAGTTTAGTAGTATCAATGCCAAGTCATTAGTCCAGAAGAAATCAAGAGGGAAAAAGTTTTTTAATCTAAAAAAAAAAAACCACCCAACCACCCCAAGCCCACAATCCACACATGCGTGATGTATTTTTTTTGTCTCAATAAAATGGTTCCTGACAGTTTTTTGAGGTATTAAAGAGGCACAAGAATACAGCAGACCCTTATTCCGAGCCTTTTCGGAAGAGGCAAAGAGTAAGCAATTTTAAAGTTTTATCAAAGTATATCACTGGAAAATACTTAAGGAGCCTCAGAGAGATAGGCATAATATATGACTTGCAGTCTAATCTCTCTCAACTACTCCTACGCTCCTCCATTTTCCCTCTTCGCTAATAGACAGTAATGATGTAGGCTTTTCAGTGAAGTATTGGTTAAAGAGGAAAAGAATACCTACAGCTGAGACCTAAGACTTGGATTGTGGACTGATCTCTAATTTTACCAGTAGGAGTTAAGTAACCATCAATTTGCCAATTCCAGCCCTGAGAAAAGAGCTTGCAAAGTTATCAAAGCAGTTTTGTCATCAAAAGGCACTTTACTCCCTAAGACTTTGTTTCAAGTCATGATTCATCACTGAGGGATGAATTGCAACATGTTACACTAGCTACTGTTTTCAGCTCTGAAAGCTAAAGACAAATGAAAACATACAAAAAACTGTTTGCTCAATTACAATGACAAAACACACAGAAATTGCTAAATTACATCAAAGATGCTTCAAAAGGCATAGTGTGATACACAAAGACATTTGCACAAGTTTAAACTGTTACCTCCTGGACATCCTCTGGATTTTTTCTTGAAACAATCTGAAAAGCAAAACAAAAAAAAACATATGAGCACTTGGACTTTCAGGTTGGAAGTTAAAGAGTAACAACATACAATGATTTGTTGCTGAAGAGAAAAAGCTGGAGAAAGGCAAATGGTTGCATGTTCCTCTGCGCTCATGAATGTTTTCATTTAGTTTTAGAGAAGTCTAATATTCAAATACAACACGGTGAGGTATTTTAGCAGTGGAGTCAGTTGCTGTGATTAGAAATAAAGACATACATTCCAGGCAAAATGGCACAGAAGGCATCTCACAAAACAAAGCTACGTAAAGCACATCCCCCATCATCTTTCCACAGTCTCTTCCTATTAATTCATATTACTCCCAATAAGCAGAGCTAATTAAGGCTGCTTGGCTTAATATAAGCTGCACACAACCTCACTATGAATGTGAAGCTTTGCATTTACTAAGACAGTATTTCTACGTTACTTACAGCCATCAATGCGCACACGTCTGACTCTATCCTTGTGTGTTTGTTTCTCCTTAAACAATCTTTGCCTAATTAATTATAAATTACTTTGTCCAGAGGAAAATTGCAGTGAAAAGGAGGCTTGGCTTCACACCATAGAGAAGCCTGTATTTTGTCAGGATTTTTTTCTTTAAATAAATATTGATCGCAAAAACCTTTGTAATCCAAGTTCTGTATTGGGCTTATAAACAGCAGTAAGAGCATAGCCACACAAATAAACAAATCAAAGACATCTTTAATTCATAACTGCCATTATCTTGTGCAAGTCAGTATATCCTTCATTATAACTCATCCAAAGCTGTTTAACAAAATAATTAGCCTATTGTTAGCTAAAGCAAAATAGGGCATTCTTAATCCAAACTGAGACTATCCACACACTGACACACCCCAGAGTAATTAACGCTGTGCATAGGTGATACATATAGGCAAGCGCAAGGAGTCCACGGTACTTGCACCCCAGAGACTAAAACACCATCCCGCTGTACTGCAAGCGCCATGCAGCTGTTGCTCTAAGATGGAAGTCGCTGAACCTACGCTTTCCTCTTGCTAAGTAACAATAACATACCCCTCATAGTCCCCACAAACTAGCTCTCTTCCTCCCTTTCATTTTTCAAGAATCCTTGCCAAAGCCTCCCAGATTTCGTAACATCAGTTTACTACACAGACCAGCCACTGTGATCTTTCACACATGTTGGAAGAGACAAGACAGAAAACAGAAGTGTTATCTTCTCTAGCAATCCCCCAAAAGACCTAAAACATTTGCCTTCACAAGTCTAAGTTCTTTCTCTCACCTTGCACATCAAAGTCCTCTTCTTCCAGCATAGTCTAAATTGATAAAACCTTCCTCAACTTTTCCTCACCCTTGAGTAATCTAACATTTGGCAACTTTACCAAATTTTAACCTTGGCAGCTGTTGCTCCTCCATTCACTACCAGACAGTTCATAGGTACAATTTGTGAAGTATTTCTAACCTTCTTTTCTAATAGCTGGCGTACTTGATGTAAGGAGCCTGTAGAGCTGGGGGAAGAAGGTATCATAGGCATGGCTACACATCACAGAACACCAAAGGGCACACACCAACTGTTTTGCTTTGCGGTTCACCTTTAGTTAAAGCCTTGCAACAGTTTTGGCAGCTAGGTAAGTTACCAGATGGGCAGAAGGAGACCCAGAGAGATGAGTAATTACCCAGCCAGTTAGTAAGAATCTGGAATAAAACCCAGAGGCCCTGTTTCACACTTGTTCTAATGTTACATCGCCTTCTATATCCACCAGCCATGCCAACTTTAAGTCAGTATGCAATAATTTATGTGTCGTCCTACTTTGTTCTTCGTATTCTTTTCTGAAGGTCAACCTCAGAAGAGGTCCGCCCCTTCAATCCAACCTATAATCAACCTAGGGACTTGGCAAAGATGATCCAATCCCCCAAATTTTCAATGCACTTTTTTTAATCCTCCCACAAGGATCAATGCAGTCAGCTGCTTCTGCAAATCTGTAATGCAAGCAACTTTATTTTTAAAAATATCATTACGATACCCACCAATGAGCTAAGCGATGCATAATTACTGCATTAGGCTCTGAAACCAGAGATCCTACAAGGATCCTCACCATCAAACAAAGTATTTCAGATTATCCTGTTCCTGGTCTGACCTGCAGGTATCCAACATTACAATTATTAGTGATAATTAAAATTCTAAAGAGTTATCTTCTAAATTATCTAACCTATGAAAAAAAAAATATATGAAAATATAGTGGCCTATATTTTCAGATATAATTAAAGAACACTCCTAGTATCGCAACTTGCTGATATCTCCTTCTGTTCTTTAGCCTTTGGAAATGGGTATAAGAAAAGCCAATATTCATTTAACCTTGCCTTCACTTAAATTAGTTCACAGTTTACAACTAAAATATATATTCTCTGCTATACAAACAAAACCTTTAAGAAAAATCTGCAATAAGGATAGACCACCTTAGCATTCGGAAGAGATTGCATGGGTAGTTGTGCCTTTGGTTGAGATGTTTAGGACACACTAAACAAGTGCTTTTTCATCCATGATTATTCATCTATCATTGTATTGGAACAGAAAGTTCCTCTAACTTCATTTCACAAAGTATTCACTCATACACCACTGAAAGCCAATGGCATCCTGGCTTGTATCAGAAATAGTGTGGCCAGCAGGAGTAGAGGAGTGATCATGCCCCTGTACTCGGCACTAGTGAGGCCACACCTCGAATACTGTGTTCAGTTTTGGGCCCCTCACTACAAGAGGGACATTGAGGTGCTGGAGCGTGTCCAGAGAAGGGCAACGAAGCTGGTGAAGGGTCTAGAGCACAAGTCTGATGAGGAGCGGCTGAGGGAACTGGGGTCATTTAGCCTGGAGAAAAGGAGGCTCAGGGGAGACCTTATCTCTCTCTACAACTACCTGAAAGGAGATTGTAGAGAGGTGGGGGTCGGTCTTCTCTCCCAGGTAACAAGTGATAGGACAAGCGGAAATGGCCTCAAGTTGCACCAGGGGAGGTTCAGACTGGATATTAGGAAATTTTACTTCACTGAAAGGGTTATCAAGCATTGGAACAGGCTGCCCAGGGAAGTGGTGGAATCGCCATCCCTGGAAGTATTTAAAAGACGTTTAGGATGAGGTGCTTATGGACATGGTGTAGTGGTGGTCTTGGTAGCGTTAGGTTTACGGTTGGACACGGTGATCTTAAAGGTCTTTTCCAACCTACACGATTCTGTGATTCCGTGAAAGGAACCAGAAATCTCCACTAGCACGTACTGAGTACCCTCAATCTCAGGCAGAAGGATATTCAATACAACGGGAAGATCCACCTCACTTTTTTCCTGGCAGGCCCCCAAAGTTGCTGAGCATGAGGTCAGCAAATACAGCTGTAGTGCTGTGGTATCAACCATGGAGCCAGATCACTGCAGGAACAGGAGGGAGGAATAGGAGGAGAGAAAAAGGGAGGGTAACAGACATGTATATTGAATTATTTTTAAGTCATTTTGTTCAGCATCTAACTCCCCAAGTCCTCATTTCAAGTACTCGTAACAGATTACCAGACAGAGCCCTATTGAAACAAAAGTTATTTATACTTCTACATTTGTGAATCCAAAGCATCCTTTGCTGCAAAAAAGATAAATATTTTTTCACTTTGAGGATTTTAGATATCAAAACATACTGAAGAACTAATGATCTCTGGTTAGCTCAGTTTAATTTGGACAGCTCACAGACTGATCAGCTCCTTGCTCTCTACTAAATCAGATGTGGTCAGCACACTGCCCGATTCTGCACCACCTCGCTTGGAAAAGCACCAGAGCATCTACAACTTATGGGACATGGAGAAAGAGTGATACTCCTCACTAGTTAGCCGCAACTTGCTCTTGAACAATTCTGCAGAAACCAAAATATCACAGAGCATTTTAACTCACTTCCACCAGTAAGAACAAAGTCACCAGAATAAAGTAAGCTGAAGTCCTGGCTCATTCCTATTACTCCCCATTCCACTGACACAACTTTTTCACACACACACACAGCCCATCATGAGCTACTGCAGAAAGACCTGAAGGCGCTGTCTTCCTTGCGTCTATCTCAGGAAAGGCTTTTTAGATTAAAACCTCATAGGGAAAAACAACTTTTTTTTTTCTTCTTAAAACTACTACATTTTATTGGACTAAAAAGAATGTTTTAAACATGTCCCATATTTGTGTTTGGTGGACTTGTATACATATATGACAAAAAAGAATTTAAAAAAATTTTAATTTCACAAGTCATGCAAAGTGATCATGTTTGAACAATCTGAGGGCTATAATATACATATACACATACAGAATGCTGTGTTCTTTGAATTAAGGGAAGGGTGCATATAAATGTACATTGTTCTCATGGGCAGAACGTCTACAGCGGCAAGAACAAGATCTCATGTCATTTAAATAAACTCTGTCCCTCTGTAACACTTTCTGATGCTCTCAATATACCCCACCACACCTGTGACCTCAACTCCCACTCCTCTTGCGTCTATCTCCACGCATTTACTTACTGCCCCTCCCTCTTTCGCTTAAATAGGAAAGCGGAGGAGAAAAGAAAGCAATAAATTTCCCTAGGGGAATAGAAGGAGCTTTCAGCAAAACTAGCTCCAAGCCAGCTCTCCCAGTACCTAGTTATTTGCTTCGACTTTCCTCCTTCTCCTATTAGGCCTCTCTTACTCACCCAGACGCTCTTCTGCCCAAATGGGGTTGAACACTAGGCACACGCAGCCCTCCCACCCGTGTCCCTGAGGGAGTTTTCCACGTCGCGACCGGCCTGATGCGCGCAGGGCAGCCACGACCCCCATCGGCAGCCCAGCCACAGGCTCTATTCCGCACACAGCGGCGGCTTTAAAGACCAAATAACAGGCAGGCCGGCCGCGGGGACCTGAGGAGGCGAGGGCCAGGCCGGCGGCCCGCGGCGCCCCGAGCAGCCGGCACGGAGGAGGCCGGGGCCGAGGCCGGGGCCCGGCCGGGCGCTGACTCACCCGCGCCGTGACCTTGTAGACGGTGTGCCCGCGGGGGTGCCGCCGCGGCTCCGTCACCGTGTAGAAGCGGGCCAGGTCCCCACCGCGCTCCCGCGGGCTCAGCATGCTGTCCCCCGCCGCAACGCCGCCTCCGCCGCGCCGGGCCCCGACCGAGGCGGAAGCGGCGCCCAGGAACGCCCCGCCCGGGCGGTGCCGGGGGACTGGCCGGGCCCGCCCCGCCGCGGGGAGCCCCGCCCGGCCGCGGCCTCCGCCCCGCCGCCCGCCGGGGAGGGCGGCGGCCGTGAGGGGAATGCCTGCGGCTTTCTGTGGGCGTCTGGCGGCTGGGCCGAGGCTGAGCCGAGGCTGAGCCGGAGGCCGGCGCTGCGGCGGTTCCGAGCGGTGCGCGGGCGCCGCAGCCGCCAGGGTGCTGGACGGCCCCCGGCCCGGCCGGGCCCTCGCCCTCCCACACCACTTCTAGCTGCCGGTTTTGAGTATCCGCGGTTCTTAACAGGCGGCTTGGATGTGGTCGCCTTTGCTGGAGCCTGGAAGTCGTCATGGTGTGGATGAGGCCAGGGTGTCGTGGTCAAATCATCCAGCCCTGCGGCAGTCCAGTCCTGTTCAAGGTATTGTGCTGTGGGGGATTTACACCCAGCAGTGACCACCGAGCCCCGTTCAAATACAGGTGCCCCATGGCATCTACGAGTCTGTAATAAGACCTTCCACTGACAGAGCTGGTACACCGCTTCCCGCGTTTGCCGTGGGCTATTTTAAGATCTGCTGCCCTAAATCTAAAGGCCTGTAACGCAGAAATGACTCACGGATTTTAAAGAGAAATGTTACCAGAAAGGCAAGTTTGGTGGTTACTGAACCACCGTGTTCTGTGTTTCATGTCTTCTCCAGATTCTTTAAGCTGTACCTGGACTTCTCCCTGCAGATGGGCTCTTGGGTTTTGTCTGCGAAACACTTTGGTGTGAGGAAACTCTCCAGGGTTTGAAGTGCATTGCTTCAGTTCAAAAGAGTGCAACTTTGCGCTGCAAGACGGTCTCCTTTCATAAGATTACAGGTACCTTCAATTACTTGGCTGTAGCGGGATCAATGTAGATCTATACAAATAGAGATCACACTTCAGATTATATAAACTATTATTTTCTTTTTTTATCACTGTGTTTTCATTCGTTTAATAGCAGATGTTAAAAAATCAGCTTTTTATTACCAGGTTATTAATATATCTGATCTCATGCGGGTCTTTGACATAAAGAAAAATACTTAATTGCATTTCTTTGTAAAAGATGAGAGACTCTTGTACTGAAGCTCATAGTGAGCAAGTGTCTTTCCTTTGAGGATGACTGAACTGCATCGTGAATCTTTACAACATTCCCAATTATTGCTATACAAATGAAAGGTCATCTTCTATAATCACATTAATTTTCTGAGTTCCAGATCAGATTCACTTCTACAGATCTGGAAGCACAAGCTCACCATTGAGCCTTTCTAAGCAGTTTCAGTGGGACGCTGTTTGGAAGTACTGCCACAGTCTCACCTCATCCTTATTCCTAGTGATTACAAGATTACTGTTACTTTTAATTTCAACACTGCCCTCACTCAATTTGTGTCTCATTATAATGGGAATTCCAACCTGCATACCAGAGGCAAGTAGGTCCTGCAAACATGCAGAGTCAGGGAAACAGGCGTGAGTGGACCAGCTGTTCCCCTGCCAGGGCTGGTCTGACAGAAAGCAATTGATTTGTCAATCCTGGAGAGCCTAGCAAAGTCAGGTCAGAGGAGCTCCACGTAGAAGTGTTCTAGCATCCAGATACAGCTGCTTCTTCTCTATCCCAGAGAAAGGTCATTTTCTGTGGGAGAACACAATGACTCTTCCTAACATAGTCACAGGACTCTTCCTAACAGTCCAAATGTGAGTTTTATAGCATCCTGCCTCTCAATTTTTTTTAAATTACTTTGACATTCCCAGCTATCAAGTTACTAGAAAGATTCTTTATCCTTTTTATCTCTAAGAATCGCTTGATAGGTATAGTCTATTTTGCATGGGGAACATTTTCTTAAGGAATGGGGAAGAAAGAGGACATCAATTGTTATAAGCTCAATTGCCACTCTCACTTATCTTCTGAGAGAGGAAGAGTGTGTCTTTTACATCTTTTGACAAGGTGTTGGTACATCTAACTTCATAGAAGTAACTATCAAAAGGAGCACCTCAGAGATAATTTGGTCTTGATCATCATTCTTCCAAAGCAAGTTTCTAAGTCCCAAAGCTAAAAGATATGCATCAAACTCCATTACATAGCGACTGTTTTGTTATACCAATGATGATGCAGTTGAAGTTTCATTGAAAGAGACTTTCCAAGAAGAGATCTTCTGTTTGGAGTAATTTTAATGTACAAACGAGGGAACCTAATCTTGAGGTTTGTTTAGATCTGAAATGAAGGGGTTGGACAGAATGATCTCAAGGATACCTTTTTATTCTCATTTTCTCCAATTTTAGCTATAGGAAGCTTGCAGCTACTCAGATGTAATGGCATCACATCCAAAAAACAAACAGCTGGTTGAAAATACACTTGCTGAAGTAAACAAGGAACATTTTCTAGCATGGTACACTAATTATTTGATACAGTATGCAGCTCATATAACCCTCTAGTGTAATAACATGATTAGACATGTTATTACACTAGAGGATTATATGAACCTCAACCAGTTCTGGTATAAATTTGCTTATGAAGCAGCAGTTGCTCATAACATCTCCTAAGATGTGGTAGTTTTGACGTTTTAACGGTATAAACAGAAATCAATGGAACTGAAGCCATCATTGACTAATGCCTGATGAATTATATAATAGACCTCATTTAAATTTCAATAGCCAGCTGATGCATCTTCTGAGAAAAAAATTCCATCTCGAAATGCCGTGTAACTCAAAAGTTAGCAATTTGGTGGGAGGAGGAAGGGAGAAGAAACAGTAGGAGTAGAGAACAAGACCGAGAAGAGTATATTGCAACTGTATAATTCCATGGCTGAACCAAGAAGGACAATAAAAATGATCAGATATATGGAATAGCTTCTTCATGCAGAACAATGGAGTAGTGTGAGATTTTTCAGCGTGGAAGAAGGAATAACATGAGGGGACATGACAGTGGTCCATGAAATCATGAGTGGCATGGAGAAGGTGGATGGGGATGGACTGTTCAGTCTCCCTTAATACAAGAACCAGAGGCCAGTGAAGCTGTCATTAATGATGTCATAAAATTAATAAAATAGTTATTCACATAATGAGTGCTAGACCTGCAGGACTCTTGTCAAAGGATGTTGCTGATGCAGAAAGTTTGCAAATTCAAGTACTTGGCAGGGGGAGTCACTGAGAGTAAAGAGACAAATACATCAGGCTTAGGAAATCTACTGAGCTGAAAACAGCTAGAGGCAGGGAGAGTGTTCATCCAGCCCCTGCACATCTCTAGGCTTCTGCCTAGAGAAGTTTGCCCAGCCCCTGCACATCTCTAGGCTTCTGCTGCTAACCGCTTTTAGAAAGCAGGAAACTGAGCTCAGTGGACCATTCATCTGAACCACCATGGCTGTTCTTATGTGCAGTATAATCAATCAAAACATCCCTCAGTGAGTCAGTAGCCTCCATTCACTAGAGAGTTTCGAAAGCTCAAATGACTCGTAAAATAATTTGGCTTCGAGTTACAAATCAGAATTTGGAGATACCTATTTTGAAGAGTATCTCTTAACATCGTATAGCCAACCTAGATACACAAAATAATAATTAGAGGAGAGTAAACAATCTGCAATTAAGTGTTACTGGCTTAAGACTTTCCTAGGTCAAGGCAAGAAATAATAGCAACACTGAGATGAGAAACAATTTGCATCATATTAATAGGTTAATCTTTTTCTTATCTTCTACTTTGTCTGTTACACAATTAACTTTTATGCTTATCAGCATATCTTCCTTTTCATTAAGGCTTTTCTTAAAAAACCCAAAGCTTCCCCCCTTCCCTTTTTCCAGCATCACTACTGAGATTACTATTATATAAAAACCTCTGAAGTGATAGAGTAACTTGGGTGTCTTATGCAGGTCAAAATACAGAAGATAACTGCATTCCATGGGAAGATTCCCTCTGCTCCTAAAAATAACAGCAGTTGTTGTTGCTGCTAGAACTATGGCTTACTGTCTTCTATCTTAGAAATATATCTAATATGTAAGAATACTTCAAAAATATAGAAAAGAACCAATTACCAAAATAACATAGGTCTGGAAAATATAGTTGGGAGATCTTTTACAACCCATGTGTTATGGAGCTAGTAGCTTTGCTCTCTTATTACATTGTGAAGAAACTAACAAAAAATGGATGGGTATTTTTACCTTTTGCCAGTAAGTAACATGTGTCCAAGAAGTGGAAAACCCAAAGTGGATTTGACACATTGCCTAACTAGCACGCTCTTAACATAACTACATTATTCCAGTTCCAGTCTTCCCTACCACTCCTGAGAAACTTTAAAATTATTGTTATTTAAAGTCACTTGTATGACACAAGTAAAAGGAATGCAGAGAAACTGTATTTTACTTGATTAAGTTCCTGCATAGCATCTGCAGTATTCAGCGCTATCTTATTTCATAGGCTTTGTACTACGTTTCCTTACAGTAAACAGAGCCAGCATTTACTCTGTCCTCAGAAGACCTCAAGAAAGCGTTTTAACTGTGTATTCAAGCGACATGGACAGAGAGAGAGGATTGTTTATGCAGCTGGTAAGTTGCGGTGGGTCCATCCACAGGGCCTGCAGGGCAGGCAGGTCTCCCACCTGTCCCTCAGGCCAGGTCTCCTCAGCCTCATAGAGGCAATAGTCACTTTGCAGAGCGCTTCAGGTGCATTTTAACCTGAGAATGTTAAAATAGTCCCAGGTGAGCGGGTTTTGTTTTTCTGCAAACAGTAAACATGGTGCTGCTTCCCTGAAACGGCACTTTGAAACACACGGCAGCTCTTCCCTGAGATCCTTTGACCCTAGAGGGACACACGGTAATCCCAGCGAGAAGACCGTGTATGGAAACTACTGCATTAGCACAGTGTTACATCCATTTAAAAGAACCAAAAGTCTCAAATCAAGCAGCCTACAACCCGCTTTTGCTGCGCTCCGGAGCTGGTGCTGCGCCCCCGGCACGCCGCCTGCAGCCAAGAGGGCTCCCGGGCCCTCACCCCGCCCTGGCCCAAGATGGCGGCCTGGCTTCGGCGCCGGTCTCCCGGATCAAATATGGCTCCGGGGCGCGGCGCTGGCCCTTGGACTACAAGTCCCAGGAGCGAGCGGGCGCGGGGCGCGGCGCGGCCGCCGCCCGTGCGGGGTAAGCGGCGGGCCGGCAGCGCGGCGAAGGCGGGCGGAGCTGGCGCTGCCCTGGGATGACCCCCTCTGGGGGCGCCGGGGCTGCGCGGAGCCGATAGCGGGCCCCCCCTGGGCCGGGCCCGCGCCCGGGCCCGCCGGGAGGTAAACGGCCGCGCGGGGGTCGGGGGAACTCTGGGCCTCGGCCCGGCCCGGCCCGGCAGCCGCCTGGGCGCCGTCGTGCGCGGAGCCGCGGGGCAGCCGCGAGGGGCCGTGTGGCGGCAGCCGGCCCTCCCGCCCCCCGCGGCCCGGCAGCTGCCCGGCGCCAGCGGAGGCCGAGGCGGCCTGTGCGGGGGCTCCCCGCGGCTGGCGTGGCCCCGGCGGCGTTGGAGCGGCCCACTGATGGACAGCCCCGCATCCCAGCTGGGGGGGGCCGGGGAGCGGCCCGGCCGCTGCCGCGGGAGCAGAGCCCCCAGCCCGGCCGGGGGGTGATTGACAGGCACTTGTTCTAAGTACCTGCCATTAGCCAGAGCAGGGCCGCGGTAAACAAAACACAGCGCGGGCTTGGGGCTTTCCTTTGCCGGGTGTAGGTGGTTGTGGGGAAGTACTCGCCTGGGGCTGGGCGAGCCCGGGAGGGGAGCCTTTCTCAGCACTTTTCCGTAAAACAGGTGTTTTACAGGAGGTCTTTGCATAGGAGAGGCACCTCTTCCTCTCGACTGCACCGTAATGCCGTGGTGCCCCGTGGGGTGTTTTGCTTATGTGTCTGTCGAGTTACTTCTGGTGCGTGGTGGTGCAAGCTGCTGTTCCAGGACAAGCTGGTTTTGCGGAAAGTTGTATTTAGGCTTATTCGCTAGGCTGAATGGCAGCTAGGAGGGTCTCACTCTAGTTCAACTGCAGGCATACCGAACATTGATGTCTTTTGCTTGTAAGCTCAAAATCTGCCGCCTTATTTAAACAATGAGGAAGCTGAGACAGATTGATGTCACTCAGCGTTCCTTCCTGCCTTTTTGTTAAGACTCGGATTTTATTTTTTTTTTGGAAAAAAATTAAAAAACACCTTATTTTCATGGCTTTAATCACTAAGCTGCGTTTTTCCCACCTGGAAAACAAATAAGAATACAAATTTACTCTACAAGCTGGTGCTAGAGATGGCGTGAGAGTTAGTACCTCTGTTTCCCTGTCTTGTAGGCATTGTGGTTTGAGGCAAGTCAACCGCTTTTTAAACAAATTTCTGACTGCTTGAAGGAAAGTGGTTTTCTGATTCCTTTCAAACAGCCTTATTATAAAGTTAATGCAGCATGCAAAAATTACCTTTTGTAAAGGTCATTCCACCGAGCATTTGAAAGATCTGATAGTTGAATTCAGCAAGGCAGAAAATAAATTGTAAATAGTTATTCAGATGGATAGAGTTTGGAAATTAAATGGCATTTGTAAATCTGAACGGGAAAAAAGATACAAGATCGCTTTGTAAAGTCCCACTTTGCATATCGTTTAGATAAAGGTTTAAATATCTTGTATGTATCTAAAAAGGTTTGAATATCTTGTATGTGTTAACTTGTAGAGAAAGAATATCTTGTATAAGTCATGACCAGGATGACTTGCATCTACAGTCTTCTACAGGCGGATGTAGTTGTGTGCAAGTAATGAAACCTGTGCTTTCTTTGGTAGACACTCCATGCTGCCCCGTCACGTGCAGAGGCTGGGCAGAGACTGGATCGCCCACTGGAATGGTTCTCAGATACTTGCCTTGAACAGCCCAGTTTCCAGCTGTATGAGATGGGCCGGACAGTATCCCTGGGCCTCGTTTCCACTTCCTGTTCCAGTTGATTTCTCAGCAAACTGGAGACTCCCTCCTTTTTTTGGACCTTGGAGACAATTTCAGAACTCTCATTGGCAGCTTGATAACTTCACACAAAGTTCTTGCTTTCACCTGCCTAACCCCAGTATGAAATCTGAGGGAGAAGAACCATTGACAAAGAAGAGAAGACTCAGTGGCCAGCATGATACTTCAACTCCTGAAGAAGAAACAAACTTCACTAATCAGAAGGAAGCAGTGTGTCTTTCTGTCGGACAGAATGAAGAAAAAAATAGCAGCAAGAAAGGTAAAAGATGCTCTTTGCTCACTTTCCTTGTTTATTTGTAATGCTAATGTTTATCTGTAATGGGTTCATATAACAAGTTATAAGCAGTAATGCCTGCACCTTATGAGTTACTGTTTTTCTTGGCACCTCTCTCAAGAAAACATCTGTCTTAAAAGTGCTACAGTTTTGTAATGCTGTTTAGTCTGTAAACTTGTATTTTGTGCTGTCAAACAGTCTGCCAGAACTAGGTTCACTGTGCTTGGTGACAGAACACACTCAATTATGCGAGGGATTGCCCAGCTGGGGAGTCCTGAGCTTGGTTCAGACAACTCTCTCTCAGGTATCTGTTGCCAGATCAGATCTGTTAATTTGGGAACTCTTTTAAAGCAAAAAGATTTGGGTAATTTGCTGTAGGGCTGAGCTGGGCTGACAGTTGTATAGCTTCATTCCTTGTACTGTACCTGAGCTCATAAGCCCTGCTGGACCTGAATTGGCTTCTTTCCAAGCCATTTGAGTTACCTGTGACCTAGATAACTGAGAATTAAAGGACGGAGCTTAAATGGTGTTTGCTTCCAGTGTGATTGTGCAGTTTTGTTTTTACAGCTGTATTCTTCTAGTGGCATGTTAGCAAGTTTTGTGTCAGACCATGACTGGCAGAGCAAACGGCAAATGCACTTATCCAGATAAGTACAATAAGAAGTGCAAAGATGTCTACCCAACTCAGTAACAGACTTTCATGAAACTTGGAAGTGTATGCTTCAGCTTATTACAGATACAATCTTGTACATAGCATCCGAATGTTTTACTGAGTATTGTGGATATTTACAGTTTTGTCTACTGTGAAACAGATAGAGGGTCACAGTCAAAATTGGCCCCCTCTTGCATAAATCATTTCCTTAACAAAATAAACTGGAAGTTGTATTATGACTGAAAAGGGCAACAGATGCCATCAGCACCCCAAAGGGATTTTTGGACACAAATATCCATAAGGCTTAGAAACATCATATCCATCTTCAGGAGCTGAAGGAAGGGAGTTTGCTTTGTGCCTTTATTGCTGAGTCCTCTCAACTCCCATAGCAAGTACATTTTGACATACCTCTATCTCAGAGAGTAGTTAGCATTGTGGTCCTTCCTAGTTACCTTTTGTTCACATATTGTAAGGTGACAGCAATTAAAGATACCTGCTGAGGAGCAATGTGGCCTCTCTCCCACTATAGAAAGAGTACTTAAAGCCTTGCTGAATAATGTAAGCACAGTGATGAAATTTACTGCCCAAATAGGGCAGATACTAACAGCTATAGCTGCAGTCTGACACTAGTTGATAGCACAGATAACTGGACCTCAGCATGCTCTCAGATGAGTTGGGACATAGCTGAAAGGCATCTGTGTTCATGAGTTTTGAAGTGGAGAAATACATATCTAAAAAATAATTGGATGCATAATGATGGGCAGATATATTCTTCTAAACTTTCATATAATGATACTAACGATAAGCATGAAACTAGGAATGGCAGAAAGGCAAAGTAAGCCTCTTCAGAAGTTCTTGGTAATTCTGAGGCTTATTAAAATTTTAATTTCTCAACCTCACTGAGGGAAACCAGGTTCATTATCTGTTTTGGGACCCCTGTAATGGACCCTGTTGCAGCTTACGGCTGAAGCTGTCAGACTGTACGCAGGCTAGAGGTGAACCCTTTGTTTGATTCCTAACCCTTTGTTCGTCATGGATAGATCAGCAAGATGCCTATATGCTGCTCTAAAGGGTGTATCCCAGACTGACATACCCCATCTCCACTGAGGAGGTAGTGGCAGAAGGTAGTGTAAGACTATGTCAACAGACTGGATTTGGCTTACCAGTTTGACGGCCTTTCTACAGGGAACAGGGTGGTGTAGTTTGACTGCAACGCTCTCCTTATAACATGCCTGTTTCCTAATTTCAAAGCAGTTTGAAATCCAGGGCATATCATGGTTTTGTGCTGTGTCTTGGGGGTTGTTGTTTTTTTTTACTGATGCTTATATAAAGTTCATCTTAAACAGAGGGTCTAAATCACTGCTAATCAAATGAGCTTTTAGATTTGCTTAAGCAATTTGAAAGACAACTAATTGTCAGTAGAATGATTTCTAAGAGCAGTAAGAAGTCATATGGTGTATTACATAACTTTTTCTGCTTCATGTGCTTTTAACAGGAAGCATCAAAAGACACTGGGAATATTTCTGTCAGCACAGTAGAACAATGAAAATCTTTGAAAATAAAGAAACTGACCAAAGCAATACAGAAAGTGAGGCAAAGTTTGATTTTACAGTCATGTCCTACAATATCCTCTCGCAGAATTTGTTAGAAGATAACTCCCACCTGTACAAACATTGCAGGCAACGATTGTTAATCTGGACATACAGATTTCCCAACATTCTAGAAGAAATCAAACAGCTGGATGCAGATGTGAGTAGAAAATGAGCATGTGGATATTTCTTAAGAACTGATAAACTGGAGTAGTGAATTCTTGCTATCCTTTATTTTGATAGGTGGGCTGTCTAGTGAATCCAACTGAGCTTTTAGTTATGACATGCTTAACAGTAGTTTTGATTTATGCTTATGCAATTACTGTATTCTGTGCGATCTGAACTTACAGCAAAGGTAAACTGTACGGTACATATCACTCATAGTTGCCTTTTTTGTCTATAACTTCCTGGATGGTTTTTTTGACGTGACTTTGATGTTCTGCTGATACATTGCAATTTTTTTATAATTCCAAAACCTTCTTTCTTCACATAAATCTTTCTCAGTCGATGCCTAGAGCACACTTGAGCAGAGTGCTGTAAATAAGGCATTGAACATAAGAACAGCTATACTTGCATAGGCCAAAGGTCCACCTAGTCTAGTGTCGTGTTTGTAACAGTAGCTATTGATAGATCCTTAGAGTAGGAGAACAAGGCACCTACCTAAGAACAGCTTCTGGGACTGTACAGTTTAGGAAGCTCCGAAGCTGGAGGCTCTCTCTTTAATTGTGCCATAAGTTATTTAGTGCAAAGGACGTGCAAGATTGAATAGTTGGTCATTACTCGCAAACACTTGATCTTGCTTGCCAGGCTTTTGTGGAAGAAAAATAGTATGCATGCGCACAGGAGGGTCAAACTAAGGCAACCTCCAGGACTGGCATTTTCTAACTTCCAGGTGTGTGACTTTGACTTCATATTTGTTTAGGTAGTAGTTACACCAAGTGTCCCTATACTCAGTGAATCAAAAGTCCCTTTCTGAAACCTGTCTGCTAATCCTTCAGAGCCATTTGTTAGACCAGGTAATGGAGAACTTACAATCATTTATGAATCCTTTATTTGGAAGGCAGACTCAAATGTTTCACTTTTTTGATTGTATGAGGACACTGCTATGTGGATCTCCATTTTCCTGAGATTAATGTTCAAGATTGAGAGAAAGATGCAGGTGTTAGTAGTATTCATGTAAGACTGATCCAAAAGTATTCCTCTCAGGTGTTCATTTCTCTCTTCATCTGTTACTCTGCATCATTTGACTTGTGAGCAAGCTTGCTGCTGTTTACTGAGACATAACTCCAAACTTCTGTTTATATTGGGGTCTGAAAAAATACCTTACTGTGTTCTTCGTTGGTTGTGGGGTTTGTTTGTTTGTTTCTGAGGACGCTTATCGCTTACAGTTAATCTTAATCAGGAAGTCAAGTCAGTAAACTTTTTGCTTCAGTCATTGTTAAGGCCAGTAAAAGCTTGGTGATAGAATCCAACCTGTTCATGTCAGAAAACAGTACTGAAAAAAATCAAAGTCGTTGTATTGGGGAAGCCCCAGAAAAACTGCTTTGTACCACTTGAAAAATGCAGTAATGTTAGTACGTAGCCAGGAAGCTGGAGATTAAAGTCCCCGTCAAGCTCTTTCTTTCTTCCTCATAAATTTATGCATACTGTATGTATGTGTCTTTACAGTGAGATACATTAGTGGGCTTTCTGGTAGGAGCACTGGGCAGAGGGACTCTGGTGAGGATCTGCCTGGTGGTATTAGTGGTAACAGACAGTTCTGCAGCATGGAGCCAAAGCCAGCCCCTCTAGCAAAGAGCAGTTCAGTTTGGGGTACTTGCTGAGGTCTGCAGGGCCACCCAACACAGCACTGGGGTGAAGAGGTGATACCTTGTATTGCACGCATTGAGTCATGATGAGCAGCTGCTCACAGACCCTAGTAGATGCAGTGCCCTTTGTGCAGAGGAAGTTCTTGCTAAAGGACATAGACTTTTAACTGATTCGTTGTTTTGAACTGTAACCTTAAAGTGAAGCAGAGACTTCAGAATATTGCTTGAGATTTGGTTCTCCTTTGAGACCTTGAATGAGCTAGTGTCAGCTGGGTAAGTGAAGTCCGTTGCTGCAGTTCAGCAGGCAGTGCTAACTCGTTATGCTTCAGGAACTCAGTCCTTTGTCAGAGTCCCAGGGTGTTTGTAAATCTGTGTGTTACTGCAGTGTGCAGGGAGAAGGCTCCAAGATGCTCAGAACTCTCTTAATGAAGTATTTTGAGCTTGATCTTTGGTTCAGGTTGTCATAATACAGAAACTTGTCCACATTGAAGTTAATGAAAAATGTGCCCTTGGACTCTTCATCCCACTGCTCTAGCATTTAGCCCTCTCCTAAACTGCTGAGAATATATTAGCAGGTCACTATTTTGATTAAATTTAATTTCATATCTGAAAATGTATGTCTGTCTGAGAAAGGGTGGGAGGAATTGGGGCCCTCTTCACAATCTTAAGGAACATTTTCTATAGGAGAGTGAATCCTTTCATGGGATTATATAGCCAAAAAGCCTCTGAATTTTTTTTTTTTATACCTATATAGACTGGCCAACAGAGCTGTGATACAGTAATATTTTTATGTACTTACTAACATCTTTTAATTGTAAACTTTGGCCTTAGGTACTCTGTTTACAAGAAGTCCAAGAAGACCACTATAGAAGAGAGATCAAGTCAAGTTTGGAATCCCTGGGTATGATGAAACTCTTATGACCAATACATTGTCTTCTCCCCCACCCCAGTACTATTTTCCTCAAAAAAAACTCTACTAGATTATAGAATCAAGTCTCCTGCCATCACATGCAACAATGTTCTGTACCCCCTTTTATAAATCCAGGTGCTCTTTTGAAACTACGTTAGTGTTTTCTACCAGTATTCCTGTTGGACAGCTTTTCTAGGGTATGTTTTTTCTGGCTTGAAACCTTCCAAATATCAGCACTAAATTTTATCCATGGTCAGTATATTCATTAGTTTTTATACTAGTACTGTCAGTCAGCCTAAATAGCACTGTGTATCACTCTCCCATGTGAATTTGTGGTAAGAAACATGCTGCTAGGGGTGTGATTCCATGGTGGTTTAAACTGATGTAAATCTTTTGTGCCTTACACCTCCTTCCGGTCTCAGGGCCCCGCTCTCCTCCTGGCACTGGTTCTTGTCTCGTGCCAGGAGGAGCTAGTTCAAGGAGCAGCACTGGACTGATACTTTTTTCTTTCTTGGTTAGTTGGTGATAGTCTAGCTCCCAGAATTGAGTGTTTGTAAAGAAAGTAGAGTAACGGCAGTACTGATTTAAATCCACTTGAAATGTGGAACAATGCTGTAAGGCCAGGCTCATGCGGGCAACTGAGCTTCCTGCTGCTATACATGAGGATCTGGAGCTCGCTGGAGCTCTTCCTCTTCCCCTCCCTACTCCCAGGTGCATGTCCTGCCCCTTCTCCGGGCTAGTTCTGGCACTCACTAGACCTTTACCCTGGTGAAATCCACCAGTCCAGCAGAATGCTATCCAAACTAATTTTATTTTCCTGGATTAGTTTTCTTTTGGCTTACTGAGTTAACAGTAAGTGCCACAACAAGTGGCAGGAGCGCATGGCCTAGAGCTGGGAGAGAGGAATGAGAATCCCCTGTTCCAGCATTGGTGTGAGCTCAGAGGTGGACTCACTCCAGTTCATGGGGCTGTACTTCTTGAATTCATATGGCATGGGCTGGGCAGAGAAGCATTTTAAAATGGCAAAAACTAGATAGTGTTTCAAGATCATTATTTTTTTCTTACATAGGTAAGGTCTCATGAAAATCTGTGTTTCACCTCTGTAAAATAAAGAACTTGGCAAATTACTATTTTCAGGTGGACTTGTTTGAACTCTGATACTGTCATTTGATAAGTGTCTCAGTTTCCCTGTTGAAAGCTTGCCTCTTGCTGCTGACTGGATAATTACGTAATTGTGTAAATATGTTTGAGACCTTTGTTCTATGAATCATTTTAGACAGTCATTTATGACTTCTAGTGATTATTGCTTTTGATTGGAATGCTTCACTGGTATTATTCCTAAACCATTGAGGTAACAGCCAGAAAAAACTTCAATATACAAGTCCACTTTTATGTGACTTGTGGGGGTTTTTTTGTTGTTTTGGTTTGGGGTTTTTTCCACATGAGGAGAGAACATGCCTGGTATCTTAAACTATGTAGATGCTTACACATCACAAAAGGTACCAGACCAGGTTTCCTGTAGTATCTAAACTGAAGCTAGATAGGACAGAAAGTCTCTTGTGCTCACTTTCCTATGTGAGCTTTACGTAGTCTTAGGTACTTCAGACTGGGTGTTGACTGCCACGTGAGAAAAGTAGCATGAGGCTTTTCTAATTTTAAAAAAAAATAAATCTCTATTTATACAATGGTATTTTATGTTTTGAATTGCCTTTCTTGCAGGGTATCACTGTGAGTATAAAATGAGGACAGGGAGAAAACCTGATGGCTGTGCTATTTGCTTCAAAACTTCCAAATTTAGCCTGATCTCATCAAACCCCGTGGAATTTTTTCGCCATGATATTCCACTCTTGGACAGGGACAACGTTGGACTGGTGTTGCTTTTGCAGCCTAGATTTCACTGTAAAACTAATGCTGCAATCTGTATAGCCAATACACATCTGCTGTATAACCCAAGGCGAGGGGACATCAAACTGACCCAACTTGCAATGCTCCTGGCAGAGATTGCTAATGTTGCCCCTCAGAAGGATGGTACCTTCTGTCCAATTGTCATCTGTGGTGACTTCAATTCTGTTCCTGGTTCTCCATTGTACAGATTTATAAAGGAAGGAAAGTTAAATTATGAAGGACTTGCTATAGGGAAGGTAGGCTATGCTTTTCACTTCTCACAAAAAAAAAAAGGTTAATGCTGATGAAAGAGAAATATTTGAGTGGTGCTAGCGTGCCATAGCTGGGCTTGTGATTATTTCCATTGCAGGACCAATCTTAGTGCCCTTTACGCAGTCTGCAAAGCAAAAGTTACTGCGGAGTTACTAAAATAAGCTTGCGTATATCAGCTGTGCCTTACAGAATATTGTATCTGCTTCTAGCATTCTGAAATTAAAAACTTGCAAACAAATTAATTGTTCTTGAAAGGTAGTTATCCACAGGATGATTTTTATCACTGTGTTTAAGTGTCCCAGTCTTTAAGTAGGATAAAATAACTACTTAATCAAATACCTGCTATGTACTCTATGGAAAGATGACTCTTATTTTAGATAAACTTTGAATAACAGTGGCTAGAATAATTCTAAAAACAAAAATGCAATTAGATGCTGAACCTAAACTGTTTCAGGTTAGATGGCTTTTGTTGTAAGCTCTTGTATGTAGCTGTTGGATGTGTCAAATGCTATTTAATAGAAAGTAACTGGAGTACATAGAATGAGAAAACATGAAAAAATAGCCCCACTGGTGTGTGTTGCTAGTGGGTAGTTGTTTCAAGCCCCACTTTGACTTGACTTGCTCCCAGAAGAATAATCATCATGAAGATAAAGTAAGTGTCTGCTGGGGAGCTGTATATACTCAGTCCTGTTGTGTTGCTAAAAGTGTTCTTGGTAGTCTTGGTAATCTCTCAGTTTAGTGTCACAAGAACTATCTTGAAAAATTGGGTAGCTGCAAAAAACTTGGTAAGAGTCAACAAAGGGGGGGTATATAGGGGGTGTTGTTATTTTTACAGAAATTTGACAAGCCATTATAAAAGATTTATTCAAGGGGGTGGGGGAGGGGGGTGCTTAAAACTTTAAACTTTACTAAAAATGTCCACTCATTTCAATTTTATTTTTTTTAATCAGATTTGTGTCCAAAAAAAGCTCATGTTGTCTTTCTTAGGTCTCTGGACAAGAACAGTTTCCAAGGGGACAAAGAATCTTACCTATTCCAATTTGGCCTAAAAAATTAGGTATTTCGCAAAACTGTGTATATGAAATAAAACAGCAACAAAAAGAAGAAAATGCAGGTCAGTCTCTAGGTTGATGAATTTTGTGGTCCTTTGAAAATATCATTCAGGTAGCACTGAAAAAACAGGTGATCTGTTCTAGTGGGGGAGAAACAGTGAGTCTTGAGCTTGC
Organism: Ciconia boyciana; assembly: GCF_034638445.1. Taxonomy (NCBI): domain Eukaryota; kingdom Metazoa; phylum Chordata; class Aves; order Ciconiiformes; family Ciconiidae; genus Ciconia; species Ciconia boyciana. Next base: position 103,743,958 of record NC_132936.1, on the reverse strand, counting down.
AAAACTTCCTTGTTGGGCTCATTAGAGTGTAAAGTTATTTGTTCACATAAGCATTTGCAAATTTGAATCTTTAGAAGATAATAGAAATTGCCATTCAGGAGCTGGTGAGTAATATTTAAACTACTGTTTGCATCATGAAAGCCAGTTGTGCTGTCACTGGGAAAAGAGAGATGGAGGAATGCAGCACATGTATGTAGAATGAATCTACATTCTGCTTCAGTGTTTATGTATCATAGTGCAAGCACTTTATGGAACAAGTGGGAAAAGCAAGAGATTCCTTGCTGAGTATTATCACATCTTTCATCCACCTTTTTTTCTTTGACAGAAAAAAACAATTTTAAATGAATGGGACATAATTTGAAAGAGTCTTTGGAGGGGATCTTATTAATGGAACAGAATAATTTAATCCAGCTTTCTGAATTGTGTCTTGCCTGCTGCAAAAAATAAAGTGTACTTAAAGATATTTTTTTTTCTGTAGCTTTTCAATATTGGTCTTGCCTACATCCTATTTTTAAATGTAAATTGAATGTATTTTTATTTTGCAGGAGAAAAATTGGAAGCAGCAAAACTGGACAACACTCAGGAGATAGTAATAGCATCTGAAAAGTATGTGTTGGGGGAAAAAAAATGGAAGCCCTTGGCTGTTTCCTAGTTTTGGGGGTTTGTTTTGTTTTGAGACCAAACTTGTCTCTGATTCCAGACATGCATACAAGACGCTTGCCCAACCCAGTCTGCCCATTGGGCAAAAAGTCATCTTCTATTTAAACACGAAAAGGCTGATCAGACAGCAAAAGACTGGAACTGGAAATAATGAAGGAGTGTGTGTTCTTGCAGGAACTTGCAGATGTTATTTCAGAACACAGAGGCGAGGTGTCAGTGCTGTTTAGAGGGTACTTTCTGTCTGCTTATTAAAATAATGCTTTTGACATTTTTTGTCACTTCTTGACATAAACAGGACATTTTGCTGCGTAGTGACATCGTAGGAAAGCTGAGAACTTCAGTCCAGTTGCAGAAACCATGTTTTTAAGGGGGGGGGTTGGAATCAACAAAAAAACCAGTGTTGTCCAGCTGCTTCAGTGTTGGCACTTCTCTCTCTTTTTACTGTTTTTGACATACTGGTTTATGGATGCTAATAAAATCATATAATACAATGTGAAAGTGGGATAAAGGAGGAAACGGAACTGGAAAGATCATAAAATCTTCCTTGTCAAGAGTTCTGTGGGAGAATTAAAGTTCTTTAAGTCCCAGAAACTTGGAGTATTACGGATTTGGTAGTACGACTCTTACTGGGATCAAAACATTTGCTTGTTAAACTGAAGGAGGAAGCCACCACTAGGCTGCTGAGAAGGAAAATGTAACTGCTTTTTGAAAGGAAGAATATGTTTGCATTTACCAAACTGGTAAAGGCATACAAAGTAAGGCATAGAATAAGGAAATTGCCCTACCTGTGTATGTGGGATGTCAGGCTCTAAGTCAGCCATTTCTTACCAGAAATGAGATCTTGGTATCACTGCAGATAGTTATATTAAAACACTTGGTGATTCTTGGGGATCAAAAAGCTAAGTAATGGCCTTTCTGAGAAAAGGAGTAGATAACAAGACAGGAAACCCTGTTCTACTGTGTAAATCCATAGCGTGCCACATGTTGAACACTGCTTGCCCGGTTTTTTTCCTCATCTTAAAAAGCATGTCATGTAAGAAGAGCAGAAATTACTACCCTTCTGTGTTGTACCAACTGGCATGTTTGTCAATCTTCTGTAAATCATGCAGGTGACATGCTGATTTTTTTTTAACTGCTTGGTTTTTAACCAGAACACATTGCAGCTCAGGTTTAATATGCAGCTGTGCAAGGTGAGGCAGGTACAGCTGAGGGATGGATGATTTGCAGAGCTGATGGGAGCAAATAGCTGGGAGGGAGAGAGGCATTCTTCTGCTGAAAGGTGCAGTTTTGCAGTTTGCTTTCAAGATTTTAAAAACAGGTGAGATGAGATGGGTTGAACTGAAGAGGAACAGACTGACAGATGATGGGGAGAGACAAAATGGGAGCCTGAGTGGAGGAAAGAAGATTAGGCATAGCCTAACTTGAAAACACTTGATAGCTTCAGTTTAGGGGAGGGAAAAAACCTAAAAATCTCAATTTCTGTATGTGCTGAAAGGCCTGGTTAGATGAGTTCATAGTTTGTTGCTTTCATATAAGCTGCTCTCATGGGCACTTCTACCCATGTGTCAGGGAGAGATTGCTGAATGAGGACACGTGTGAAATCTTGCAAAGTGTAGATGGAGGTGAAAGCTATGTATATTTAAAGTGTCAGTTAAGCCAGTTTTGATAGGCTCTTAGGTATCTGCCTTTTACTTGAAAAAGCTGCCTGCGTTTTGCTTTCAGAGGTTTAGGCCACTAGCACAAAAGGCTATGGGACTGATTGCATGAGAGAAATGCTAGTTTGCATATCCAGATAATTAATTTTGTTTGTAACCAGGAACTATTTGGTATTTCTTCACTGCTTAGTCTTTCTAGGAAAGACCAGAAAATAAAATTATTTTCTTTGATTCCTGTTTAGGTTGTCTTCAAAATTGCAGCACCATTTTAAATTGTCTTCAGTCTATTCGCATTACTTTCCTGAAACTGGGATACCAGAAGTAACGACTTGTCACTCCCGAAGTGCTGTCACTGTGGATTATATTTTCTATTCTGCAGCAAACGATGATATTGCTGCCCAGCCAGGTAAAGAAACCAGCTTTTAATTATTTTTCACAAATGCTAAATGGGAACATTCGGATGCTGTTCTAAGGGAAATGTGGTGATACTTTAATCCATATGAAGTACCTCAGAGGTTCGTGGTGGTGCTTTGAATGTCAGCTGTTATCTGTGAAACATGCCTGGCCTTGTCAACTCAACACAGTTGGACTTGTAGTGCCACACAGGGCAAACTTTTTCACCTAACTGAACATTCCTGTAGTTGCCATCTCGGTATGGAGACAAGAGCTGAGGCTACAGAAAAGCAGCAATGTAAGTAGTACCTGAGAAATACCGCTGTCAGTAACTCATGCAGGACCTTAGTGGCCAGACCTACAACAAAGCAGTACTTCCAATCATCTAATCAACAAAATGGTGAACGGCAATTTATGATGTGCGTTAAAACTGATAAATGAACTGTTTCGTAGAAAGGTACTTTTCAGATAGTCTTGATGTAACGTCTCTCACGTAAATGACCTCTGTGGCCTTCCCTCTGAGACCAGTCACTGGCACATGCCCAGTTCTCTCTTGATTGCAGTGGCAGCTAAAACTCACCAGATGGTGCAAGAAAGACATGGTACCTCTGCCGGCGTATATTTCTTGATGGGTAACACAGTGCTCTCCTTCACTGCATTTGTGCTCTTACCGCGGATACTTCATGTCCTCATTAGTTCTGTGTTCTATGCCATTATCAAAGGTCTTTGCACAGTGCAGTGCTATCAGATAAATGGCTCTGCAGAACTCAGAACAAAGAAACCTGGATTCCACTCCTGCTCCCACTGTAGATTGCAACTGATTTTTATAAATTAACATTGTTTTCAGTATGTGAAATTAAAATACCACCTTCATCTCTAATACCTTGAGACTAGATTGTTAAAATTCATTGAGTCAATGCACAAAAGTCTAATTTGTCATAACACGCACAGTAAATGCTATCTTGGTGTAAAATATCAAATACAAAAGCTTCACAATACAGAAATAAAAGCTTTGGCTGGAAAAACTAGGATATGAGAAGTATCTAAATGACTTCTGAATGCCGTGTGATTTCAGAGTGCATCCCTGTGCAAAATTCAATCCTAATTCACCTGCTCATATATTTTGCTGCACCACCATTGCCCCAGCAGAGCTGTAGCACTTTTTTCTTTCTGCACTTGTTTTTCAAATAGATTCTTCACCCCACATCAGAGTACAGAATGGGACCAAAGTTGAATTCTCAAAGTAGTTTAAACTGGTGTAGTTTTTATTCATTAGTTCTTAGAAACTAAGTAATAGCCTGGATTTTCAGTTTTCTGATGACCTGGGAGCCTCTGTATTAAAAGTTGTCAAAGTCTGAACAAGTGAGTATTAAATGTAGTCTGGGCTGATTGCTTTTTTTTCCATTTAAAGGGAGGGGGGGTGGTGTGTGAAAGTTCTTGTGCTTTAGTCTGTGTCATGCTTAGCCAAGCGTTTGGTTTGGTATTCAGGATTTGCTGTGAAAGCAGGATCTGGTATCTACCTGAGTCCTGCAGGACTCAATTTTGCTGGTTCCAGAGTGCTCTGAGCTGACATTAATCACTGCATGGAGACCAAGCTCTCTGTAGCAACAAACTGCTCCTTTGGAGACATGCAGGTGCTGTGCCAAACGATAAATTTGGCGCAAGAGCTGGGCGGACGTGTGCTCTAGAGCTACTGAGGCATCTTTGCAGTAAAAAAGCTTTTCTTCAGAGCAGCAGTAAGCAGCTGCTGGGTTGTTAGAGAACTGGAAAGCTGGCAGATGGCAAAGGAGTGAAGCTGTTGAACTGTCTGAGGAGTTTAACAGTTGCTAGATAATCCTTTAAAAAATGGCTACTGGTAAGCCAGTACCAGGTTCAGCCATGAAGTTCTGAAATTGCTGATCACTTTCATACAGAAAATATTTTTGTCAAAGTTACAGCTGCTGTTTGTGCTGGTCCTGAAAGCACTCAACCTGCTCAGAATCATCTCTGTGCTCTAAAGCCATAGCTAGGGTTGCTGAATAGTTGCACTCAAGTAGATAGCTCAAGAAGTCTAAAAGTTTGACACGTGGAAGGATCTCATTCTCAATGGAATTTCTTTACTTGAGTTGGAAAAAGCTTGTTAGTCTTTGCTGATGATGATTTTCTGGTGTGGTTTGTTTTGTTTGTTTGTTTTTTTAATGAGGATACAAATATTTTAAGTATTGTGTAATAATAGCAAGGCTGTGAGTCATCTTCCCCTCTTCCATGAGCAATGTGGTGTTCCGGGGGGGGGATTTTTTTGTGGGTTTTTGGTGGTTGGTTGTTTTGTGGGGTTTGGGTTTTTTTTGGCGATTATAGGAATAGGTAGCAGGAAGTAATGGACGAAGATCCCTTTCTTATGATGAACAGTTAGGAAGGGAAATGCCAGAAGGCTTTCATCCTTATGAGCAAGAGGTCCTGTATGACTTGTCTGTTGGAGAACTGTGTGCTTGAGGATACAGAAATAAAATGTTATGTGAACAAATAACTCTCAATAGATGCTTAATTTTGCAAGCATCAGCTCTGCTGAGCAATGCTCTTGTCCTAGAGTATAGGACTGGATTGTGTGAGGCTTTTTCAGAGGAGAACAAATTTGTTTGTTCATTTGCTTTCCCCCGAGAGAATGAACAAATGAATCCCTTTCCCTTTCTACCTCAATTTATCCCTCTGCAAAATGGAGAGGTAGTGTCTTTCTGAGTACTTTGAGCTCTACTGATTATAAGTTCTACTGTGAGAGTAATAATAAACAAGAATTTCTGAACTACCTTATTGGTGATTTTGCATGGAACAATAATGTCTTCAGATTCTCTCTGCCATACTGTTTTCCCCCTCCTATATATGTATGAATGTGTGATTTTTAGCCCACACTGATGAACATTTCCACGTCTTTGTGTGTATGTGTTTGTTTTTTTCTAACCAGGAGCAGAGGATTCTTTTCATGGAGGTCTGAAACTTCTTGGCAGGCTGGCACTTCTAACAGAGAAAGATCTTTGGACTGTTAATGGTCTTCCCAATGAAAATAACTCTTCTGACCACCTGCCATTGCTAGCAGAGTTCAGGCTTATTGAACGGTAATATCCAAAGGACTTTTTGTGTAAGCAAAGTTACCTTCACCTTCTCTTTTCATGTGATTATTATTATTTTTTTAAAGGTTAATTCAAGCACTGCTGGTCCGGTTTAAAGAAGTTTGCATGCATGCTGATTTGTTAGTGTTGTGTAAAGTAGACTTTTTAAAGAGACTTTTTTTTAAACGTTTAAATTACTTTATGAAGTCTTTAAGGGAAAAAAGAAAAGATTTTACATTAGCTTCCTCTTTGATAATGGAAAACATCTGTGCCAGTCTCAAAATGGCATTATTTTTCACGGAGATGCTGCAAATGGTTTTTATTGTAAATCATAGTAAAACTGATTATTCTCTGAGAACTGTGTGCTTCTTCAAGTAAAGGGGAGTGAGTCTGTGTGCACGCCACACTTTATAAAGAGCTGAAAGTAATGTTTTACTACAACGTTGCTCTGTAGACACTTCTATCTTAATACTTCTGCAAAGGAATTTCCTCAGTTACCTAGCATGTAGTCAGTGCAGAGGCTGCAAGATTGGACTTCCAAAGGAAGAAGATAGCTTTGCAGTAAGGCAAATACTGATGTTCTAAAAAGTTACTTCTTTAACTTCTAAAAGCTTAAATATAGGTAGTGTTCACTGGAATCTTTTTAGAAGTATCTAAAATAAAACCAAGTTTAATGAGCATGAAAACTTACAGGAAACTTAATTGATCTACTATAGGAAAAAAAAAATCAGTCCTTGACATCTTGAGGCTTCATATATATTGAACAACTGGAGGAAGTTGTTTTTCCATTTACTTATTAAAAATGTCAAGCTATATATTGAAATGACAGATCCTGAGGTATTAAATGATCAGGATTTTAAATTTACTCTCATAATGCAGTGATAAACATTCTGTGCAAAATATAATTTACAAAATAAAAAAAAGACTGCCTGAGTAGGAGACTTGAAGGGAGCCAGAGGGGCTGGAAACAAGTCTTGGTGAAACTATATATGGATATGTATGTAAAACAGACTTAGAAGTAACACTTAAAGAATTGTCTTGCAGTGTGGTGCTGGAAAACCTGCACCCATGTTCCTGAAATCACATTCAGATGCACTTGTCTCCCAGAAACACTTGTTCTTTTCCAACCTGATTTTTGGCACTTTCATCTGGGTTTCCTTTTCCTGACTGCAGAATTACAACTGTGATTACTTCATGCTTTGAGAATAATGCAGGAAGTACAGTGGTGGTAATGGCAAAACCAGTTGAATTGAAAAAGTACTTTGCTGTCCCATTGAAAAATATGACTACCTACCAAAACATGCAGCTTGAATTGCTTGGAATTTGGAAGGGGACTATTTTTCTTATAAGTTGTTGTGGCTGAGGAGCTTTCCTCTACTTGTTGTTAACAGTCAAGTTAATGCTGTAGATGACTACCTATTCAATACTGGACTCTATTCAGATACTTAAAATCAGACATTCTCAAAGCTGGAGCTGACAGATGCAAACATACTTAACCAGCTGCAACAAAGTTCTGGTAGATCCTCGTGACAGCTAAAAACACTGTTCAGCTGTAGTGATGTGCATAGCCTGTGTTAAGAGCAAGGAGGTTTGCTAGCCTGGAGGACTGTGTGTTGTCTCCATTGCAGAAAGAAATGTGAGAGCCTAATAGTGCTGCTCTAGACCACTGCTGGCAAAGAGGCTGCTGAACAGGGGAAGGTGGGTAATTAATAGAGAAGTTCTGCTATTTAGAATAAGCCTTAATTTGAGCATTGCTTCTCAGGCTTCTCTAAAGCTGAGGTTTCACATCAGTTCCATTCTCATTTACACAGAGCAGCACTTATTTAGACTAGGCCAAACACCTAGTTATTTACAATGCTGGTTTGAATCTTAAGTTTTATGCTAATTTAAAAGAAAATGCTTTGGACTTGCTGATCAATGGTTTCCATACTTGGCTTGTATTCAGATATTGTGTGTTGCTGTGACATTTTAAAATGGCCTGATTCCTCAAGGCAGTAAAGATGGCCTTCTGAAAAAACATAACCTGCTTCCCTGGTATCCATGTGAAACCATTAAGGCAGTAAGATGTATTTGTTATACTTCATTAGTGTATGTTGTTATTAAAGGACTATAATAATTTGCTTTCCTTTATGAAAGGGGTAACTGTCACCTCAAGCATTTTCCCCCATTTTGATGACAATAACATGGGGAAAGGGCCAAGGTACTGCTGAAAGAAAAAAGCAGAAGGTACTTGGCATGATGCAGTCATCAGTGCTGCTAGTTCAGGGGTGTATATTGTTGCATAACAATGTATTTTCAGGGTTTAGAGACTTGTTTCAGTCTTTCTTTGTATAATCCATAAATAGTTAGCTATAGGGTGGGTTTTAAGGGCTTTATGTTCAGTGATTTCTTCCTAGAATAATAAATGAGGTAGGTATTTAACAATCTTACAAAAAACCTGCTTTAGTTTGTTCCCATTTGTCCTGTCTTGATTTTTAGAAATCGCTTTGATCTTTTGTGGAATAGAAACCTGGACAGGACAAAAAAATAACCCTAAGTCATTAAAAAAAAAGACTACCATGATATTTTATTGGCGTTTTCATGCTGTGCATAAACATACAAGTGATTAAAAAAAAGTCATGCATGTTTGCTACACTATTTGACCACTTTGCAGTAAGTTAGAAGAACAGTCACTAGAACCACACTTAAGACAAATGCCATCATAACCAAGTTTCAAGAGAATATTTCAGCTGAACTTCAAAACAAGAACCAAAAGCAATTTGTCACACACCTCTACAGCATTAAAAAGTTTCAGTGTAAGTTAGAGGTTAACTCAAATTGTGCTGGACAATGGTAAAAACTGTATACCAACCACCATTACTTGAGCTGAAGTAAACCATGGTTTCATAGAAAAAAACTTGCAATGTATCAGATAACCTTGTGCTATAGGATACAGCTGATCAAAGTAAGCTTTTCACATCATTTTTACCCATGAGAAATCTAAGGGCTACATGAAAAAAATTGTTTAGGTCACAAGACACTGAGCAGCACAGTTTAAAACTGAAACTCTGCAGCTGATGTCAAATTAGACAATTTCTACCAAAAGAGTATTTCCCTCTCTTCGGTTTCACTTCTGAACCAAAAAAATTCCTACTGTGAATACAACAGTGGAAAAGTTTACAGAAAGAGGGATGGGAAAGGCCTCCCTGTAATTGATATGGTAATCTTGTTTAAAGAAGTGTAACAACACATTTGAAAAGTCTTCTTTCTAGACCTTCTGAAGTCTACTTAGTAGAAAGCCTTTTACTGTTTGTAGAAGGTTGCTGGGTCTCAGTGTTGTCATCCTGTCCTAGGTAGGTGAGATTCAATGACTTTTTTGAGCAATGAGGTCTGTGTACAAGCAATTGTCTCCTTCTGTATCCATTCAATTGCTGACAGATATAAGCATTCTAGGAGCTTAAATCATTCAATTCAAATAAGTGTTATTGTCACTGTATTACCACGTCCTGTCTTCATCGAGATCCCAAAAAAGTAAGTGCCCAGGAGGTGAGGTACACAATGCCCATGGCAGTATCATCTATAAGCACAGCACAAAGGGTAGAGGCTGGACTTGTACAATAATCCAGTTTCTATTTAGGCACCTAATGAAATATTTTCAGGAATGCAGCACTTGAATGCTTCCAGAGAACTTCACTAATCTGGACGGACCCCAATGAAAGTCTTACTGCATCACTCGAACGCAGCCACCATCACAGGTCCTTAGCTACGTCTTGGAACAAAAGGACTGAGTAGGGAGGAAGCAGGCAAGCTTGATTTTCAGCTATTTCAGACGTACAATTTATTGCTGAAGTTGTTCCAATACAAGCTTCCTTATTCAGGTCTGACCAAGCTGTTGTTACAACAACATGTATAGGAAAAACTCCCTACAGTAGCATGGCTGGAAGGTTAACTTCAGCCTGCCATGTCTGATCTTAATATAAGATGTTGAGGCATCACCATCTGAGACTGCTCAGCCTTTCAAAGACAAGGTTCAAAGTTACACACAAATTCTGAAAAGCATATAGACACTCAGGTTAGCAATTCTGACATTTTTTCCATTATTCTAGGAACATATACGAGAAACAAACTGACTAGTTGTGAACGCTTGTCTCTACAAACAGCAATCTCTGTTTTGTGCTTCAGCAGTGTAGTCCAGAGAGACTAAAAGCTTGTGAGAAAGTATAAAAAAATTCTGAAAGCTTAAAAATTCATTATTCATCAATTATCATCATTTAAAAAACCAAAACCTCCTATTTTGCCTAATAAGATGTCAGTGTTGAAGAATACACTTGCATATTACTATTACTTAACATCTTTCAGCAACATGCACAAAATAATAATACAGGTGGCAGTAAAACATCCAGTGCTGTTTTAATACTACCAGAAATGCTGGGAAACAGTACAAATTAGTTACAAAACAGTAATATTGAGTTTTGCATATCTGTTAAGTTTAGTGAGGTAATGTTGATACTTTAAAAACTCACACCACTTCTGCACTGCTTGGTTTTATTGCTGAATTAAATATTAATACTGAATGATTTTTTTTTAACTGCACTGCACCCCAGCACATCTTAACACTAAGAATATGATTTCTTAGTTATCCCAATGCTACTACCCAGCACAATGCCCAAATTCAATTAATACTTGTACAGGGAAATTATATTTGAAGAAACTCTCATGCCACTGGAGTCACCTGCTACATGATGGAGGGAAAAAAAAATCTTATATTCTGAGACATAATTTTAGGTTCTCATCACTGATGCCTTTTCTTTGAATTGAAAGAAAATAAATACTGCCACCCAAAAAGGCCCCCCTTCTATTTTCTAGGTAAAACTCCTATTATAAGAGTCCACAAGTTAATAAATAGTCCCATTCCTTTTTCCTTCCAACGGAGTGCGGGTAAAGTGCAGCAGGAAGCACCAGGGAAGCCCTCTGTCCAGCGTATGGCTTTGTTAGATGCGGAGCTGGTAGCCTACCTCATTGAGCGTAGCCAGGTCTCCTTTCTTGTCCACCACCGCAGGCCTGCAAGCAAAAGAGGGAAGAGGGCACAGCTCACCAGCAATCCCACACTGCCGTGCAGGAGTGGAGCGAGCAGCTGTCAAATCAGGAACGTTTTACTTCCAAGTAGGACTGACTAGATCTAATTTTCTCATCATAAGCACAATCCTGCTGATTTTGCGATCGGGCTACTCGTGTGGGTTGCCTCTGAAGCCAAGCACCAGCAAAGAACAAGTCGTCCCATCCTGGGGTCTGTGATCTGAGCCTGGGAGCGCCCCTCTCCCTCTGTCTTGAGAGGGTGCCTAAATGAGCAGCTAAGACTAGACACATCCCGCCCATGACCTACCCCAGAGCAGGACTCTGGCTTTTAGAATAAAGCGGAAGCTGCTGAAAGCAAACGGGCAAGGCCTCTCAGATGGCCACAGCGTGTTGTCTCTCTGAACCTGCCCTTTCCTCTTGGCTAGGCCTGTGTGAAGGGCTAGAGCCCACCAAATAGAAAACACAACATGAACTCCCTTCTGTCTCCAGGCATCTTACAGTCTGGCCATTCACTTGAGTAATCACACATACACATATGCTGTTAGCTCATTTAAGTACATCAACTGCCTGAACCAAATGAAACCTTGAGAGAAATCAGTCTCTCCCTATTTAGCAAGCAATGGAAAAGCTCCTGCAACGAAGTTGTCAAACAGAAACAATCCTGGTGATTTATAGTCTATGAGCTTATAGAGCTTATTCCAGGCTCTTAGCTATTTTCACATTAAGCCATATGTTTGCTTTTCTAAAGAAAAAAATTGTCTAAAATACATGTTTCTCCTAGTAGACTCTACAGCATGTCCGCTTCACTGCAAAAACTCAGCTAAAGCCTTAGTAGTACAACGTGAAGCTGGTAGTGGCTCCAGTGCTTTCCTACAGCTCCTCAGACATGGTTTCCAGCTCTTGCACTTACTCTTTGCTCACTGGGCAGCAGATGTGACCCCTGAGCTTGCACACGCAAGGCTGACACTTACCTTCTCGTCGCACACTGCCTGCCCGTTTCTGCCGAAGCCGCTCTGGGCAGCCAGCATGGCCACAGGAGAGGCAGCACGCAGCAGGCAGTGGAAATGGGCATGTTGCCATGGGCGTGCAGTGACTCCCCATCTCTCTTGGATAATCAGAGAAGGTAGAACCATCCAGGTGTGCTTTAATTAAAACCATATTCTGGCTAAAACCCAATTCTCTAGCTTGTAGCTACAAGACAGACTGTTCTCTGTAAGGTTCCTCTTCAGGGTTTTAGGAAAAGGCAAGGATTTGTTGGAGCAGAGACACCACAGCTCCTGTTCTCCTTGGCTGGCAAGTGACCTGATGTCACACATCCCCTCTGAAGCAAGGGACCTCTGCTGTACTGGCCCATCAGACCACATCTCCTGTGGTCTGAAGTGCCGTGACGATGAGCACGTGAATAAGCTTTGCATAGCTGCTAGGTACACAATATTCATGAGTTGTCTGCACTGGATCTGCCTGATTTTGCACATCCTGGTCTAATATAATCCTGCCCCCTTGCACATCCTACTATAATGGACTGAGAGAATTTTCCTTTCACCAGCTAAATTAGGCCAGAAGCGCACAAGGCCAGTGTTGTTATGATACCCACAGAGCATGCATGTGTTAAGCCTCAATATGATATTAAAAGGAAATAGATCTGGTGAACTGACATTTAGGAGCAGAGATTGCTTCAGGCTGCCGCATGACACTCCCTTCCAAACTCATATCAACACTCCCAAACCCCTCCAGCTCCAAGAACTTCTGTTGAGGATGAAGCACTGCGTTGCCTGTTCCAGCACAGTGGCTTGCAATTTACTGCACCCTCCTGCTTTGGGACTTCAGAGGATGGACAAGTGGACGCAGTAAAGCTTCAGACTTACCAAACAGATTCACACCACCCTATATCCTCTTTATTCATCCTGTCTGCTGGCCACCCTTAGCAGGATTGCAGCAGCTGTGGGCTGAGCGCGCATGGACTGTTGCATAGCTCAGTTAATGAGCTGCAATTTGACTACACACCAGTCTCCTAGACAGGCACATACTGCTTATTGCATTGCCACCCGTGTCCTGCAACGTACCCTATCTGCCTTGCAGCTGTATTTCCAGGCTAAAATGTGGGCTTGCTAGTGGCCACCACTGGCATTTACCTAACAAACTAGTAAGGAACCAGGACGAGAAGTTAAAGGGTTGATGCTGTAAAATCCACTTCTGTTCTTAAGCACTGCTTCAGCCTTTGTCCTTCAGAAACAATCCAGCAAAGACATTCCAGTTCACATATTTTTCACTGGGAGATTTCTCCCAGCAGGCCTGTATAATTTTATAGTTGGCAAAAACCAGGCTGTAATAACAGCTTGTCATCAGCAGGTGAAGCCTCTCAAATGAATGTGTTATTCAGCCCCTGCCAGCTTACACTAGAGCAAAACACTTCTCTCCCCCTCCCCTGCAAGCTCTAAAATGCTGTAATTACAGCGTGTAACTAAGAGATCCACAAAGAAACAAAACACTGTGTTGATAAGCATGGCCAATCTTTAGCTAGGATTTCAGCCTAAAGCCTAGCAGGCCTGAATGTCTTTCCTCTTCTGTGTGTGTAACACAAAGGCCTCTCACCGCAACAAGGTTCTCAGAGATCCATCAATATGTGGAAGAAAATAGCCCATTTCCCCTCTTGTATCTCTCACCCCATGTCAACTGCTGTACATGCTGGTATGTGTCATTCAGCTCATCCCTGATGAAGGGATGCCATTCCCCCTTCAGGTCTCAGAGACCTCGCATTGCAGAAACCAGAAGATCTCGATTTTGGAAATGAAAGGGTTTTATCACCAGCAGGGAACTCCCTACAGCAGCACACTCCTCTGCAGCATCACTTCCGCCAGGGCAAAAGGCAGCGTCAGCCTTCAAGCCACCAGCGCCACTGCACAGAAACATCATTTTAACATCAGGAACCCAGTTCTTCTCTGTTAGAAAACTGATGCCAGGGAGAGTAGCCTCTTGGGTCTGCCCAAGGGCCCTGGACCTGCCGAAAGCTCCTTCACTCCCCTTTCCCTTCCAAGCGTACTGGCCAGGCTTGTGAGGGGGCTGTGCAAGACCCGCAGGGCTGTTACGCAGCCACAAAGCACATGCTGAAAGAGCTCCCACCCGCTCTGAGACGCTTCAACGCCTTCCACCAAAGCAGATATGAAGGTCTCGTGTGGAGTCTGTTCTCCATCTCCTGCGCCCCGCATCATGCTACAGCCAGGTCCTGGATCTTGTATCACGGTGACCCAGGGTTTATTTTAGAATAACATAATAATTTGCTCTTGATACAGAGCAACACAGCAGAAGCACTGAGCAGGTAACAGGTGCTGAAATCACTGCAAGGCCACCAGTACTTCACTTGTCTTTCTGTCCTGGAAAAGCAAAACTGCCAAGGAGGAACCAGCCACTGCAAAGCAGCCACATGCCCAGCAGCTCTCTCGGGAAACCAGCCCAACTGGCGAGTCTCTAAGCCCAGCGAGACTCACTCTTCTCTCCAGACATACGTGATCCGCTCCAGCAACTGCAGAAGCACTATCAGAAACCCAAAGGTGAAACCATTCCTCAGAGCAAATCTAGGAGGTGAAGAAGCCTGGAGTAGCCAAGCCCATTACAACTATAATTATCCATGCACTAAACAAGGAGCTCTCGGTGATGAAGCCCGAAGTACAGCATCGTGGACCGAGTGTGAATTCACATGTAAAAATAAAAGCCTGCTGTGAAATCATCTGCTGCTAAAGTATCTTGAAGTTATCTTTAGAAGGTTAGTCTAATGTCTTTGTTAGCTGCTTTAAAATAAATAAATAAGTGCTGAGACAGTAGTCTGGGAGCCTATTTAAAAAGCAATGATCATAAATATGTGACTAATCTGGGTTACATATAGGCTTTCACAGCTGTCAGCTTCCTGGCATGAAGCAGTACAGCTAAAACTCAACTCTTCCACATCTAAGGTATGGGAGTCTGAATTGCCAATGGCTGTAAAAGGCCTGTGATCTGGAAGCTCAGTTTTATCCATTTAGAGGTATTGCATGCAGTTAGTCCATCCTTCCCGGTGCAGTTAAAGAAAAACTATTAGCTACAACACATAAGGGAAGTGGCCTGGGTTTTTTTAAGCCGATTAAAATCAAAGAATACAATGCAAGTGATGTTTCTGCTTTGGCGAGAAGAGAAAAAGTTTACTTTTTCACCATCCCTGTAAGTCAGACAGTCCTCAGCAAAAACCACTCCATCAGAACAGCTCTGTACAAAGGCTCATCACGGAGAATCCAATTTCTGTCTCAGCGACCACGACAGCAGGGCACCCCACCACCACTAGCAGATACATCCTCCAGTTTTTAATACCTATGTCTGAACACCCTTAAATGCGATCAAACTACTTTCCCTCCTGTACAGGTCCCCTGCATGCCAGGCTAGGTTCATTTCTCCAGAAAGTGGACTGTATAAAGACCAAAAAAAGAAAAAGTGAAACCCACACTTCCACTTTCACAGTCATCCAACACCCCATAGCATTTAACCAAGCAAAGGCCATCGGGGCCTCCAAGGACACCACGCAGAGGGACCACTGGGCAGCAGTAAGCACAGCAATGCCAGGACATCAGCAGTACCGGTAGCTTCTGGAGCCTCTCAGACAACCAAGATACCTGGTGCAGTTTTCCTATATATGCCAGCGCACACCTATAAGTTTTGTACAGCAAAATAATACATCATCACCCTCAACTTCTGACCCACCAGTGATGGCAGCAGGAATACTCACGATTTGTCTCTTCTGCATGCGCGTCTCTGAGGGCTGGCTTGCCTTCGGCGAGGAGACAATGACTTACCCCGTGATCTCTCTTTCATGGGAGAATGGGCACTTGAGGGTTTCAGAATCTGCGAGAGAGAAGGGAGGGAAGGAAAAGGCATTCAATAAAGGCAATGATTCACTGAAAATAAAAAATAAAAATAAAGGGCCTCATACAGGAGCGGGGACGGCACACAAAGAGCCTTCAGTCCCTTGGGGCTTATTCAAACCCTGCCCAGGTTAAGAGGAACCCAAAGCTGTTATCATGTGATAGCTGTTCAGGGGTCCCCTGCAAAAATTAGTTGGTGTCACCAATTCAGTTCCCAGCTAAATACTGAAAGAAAGGTCTCATCTACAGCTTGCTTCAGAGCTGGCAACAGCAAGGCATAAGAAAAACGTCTTTGAGCCTCAGCTGAAGGAAACTCACACAGCCAAATTGCCCTCTCCAGTTTTCCTCTCTGCAAACAGAGGCGATCGCCTCCCAGGCTGGCAGCTGAACTCTGTGACAGTGGGACTTTTCAGTAGGTCTCCTGTCCATTCGCACACTTGCCTGCATCCCCCAGGCCCTCCAACCTCAGAAGTCCATCAGCATGACACTCACACTCTGGGCTATTTTTACAACCTGATCCTCCAAAGTCAGCCCCCTCACAAGGGGAGCCCTCTGAATCAAGTGGCTCAAATTCTGAATTAACTCAAGGGAAGAGTCAGATGCAGGGCCTTCAGCCTTCAAGGGTTCAGGGCTGTGGCCCTGGCCTTGAGGCACCTACAAGGACTGCACCCAATGTCTCAGCTCAGCACGCACGCAGAGTTGGTCCCTCTATCAAAAGCAAGTACTAAATTCAGTAAGTCATCTACCCATATGGACTTCTTCCACTACAGCCTGCTTCAGCTGTTTGCTCTCTAGATGGTATTAAAAGTGCATGAATAGAGAAGACAGGAGAAAAAAGCTTCATTACATCTGTAATCAAGCACATGTGCTTAAGGTGACAGTATGGTACAAGCTGGCCCTCAAAACTCCTTGGCAGGGCAGGAGAGGTGGCAGCAGGACGTCGGGGCTACAATGCCACTGGCGACGCTCACCTCAAAGTCAGGGCAAGGGGGCAGGTGCATCAGCCAAAAAGGCACGTGGTTGCTACGCAGGAGCCATTCCGCAGCAGGGCAGGGGACAGGAACCCAGAATAACTTGGACGCGATGCCACATGCCTCTACACGAGAGCCAGCCCCATACTTAGCAACACACCTGCTCTGCTCCCGCTGCCAGCAGCGGGCTGGAAAGGCACCAAATCCCCTTCCACCATGGCCGCAACCATCCCCACACCATCCCCAGAGGCACGGTCAGGGACACCCCTCATCCCCAAGGGCAGCCAAACCCTCCAGCCCCCTGGCAGCCTGCCCTGTCTCCCCGTCATTTCCCTCCAGGCTCTTCAGTCCAACCAGCCAGCGGGGAAGCACCAGCCTGTGAGGGACTCGCTTTCCTCACCCTTCCCATGTAACCTACTTTGTGATTTAGCTGAGGGTGGTAGGCATCAGGTGGAGCAGGGGAGAAGCAACCACTCACATGGCTGTTCCATGGCACCCCTTGCAGCTGAGGTGTAAAGAGCAGAGATCCCTACCTACAACCAGGCCACCCACCCCACCAGTTCCAGCCCCAGCCCCAGGCACACTAGTTCTTCCCAGACACCTTCTTCCAGAGTCGGTGAGAAAAGCAAACTGAGCAATAGCTCCTTGATAGCCAGGGACAAGTATGGGTTCAAGTGTTTCCCAGGCTGAAGGGGAGATTTTTCAACTAAAAAAATAGCTATAAGGCCTTGAAAATACACCAAACCCTGTGGGAGAACCACAGAGATAGATGTAAGCACACCCCCAGCCCACCTGATACCACCTTAATCTCAGGCCAGGGTCAGTCTGCTGACATGGAGCAAGACCAATCTCTGCAGGATAGGACTCGGCACACCCCCCTCCGAGTCCACCACCCGGGCACGCAGACCTACCTTCATCCTCATATCCCTGGCAAACTTCTCCAGCTCCTTCCTGACTTCTGTGCGCATCATTTTGGATACATTGAGTACCAGCTGTTTCCACTCGATGGGCTGAAAGCTGTGCGGCTCATGCGGGACGTATAGTCCAATTTTTACTTTTTTCACTGAATGCAAGTACTTTTTATAGGAGTCTTCAAAGTCAAAGATGAGGTCGCTCAGAGTTCGGTAAGTTAGAGGTTTGTCCATCAGATCTGATCGTCTGCTCATGCCCAGAGAGCCATACCGGCCGTTGCAGTAAATCCCGAGCACCACATGATGAAAATAGTTCCCTGAGAAGTGGGTTTTAAAGCTGATGGGGAATCGTTCCACAGAGGGCTGCCCGTTCGTTAAGTATCTGGTGTGCACTGCGTCAAGGCAACAACGACGCTGGGAAGGGAGCACGCACAATTACACCTGTAAGACATCTTTAGCAGTTTTTTTTAACTGCCAAGACAAGTGCTTTCTTGCAAACACAAATTTATTCTCGCTGTGCCCCAGAAACAGTCAATGCTGCCAAAGCCCATTTCACTGCTTGGAGAATAAGATGCAATGGTTCTGGGGGTTCAGGGAAGGGCCTGACTCTTATCCACGCTTAGGGAGGAGGGAAAACAACCCACAACAGCATTTGGGTCAGCACACCAGAAGAGAGGCCAGATCTGTGGGAGCTCCCCCATCTGATACCAACATCAAATTCCCGTGCTCCTCAAAGGGAACAGTGTTTCTATTTCATGCTGGAGCTTGGTACAGCTCAGGTTACTGATCCTTACTTTCCCACATCTTCAAACAGTGCAAAAAATACCTGAATTTATTATTCTCCAAGGTGATGGTCTGCCTTTCCATCTGTAAGCCGGCCCTCAGCATGGCCACTCCTCATACAAGAATGTTTTTGCATGTTACCCTTGTAACACATTGCTGAGATGAACAAAGTAAAGCTCCCAGGCGGATAATTAATTAGATAAGCACAGAGACATGGTCAGGAACAAATGCTTTTAAAAAGCAAAACATGTCCCCTGAATCACTGGCTGGCCATTTCAAATGCACCACGTGTAGAGGCTGGGGCCAAGCGCCATAACAGTATAGTAGGTGATCTCAGAGCGGAACTACGCGCAAATCCTGGGTCATCTCTTTGGGAGGCTGCTGGCCTGTGCCAGCGGGAGGAGAGACTGAGATTCCCCCACGCAAGCAGGTTTGCATCAGCACCTACGTTGCATGCAGCTCCCTGCTGCTAATCCCTGGACAGCTGAAACCCACCCTGGCTCCATGTGCTGACACCTGGGACAGCAGGCACCCTTCCCCTCTGCAGCTGAGACCCCCACCCACGCCTGGGGAATGGAGGAGGGATGACCAGAAAAGGCTGCAGCAAGACGCTCCAGCCTGGGGTTACTCCGGGCAGAGGTACCTGCTGTAACCCCAGAGCCATCCCCAGAGGCAGATGCAGTCAAGGCGGTCGGTCAGGGCGATGCAACTACAAAATACCCTGGCCTGAGGGGCAGCACTGCCAGGATAGTGTCAGGGCAGCCTGAAGAACAGAGGAGTGGGGTTGGTCCCCGCTGGAGCTGAGGGAACCAGCTCAGACCAGGGTCCCGCTCTGGAGATCTCCAGCACCCCCACCTCCCCCTTCCCCATGCCCAAAAAGGAGGTCTTTAACAGCAGCGAAACAAGAGCCACTGCACAGCTGAGATGCCCTGGGATGTGACTGCAGCCGGCCTTCCTCCCCTATCTGCATAGCACGGCTGTCCAACAGCTGCTGGGAAACTGAGAACACAAAAAGCCTTTGTACCAATACCATAAAACACAATTCGGGCTCGGTTCTGGTTCTGCCCAGCCTGACACCCCACCTCACCACCAGTGCAAGTCCCTGGGATGCTGACCCCCCTGCCCACACCCTGCATTTCACCTCTTCTCTCTACAGGGATGCAGGAAAAGCATCCAGCAGCTCTCATCTGTCTCTAAAGAATTTTCTCAAGGGGGTATTTCATCCACCTGACGCTTGTTGAACTTCACATATTCAAACTTTTGCCCTCCAGGTGAACACAGAAACCAACTAGTAGGAGATTCTGAGGTCAGAGAGCAAGGAGTTAAACCTCTACAAAAAAATGCAAGAAAAACACATTGGCAAAAATCTTTCAGAACAGCCACAGGCAAGCTTTTCGGTTTCATGTCAAACATTTAATTGCATTCAGTGCCAGATATCACTGGCTTTAGCAGTCTCAAGAAACCGTATTAGAGGATATAGGAATGAACAACACCATGGGCACAGCTCCTGGTGCACTTCGGTATCTGCACGACAGTAAGTCTGGACGAGCGTGCAAAGCAGAGCACACACCTCCCTACAGCGCGCACAACCCCTCGCCCAGCCAAGGCCACGTGCGCCCACCTCTGCCCATCTGCTGCCCCACCTACATCAAACATGAGCGCCCTGCAGCAACTGTCAAAGCTCACCTCGATACCAGCTACACCGACACAGAACAGAAGTAGCTCTATTGCCTTCGGTGGTCTCGCTGGATCGCTGTTGCGTTAGGACTAGCTTCTCCAAGAAAAACCCCACACCGTCAGTAGAATTAAAGATAAATACACTGCAAGGTCAGAATGGGGCCCAGCGACGTTACAGCAACTGGAAAACTCAGCCCACAGTCACCTCATTTAAAAGGTCACCTTGCTCCAGGCCTTAAAAGGAGCATGCTGCGTACATCAAAGTCACGTTACAGTAATTTTTGTCCTACAGACAGATTCTTGCAGAAGCCCATTGTATTTATCATTCTGTGTAACTGAAAAAGCAGTATCTTTTATTAACACCTATGAAGCTTTCAAACATCACCACTATTTTTCCCCCTCATTATGAAAGGGTTTTCTCTCTGCTCCCCGAGTGCCTTTCTATTAAGTCCACACAAAGCTTTGGTGGCCACCTGCCACACATACACACTTCTGCCACGAGGTCTCGGAAAAGTTGCAATTTAATCTCATTAAATACTAGGTAGGAGTAAAAGAATCTTTTGAGGATGGAAATTACCCACCATCAAATAACCCAGCAACAACCGCTGCGGAAATTAACCTTTAGGTACAGGTTGCTTCTGCTAAGTGACTAGTTAATGAGAGTCCCCACCCGAGATGAAATACACAGCAAACGGGCTGGAAAGGCACGTCAGATCTTCCGTCCATGCATCGTTATTATTTCTTTTCCTTTCTGCTCTGCCCAAGTAGAGCTGTATTGTGGCAAACAAAAGGCAATGACACAGCAATGCCGCAGCTGTAATCACACCTTTGAGCTGGGACTGTAACTGCAGGATGGAGAGAGTCAGGGAGTAAATTATGTGCCACAATACAGAAGCAGCGCAGAGCAGGAGAGGGCAAAAGCAGCTGTAACAAAAACTCGGTGGCCTCCCAATCCCAGGTCTTCATGTAAATCAAAGCAGCAGAAAAAGAGCACTGAGGGATGCTGATCTCCTTGGAGATCACACAAGAGGGACACTAATCTTCTGGCTGGCTACCTCTTGCCCCTATATCTCTCCTCTTCCCCCACACCCAGGAAATGCACAAGGACAATACCTGGAGCTCCACCAGGGTCTCAGGGGAATGGGTTGGTACAGCATGTCCCCATCCCTCAGAGCTTCCCAAACCCTGCCCACCCTGACTCTCAGCTCTTCTGCAGCCTCATACTAGTCCTTCAACCTCAATTTCTTCCACTCCACAGAGACACTAATGCCTGCCAGCCAGGGCTGCATATATCAGGCAACTGATGAATTCTGCTCTCGTACCCCAGGAGGCTGATTTTGAAAGAGACAGGTTTGGGTCAAAGCAGTGAAAGAAGAATTCACTGGGGTAAACCAGTCTGGCTCTGTTAACAAGTAGGCTTTCTTGAGCACACCAATACTGCTAGCAGCCTGCAGAAAGGGCCAGATTTCCCATGCCAGCACACAGCTAGCTACTACAGATCTGCAAGTCAACACAAGCACACCGTCCTCTGAGCCACAGGTTGTTATGCTTCCCATAGTCCCATCACTTTCACCACCCAGGCTCACACACAGCCTAGCTTGGATACTTGGGAGACATTCAGATCCCAGACTCAAATACAAGCAAGACTTAGGACACAAAACCTGCACCCTGGCCACCATCTGGACCTTCCTGGGCAGTGGAGCAAACAAGGAGTAGCATCCTTAGTCAGTTCAAAAGAAAAGGGGAGAATTAGTTAAGGTGTTAGCTGAGTCAAACCCTTAGTTTTAAAACTCTGAAGCAGAAAGCATCGGGATGGGTTTTCTTTAAATCTGCACACTCACACAATGACTCAACCAATGCCCTTCTGTGGTTTGTTTGGGTTTTTTTTTTCTTTCACCTCTTGGTGAACTCTAATATCAAAAAAGTCCCACAAAGAAGTCCCCAGAATCTTCCCCCCCCAGTACAGACCCTTCCCTCCACAGATGCCCCCACTGCAGAGCACAGAGCAGCTCCCGTCCAGAAAAGAGACTTGAAGCCTTTCACCTTGTTTATTTGCCAGCAGCAACTTCTAGAAAAAAATTTATCTTGCCTTTTTT
The DNA here is from genome assembly GCF_034638445.1 of Ciconia boyciana. Classification (NCBI taxonomy): domain Eukaryota; kingdom Metazoa; phylum Chordata; class Aves; order Ciconiiformes; family Ciconiidae; genus Ciconia; species Ciconia boyciana. Next base: position 103,721,788 of record NC_132936.1, on the reverse strand, counting down.
TAAAATTATTAATAAATAATTGGAGCAGGATCTTTCCATGTGCCAGCACTGTGGCTCTGGTCTTCAAATATTTCTGGAAATAGGTCTTAGCAGCTGATAGCACCTGCTGGACAGCAGCTGGCTCCCCATGGCTAGGTGAGCTCAGGTTACTTGCCACCAGCAGTTTTCCCACCACTGCTAGGACCTGCAGCCAGCTGAACAGGAGGCAAGGGGACATGCTGCGAGGACCTCAGCCCACCTGCGTCTAAACCGGCTTCAACAGGAGTTTAGCTGGGGAAAAAAACCTGGTGCCTTTGCCAAGCTGACAGGCAGCAACTGTGCAAGGGGTGTGCTAGCAGCGGGTGAGGAGATAAGTGCCATCCCTGTGCCGTGCCCCCTCCCAACAGGGAGCACCAACAGGGACCCAGACCCACAGAGACCCCCAGGGGCAGGGGACATGGGGAGACCCTCCTCCTCAGAGCCTTGAAGGAAAAACGCCCAAATGTAAGTCAGTGCAGTAAGGCCCTGCAGAGCCCACAGCAGCTTGAAACAAACCAAGACATTCTCAGGTTTCAGAGATAAGTGCCAGCATCAATTTTTTGACCAGACCAGCCTGCCAATGCTGATGCCCGAGCAGGTCTAAGCACCCAGCTGTCCCAGTGCCCAGACTCACAAGTGCTTCTCCTCCAGCTGCAGGAAGACCCAGCATCACGCCTGACACCTTCTGGTGTCTCTGCTGCAAGTCCCACTCTGCCTTGAAAACCAAAGACAAAAAAGGGAAAGCCAGATGAACCTGATATTGAGCAAATGAGTGCCCATTGCACCACTTGTGCTAACCAATTTGTTATTTATTAGTTTGAAATTCTCCTTTATTTAACTCAGACAAGATGACATTGCAGTGCTTCATGTCTTAGAGCCCAGCAAGGGTGTTTTTTGCTGAACTCTGGTCAAGATGAGTACAGGAAGCCACAGGGTGTCTGGTTCCCTCCTCTCCTGCTGCTCGCGAGGGCTGAGGAAGCATGAGCAGGTGCCCCGAGCCATCGTGGCAGGCTGTGCCACAGGGCACGAGCAAGCTGGAGGAGACGAGAGTAGGCTGAGAGGAGCAAGGAGGCAGCTTTATTTACACTAGCAATGCTGAAGCCTGCTAGCTCAGAGTGAGGAGGTGGAGCTGGAGGAAAATAAACCTCACACTTCAAAACTGCCAGATAAGTCTGCAGTAAAAACAGAAGAGCTATTTTTCCGAGAAACCAAGCAACTGCTTGCAATGTCAGAGGGCCCCCGACCACCAGCAGTAAACACTCGGATAAGTTTCCAACCACAGCCTGGAGTCAGACAGCATTTCCCACAGGCTCCAGGAGTGCTGAGATCCCAGGTTTGGGATTGCTTACTGTGAAGCAGAGTGCTACCCAGCCCACACCTGGATGTCATCTGCACAGAAAGCCCAGGTTCCCTCCTGCAGCTCCAATGCCCATGAAGGAACAGCTTGAGCAGCTGGCTCAGCCTCCCAAAGCGGGACTGCCAGGCAGGCATTGCTTGTTTTGAGGTGCCTGATCTCCAGTACCCAGCTGCAGTCTGAGGTGACTAGCTTAAGATTAGACTGTGACAATGGAAGCAATTCAAAGCTCTCTTCCCAGCTCTTCCTGGCTACCAGAGGGACCATAGATATTCAGCAGGACCCTCCTCACCCGTATTTCAGTTAGCGAGTGAGTCAAGCTGTGCGCAAGCATGCAGGAGGCGAAGAGGGGCACTGCGGGGACATCAATATCCTGCAATGACTGCGGCAAGAAACTCTCCCCCCTACTGAAAACACTCACTCCCAGCCCAGGGATGTACCTGCTAGGCAGAAGGAGCAGGACAGGCCCAGGTCTCCAGCAGTGATAAACATCATCCATTGATTAAATGCACAGAAAGCACAGTGCAGAAGGTGTCCAATAATTTCTCCCTCCTGAGGCACTTCTGCTCTCCTCTTCCTCATTTAATGATATAATTGGATGGGGGGAGGTCTAATACACTGCATGGGTCTGACCGTCACCTCACATGAACTGGGAGAGGCACAGTGAAGGCAACAGGAGTGAGTTATGTTCACCCGACACAGACACAGCCTCTGCGAGACTCCCTGAGGATAGATGCACCATGCCGCTTTCCTCTTCCCCTCCAATATTTTGCTCTCCTCACTTTAATAGAGTGAATAGAGCATGGATGAAATTGCCTTGACACTTTTTGGTTTACTATTCCCTTTCTTGAGCCCAAGTCATTTTGATCCTTGCTCAGAAAGAATGGGCTGCACGCACCATTACTCAGCTGATTTACAACTGACGTGAGAAATGCCCTGGGTAAGACAGCAAGAAGAATGCCTCTGGTTAGGCACTGACGAGCAGACATTTAAGCAGAGAGATACGAAGCCAGTTCAGACAGCTACACAGAGAAGAAGAGCCGTGCAGATTGCTGCAAAATAATATTGGAAGATCTGTATGAGCTTTCAGTCATCTCACAGCAGCTGCTCCCTTGGTGCGTGCAGACAGGGTAGCTCAGTATTTTAACTCATTGCCCTATAAAACCAGTTCAAGATCTAGTGCGAAGGCAATTATGCAAAACTTAATTCTGCACCAAGAGGGATTACAGAAGCATTTTATAAGAAGTCGCATAGTAAAAGGCAATTGCATGAGCCAGCAAGCAGCTCAATTAAAATGACATCTTGCTAAGCTGCTCTGCGCGAGTCGGCCTTTGCATGAAGGCTCACGCCGAGGTCCACTGTAGTGGGCTGTGCTCTTTTCGGTATCCAAGCAACACGGCAAAGCCTGCCAGCACACAAATTACAAGCAGTACCTTATTTCCAGAGACAGAGAAGGGAACTAGAGGTTAACACACACACACAGGGACGCTCAGCTCAGGCATATGTGAAGACATTGGTTTGACGCTCAGGAGAGGGTAAGCACATCTCTTATCTGGTAACCGCCTGACCTTGGAAAGCAAGTCACAGCTGCTGGCCTCACCGTGTCTGCATCCAGAGGGCAATGCTGAAGATCAAAATCTCACTGCTGAGAAAAATCAGCAAAGTTCCCCACGTGCTGTTACAAAGATGCCTTCCAAAAACCCACGTAATGCACATGCAGTACAGCACCACAGGGTTCTGCACGGACACAGGCTTCGTACCAGCCACTTTCAAGGCACACATATTCAGACGGCCTATCCACTCAAGCAAAATACTTAGGTTTTATATTGCATGGATCTTTTAAACTTTAACGCATCTGTTACTGGACCACCATTCCAGCAGATAGCCCCTGTTCTCACACAGGAGACTTCCAAGACAGCAAGTAGAAGTCACAGGCCTGTCCCATACCCTCCCCTGCCTAAACCTTCTCACAAGGTAATCTCAATTTCAAAAAAAAGTTTTCCATAAACTTTTTTTTTAAAGTAGCATCTAGAGACAGAAAGATTCATCCAAATCTTAAAAGTCCAAAGAAACTTCAGAGGACACCAAATAGTATAGAACAGAGCTTTCAACTATCTTGCTTCCCCCACTGCTCAAAAGAAAAAAAATTGAACAAAAGTCAGGTTTGAGCTAAGCAGAAAAAACCCTCTTTCCAAATGAAAATAAAACGGTCAAAACTTTCAGATCAGCAAGAATCCTTTTAGGTTATCATGATCATCTGTATGCCACTAATCACCCTCTGCTCATGTGGTACGTGGAATAATCAGTTCAGTGCTAGAAATACAGCACTAGAAGCCACGCTGACACTTATCAGTACTGCAGAGCAGCATCAACTCCACCTGGGGATTATTTTCCCCATCCCTTTGGTCCCCAAATAGTTTGGGACACAACCCTGACACCAGGACAAGCACAACAGATCCACTGACATCATTTCTATTTCTGGGAGGGTATCGGTTTGAGTCTCTTGCTGCCATCAAGCCCCCAGGACCCCCACCCCTCTAGCTGCATGCAGACCCTGCCAGCATTTGCAGGGGAAACCCCGTCAGCCAGAGCCACCTTTCAGACTCAGACCTGAAGCCTATCCCTGGCGCACGGGGAGCCGAGCGCAGCCACGAGCAGCACCCGGTGCACGCCACAGACCCCCTGGCACAGCAGGGACCGCATCCAGCGGCGAGTCTCACACACCGCACATGACACTTGCTCAGCCCACGTCCCCTTCCCACCCCACAGCAGCCACCCCCTCTCATGAGCCAACACTGGGCCCTACCTGCCGGGCTCTGCCGGCTCCTTCTCCCACGAGAGGGGGCAGCAGCAGCAAGCAAAACGCCACAGAGACATGCCAGAAGCTGGTTTGCTTCGGGGTTTATTTTGGGTTGGGTTTTTGTTTTGTTTTAAATCAGACTTGATCAGTTGTGGTAACACATGTCCGGCATACAATTATTCCTGTAACCCTGCCTTGCCCTCCTCTAGTGTTTTAGGATGATGCAGGTTGATTTCTCAGTGACAGCACACGAGGGTCAAGAAGCGAGTCAGTCTCTACATGAAAATATTCTCCTTCTGAGACCAAATAGGAAGCAAAGATTATGTTAAGGTAAAGCTTAAACGTTTAACTATAATACACATACGTTTCTGCACAAAGCACAGCTGTGGGCTGAGACACAAAAACTAACATGACTTTGCCATGTAAACATTAGACAAACATAGGACAGAACCTGCGTTCCTCGGGTGTTATCAAGCTCTGACAATAACTGGCAGAGAAATACTAATGAAGAAAACAGGGATTGTGTAGACAGATACTTATCTGGGCACTTTGGGTCAAATGCTGACATTATGCACATTACCAGGGCAGGTGGCAAAGTCGGCACAGCCAGAGCATGACACTTGTGAACTGGGCACATGGCATCCAGGCTCTTACCAACAAGCCTAGGCAATTCAGCAACTTGTTGATCAATACCACGACAGTTCTCCGAGCTGCTGGGACTCACCTTTGGCTGTGACCATCTCAAACACCATCTGGGAAGGGCAATATATTAAACGGCACTGCAGTGGAAAAAGCCACAGGCATGTGAAAGGATACATCCCCAGGATAACTGCTTCAAGGCATTTGATAGGTAAGGACTCCCTGGTCATTTCTTTTGCTGTCTCCATTAACCTAGGACAGAAACAAAAAGGCTTTCAGTCCTTTCAGTTGGAGCAGTTGACAGGAACTAAAGGGTCCTCTTCAAGAGCCAGGCACCTCCAGTTCTTATCTTGGCAAGCACTGGTGAACTTGATTCTCCTCTTCAGTGACTTGCCAGAGCCCTGTTGACTTCCAGAGAATGACTTAAAAAAAAAAAAAAAGCCTTCCAGCCTCTGAAGATGGGTTGGAGGAACACAGTCCTCTCTGCCTCTCCAGCAACTCCATGAGCATCACTTCAGACTGTGACACAAAGCCCTGCTAAGCTGCAAGAGCTGGCAATCACGCAAGCTCCCACAGCAGGACCAAGTTTAGCTCATTTTCAAAATAAGCCTGTCTCTCCTCTGGAAAAAACAGGGGAGAGGATGGTTACATGATGGGCCCCCGAAAGCTACGAATACCTCCGTGAGCCTATAGCTATAGGTGCAGACAAGAATTTAATGCCTTTTTACCAAAGTCTGCTCTGCAGAGAGCCCTACCAACACAGACACTTCACACCACTACAAGCTGAGCTATCATCTTGCTGCTGCTCCCTACCTCCTGTGGACTGGGAAAGGGATGAGAAACAAGCAACCTAATCTAAGCTCAGCTGAGAAAGCTGTCGTGCCAGACTGACACCACACCATCAACCAACTAGGTATCCTATCCCCTTCCACAAGCAGATACTGAAATCCTGGAAAGTTAAAAAAAAAATACTGGAAGGACATTAAAAAAGGCCAGAAGAGTCATATTGAAATAACACACCAAAAAAAAAAAGCTAAAAACCAAACCAAAGGATGACTTCTATTTTGAAGTCTTCTCTATCCATATCCTTTCCCTGAGAAGAGCTTTGTAAATAGATCCCTACTCTAAGGAAATATGACATTAAATGATAACAATATTTGTATTAGAGAAGATGATGAAAATATGCATCTGAAACCATTAGAGTTTGTTTTTCACACTTTCTAATTCACCCATCTCATGCATTTTAAACCTTGTATTGACTGCAAATGGCAGTCAGCTTCCACTGCTATTACGGCCTGTCACAGCCATTCCGTGTCCCATTTATCCAAGTTAGAAATTATCTTTTCATTTGTAAACAACTGCCCTTTACACTCTGCCTGCAGTACAGAAGACAAATTAGAGTTCGCCTGCCTCCTACATGCTCACAATCGGCCACAGAAACCCCACTGCTGGAAGCAGGGAGCAGCTCCAGCGAGGGCACACAATGGGGCTCCTTCATCCCCCACAGTGGCTCCTCAGTGCTGGTTGCAGCAGTAGCTGCTTGCAAAGCCCCATCTCCATTGGGGGGTACATGCGGACGATGCATGGGAGGTACCCACAAACAAGATGATCCACTGAGTTTCCTATCTTCTAACTCCACAGGAGGGAGGGGGGAAGGTCACAGCTGATTATGAATGTGTATCAGAGGCAAGAAAAAGCTCAAGTTGTAAAGCTATTTAGCTTCAAGCCATTTAGTGTGGTGTATACCTGGTTAACATGGTCCGAGGGACACGGCCAGCATCTCCTCCTCAGGTCCACACCTACACTGACCCCGCTGCCAGCAGGCAAACACAGTATCTGCACTGGAGCTGCCTCGTCACGACGTGCAGCATCAGGTCTCCTAGCACCTGCTTTTATAAACTCACTGCTGTCATGATTTCAAGGTGTTGTCAGCATGGAGATAACATTAATGACTCCACAGCCAGGGAGGGAGTCTTCAAAGTAATTGGCCTAAATGAGCAGTCAAATTACTACTGACTTATCTGTCGCAGCAACACTCACACTATTTAAATACGAAGTTGTATTTCACATGCACTCTGTTTGCAAGCCACATACATGCTGGTTCTGAAGCACAGCTCTCCAGGACTCTATATGGTTATTAAGACAGATTTAAATTGAACACTGCTTGCTAGTGCAGGGGTACCTCAGCTGTCCCTTCTGAGGCTAGCAGCAGCCCTCCCTTCCCTTTACATAGCACCATCAGATAGCTGGGCTCAGAAGGGACCCCGGGAAGCCCTCCTGTCCCACCTCCTGCTCAAAGCACCCAGGTCCAGGAGCTGTAGCAGGTGCTCAGCAGCCACCCGGGACCTGGCACCTCAGAGACTGCCACGGCCTCCAGACCACAACAGTGATGAAGATCTGTGCCAGGGAAGCATCAGTCAGGAAGCATCACCAATGACCAGCAAACAGGAGTCCATCTGCACCCACAGGGCAGGTCGCACCCTTGCACACACCCATCCCAGAGTCCTGGGGAATGCTCCACAAACAGTTTGCTTTTTCCTCTGCATTTGCAACACAGACCACAGGGTTTATGTGGATGACCCAGTTCAATAAACACTGGGAGAGTCTTTCTTCCGCTTTTAACAAGCTTGAGATGAAGCATGGCCTTAAACCCCGGGTTTGCATTGGAAGCAAAGCCTTTGGAGAATCCCCAAGCCACCACTCTGCTCAACGTAGCATAAGCCAAATCTAAATCACTCCTCACAGATACTTTTCCAACCTACTTTCAACTGGGTTCTCAAAGGCTCAGGAACCCAACGGTTAATCTATCTCATATTTAACCTTGCATCTAAGAAGGTCCCCTAATGTTTAAACTAATTCTTTCCTTTTTTGCAATTGAAATCAGAAGCTATTTCTGCTATCCACAGTGGGCATGGAGACCATTTATTATCTCTCCTCTTGCAACCAACATTTGTATACACGACAGGCTGTAATCTACCCGATCCTCTGTAAACATAAGAAAGCAGACACTGGTATATATTTTTTTTCTTTTTACTCTCCCCCTTTCTCTCACCCCAAACCTTTCCTTAGGTCATGTTTTCTAAACCTTGTTACTTTTCTTTCGGATTCTCTTCAACTGACTCGCATCTCATGGCCCTTCAGCTGAGCCCACCACACCAATACAAACAGACCAGTTTCCTTCTGAATCCAACTTTCAGTATACTTTTGCTACAAACACAGTGGTGTGTGGGGTTTTTTTGTTTGGTTGGTTTTTTAAGATCAGCTCCATCTGTGCAAAACTAGCCTTTCGTTCTCCATTATGTATTCCCACAGCTGGCTGTTCCCAAATCCCTTCTCTGTATTTGCCCTTACTCATATACCTCCTGTTTGTTCCAGCCCACTCGTCTCTTACCCTTCGAGATCACTCTGAATCCCAGTTCCACTTTGCAAAGCCTCGTCACCTTGTCCAGCCTGGACCACAATGCACATCTATTAGCAAATAATTAGTCTTGCACCATTAATGAAAAAACATTGACCTGGGACAAAGATTGCACACCTCAACCGACGAACTCTGCTAGGCAAGAGCAAGCCATTGGTTAAGTATCCCTTTCTAAGTGCTGCTTTTCACAGGGTTAGGTCCTTATGTCAAAATAGTTTCATTTAGACTCACGGTCCCTGCCTTATCTGGAGGCTGCCACAAGCCATACTAAAGCAAAGAATTACCACAACCACAACTTCTCCCTGACTGACAAAAGCTCTTACACTCCCATAGAAGGAAATTACCAGAGCCAAACCATGCCAAACTAAATTCATGTTGCCTATCACTTACCACCTTGTTATGTTCCAGACACTTGATTATTTGCACTAGCATTTTTCCTGAAACTTCAGATAAACTCAAATAGTTCCTAGACTTATCTTTTCCCTTATTTTTCTTAAAGGCTGGTATCTTTGCCTTCCCCAGTTTCCAACAAGAACACCCATCCTCCCCACACCTTCTAATAGAAGTATTAATGGTTTGGAGGTTGTTTGTCAGTTCTCTAAAAGAGCATCCAGCTCATTTGAAAACAGCTAATTACAAGTGCTCTTTGACTTGTCCTTTCCCTATTTTCTTTCACTCCTGAATTCTTACCACGCTGTCTCAGATGTTAATAGTGACCAGAAAGGCTGCACCATTAACCTTGTGAATGAATATTTAAGGAAAGGGGGAAAGAATTAAAAAGCATCAAGCATTTCAATTCCCTGCCTGAGCAGGGTTTGCTTCCAGGATTTTCTTTAAATCTTTCCAGTTATCTGAACAGACTCCACATATATGAGTGGAGTTTTCCATCTCTTATCACGGTTAGCTGGGAACTAGCCCAAAGCCACCCTTTCCACAGACCCCAGTGAGCACAGGGGCAGCCCAGCTCTTCCAGTAACTTGGGGGAGACTGCTACAGTCAAAAATAACCATCATGCAGCTTCCCTCTTCATGGCATTTACATTACTGTCTAAAGTCTGCCAGGCAAATCTCTATTCCAGACCACAGTGAACATTTCTACTTCTAACAAACAGGCTGCTCCCTCTAGATCTAGTCCTTGGCAGATGGTGATATTTCCTTGTAAATTGACTCGAATTTCTTTCAATGTTTTCAGAAGCCCACCTGGATTATCTCCCTTGCTTTCTGCACTAAGAGAAGGCCCATAGAGGAGCTGGTTTTGCATCTTTTGGATGCTGTTTAAAATGGCAGTGACTGCAGTCATCTCAGGGGAACCATGAATTCCTTTCGCTCCCAGATTTTTCACTAGGGCATCCAATCTCATATACAGGTTAGAAAAAGCTTCAAACCTTTTAGCATGCCCAAAACTGACAGATCTCACCGGCTGGCACCTATCACACTAAAGTCACTTCAGAGATGACCATGCTTAGGAGGAGAGGTTGCCCATTACCTTCACCAGAAAGACTCCTACAGACTTCAATAAACTCTGAATTAGTGAGAGAGAGAGAACTTCCACTAAGTTCTCCTTTCCTAGGCCTCGGTACTTGCATGAGGTCCATAAAATCTCCCTCTCCCAAGTTTTTCTAAGGCTCCTGACAGTTTTATTCTTCCCAATGAAGCAAAGAGAGAAGTGAAAGGCACCAACAGGAGTAAAAGGAGATAAAACAGCAGAACAGCTACTGCTCTCGTGAATCTTCTCAATACCAGTCTGTTTCAATGGCAAAAGCACTTTACCACATGCTGTACATAGCACCATATCTGTTAACGTTGTCTCTTTGTGCGAGAGAAAAGCAGATGTTCAAATGCCTTCTGCAGTCTATTGTCTGGAAGTGGTATGAGCCCATTTTTCTTTACAGCCCCATCAGGGTTCCTTAATAACATGGTGTGTTGAAACAGTATTATTTTCCACCCCTCCCCCCCTTCACTTTTATTTGGTTGCATCATTCCCACATGACTGCTTCTATCATGCTCTTTTATTGCAATTGATTACCCATTATATCTGCAGTCACTGAATGTCTCTCCGTCTTCACAGAGCAGCTTCTGAGCTGTAATTTCTCAAAGTCCCCAGAAGCAACCCAAACATCACTTTTTGCTGCAGTCGTAGGTCCCACTGATCAGCTGGCACTTCACTGGAGGGAACAGCACAATACTGCATCTATCTACAACCTCCCCAGATACTCTGTGGAGGGCAAAGATATTTGTTCCTCATTGTGGCTCATGCCTGCCTCTAGAACAGAAGCTTGCAGAGGGCTTATTGCTCCTTGTAGAGCCAGTAATAAAAGTTTGTTGGCATTGAATGCACAGTTACAGATATTACTAGATATCCAGAGATACGTTTTTTCTAAAGCTTTTATGTGATCTAGGCTTGGGAGTTTTAAAGAATTACTATTTCAATTAACAGTACCATTTTTTATCAGAATGGTTGTACAACAAAAGCTGTAATGTAGGTTTTGCCAGCATAATCCTGTATGGGAAAAGGAAAACCAGCTCAATCAGTGTCTAAAACACTTGTATTGCATGTGTACACACATCACACACATACCATGGATCAGTAGAGCTGAACTCCGTGGGGTACCCTTTACCTACCTAGTACGAAAGGGTGCATCACGAAGCCTATGTAAAGGACCCCCTCCCAGGTCAGGATACCTTGTATACTCTATTAGCAAAGCACTCCTACAGGGATGTAGCTACACCTGTAAATCTGGATTTTGTGTGAATACAGCAAACTCAGGCCAGGTAAGATGCATTTGCAGACACAGTTTGCCAGAACAACAGGAACACCACACACAGTTTGCAGGATCACATCTCTACCACCCCAACTTACACAGCTACGCCAACAGAAATCTAACATTTTCAAAAGTGTTATCTGTAGTCTAGACAAATCCACAGGATGTCTGGCAGTCTAGAAGCAAGTTGGTAGCTAACAGTGACTTTTTCTTACAAGAGACTGTAAATACTGAATTATAGCAAGCCTGTGTCCCTTAATGTTATGAGTTCCTATAGATAATTTATGCTCTTCTTCCTAAGCACAGCCAGGCATTTTTATTTTCTCATGCATCACACCAATGCTGACAGTAAATCTCTATAATATCTAGTCCTCCCTCCATAATAGAAAAACTCATTAATATGCCCCAGCTGCTTTAGGACACTTTCACATGAATTTATGAATATTCAATTTCCATCTAGTGCTCAGCTTCTTTGTGTCCAGCCACTGCTCTCTGGAAGAGAGGCTGCCAAAGATCTCATAATACTTGCATTAGCTTTGAGCCCTCATATGATGAAATAAGCAATATGTTTAATACCAATAAATCACAGCTCTGGGAACAGCCTCAACTTCCAAGAGCCGGTGGCAATTGGAGGTGCTCAGCATCTTGCTCGATAAACTTGCAAATACAAACTTTGTCTTCCAGCAAGCGAGGCCTTTCACACCACAGAAACTTGCTAAGAGCAGCGCTTGTCGCCTCAGCACAAGACGCCTGTTGTTGCCATGCTGGAAGCAGATTTCTTGCAAAGTGGAGCACACCTCCCAGGAAAAAACTTGCAGGTGTGGGCGATTTTTCAGCTCTGATGAAAACTGGCCTGGCAGCAGGAGAACACATTGCCAAGGACAACTGCAAGAGAAGATATCCTCAGCTGGTATGAACAGCTATGCACCTCAGATGAAGGAAAGAAAAGCCATTAGGAACACCTCAACATTACAAGGCAATCAACGCATTATTCCCCTTCTCAAATGTCCTGGTTTCAGCTGAGATAGAGTTAATTTTCTTTATAGTGGCTAGTATGGGGCTATGTTTTGGATTTGTGCTGAAAACAGTGTTGATAATAGAGATGTTTTAGTGGTTGCTGCACTAGTCAAGGACTTTTCAGCTTCCCATGCTCTGCCAGGTGCAGAAGCTGGGAAGGGGCACAGCCAGGATAGTTGATCCAAACTGACCAAAGGGCTGTTCCATACCACCTGACATCATGCTCAGTATATAAAGCTGGGGAAGAAGAAGGAAGGGGGGGACATCTGGAGTGATGGCGTTTGTCTTCCCAAGTAACCATTACGCATGATGGAGCCCTGCTTTCCTGGAGATGGCTGAACACCTGCCTGCCCACGGGAAGGAGTGAATAAATTCCTTGCTTTGCTTGCGTGCACGGCTTTTGCTTTCCCTATTAAACTGTTTTTATCTCAACCCTCGAGTTTTCTTACTTTTGCTCTTCCGATTCTCTCCCCATCCCACCGGGGGGAGTGAGTGAGCGGCTGGGTGGTGCTTAGTTGCCGGCTAGGGCTAAACCACGACATCAAAGTTGGAGAAACAAAGACAGGGCAAGTGCTCAAGCCCTGCTGCAGTACAACAGGATCTGGGCAGCTAAGTGTGCTCCTAACAGCTCCACTACTCCTAGCACTGCCATCCATCCAGTCAAGGAGCAAAGCAGCACAGGTCTTAGGACTTACTATGCAAGCCCAGCGTACACCAGGTGCAGGCAACTGTGCCTGGCAAGCTGGCAGCAGCTGCCCTGAGGGGTTGGACCATTTCCAGGGGCACTCTCCTTAACTCTGCAGAAGTCCTGCCACCACATACCAACTCACTTACAGAAGTCATAACAGCAACAGGACAAGGAGAGAAGTCAGACGTGAGTCCCCAAGCAAATGCTAAGGCAGATAAATAGAGGAAATGGCACCACTTAGGAGAGGATCCAAAGCCACAGGTGCATCTCCAGCTGTGAGCACTGTATTGGTTCCCCTCCAGGAAAGGGTACCGTCCTCGTAAGCCAGGCTTTCATCCAGCCCAGAAGGACGCCGACCTTTCAAGTAATGAGTGCTGAGCACAATTCATTTTCATCTTCCGCTTCCTTAGAAAAAAGTAATGGGACAAATTTAAAAATTAGTGACCAGCCTGAAAATTGGTTTAAGCTTCTGTAAACCCATCTATCATTCAAGGCACAAGATTTCTTCTAAACTAGTTCCACCGGTGCAGTGAACATTACATAGAGAAAGGAAGTGGGAAAGATTGCTGTCAGCAAGATGAAAACTTGAAGTGCAGAGCTGGGACGGGAAGTGGAATTTACAGTGATGGACCATTAGATTAATGACAGACAGCTGGGGAGAGCTAGACACAGGCCAGTCTACAGGAGTAATTATATTCTGCTTATCTAAATTTCACCCTAAAATAAAAGCATAATGTCGTCAACATCACTTCCCACCCTAACCTGCTAATTTACTGGGTCCTATTAAAGAGCTGTCCTAAGTATGATGCAGTTCTTACAGGCAAGTGATGCCAGCTCTCTGTTGCCAGGCTCCCCACGCACACGTTTGTACTTGTATTGCACAACTCATCACCAACCAGCGCATGAGTCCACCACGTGGAAGGAACGGCAAGATGAGCAGCAATGGGAGAAGCAAGGCCATGACTTAAACTGTTGTGGTCCTCCAGGGGAAAGGACTGCATCTGTGACTACATCAAAATTCCTGCAGCATTTTGCACAGTTGATCTCTTCCAACCATCAGGAAAGGGCATTACAGCGCAACCAGAATATCAGGACTTACATAGTTTCCATAAAAGCAGCCCAGCCCTCCCAGCCCAACACCAACAAGTGAGAACTGAGAGTTTTCCCAACCCTGTGCATTCAGCTTTGGCCTGCAGCTATGCAGCTCCCACGCAGCTGCTGAGCAAGACCAGCCCTTCCACTCGTTGGCTCTCGATGGGTCCATTTGCCACTTGGCAGCAAGCTGAGACCCTCCTTGCAAAGGCAGCAACATACACAGTTTTGGCCCTGCCAGAGGAGCCGTGGCACGGAGGAGACAGCCCTCCCATGCCATGGTGCTTAAATACCCCAGGTGATCAGCTGGCATGATGTGGGAGAGGAGCCCTAGACCACTTCCAGAGACACTTACCCACTTAGAGGTCTGGTTTTTCTAATCTCGAAGAACTGTGTTCCCGTGTGATTATATCTGAATTTTGTCTGTTAAAGGAAAGTAACTTGAACAGTCAAACAATAAAATAACAATGCTCAAAAGGTGAATTTCAGTTCCAATTTCCTGTTGAAACAAAACAAGCAGTAAAAGCCATTGACTCTCAACAGAGATGAAACCCTGACGTGAAATAAAGCAATTTTTGCACTTGTCTTTTTATATGACATATTAACTGGCATTAGGTGGAGAGTCAAGCAAAAAGGTTGTTTGTCTAAAACAACACTTAAATTTGGCATTTGAGGGTTATGAATTCACTTTTCCTCTAGGTCCTACTCACTATTAGATTACAAGTTTGGAAAAAAAAAAAGTCTCATTTGGGCAAGACAAAGCTTTTATAGTCTAGCCAAACCAATGAACATCATTCATGGTTTGAAATAACTTATTTCCTTTGTAAGCTTTTAACTCAGTCAGCCACATAGCTCACGTATGACCTATAAACCAAAAGCACGACAGGTGCATCCATTGACATCTAGGAAATATAAATCATTCTCTAAAAAATGCAATGCACTTGAAATAGAAATAACCAGCTAAGTGCAACTCAAGAACATTAGTTAACACTATGAGCATAGGAGAAAAGTTCATCACAAAGGATGCCAGCAGACAGTCACCCATCAACCAAACCTCGGCACCACTTGCCTAGGAGTGCAAGCTAGTATGCAGCAGCAGCATCACCAAAAGCAGCCTCTTCCCCACTCCTTGAGCATAGCTGTTCAAGCAGTGATGCAGTAAATCAGAACAGGAAACCGATCTGTCCAGTAAAAACAAAACAAAACCCAACAACAATAAAAATTTAAAAAAAAAAAAAATCACACCATCCACTTACTTTTGCTAGGTTATTTTTCCAGTTGAATCTGTTCCCCAGCCTAGCTCTCAACACGGCCACAAGAACATTCACACCAGCAAAACTGTGGTGGTGATACCAGGGCAGAAACAGGTGACCCCATGGAGGCAAAGGGTACCTTATGAGGCATAAATAGTACAGCTGCTGGCTGTATAACCATGGTCTAAATAAAAACGCCAGCTCACACCAGGATGCTCTGAACTGACTTCAATTAGAGTTCAGAGTTCTCCGGAAACGAGGCTTTGCTTCCCTCCTGCCTTCAAAACTTAATTCATGAGGCCCTTTCAGAGTGCTCTGAACAAAGCATACAGCCTCTTTTAGCCCACAAAGGAAGCCCAGACCCTGTTCCCCAGCCCATGTTGAAGCTTTTCTGAACACAGATCCAAACCCTGTGCCTAAGGCCTGCTCCTGCTACATAGCAGAGTACAGGATTTCAAGACCACTGGGGGGGGGGGGGGGGGAAGTGTAATTTTTGGAGCTCTGTGTGACATGGTCTCCTCTCCAGCACAACCCCACTGAGCAGCGAGCCCCTTGTCCTGCCCAAGTGGCCGATATGCAGAAAAGAAATATGCCATCCCCCCGCAGAGCAGGCTGGCCCCAACCTCCCTCCCCATGGCAGCTGCTGCGGCTCCAACCCCTGCTGCCGCCTTGATCCCAGCCACTACTCCCCAGGAGGCTAACCACGCCTGCTATTTTTGGATGCTCTCCCAGCTGCCACCCATATCCTTTCTTAATCCTTACCAGCACTTTACATTCATTCCTCATCCACACTGCTTCCCCCCACACACACGTACACACACAAAAAGGGAGAGTTTGGAAAAAAAGGAAAACAGAGAGAAGAGCAGCATCTGGGCCAGCAACCGTCTCCTCTGACATTATCTGTCAGCAATGGAAACAGTCAGGTATTAGGCATGGGGCAGCGATAGGGAGGCTGGATAGATGTGTACACCTCTGATGAGCCCCCCAAGCAAGGTGGGACATCTGGAAGGGGGGATTCCTTTGGTCAGTTCCTGTGCCACAGGCAAGCCTGCCCACCTCAGAGTCAGGTGGGAGCTGCTTGTGCCTTCCACCCCAGTGACAAGCACCCCTTGCAAGCTGAGCCCGTAGGCAGTCCTCAGGGAGCCCCCAGGGGCTGCCAGGGCAGAGGAAGAATGGGTTTGCCACAATACTGTCTCTCCCTTAGTCGCTTTACAACAAATTGCCATATTATTTCTCCAGGCATCATGATCTGCTCATAATATCCTCATAAACCAACTTCAAAATAAGCATTTCTACTCCCACCAACGTCACTTCAGTTAAATTCTTCAGTATCACTTAAAAGTTAATTACATCTCCCAGAGGATTGCTGTGACAAGCTCAGTGCTGCAGGTGCTATCACAAATCCTTAGAGGCATCCTTTCACCCCGCAATGATCCCAAGCCCTTGCGACCAGCTAGTGCTTCGGTAAAGCCCCTGTTAATTCACGCCAGGCACAAGCCAGCCTTCTCTCCGGAGACCGTGCGCTGGAGAAGGATACTGCAGCATCTTCATGTAGGTCTGTATTGCCTGGAGCCATTCTGGGATCGACATGGAGAGCTTGTAGTTTGGCACCGGTGGCACTGAGGGCTGGACACAAAAAAAAGATAAAGAGGTTAGACAGTTACCGCTCCCTGCAGAGCAGATAAGTGATTTACTTGGGCAGCAGCATGTGCTTAGTGCAATGCAATGTGGCAGCACAGATGGCTCGAACCCCATGTGAACTCAAGCATCAGGCAAACTCACCCTGCTGACAACGGGGGTTGCCCGTGCACCGGAGCCAGCCCCATACCTGCCGGCATGGAGGGGCCAGGGCAGGCCCCGGCCACAGCAGGCTGCTCATCCCAGCCACCAATACCCCTCAAACACCGCCCTATGTGGGCAGGCAGTCCAGCACAGAAGGCAAATGCTTCCCATTTTTCCCTTCTAGCACAGGCCAGTTTGGATAAGCAGAGTCCCAGCACTGGCTCTGCTGTCCTCTCTCCCATGAGAAGCCATTTCAAGTCTAATTTTTGGTTTCCTCTACCATAAGAGAAAGATAAAAGGAGATGAGGATCTCAGGCTGCATAACTTCCCATGTGCCGTGTGTCAGCAGCACACTTGCTGGGCAAGGGAGTGCATGGTACCTAGAAGAGCACCTGGGACCCAGATATTTAATGATATTAAGACACTTAAAGATATAGACTGGCACCGTAATAGGATTTTTCCAAAATCCCATAAGACATCTGCTTCTGCCTAAGCACTTTAAGAAGCCAGGCCCTCGATCCATATTTAACCCCCACAGCTACGTGGCTCCTGAGCCTGTAACCATGCAGGAAAGGGGCAGGGCCTTGTCCCAAGTCCCCTGATTTTAGGGGTGAGACTGCAAAATACGGGGTCAGCAGACGTTAAAGTGGGAAGAGTGGCTAAAAGAAGTTAGTACAACTCTCACAAATGTAGTGGAGGAAAGGGTTTATTTAAATATTAATGCAGATCCAAATTCAGGAACCAGCAACTTGGGCAGCCGTGACACAAGGCGCAAAGGAAAGCGTGCAGCGTCTGTGGGCTCATGGCGTCATTACAATAGTTTGAAGATTATAAAGTGAGATATCACTGTTCTAAATACGCTTCAAGTCAGTGATTACAGATAATAAAAGCAAGTTCAGGTGGTACGGGGCCATCTCTGCCACACAGACTTTCCTCTCTGGTTCCCACCTCCACTAAGATGGAGGGGTTGTGTGTTTGCTTTCAGAGAGCAAGCACCGATAACCCCAAGACAACCAAAACCCAACATTTACTACATGTAGCTAGTTACTACAATCAAATAGTAAATACACCTCAGAGAATGGAAAAAACCCAAAATAGAGACTCCTACATTACTGGCACACAGAAACATATTTTAAGTGGCAAGGAGACAGATGGCCAGGCCTCCAGCACGCTGCCGCCATCCCCAGCACCACACGGGAGACAACTGTGCATACATGGCTTTTCTCTCTGAACAAGTGCTAGTTACGAGCAAGGTTCATTAACGCTTCTTAATCACAATTTCCACACCTAACCTCTTCATTAGAGGCAATTTCTCGGTTTCACAAGTTCCTTCCGCCCCCAGCCCCTTCAGTCTGGATGAATTATTCACCTGTCCCTCTCGGCACTAAGGCAGGCCTGGACTCAAAGCACCAGACGGGGCTCGAGTTTCAGGAGCAGCAAGCGGCTGGAAGAGGGAATTAAGGCAGGCCTGTCAAACCCTTCCAAGGATAGTCATTCCTGCTCCGATATAAACGCTCCTTTTGTTCAAAGATAAAAAACTCTAGGTGCACGTGTTGCACATACACGACGCAACATGCCAAGGCAATGGGAGTCCCAGCCAGCAAGAAGCCTGGCTGCTGCAGAGCTACTGGGGGGATAGCAGCCCTTTCCCAGCCCTCCATAAAATGGAGGCCCCTGCCGTCGCCCAGCTGTGGGACAGGACAGCATCCCATAGGGACCGCACCAGTGTGGAGGGACGCAGCGCTTGCTGTAACCCACAGCGGCCACCCTCGCCATGGGGGTTGGGGTTGGACCTCCAGGCAAAGAGCTTGCCCATCTCCAAGGTGGAGAATGCTCGAGTCAGCCACCAGGGCATGCTCAGGTAGAGCGCCATGGTTTTCCCAACGGCTGACGTGTATCCCATCACCTCTCTAAAGTTAAAGTTACCTCGGCAGGCCTGCCAAGCCAGGAGGCACAAGTCCCTCCAGATCTCAGGCAACGAGGGCGAAGCGGCCATCGGTCTTCCCCCGCACAAGAGAGCGCACTGCTCTCCTCTTCCCAGTGCCGGGTGGGCAGTACACAGCACCATGCCGTCAGCCAGGCCAGGCGGCAGAGAGCCACCCGCCGCTCCCACTCGCTCCAAACAAAACCAAATTTTTCCCCCCAAATTCCTGTCCTGGCTGCAGGAGCACCGATCCTGGGCACCCAGCCAGCACAGAGCAGAAGCCAGGGCTGCACGATACCACAAGCGAAGGAAAGCACGATATTGTTGTGGTTGAGGCTGCAGCCCTCCAGCTACCGGTGCACATCCCAGCACAGGAGCCAGGAGCCGGTGAGGGTGCGTAGCAGGAGGCCAGAGCTGCCGAGAGGAAACACAGACACAGCACTACAGACCATGAATTTATAAAGTGAGTGAAATTCAGCGACCAGGCAGATGAAAGAGCCTTGACCCAGTATCAGTATTTCCAACCAGTGGCAGTTCCAGAGACAGCAGAGCCGCTGCAGTGCAAGACCTTGTGGCAGAGCTGGAGACCATTTCCTGTGGCTGGAAATGCTGTCGTCTCAGTTCACTGCAGACATCCTGTGTGAAACTTGTCTTGCCTGACTCCACTGCATCTCATTTAATGACCAGAAAGTCATTTTCTGCTAGCTCACCCTGCAAGTACACTGTTACTTAGCACAAATGAAGCTGACAGGCTAGAGCCCTCAAAGCTAGCGAGAGGTTTAATTCATCAAGACCTACAAGTACCTCCAAGATCACAACAGGCTACATAAAGGATTGCACAGCCCTTCCAAACCAGGAGCCCACACCCTCCCCAGAGCTCAAGTCAAAAGTCAGAAGTAGGGGGTACAACAAAGGGATCCCTCAGGTTCTGAAATTGCCGCCCTTGCAGACAAGCCAGCTTTTCGTGAGGACTCTTCCCCCTGAGAGAGACACCACCCTGCACCCCTGCAGTCTGCATTTGTTCCAGTAAGGACAACCTCGCCAATACAGTAAGAAGCTACTTACCGCCCTGCATGTATGATCGCTGAGACTAATACCAAGATGATTAGAGCAATCAAGTGGAGCTTCTTGGGGAGGGGATGAAAACTCTCTCCCATCACTAGGGATTAAAAACAAATCAGATGCAAAAATGGAGCAGTGGCACACACCACTCGCTCAGCCTCCACCAACTACCTATGCAAGCGGATTACAAACCATCTTCTCACAGGCACAAGTTTCTCTCGTCACTCTCAACCAGCGCTACCTGGTCTTTTGCAGGGTGCCACATACCCAGCAGCACAAGCCAGTTAAAAAAGCTGTACCATCATTTAAGGAACAACTCTCCCCTCACATTCCTACTCTGACCCCAGAAATTGTCATCACAACTTTAGCAACCCACTACCACTTTGTAGCAAACAAACCTGCTTCTAACCTTCATTTGCTCACCTGAGCTGTTGGCCTTAATAAGGACCAGGTGGTCCTCAGACTACCCTCTGACCCCAGAGGTCCCAGGCTTAGCCAGCAAGAGCTAGTTAGTCACAGCAGACATCAGGCCCATCTGCCCTTGAAGAACTTTATCGCTGTGACAGGGATTTTGCTGCGGGACAGTGCTGGAGGAACGCAGTACAACTCTTACAGCACCCTCCAACTGATCAGCAACTAGTAACTCACATCAAAAGATTTAGCCAAGCACATTTCAAAACATTTTTCCTCCTACCCAGCTTCAGCACATGCCACACCGAGTCAGCCTTGTGCTTCGGCACTGAGGAAGAAGCCATGGTGATGCTCTCTGGGGCGCTCCGGCAGGCAGCATGCCGGCACACTGGAGCCACCGGCATGCCTCTCACCGCATGCTGTGTCAGTCAGTACGGGTATCACCAGTAAAGGTTACATGCTTTGGAGCTGGGAAGAGAAGGAAATCAAGTCCAGCGTGTGCTTTGCCATCTCTTAACACCAAAGAGATCTGTAGGCTGTTTAGACTAGCGTAAGCTGGTCATGCGGCTGAAACGAGAAGTTCTGCCCTCTCCCTGCCCCTTCATTTCTACCTCAAGCGCTTGTGCAAGTATGAGATGAACCACGCCAAGGCACCACAAACAAACCCAGCATAACCAGATTATTCTTTAGCTGGATCTGCTCCCCCATCCAAAGAAAGGAAGCAGGGGAACAGAGAGAAAGAGACTGGCCCTTTTGCACTTATGCTGAACTAAACATTGCAGAAGAGAGATAAAAGGCCTTTT
The DNA here is from genome assembly GCF_034638445.1 of Ciconia boyciana. Classification (NCBI taxonomy): domain Eukaryota; kingdom Metazoa; phylum Chordata; class Aves; order Ciconiiformes; family Ciconiidae; genus Ciconia; species Ciconia boyciana. The sequence goes on along the minus strand of NC_132936.1, from coordinate 103,700,766 downwards.
CAGCCTGCATCTTATCTGACAAGCGCCTTCGCAAGACGGCCCTACTCAATCTACTTTCGACTTCCCCGTGCACAGAATTTTTCCTTTCTACCCCACTTAAAGAACAAGCACACATATCACTGACGGCCAGGACTGTGACAACACCAGCCCAACCATCTCACCCCAGCATGCAGAGGGGTACGAATCAACGCCGACTTCAGCGGTCAGCTCAGATTAATGCTGCTTGGTGGGAGGAGCGAATCAAGCTCAAAGTCTGCCAAAGCCGACAGCGTTAAAGACATTGTGATCAGTAATGCAGCGCGGTGGTGAGAAGCCTTGGAACATCAGCAGACAACAACATCTTATTTGCTGGCAGGAGGAAAAAGACTCGGGTCAGGCAGAGCTGTTTGGAGCTTGTACCAAGAAACGTACAAGACAAAAGCGTCTGGAATCCTTCCACGGACTGGAAATGAAATGGCAGAGTTTGAAATCCCTTATTGCCTTTCAGAAGCAAGGCTGCGTTTTAGGAAACGCCTGTGTTCCAAAGAGCCGAGCAAAACGTGCTTTAAATTGCACAAAGCGCTTCCTTCAGTCCCTGAAGATTTAATTCTCGTTTTCCGCTTTTTCCTCCCCAAGACAAAACAGTAATTGCCTTTCAACTTGTTTCCCAAGACACCAACTCCAGCTCCGGAGCATCCCGCAGCACACGCCCCCACCCCCCCTTGGGGTATTTTCAAACAGCGGACGCTCCAGCTTTCCCCTCGCCGGGGCCGAGAGCATCCTCAGGGCTGAGGCGTGACGCCCTCCTGCCCAGCCCTCGTCTCTCCCCGTCCCCTCGACGCCCCCAAAGCTCGGCAGCCGCGGGGTGCCTGGGTTTGGGCTTCGGGGCACCCTCTCTTTTCTCAAGGGGCGGACGGGGGCTTCGCCTTACCCGAGCCAGGCGGGCGGCGCTCCGGATGGCCGCCGCCACGGCGCCGCCGTCGGGGTGCACCCGCTCCACGTGCCCCCACATCCGCTCCCAGGTCTGCCCGTCCATGGGGAAGCCGCTCTTGTTCACCAGGAAGAGCGACCCGCCGTCCCGCTGCTCCTCCTCCTCCGAGCCGCCGCCGCTCCCGCCGCCGCCCGCCGCCCGCGGCTGGGCGCTCCGCGACCGGCCCCCCGCCTTGCCGACCGCCGCACGGCGGGTGCTCCCGGGGCCGCCGCTGCCCGCCGCCGCGCCCGTCATGGCCCCGCGGCCATGCCCGAGCCCGGGCGCGCCGCGGGGACCGCTGCCGGGAGGCGCCCCGCGGCCTCGCCGCCACCCGGGCCCTCTATATATATTTAAAAAAATTAGGTGTGTGTGTGTGTATTACGTGCGGAGGAGGCTGAGCGCGGAGACGGCCCCCTCCCTAGCGACGGGCGCCCGCTCGTCCCGGGCGCCCCGACCCGGCCCCGCTCGCCCCGGCCCCAGCCGCGCTGGGGGCGCGCCCCGCGCCACGCTCCATGCCGCCGCGTTACCACGCTACCGGCCTCCCGCCCGCCCTCGGCGCGCTCCTATTGGCGGCCGCAACAAAGAGGGGCGGGGCTGGGGGGGCGGGACGAGCCGTGACTGGCGGAGCCGCTGGCTCGAGGCGCCCCCTGCCGGGCGGCTGGGGTCAGCGGAGCCAGGCGGCGCAGTCGGAGCCCCTTTTCCCGCAGCTGGTCCGGCGTGGGGCTGCGGCTCCCGGCTCCCGGCCCGCCGTGCCGTGCCGTGCCGTGCATCCCGGTCCCCCACTGCGTGAGGGGCCCTTGAAAATCAAACTATTCATTGAGGAGAGCTGGTCTGGCTGCTCCGTTCTTCCTAAGGGAACTGGAAAATTCGTTGTTAACCATCGAGTGTTACAGTGATGGCGGGGATGAGTGGCTGTGGTCTCATTGCAGCCTGCAGCCTCCCTTTGCCACGGACGGCTCACGGGGTGGTGCTCTTCATCCAGGGGAATATTTCCTGCTCTAGGGTAGGAGCACTGGGTGCCAGACCCCTGAGTAGGAGGGACGGTAGTCTCAGTGCGGCCTTTCTCTAAGTGTTTTGCTGCCACACAGACTGCCAGAGGGCCGGGTGAGTGATCCATGACCCAGAGCACAGCCCATTTCTCAGGGTATCTCACACTGCACCTCGCACAGCGGTGATGTCCTGCCTTGATCCCCTGCAGCAGTCAGAGGTACCTGCCTCACACACCTGCACACACTGCTAACACCACAGAAACAACGGCATCTGGTTCTCTGCCCACACCCGGTGTGATGGAGCTGCCTCCAAGAGCAATGGGGAACCTGTCTCTTCCCCCAGGGCTTTGCCCAGCCGTGTCAGTGGCCTTGCAGCACCTCCTGGGCAGACGACTCCCTGGCTGCCACTGCCATGTCCACCACTCGGCTCAGTTCCCTGTTGTTTATTTCCATGCTCAGAGAGGTTTTTTTAGCTCTTTATATCAAGCACAACAGTGTCAACATAACACAACTCCTAGAGCCAGAGGTGACTACCCATCAGAAATAAATAGTAGTCTGAAAAATGTTGTTCCCATCCCCTGCCCATGCACTCAGATACTGCCACCGCTCTCATCCCTGCTCCCAGCAAGGCTGGGTGCATACCTGTACATCTCCTCAGCAGCTGCAACTACTGATTTTCATCTCTTGCCATAAATAAATCTCTCCAGTGCCCTAATCAGCTTTCTGAAGGCTCTCGGGAGCCACGGGTGTATGTTGAGTTGCTAATCGCTCTCCGCAGGAGCTGACATCTCTCTGAGTCCTACCAGTAATCTTCCCTGCCGCATCCTGGCCGCACAGCATGCCTGAATCTCATTGGGAGGTTTAACATAACGGAGGCCGGAGAAAGGCTGTTCCATCAGCTAAAGCAAACCAAGGGTTTCAGCCTACCCAGCTTGCCCAGTGTTAGGTTTCAGCCCAGGAGACTTTGCTCTATCTAGGGAGTCCCCCGAGCTGAATGTGGGGGCTCAGTGTGTAAATGGTGACGCAATTTGGGGGAGAGGAGGAAAGGTCAGAGTGGGTTTAGAGCTGCTGTGAAGTCCACCCTCACTGCTGTGTCCTGCATTTCCCTAATGATCAGGCAAACATCGCAACCGGAGGGCAAATGTGCCCTCGTGCCTGCCAGAGGCAATCTGCGCGCACACACACCCCCCCCACTGGGTTTTGGAACAGGATCCCAGGGGAAGCACAGTCCCTCTCTTCTTCTGGAGCACAGATGAGGCTGCACATCAGCAAGATGTGAGAGCACCGAGATGAGCTCCAGATGGGAGCTGATGAAGCACAGAGACCCGGAGAGGCTGCAGATGGCTGCAGCCATGGAGGAGAGGGCTCTCGAGGAGCAGAGGGGGGCTCAGGCAAGGCAGAACGAGGAAAGGGAGGCTGAGAAAGTCTGCAAGTTCGCTGGAGCAGAGGCAGGGGAAAGCTTGCAAATCATTCAGGCCTGCATCTTAGGACTAACGGGACTGCACAGGTGGTGGCAGCCATGTGTGAGCAGCTCAGGAGCATGCTGCGTGTGACAGAGCCTGGAATATTGGGATTGCGCAGCAGAAAGTCATCATCAAGGATGCCGATACACAAACTGGCAGTCATGTAAGTCCCAGACCCTTGTTCACTGTTGGAACAGGCAACCGTGGTGAGGCTGCCTCAGCCTCGCCCAGTGCTGCTCCACTGCCCGGAGCAGCCAGGAACCCTCAGATCATGCTTTCCTACACCCACCCACTTCTTAGCTATCCTGAAAGTGTGAAGACCAGAGTGATGCTACGTGCTTTGCAGTTCAAAGCCTTCTGCATCCACCATGCCAGGGCATGCTCTGTGCCAGAGGGAAGGACTCTCCCTGGCCAGGCAGGTAAGGGACATGGCAAGGTTGGGACACCACAGCCCTGTCTGTAGCAGCCCTTTGCGGCACCCAGACCCCTTCCGATCAGGTCAGAGAGAAAAAAAATCTTATAAGCTCCTCCTTGATACTCAGGCTGAAGAGGGACGAGTGGAACTCCCAGATGCCAGCCAGTGTGTCCAAGGCCAGCTGTGGGCTGGACAGGCAGGGCAGAAGTTAGCTGAGGTCCTGAAGCTAACGGCAACTTCGAAACAACAGCCTAAGGGGATAAAAGCAGAGTCCCCAAGTCACTACAGCTAAGGGAAAGCCTTAATTACACTCTTCCTGGCTACAAATTACAGTAAAAATAGAAGAAAGCTGCCTCAGTTTAGCCCAAGCCCTCCCCAGTAGTAGTCATGAACCGATATTCAAGATGAGTAAGAGCAGGGTGGGATATGCAGCGTGTCCCCTTGCATCCCCCCCAGCATCTTATGGCTTTCACCTCGCGGGACTACCTAATTTTGATACTCTAACTCTCAGCAGAGCTGCCTTGTTCCCTGCTCTGTTCACAGCTCTCCCTCCGCCCTGCCAGTGCTGCCCTTCCCCTTGCCCCCAGGCTGCTGCCCGGCCCCTGCTCCAGGGTGCCAGAGCCTTTTGATTTTGAAATCCAGTTACTTTGCATCGAGGTACCTTTCTAAAGCTAGCTCTGAATAACACCTGGAACCTACCGGTCTTGTTCCTAATGCAGAGCTTGTTGCTACCACTGCTGCTTTCTGGGTCAAAGGAACTAATTTGATCATAAAATCATGTAAGAGGGTTTTAACCTTCATTATTTCCAATTGCAGACTAATTGAAATGCAGTATTGAAAAGGCCCTGCAGCGCAATTACACAACCAACTGCAGGGAAAATTAATGGCTCTTAATTGTACCATGGTAGCAAGGTGATACAGCATCAGCACTTTTCTCCAAGAAGATTTCTTCTCCAGAAGCGTCACCTCTGCACCCCCCTCAAGGAGTCCCACTAGCCCCTTCCCCAGCAAGCACCTTCTTGCGCACAGCGACGAATTCAGCCCTGCCGCATAGCAAACCCTCACTGCCCTGTGATATTCCGCACGCACAGAGGTGGTTTATTTATTTGGACTTATTTGGGAAAATACTTCCTCTATTACCCATTGTTTCCAAGCAGCCCTTCTTGCTGGCTCAGTGCAGGCGCCAGGAGTGAGCAGGAGAAGGCTTCCCCGGCCCGCGGCTCCAGCCCGACCCAGGCTCGGGATGGGGACCCGCTGGCTTCGCTGGTGAATGGACCACCGGTGTGATGAGTGCCTGTGAGCTCTCATGCACCCTTTCCTTCTATCAGAGAGGTGCAAATCAGTGGCAGCATGATAGATCTGGACCTGTGCTGTTATCCAGGTCAGCAAAAGTGCTCCACACTCAGTGAAGGTTCCTGTACCAGTATTGAGTGTACGAGGGGCAGGTCAGTTACTGGTGGAGCAGGAAATATGTCCAGTACCTCCGGCTGGCAGCAGCCAGTGCAAAAGCCTGAAGCCTGGGTACCTTACAAGTATCCCCAGCTTGGGTGCGCTCTTCTGCTAAAATCGGGCCAAGTGATCTTCATGGCCTTTTCTGAATTTAGAACCACTGTATGTCCAGAAAAGCAGCAGCAGTCCAAAACGGTTAATCCTGCAAAGGTGCTTCAGCTTTGCAGAAGGGAAGGAGGAAAACACAGGTTGAAAAAGTTTGCCTGCCATAAGTGAATTGCATTATTGCTATGCAAACATTAGCCCATTTCCTGAAAAGACCACAGTGACCTCGTTTGATCCTTGAAAAGGAAAATAAAACTTGTTTGTTTGGGGCTTTTTTTCAAACTTGAAGTTATGCTGGAATTGGATTGGGTTACTAATGAAATGCAAGGTTAAACTGTGGTAAGGATATAAACATGGTAATATAGGAATGGCTGTTGATGCAAGTTTGCAGGAGTGCTTTTGCGTAAGCACTAAGAATGATAACTTTATGTATTAATCAATGTGATCACTGGGAAAATAAATATGTGAAGTAGACCAAAAAAAAAAAAAAAGCAAGCTATAAAAGGAATGCTTGAGGGTATGTTTCTTTGGAGCTTTCCCCAAGGTAGCCCTTTCTGGAAACTCAACACACTATTTATTTTGCAACAGTCTAGCAGAAAAAGCAGCCATCAGCTGCTCTGGCTTTAGCAATGAAGAACATCAGCAATATCTTTTGATTTCTGCCTGAGCAAGGAGGAGGACCTCCTGCAGTAGTTCTACTGCAGCAAATCATTACAGTGTTTATTTTAGATGGGTTTGTTTAACTGGGCTCCAGTTGATCTGAGGCTAATCCAACAGGCAAGATTTCCAGCTTAAAAAAAATCAAAGTGGCAGGAAAAGCCTATAAATCAGGCCTCCCCAAAACTGTTTTGCAAGTTTTCCCTTTCCACCCCTCATTGCAGGTCAGCATGTCCTACCTAGCCTGAGCTTTTGCTGACAGTGAAATAGCCCTTCCTCTTCTGTACTTATTATAGTCCCCGGACTCTGACCTACAACTGATAGCATCAGATACAGATGAAATTGTTGGTTTTCACTGGTACAGCGTCAGCGTCCCTATTAGCCTGCCTTACTCGTTCTGTCTTGTTCTGAGGTTTCAGTCCCAAATATTGCTGTAGCTTGGGAAAATATTTACATCAATACAGTTTGCTGTGGAGGTCTTACTTGCCAGCATATAATATGATTTAGTCTCCGCAGCAAGCTCTGCTTATAAAAACAAGGAAACACTAATGTAACCTTCCATAAATCTCGGCAATCCATCTTCTTTGGACTAATTACTTCTTCAACCTTTAGTCAGAGGGTAAACTACCCAGCACAATCACTTCTCTTCAGAGGAATTGCATAATAAAAGTACAGGTAGTAAAGAAAGGCAGTGGCTAAAAAAAATTGCTACTCAGAAATGAGATCTCTTTTCAGCAATCGTCAGCACCTGCAGCCCTCGTCACAGGGGAGCTGCTGGTGGTGGCACGAAAGGTGAGAGGCAGGACTTCATCCTCCACTGCCAAGTGAGCACCTGAGTCATCCCCACCGGCACGGGGAGAGGAGTGTACTGCAATAAAACCCCTGCCTGCGTAAGATTAGAAGCACAATTGTTGGTGCTGTTTAGAAATTGATTAAGCAACATAGTTCAGTTATGGGATGCCCTGTGCCCTCTGGGAATATTATGATGCTGGTTAGGAAACACTCTGAACAAACGTCATCCTTATGTATTAAAGTTCCTCAAAGGCATTGTCTTTCTAGGCAGTACTTGAAAGTGGACTGAAAAAGTGATTAAGTTTAGCAATAGAACATGTCACAAGCCCAGAAGCCATGAGCCCTTGAATTCAGGTGCTCTGTGAAACCTGCAAAGAGAGAAATGCATGATACATTGTTCTCAGTGTCATGGTACAACAAGATATCATCACGACACTGATTATTTCATCGAACAGTTTTTGATCTGAAGCACCACTTCAAGCATCCCTGGAAGGTAGCGCTCTGCAGATTAAGATTCCCCCTCTCTAGAGAATGATTGAGCAGTAGCCAAAACACTGCGGGAGCCCCTGAAGGTGAGAGTAAAGTTCAAATATTGTGGTCAATTAAAAAACTTAAAGCTCTTAAAGGAATTACAGTCATCTAGAGCAAAATGGGTTTTTTTCAGTCATCTTCCTTGTTTGCCATCACGTGAATGATATTCATTTTCAGAGGTAACTAGCAAACTCAAGAAGCCTACAGAGCATTTTCTGACTTTGGAATCAAACCCAGGAACGTCATAAGTGTGATGACACAAACTGCAGACTTCAAGGAGGCTCCATAATGCTCTGTGTCCTCTTCATGTACATGGACCCTCATGAGATTCTCACAGCTCAAGCCTGAGCAGATGGAGTAGGTCAGAAGAAAATCACACCAAGCATGGGGCTCTTTGCTCCCCAAAAGCCAATGGACCTCCATGTCTCTGCTGGCAACAGTCTGGTTTGGGTAACGTTGTCAAGCTTCTGAGCCTCCAAGGGCTCCTTTACCTTTTTGAAGCTTCTATGGAGCAGTGACAAGATGAGAAATCATGGGATTTCTAGGCTTTAGGCACTAGCCTCTAAGTGAATTTTAGGCTTTTAGCATTAGGCCCCTAAGTGAATTTCAGTTGTTCTCTGGGAGCGGAAGATACACAAATTCAGGTTCTATGGAGCCAGTTAATCATCCAAGGGTGAGTCATTCTCACCTAGAGGGACAGTGCCTCTTCATTCAGCACAGGATGTAGGGTTTGTCAAATGCCTGTAGGGTTGTTCAGAATTAGCTGATGAATTATTCTGAAGAAATCAAGTTGCCTTCCAGGATTTAATGGAGAAAACAGTAGCTCCAGGCTTAGAAACTGCACTGTTATATTTTAATTTCTTTTTCCCTTGGCAGCAGCTGGACAATTTAATTTCTAAAAGAATAAGTAACCTTGCAGTCATCTGCAGTCCCTCTTTACCTTATCCAAACTAGTGATCAGCATCTGAGCAACCTTAGGACTGCCCCATTTTGGAAAAAAAAAAAAAAAAAGGGAAGTTTCTGGTTCAGCCCAGCACAGGCTGGGAAAAGTTCTGAAGCCTTGAATACTTCCCCGGGATTTTTCCCAGCAAAGCAACCCTGTGCTCTAAGAACCGGGGTTAATCCCTGACATCCCTAAGTCATGCTACTCACCAAGAAGCTGAGTTCAGTACATGCTACATAATTTTTGAAGCACACACAAGTACAGGTAGAAAATAAAGAGAGTTAAACCAGTAAGAAATTGCTATTACAGTGATAAAACAGACATCATAAACCAAAGTCACCTAGGCATGGAAAAGAAGGCTTTTAATTACACCTTCCCATTTTCCAAAATCAGCTCACTGGGATGCACATTCACTGCCTCATCTACAAAGCTGATGAACTCCGACCTGCAGAACTGCAGCCACAGCGACAGCACTTCTGGGCTCACGTGAAGCATCTTTAAACAGGTTTTTTAAAAAACCAATTGCTTTCATGACAGTTTTCTATCTGCATGGAGTTCATAGCTTTTGTAGGGTCCTGCCTCTGTTTCTAGAACTCATAACGCAAGGCCACAATTCTGACAATGCCCCTTAGATATTATTTACAACCTTTTTTAATGGCCTAAGCACTGTTACAGGCAGAAGCAGTTTATTGAGAAAACACTGGGAATCAGCATCCTAGGAGCTGAATTGGACCACACCTGATATTAAGCAGGTATTACCCAGCCTCACAAATCAGTAACTATGCCTAGCCAGTGCCAGTACTTAGCTCTTTTTTTTTTTTTTTTTTTTACTGCGACATATCTGCTGGGCTCCTTTCTACAAAGTTCAGGATATTATTGTTTTGTCTTCTGGAAGATGTTGTTTAATTGGAAGATACAAATAGTGATTTAGAACACAGTCAGATTATGTTAGCTCATTGTGAAGTACAGCTGGGAACAAATCCAGCAGGCTTCCAAGAAACCTTTCCAGTCTAGGAAGCCGCTGCACTGTTAGGCACGTGTGTGTTTTATCCGTGTGCTTTATCCGCATCACTTTCTGGAAGGGGTAACACTTGTTAGTTTTGGGGTGCCTCCTCCCAGCTACAGACACAACAACAAAAAAAGTATTTTCCCTCAAGAATGGCTTTGACTAATCCTAGCCATGACGGCTTCACATCTCCCACTTACCTGATGAGGTTTCTGGTGTTTTCCTTCAAGAAAGACTGAGCATCTGCCAAAGAACGGACTTTAAGGCGATAACAATTTGCTGTGATTGTTCCTTCCCAGCTGTGGGAATGTTTAAATTGCAATGCTAAATGGGGATACAGCCCACAGCTTTCGTAGAGCTACTATAAGAGGAATATGACCCTATAGTCCTGGTTGTAAAATGAAGAGCCCATCTGAAAGTTCATCCCACTGTTGAACTGGATGCTAGCATTGCTTTACGACAAAAGGCTTGTGTTTCCTGGGCTCTGCAGCACCTGCAGCCTCCTCTTGTGAAGAATCGCTTGTATAAAAATAGCTGAGATAATTCCAGTTTTGTGGAGGAGATAAAAAAGAAAACAAAACTAACTAAACAAAAAAAACCAAAAAAACAACCAAAACATTTTCTTACAGTGACTCTACTTTCTTTGAAGCAGGTTCCTCAAACTTACCTGGCTCATAGCTGATGTGCTGGGGATCCACACTGAACGCCTGAGCATAGTGACAGAACGCTTGCAGAGTGTTCACAAGGGTCCTACTGTGCCCCCACTGAAGACAACTCTCGTTTTAGAAACAAAAGTTGGGCCATAACTGAATGTAGCGTCTCACTCTATCCTCTCCAAGAAGTTATTCTACCCTCTCTCCCCAGATAATCTCTCTACAGCTGGGTGCTTTAATAAAATAATATTTGCACTACCCTTAAGGAGATGACACTGGATTAGTGTCTGCTTTAGGTGCTAATTGCAGTTTCTTTTCCTCACAGACCTTTTCCAAAGCAAAAGAGGAGAAATCGCTGTGCTAGAGCAGTGCAACTTCAACTACTGATGCTAATACTTCCATTCCATGCCCTGAGAAAATTTCTCTGTAAGCCAATACTCTTGTGTATAATACATTTACATACCCTGCATACATGCACTCTGCATATTCGTGTGCATGCATGTTTATTAATGACACTATATATCATTCACTTATAAAATTTTCCTACATTAAATGGCAGCTTTTAAGGAAAAAAATGAATCATTTTTAGACCATCAGCTCTATCAGCAGCTGTCAAAAATGGTAACCTTGTCTCCAATCAAGTTACACATTATACACTTTATTAGTAACATATAATGGTAAGGAATGATGCCACCCACATATACACATATACACAGTACTGCAATCAGAATATTCATATGGAATTTTTAATTTTCTCTTGAAACAAAGAATACAACACTAACAAAAAAACAATATTACAGCAAAAATCTTTGCTATCTTCATAAGAACGAAGACATGAGCAGTAAATAACATGGGTCTTACATGGAAATACATTTATCTTTCTTAGGAAAATTTTTTGCTTAATTCATTCTAGTTCATGCATTAACATCACTTCTCCCTCTTCACAGACCTCAGACCGAATGGTGTGTGTGGGGGAATCACATGGGATACAATAACTTAGTTTGTGGTCTATGAATCATTAGTAGCCTATAACACTTAAGAAGGTGGTACATACACATGTTGAAACACAGCAACCGAAAAGGTCACACATTTCCATTCACACAGGAAAACTCATGAGTTCACCAAATGGAAAATGAAAGCAATAAATGCTTACAGCGTAACCCAATTTCACTTGGTCGTAGATGCACAAGATAGTCCAAAGATTTCTGAAAAAGCATTTTTTCATTAGGCAACATGGGCTGGCAGCTCTAATTACACACTCCAGTGATTGTCTCTGAAACAACAGACTGTCTTGAACAAAAGAGATGACCAAGAGGATGAAGTTAGGAAAACCCTGTTAACCTGAAATGATTCATATGTATTCTTCCCACTTCTTCCCTTGTCCTTTCTTCCTCGTAAAACATGAGCATTCAGCAACAGAAAGAGATGTTGTTAAAGACAAGCACCCATCTACAAAATAAATGCTCTGACGGACTTATCTACCAAGCTGAAGAAGAAAGCTCCCAATTGCAGCAATTCCAGACTATGCCTTACAGGTCTGTTATTTTCACACCCAGCCAACAGAAACGAGGGGTTTAAGGCCATGTTAGGAATCCTAAATAAAAATGGGTCAATATGCTCTGGGAATCTCCTCCTGAAGTTAGCAAAAGTTTAACATGGTCTGGAAAAAACAAAGAAAGAGAGAGTTATTTTAAAGGCTAATCTCTGAATCTTGTAGCTGAAAGTCAGCAATTACGCACCCTGGTGGGCCCCTGGGAAGCTGGGGGCAGCCCCCTTGCTTATGCTCACCATTACATGCATTCTTTTGTATCTTCTAGAGTTCTCTCGAAGCACTTAAAAGAAAAGCATATTGAAAAGCAAAAGCTGATGCATGGGATTGGGATGCCTCTCCTCACTTGGTTTCCCACTCCATCCTCTCATAGTTGACATGTAATTCCATTCATTAAACAATTACCTCTTTAAGTAGTTACCATTTTTAGCCCCCATGTCTACTCTTACTGGAGGGCTGAGCCAGAATCTCAAGGCTAAGAGAGTCAGAAACCCTCTTTCCAACTCCAGATGGATGTTTGATTGGGTGGATGTTGTTTGTTTAAAAGGAAAAATTAAAAGCAAAAAGACCAAAGCCCCAGCTACCCCAACCTTATTTCTGCCATGAGCTAGAACCTCAGTTTCTTGACAGACAGATGATAAGATTATTGCATAAAATACTGGTTAGTTCTTTATTTGCTCTTTATTTCGCTGCTGAGCCTTTTTAAAAATACTTCATCATTGCCTGGAAATAGCTCACAGGTTTCCAACTTTCAAGCTCCTTTTAGAGGGGGAGTATTAAATCCAGGAGGTAATTAAGCCTTCATTATTAGGAATATTTTCTTTTCAGGGACCCAGCAGGGTTTCCAGCATGCCAAAATCTTGTTTGGACCTTTTCAGAGGGTAGCCAAGATAAAAAACACAAGGAAGCAGAAGGGCTAGAATATTTTTTCAATAATCAGCTGAACATAGCTAAAGAAACTGGAAACTAGCAGTGAGAAAAGGAATTAAAAAGTAAATTTTAGAAAGGAAGAAAAAAGCTCAGTCTTTGAATTTGAACAGTATGTGCTGGATATTTCAGAAAGTATTCCGGATACTGCCAAAGACTTTCTATTGGACATTTGAAAACACTTCCTCAAAACTGCAAAGATATTATCTTGTTAAGATTTTGCAACAGCAGAAGTACAAAGCAACCATGGGCCATGAACACAAATATTTACTGAATCTGTACGTTGCAGAAGAACATACATATTTTGGCACACGTTATTACCATTTTTCCAAAGAGAAAAGCCACCCATAGATATCAAACGGCAGGAACTTTCAGCTCGCTCAGGCTGAAAATGTGTACATCCCTTGATGGGGCAGCTTCTATCACAGCAAGTCATTAAATGTAAAGAACTGACATAATGAAAGCATCTCTACTTCCACTCCTATACTTTTGCCTGCCGTTTGAATATCTATGAGTTACTTTCCCTATATTAAGCTACCTCACCAGAGGACTCTTCTCATAGAGCTTGCCTCTCCAGGAGCAGCAAGGTGTGCCCATTTTCTCTCTAGCCCTGGACCTGGCAGAGACATGGACCCTTTTTGGAAAGGAGTGTCCCAAGCATGCCTAGCTTATTCTGGTATGTCTATTGCTGTTCAGTCTTCCCGTGTCTGAAGCATTTATCATACAAAATGTTAAATTAAGATCATCAAGTTTAGAGGCTAAGTTTAGAAAGCTAAGTTTACAGGGTCCTTTTTATATAAAAGGATTCTCTAAATCTACAGTGAAACAAGAAAAAGAAAAGCATTTAACGATACTTATCATACTGAAAGACTATATTGGAGTTAAAAAGTTCCCCATATCCAACTGTAACAATCCGTGGAAAGCTTCGAGTAGGATTCCACCTTCTGGATGGCACTACATCTGTGGGAACTCAAAGAGACGGCATCATTGATGGTACTGAACCTGCAGGCTCAACTTAAAGGCTGCTAAAGCTTAAATGTTTGCAAAAAAGTCTGCTAACTCAGGTCTGACTTTTTCAGTAATAGTAGGGCCTCAGTATTATTGTAGTGCTATCAACTCTGCAGGTGTGTAGATAGAGCACAAGGTAAAGGAAATATTTTCAGAAGCACTGCAGTGAGAAATCCACATCCCAAATTCAGACAAATGTAATAACACAAAGCGAATGTTAATGAAGTCAGATCCTTTTATAGCTAAGATGCACGATATAAACAGCAAATATTTCATCAAAGTGAAACATCACTATTTTCTTTTCAGTCATCCTTACAGCTTTTAACAAATTGCGAAAGACATGATTTAAGTTATATAAGCACAAAAACTTCACGAGACAAATTATACAATTCATAATGCAGGGAAATAAATTCAAAAAAGGACAGAACACATTTTCTGATACTCCACAAATATTTGGAGGAGGTTTAACACACAAAATGGAATTTCTTCAGCAGCACTGATTAAACTCAAGATGAGGCAAGGATCTTCTTTACAAAGTAAAGGCACCAGCTCTTTGTAAACACGTACTCCTCTCGCTTTAACTGAGAAAGCACTCAAAATATTCCATGGAGGCAACCTGTGTGGTAGCGTTCCATTGCCTATAAATACTTCACTGTAGAGATATCAAAGGCGTTTCTCTTCCTTTTCACTGTATTTAATAAGAAATGTTTTTTCTTCAATTTATCTAGTGGGAAACTCTTTAAATCTCCCTGGAAATGTTACAATGAATCTATAAGACAGTGTTTTCTCTTATCTGTCTTCTGATAGCTATTGAGAACTTTCAAGGCAAAGGAAACGTCAGATGCCAGTATGAAACACACACATTTGCAGTCATCTCTTGTTTTCAGTATTGTGCTATAGACAGTTTCCCAGAAGGAACCATTGGCTGATATTAAAAATACGGATACATTTAAAAAAACAGAACTTGTGAACATCCCCCAGCTGTGCAGCTACCTATTCTCTGACTTTTCATATGTACTAGCAAAGACCGAACAAGAAATTAACTACCTCTTAATTCTTTGGGGAAAAGAAGATTAGATACTTCTGATCATGACGACTGTACTTCAGGATTCCAGATTTTTTCAAGTATGCATCCTGAATGTACATGTCTCCCTAGCGTGGAGAGAATTCACAAAGTTCTTTACTAATGAAACTGCAAAACTTGAAAACTGTTAAAATAAATATTCCATACAAAGGTGAATTGTTTGCAGCTTGGGCAAAATGAACTGAGCATCTTCATAGTTTCCACTGCACAACTACCACCAATATCACTAAACACATTCTACTACTCATATACACAAATCCAGTGATTACACTTATTAATATTGTTCAGTATCCAACCAAACTTGTGCGTTTCTAAGTCACCTTCTTTCAGTTTTATAAAGCCGATTGAATTTTTAATGTAGTACTTTCAGGTTCTACAGGACTGTCAACTGGTACCTTGAGGGGGAAGAAAAAAAAAGCAGAAATTAAACTGTTATACAGCAGAAGCTATTCCTAACCTCAGTATTCTTAAGTAATTATTAGGTTAGACTCCAATAGTATATGTAGTTAATTAGCCAAATTAGAAATTTTTAGAAAGCCCTATTTTCCCTTCTCTCCGTAATTAAAAAAAAAGCATAAAACACGGAATTCAGTTTCTTAGTATAACTCTAAAGTATATGTTTACTGCATATAGATATTTATCACATGGAGATTAACTCTCAGGTTTTTTTTCTCCATTGTGTTTAAATACAGTAGAATCTTGATGATCAAGGTTTGGAATCAAAGTGCTGTTGTACCTTATTAACATAGGCAGCTCTCAATTATTTATGGTAATATCAGGGTGAGGACTCCAGGTTTTTGTTATATCCTGGCTAATATAAATGAAGTTGTGCGACAATCTAGGCTAATTAACAAGGTGATAATGGAAAACAGAACAGTCATGGACCACTGCCTATAGTCAGCGTGCACACCGCCGAGATAGCCCCAACCCAGGCTGGTAAACCCACAGGATGCCATACTGTGCACACACAGCTGCACAGGTTTCAGGTTCATGTTAGCTCATATAGCACCAGCTTGGAAGTTTCTGAACCTTATGCAGACACTAACAGCGTGCACCTGATAGCAGATGATCAAAAGCTGCTATGTATGCAAGACACCTACACATAAAGAGAAGCATGACAGAGGATGTTACAGTATCTGACTCCAAAAAGCTGTTTCATTATCTTGAGCCAAATGATCAAAAAACCCACAGCATAGAAAAAAGTTTCCAGTGTCAGCCTTATTTCTACTAGTAACCGTGATAATTTGGAAAAGCTGCTGAAACATGATCTTAAGACCTCCTGAACAGCAGACAGTGCTATGCTCACTCTTCATTTAAATTGAGAGGGTGCTCAGCAGAAGAAAGGACCCAGCTCTTCATGCAGCACAGTATAGAAACTGCAGCATGACTTCTGTTCATCAGACACTGACTTCACTTAAAGGGACTGCAGGTATTTTAAATAAAATATGCAGTCTATAGCACAGCCTCCTAACCTAATACACAAAAAGGCATCACAATTTACAATGCCACCTGCAAATATAAAAAAGCAAGATTCAAGCAATAAAATCAGAGATTAATATTAGCCACTTAAAATTCAGGAAAATCTGAGAGCAGAAAGTCTTTTATTTTTTTCATGGGAGCTAAGGGAGAAACAGATATCTGAGGGAAGCATCCCATGTGGCTCTGTTGTTCCAAAACAGCATGGAAACAGTCATATTGTAAGTTTTTGTCAATTACTCTTTTTCTATTAATATTATTATGCCAATAGAAGCCAAGCATTCAAGTACGGTAATAAAATCATAGTAGAAGAGTCACCACTTACAGCTTTAACATCCAAATTCATAATCCCTGAATTCACATTGTGTCTTCGCAAATCTGATTTTATTAAGGCTGAAACAAAAAAATAAAGAGAAAGCTGGTTCACAACTTTGCAATGACATGCATTTCAAGGGAAATGTTAGTACAGTACAAGCACACGGAAGCTGCTTTCAGCCCATATTCAAAATACCTGTATTGACTCTTTTGCGATTTGACCTTATTGACAACATGAACTTGCTCCTCACAAAACAAACACATGCAGAAAATTACAATAAAAGCTTTTAAACCATGAGTACTTAAAGCAAAGCTTGAAAGTTTTAGCACTTTCAGCACATTTGTAAGTACCAGCATGTGTAAGTCAGTGGTACAGTTCAGGAATATATCAGCAGTTTCTTGCATTTGGAAAACTGCAAACTGTCTCCATTTATGTATTTGCTTACATTTACTATCCTACTCTGGAGATAGACATCTGCCTCAAATTCAAGACATGACTCAAGAAATGGGTGACAGATGGCTGTCCATATATTAGCAATACCATCCGTAAAGCAAAGGGTGTGCACACAGCAAATATTTAAAGTGAAAAACAAGGCAAAAAAAACCCCCCAAACCACCCCACCAAACCCTGCACTTATAATTTCTGTCAGGCTAGACAAGAAGCCACATATTTAAATTCTAGATGTCTGAGACATCTAAAAACTACCCAGAAATTCACTATCTCAAAAAAACCCTCCACATTTTTACATTAAAGAGAAATCATTACTTACGTTTCTGATTAATTACCTGTTAAGATAATGCCCACAAAAATCCAAGCACAAAGAAAGAGGTTTCCTGCACGAGGACTGTAGTCTGTTGTGAGTTTTCCTTGAACAAGTGTAAAGACAATTCCAAATATCTATAAACAAACAAGTCACTTCATCAGGATCACATAGAAAAGGATCATCACTTTACCTTGCAAAGTTTCAGGTCACATCTAATAGAAACCAAATTTAAAAAATTAAGACTACAGCAACACAACAGAGACTTAGCAGCCAAGTCTAAGATAGCCTTCTTAGATTAGAGTAGAGTGGCCTTCCTGAACATTACTTCACTTGAAGAAATAAAATGATATAACCTGTGCTGATGCATTAAGGAGACCTGAGGAAGTGCCTTCAGACTCTGGGTATGTAATTTCCACAGCAAATTCAAACCCAAGTGGGAGATAGCCAGTCATGAAGAACCTGTTGAAGAAGAGAGTAAGAGGATGACAGGGGTGGCCTTCATCTATTACTACAGCTAAGAAAAGCAAACATAAACACATGGTATTATGAATTAGCTGGTATTCTGAACTGTCTGTTTTCAAGACCTAATATGATTCAATACTTGCCGTGCCTGCTTCATTCCCCCGACCTCATCCAACAATTTTAGCCATACATCTCTCTTTTTAGGACAAAGATGTTTTAACGTACTTGTCCTGTTTCCCATAACCACCCGCACTCCACTGTGTACATATGAAACAACCTCCTCTGACCAGTCCACAAGCCACTCCATAATTGAAGCCAATACTTTCAAATGAAAGACATACATGAACATCATCATTTTGTCAGCTCAAACATCCATGCTGGAGGACAAAAAGAGAGCATCAGTAGGGAGTAAGGCTGGACACTGGAATGTCTGCTAGAAGCTACTGTGGAAGAAGCTGAGGGGACCGACGGGTGACAGGAAGAGCAGGGGCTTAATGCAGCTGAGGTTGGTTGATTGGTTTTTAAACTGAAACTCTCAAGACATTTCTGGGTTTACCTTGACTGCCATGTCTGGATACAGCACTATTCTGTCAGCACCTTTTGGGGCTTTTAGATTATGTATCTATGAGAAGTGCTCATGCCCTTCTGAGCGAACAAAGCACCCAGCATGTTGCTTGGACTATCAAAATATAGATTAATCAAAATGCACAGAAGCCAGTCTTCCTAGATTTGCTCAGTTAAACTCTAATCACTTACCCACCGGTCAACAGGAAGACTCAACTTTACTGCAGACAGCTTTTTGAATTGGAACCAAACAAATTGACCACATACAGACTTCTGTTAGGTTCATAAAAACGTTAAATGAAATTCACTGAAAAGTGAGTCACTTTAGATGTATTCTGATGTAACAGAAGGTGAATCCCTAGTAAACAATATCTGTACTGTGATCTATAGGCATAGGTTGAGAGCATGGCGACAGAATATACAGAATCATTTAGTTACAACAGTTAAATATGGTTTCTGAACAGAACTGCAGTAAGTCTTCTAGTCCTCTTTAACTGCTCACCCAAGTACTCCTCCAGTCACGAACACTATTATAAGGTATCCGAGGTCCAGGGTGAAAGTAAATACCAGCAAGCCAATGAAAGAGAGAATGTAAACAATCAAAGTAGTTTGCCTGTAACCCAACCGAAAAAAATAAAATTAACATTGTTAACATAAGGTCATAGCACATTGCTGAAGCATGGAAAAGTAACATAGACATTACCTACTCTCTAACAACTGACATTCTACAGCTATGAAATTTACTTCATGTATATCTCACTCAAATATATCATGCAGTGACAACATATCCCTTCCCAAACTCTTTATTGCCTGCGTAAATTTATGGCGGCATCACTCAAGGCTAAGAGACTTTCTCAAACTCTCGAAGAGTGGACAACCACAGCAGATAATATTACCTCAAGACTATTTTAGTCCTCTGCTATGTTGTATCTCTTGGCCATTCTGCAGCGCTGCCCATTATACAAAGATCAATAAATGAGCAGCCAAATCGAACACTATTAGCAATAAAAGTCAGCCTAAGAGGCAAGTCAAACAAGACTCATTACAATGTTCTATTTATTTTAAATCTGGAATAAGGGATGTCATCCAAAATATTAAAGCACTTATCACTTATTTACAAGCCAAATCACATGCAGAAACAAAGCCAGTCTACAGCATTAACATCTGTTAGGTTTCTAGAGCTCTTGCACATAACGTACTAAGAGTCACAGGGAGAACTTCTCCACCACAAGCAGTGCTCTAGGGCACTGCCCACTTCTGGGGGGCACCACACCATGGGTGATGGACCCAGGAGCTCCTACGCCAGAACAGAGTTCTGCTCCATGGTCATCCCCCAAATGAAAGCAAATGTTATGCTTACTAATAGGCCCAGGAGTAGTAAAAAAACCTGAGAATCCATCAACTGTCCATTTTACAAAACAATGCAGAGTAGGTTTTGAGCCTTTATGCTTTCCCAGGAGGACCAGCCCACCGGGCCACCTGGCCACTGTATATAGACATACAATGCTTTCCTTGTTAGCATTACACTCCTGCAGAGACAGGAGTAGATGGGAAACCCTCTTCACATGTTTGCATTCTCCTCTCTCATTTCTTTTGGCCAAGAACCAATAACAGTCTCAAGCTTTTGCTGTAGCCTCAGAAACTAGTCTCCATCAAGGCTGCTAAAAGATCAGAGATGAACTGCATTTTATCATCAGTTCACTTCAGCCCTTATGTTGCAGTATTTTTCTAATGCAATTGCACCGCTCTCCTACCCCTAACCCCATACATGCCTACCCACACTTACTTGTATGTTTTAGTGTAATCCAGCCACAAACCACAAATAATCGAACCCACCATTCCTGCCACCACCAGTGTCAAGCCAATTCTCCCAGCGTTCACTTCTTCTCCCTTTCAACAAATATTTATATGGTGCTCATTAATACCACTCAGAGTCAAGTTCAGACCTCTTGGCAGTCATAAGCACAAACAAACATTCCTATGACTCCCATAGCTGTATGGTGCAAGAAACTGTAGGGAGGTATAAAGGAAACCAAATGTCTGAGCACACATAGCACCTCCATAATAAACATCACCTCTGCAAAAGTATAGTAAAAAAAAAAAACAAAAAACAAAGAAGATCCAAGAAACTTACCTCATAATGAGTTACTATCATCTGGTTTAATAACGTGGAGACAGAATAAAATGCCCCAGTCATAATACCTGCAGTACCAAAAGAAGAGCTTCAGTCATTCCAAGTGTAGACTGACACCTGTGTAGATCTGCTACTGCAAAGAGTTAATCTTCTGATATTTAAGACTCACATCAGAGGCAAAACCTTTTATCTGCCAGGTAAGATCTCTTCACCAGACCTACAAATGGTATTTTGAATCCTGTCGGATTTTCCAGCACTGGCTGCTGAATAAGTAAAAGTTTGACACTCCCTCCCCCATAAGCAGCCACCACAACAACTACAACTTGATGTGCTTTCGGCACACATTCAACTGTTCTGCCAGAGTACAGCCAGACAGCACCACTTACCGTAACTGATCAGCAAAAGTACAAATGGAATATTTTTGAACAAGTTTATAATCGACTGCTTGTAGGAGTAATCCTCGGGAGGCATAGTTTGCAGGACTGCTTGGGAGTGACTAGGAGGGTATTTGGGCTTTTCTTCAAACACTGGGGAAAAAGAAGAAGGAACAATCTTGATTTGTCTTTAGCAGACTAATGCTTTTTCTTTTTGAAGTGTTTCAGTTTGATGTATTTCAGAAGATTAACTTGTGGTTTTTAACACTTCCATGAAAAAAAGATATTCTAGATTTTCTCATGGAAGAATCAAATCACAGCCACAAAGGATGTGCTAATTATTTGGTCACATCTGGTTGCTACCAACATATGGTCAAAGGCAGACTTCATCTGCAATGTGTCTAGACCTTCGTATCTGAATTGTAAGAGTAACAGAAAGAATTCACATGATATCATAATGTCCTTGTAGCCAAAAACCTAAGTGAACTACATATCCTGAGAGAGGTCACCCCATGTCAAGCACGACATACATAAACTGGTTGTCACTTAACCCTGGCACAACAGATAAGCGAACACAAGTAAACCTGAGAAAATGTAACCTCGACTACCTTGGGCAAAGTCAGATGCTTGAAGTGAGATGTTGTAAACACTCCCTCTGGTCGCCATTTAAATTACAAGAACGGAACACTTACCGACTCCTGTTAAGAAGAACAAAAGTGTGGACACCATCGCTGTTCCGTAGAACATGATGCTGATGTTATGTGCCATTAGATCGATATCATTAGGTGTATTTGGAACCAAAACAGGTGGCAACAAAAACCCAATTGCAGTGCCAAGCTGTAAAGCAAGAAAAGAAAACCAGAAGTCATATCCCTGGGAACATAAAAATTAACAGAAGCGAAAAGCCTTACCAGGTAGAGTTCAGAATTTATATCATAATAAGTATTAAAAAAACTATGAAGGAAAAGTGTTCCTTCAGTACCATACTTCTGAGCCATTTGCTCTCAATGACATTTCACAATCAGGTCTTCCATAACTCAGGTTTTAACCTTTTCATTTCTAAATTAAACTACAATACTACACCTAGTATATAGCACATTTAACAACTAAGCATTAAGGAAGGTGGTTTGGTTTTTTTTTTCAGAAGAATCTGTCACAGGAAAACACTGTGCATGCACATAAATTTGTCTCAGTCATCCTGCAACTGAAGACCTAGAGATGACAGAAGACTCCAGCTACTCTTGTAGCAACATTCGTCTCTTTTTCTTGATCAAAACATTCCACTTGATGTCACGATCCTACCACTTCAGTAATAAAGACCGACATGCAAGGTTTATTGCAGAACTGATAGAGCAGAGAAGAGCAAGAGAAAAAGAGAATCCTTATTAAGAAGCACAAACCCAAAACCTACATCTGCAATTATTGCTAAGGAAATAAAGGAAAAAAAATAAATCACAAAATAAAGGAGTACTGGCTTTGTACCTGGAGTCAATTCCAATGTAGCAACTGATTTTGTATTAAAAAGAGACAAAAAACCAAGGACTGAAATTTTGGGTATATATATAAAGCATTTTAAAACATGAAGGAACAACAGTCTTGGACTACTCTCCAATTTATCTCTGCTGCTCCTCCAAAACTAAACTGCATTTTAAAATGTTAGAACAACTGGTTTTTGGTTTGGTTTTTTTTTTTAACTAAAAAACCTGCATCTATTTCAGGTAAAAAAATAAAACAAAAAAAGAGTACCAAAGACTGTTAGAGTAGCACAGAAAGTACTCAAATTAAAGGTGTGCCAATGTGCTTACAAAGCGCCCTTTGTGCATATGCCCGATGAGGGTTTTGCTGCCTTTTTTTTTTCCCCACAGACCATCAGATTTACACAGTATCCAGTGCTGACCTGAAGATTTTGTTTCCTTTTATCCTCACCCTTCAGTATATGAACCCTACAAACACGAACTGACTACATAATTACTCTTTTTCTTAAGGTATATTTTTCCTCCCACAACGTGAGCCAATACAGTACCCACAATATTCCAAGAAAGTCAAGTGATATCGTTTTTCACCTTTTACATCCAGAGAGGTTAAGGCCAGAAGGATCAAGAGTTCCAATGAGTCTGGTGTGCCCAGTTTGAGACGCTAAATACTTGTGGCAATCAGGCACTCCTAACAACCCTTGACAGATACATCGCTGCGTTCCCAGTGATTTGTGTTTCAACTGCAAATGATCAGCATCTCAAGAAATAATGGATGCGATCTGATTTTTGATAACTACTCTGTCCCTGCCCTGCCTGCAGTCCCCAGCCCTGTTTGCTGTAGCTCTGAAGTTATGCAAAATATCTGATAAGAAATTAGATGATCACCAGCCCAGTTGGTTACAGCATGTAAAACAATATTACTTCTAACTTCCAAGTGCCTAATTTGTCATTTTACTATTCCTTCAGTCTAGCTTTTGAGAGGGTTTTCTTCAAAGAAAGCAAAAACTGAGAACAGAGAAATTCTATTGTTTGACACCACATCAGTCTCCATGGGTCACAAGCAGGACTGGGATCCTAAGACCTATGCAGCACGCAGCTCTGAGCCAGCGGGCTATGGCATGGCTGCAGAATAAGCTGTTATCCTCTGTGCAGGGGACTGCCACAGGGAGACGACACACACTTCGTGCATTTCACAGGTATTTCCCAGGTAGGTGGCAGAGAACCATCACGCACATCAGCACATCAAGATCAGTCCTAGCTTCTGCAAGGGAATACGCTCCAGAAATAACTGAATTCTTTTGTTCACGCCTCTGCTCCCGTTTTCCTTGTCCATCCTTCTTGTAGTTCCTACCCACAAAATCCCTGCTCCTGTCCTTCAACCCCCACATCCCAGCATCTGAGCAAAGCATCAGTTTCAGACTCCCAGGTGGATCCTTGGCACCGCACTGCAGAACTGAGACCCCAGTAACTCCTTGCTACGGGGAGAACTGGTGCATGTCAGGAAGAGGGAAAATTTAGCTGCCAAATAAACCTTTAACCTGATTCCAGGAAGCAGATGCAAAATTTTTGCTCAACTGCTAAAACAACCAACCAATCCACCCCTAAATCTTCAGTCCAAAAGGGACAGCTGACTTGTCCACCGGAAGACTTCAGTGCAAAAAAAAAAAAAAGTGTTTTGGAAAAGCCTTGGGAAAACTGTAAACAGACAGGTATGAGATAATGAGCAACCCCAACTGTAAATATGTAACGCTAATATTACCGCTGTAATAATCCAAAGTGCACAAACATAAAATCATTAGACTCACATGAGGAAAAACTAATCTCCTGTTACCTTATTCAAACTGTACCTACGACCTCAGCCTGCGCCAGTGACGTTGATGGGAATCTCAATGTTTTGTTGGCACAAAATAGCAGGGACAGTGCAGGGGGCGAGAACAAGGCTATGGGAGAGGAAAAAACCATCAGCCTCATATCTTCACCCATGCTTTCAGATACGCCTGTTACAGCTCCCTGAAACTGGCCAGGACCAGGGAGCTCGAGGAAATCCATGACTCAATTATCAGCTCCCCACAGTGATGTAAACTATCACAGTTATCGAGAACTTCATGAGTCACCAAGGCATTGACTACTGGCACTAAGTGATTCGAAGCCATATTTTTAAAGCAGGAACTAATGTATGTTGGCACTGGGGCTCTCCATGAAAGTTCACGTACTTCACCCCCTTCCAGCTGGGGGTGGATTCTGTCAGATGAATGACACCAAATGCAAGAAACAAGATGCCAAACGCAAGAGGAAGAGAAAGTGGTGCAGGACAGCTTCTGAAAAGGGTCTTGACTGATGGACTCCAGGCAGCCGACAGAAGCGTGCAAGCTGCTACGCACTGCCACACAGCCAGGGTCCTGCAAAGCAAGGCTGGCTGTGGAGGGTGGGACGTAACATCACCTCTGCGCTCGCCCCTGCTCTCTCACTTTTCCCCTCTCCAGCGCTGCCCCATAACCACTTCTCAGAGAATGGTTTTTCCCACTTAAATGACTTATTTTTAAACCAATGCCACGCCAAACCCGAAGGAAGCTCACTTCTCCAAAGCCTCCCTTGCCCCCCTCCGCCCCTACCTGGTTGCCCAGCACGGCCACGGCGCAGGCGGTGGAGACCTCGGTGGGGCCGAACCAGACGGAGGCGATGCGTGAGGGCAGCCCCAGGATGAAGACCTGGGCGACGGCGCAGACGGCCTGGGCTGCCAGGGTGAGGGGGTACCGGTCGGGGGCCAGGCTGGCACACTTGAGCCAGGCGCCCAGGCCGTTGAGGCCGGCGCCCAGCAGGGCGGTGAGGCGCAGGCCACGGGCGTCCAGCAGCCAGGTGGCGGGCAGGATCAGCGGCACGTAGGCCACCATGTAGACCATGGAGAGCCAGTCTATCTGCGTGAAGGAGACGCTGTAGAAGCCGGCGAAGACGTTGCTGAGGATGCTGTACTGGATCCACTGGAAAGCGTTCACCAGCGAGTAGCAGCTGAAGACGGCCAGCACCGCCAGCCGCCGCCGCGACAGCCGCGTCTCTACCCGGCCGCCGCTCGCCGGCAGCATGGCCTCGGCCTCGGCCGCCGCCGCCGCCGCCCGCTCTCCGCCGCCCGCCGGGGCCGTCGGCCCACCGTCCTCCGCCTCCTTGCCGGGGAGGAAGCCGTTGCAGCGCTGCAGGGGAGGCACGGCGGCGGCCGCCGGCATCTCCCCGCTCTCCCCCTCCGCCTCCTCCTCGCCGCCGTCCTCCACCATCTCGGCCGTCTCCCCACCCAGCTTCCCCGGTGGTAGCAGCGGCGGGCGCAGCCCGGCTCTGCCTGCCAAGGTCACCCGGCTCCGGCTCTGCCGCCGAGACCACACCGAGACCCACACCGAGACCGACACCGAGACCACGCCGCTGCGACGACCGCTACCGCCCCGCCCCGGCCCGGCCCGGCCCGGCCCAGCCCGGCGGGGCGGAGCGGCGCGGCGCGGAGCGGGAGGCGGCCCTGCGAAGTGGCGGGGCGGGGGGGGTCTCGCCAGGCGGGGCGGTGCTGAAATGGCCGAGGGTGTTTTTAAAAAGCTGTTGCTGCAGCCCTGGTTGTTGGGAAGCCGTTGGGTGTATGTCTATATGTGTGTGTATGTATATATACACACATATGTGGGTATATATATGTGTATATATATATATGTATACACGCTTCTTACAGTCTTTTAAACTGAACGTATAAAGGCTGTCCGTGCGGGTGACTGACAGCCATACGGAGACGGGAAGGATGCAAATAATCCCCACGACATCCCCGAGGAAGGAGCAGCACACTCGCATTCCTGTAGCCACTTTCTTGGCCGGCGCGCCCTGCGCAGGCGAGGCCGAGCGGGCAGGGACCTGCGCTCGGCAGCTCGCCCCTCGCCTACCTGCCGCTGGGCGCAGGCCGGGCTGCGAGCTCTGTGCGGCGGAGGCACAGGCCGCACCGGTCCCAGCACGTCCAGGGGAAATCCCTGGCCTTCCCCTGCCATGGTAAGATTTGTCTCTTCGCCGTGGCGGTGCAGAGAAAGGTACTGAAGTGATAAGAGATGGATGGGTAGAGATGGAGGCCCGAACGGAGGGTGGCCAGGCCGGGTGCGTGGCGAGGGGGTGTGCATCCACCCCAGCCCTTCATTGCCTCCAGAGACGCAGGCAAAACATTCCTTGTTTTCACTCAACCTCTGAAATTCGATTTGACACATATGCCAGAAAACTGGCCGTCTGGCTCATGTGCGGAGGTGGTTAGATAGCACTGCAGTAAGCCATCTTCCCTCAGACCCCGCTGGGTACACGTCTGCACAGGAGCCGTGTCGGGCAGGCCCCGTCACGGTTTGTAATTCTGCTGCCACAGACACCGCACCCTAATAAAAAGGCAGATTGTTCTCCAAAGACCATAATTAGGAAATATGTTCTCCAAAGAGCATATTAGGAAAATGCAGAAATATTTAAGTTTGTTAACGACGCGAGAAGTATTTTACTGGCTTCTGTGGGAAATCATTTGGCGCGTGTTCAGCAAATAGCACATCGTTCGCGGACATGTCAGAGCCTACGCAGACCTGTGTCTGTGTGGTAGGTGCGCTTCGCCACCAGTCCTAAGTTCCCTCACTCGTTATGAGTTGGTATTTTACTCAAGATCAGGTGATCTATGTAAGCCACAGTTCCCGATCTTATTTACAGCATGAATGATAATATGAACACGTGCTTCAAAATATTAATTTGGCTATGTTTGCTTTCCCTGAGCACTTAGCTGAGCAAGGGTAGTGATGATTGCAGGCACTACGGATTTTTTAGAGACTACTGGAAGTGAATCCTGAATTTGCAGATCACAGGTGTGTGTTAGAAACCTGCTTTTTAAAAATAAAGTTACCTATGTCAGATTCAGGCCCTTCTTGCCTCTTTCATTCATATCAAGAAAAAGCCTGATTTATTTTTACTTTTCCTGTGTAAGATCAGATGCTGGGTAAATTCTTCTGAATTACTCTGCCTGACTTCACAGTTCACGTGCTACGTGCTGTAGCGACGAAGCCTTTTTTAAAACAGGACTTCAAGAGGAAGAAGTGTAGTGGGAACTGAAACAAATATTATCAAAGCAACAGAATAGCTGGTTTTCACTTTAGGAACTTATGTCCATGTTACACATTGGTAGAAATATACTGAAAACACACCTGTGACTACATCTACGCTAGTTCTTCCAGCAGTGGCTGTTCATGGTTACTGGGACCCAGTCATCCACACTGCTGAACTGTTACAGCAATCCCTGGCACAGGCTGTGGGTTGGCCTTGGGGCCAGGGAAAGGACCGTGACACTTTGGTTGTAGATGTAGCGTTAGCATCCTAAACAACTCTTGTTCTTTCGGAAGAAGGTGTAAATATTGATCTACAGCTGATTCCATTTAACATAGTTTCCCATTGAATTTTGGATGACCTCAGAGTCCATCCAAAGATAACATTTACTCCTTAAAGACAGAGGAAAATAGGTTTTGTTCTTCCTTTCTTCTTCCTTTTCCTACTGTTACACCCTTGGCTCCGTACAGCAGGCAGAGCTGCTGCCAGCTAATACCCTCAGCGAAAGGTTCTAATTCAGCCTGTTTTAGAATGGCTGGCACGCCTTGGGTTTCACTGCCACAGCGCCCACAGAGCATTGTCTCATCTAGCCGCCTGACGGTTCAGCACACAGAGCGTCACCTGCTTCCTGCACAGGGATCCTGCACGGAAGAAATAATTAGACATCAGGGAACTGTAGAGAAAAAGAGGGTAAGCCTGGCAGTGGAAGGAGCACCTGGATGAAAGCTACCTCCCGTAAGGAGAGGAGACTTTTTCCAGAAAGAAGTAAGTTTATTTACAACAGACCAACACGAAGCCAAATCCACCTTTGCTACAGCTGCACTGATCTCAGTGAAATAAAACCAGGTTGACTTTGATGAGGTACAGTCAATACAATTCCATCTTTGGGGACTTTTATCTCCAGAAATACCTTCCTAAACAAGAAAGGAAAAGGCAAACCAAATTGACAGCATCAAGGCAAAGCTTTGATACTTATCTCCTGACTTTTTACATTGCTGTATTTCATAGACTTCACAACCATTACTTCTGATTTACACCCATTTGCATTAGAAGCAGGGCCAAGGACGTAGTTGCCTAGCAAGAGAAAGTTATCCCATGAGAAACATCCATTGTAGGAGTTCATTTAAAATGCCTGTCCTTGGATTTCTACCCAAGGAATGCCCGTCCTTGGATTTTTTTAAAATGCCCTTTCTTGGATTTATTTAAAAATAAATTTCATGAACAATTTATTAAGCTAAAAACAGAACACTGATGTCAAGGTTTACAGCACAAGTTTAGGTTAAAACTGCTGCTATCCTTTTTCAGTCTACCCTCTAACTGAAAATTTAGGCTCTCCTGAATATTCCTATTAGTGATAGAGCCAGAAATTGCTCATGTATACCCAAACATTAACAAAGTTGTTTTCCTGAATGCTGTGAAAAGGCTAAAATACGTTGTATGTATCAGGCAGTCACTGGGAAGTAGCTGATACTAATTTACTCCACAGCAATTATTTTCTTGTGCCCAAATTCCAGAAGTCAGGCAGAGGCCAAGCACTCAAATTTTCAGGCTGGAGAAAGTCAAAAACCAATTAGGAATGCAGTATCCTTATTTGTAGGGGTGTGATTGTTCCTCCTGTAGCATATGTTCCATTGAAAGAACAATGTATTTTCTTAACTATTTCCAAACTTCAATTTTATCTTGCAGATAATGCCATCTTTGTACAAAAAATGGCTCAGAAGGTGCCTTTTTGTTTCAGTCCAGGGCCTTTCACAAAATAAAGGAAACCCAGCTATAGAGTGCTGCTTTCAGGGTGTAATTAGTTTTCCAACACTCCTAGTTGGATTATTTCAGTGATATCAATTCCTAGTTATGTCCTTCTTCGGAACCTCAAAATGGTATCTAAGCAACCCCCCCAAAAAAAACCACAAGTCAATCCATCTTGAACCCAAGGTTAGGAGTCTGAAATGAACAACGTAGAGTGTTGCCAAAATATCAACACTTCTAAAATAAAACTAGAATTTTTATATACAGCAGGCACACAGTTAAGACTTCCAGATTTTTTTTTTTTTTATGTTTCAAACCATGTATTTCAGTCTCTAAAGGAAAAAAATTAAAAGTTATTTTATAATGCATTTAACTCTTGGTTATGATTTTCAATGCAAAAGTTGATCTCTCGATGCAGAGAGTGCATGGCAGGAGTGCACCAGGTACTTGTCTTCCAGATGAGTTGTTTAAACAAGAAAACTACGGCAGCTTAAGAAAGGGATTTCAGAACAAAAGATCTGAAGTTCCAACTGAGCTAGAAATGAACTATTTTAGCAGGATATTAAACAAACCTCAATAAGCTGGACTTGAAAGAAAGTAGTCGGAGAGTCACATATTTACATTTCTTGATTGAAAGCTATTAGAGAGTACAGGGGAAAACGTAAACATCCTCTTCCTCCTATGCAGTCCTCATTCCAGCAACATTTGCCCACTCTCCCCACAAGATAAAGCCGTAATTCCACCTGGAGAATGAGCGCTTGCAACACAAGGCACTTAAGTGAAATTTGTTTGTAGCTGCAGGTATTTGTCTGGCCACCTCAGTTTTGGAATATGACTGCCCACAGTAGACATGTTTGCCAATGACCTGGATTCAATTTTTGATGTACTGACGGGAATATAGAGGTATACTCTTAAGTATCAGAGAAAAGTTCTGAGTTTTAAAACATGGGTAATGAACTCCTCTACTGTAAACAATAGAAATTTGTGTTTCTGGGTGTCTCAATCCGTGTAAAAGATGCAGAAATGTACATCTGGTACTTCTGTTGGGCTGCCATCTGGTTTTCCATTTGTAGTTAGCTATCGATTTCATATATGTAATGGAATTTTACCCCTGAGTTTCTTACCAAAGCAAGCAGGGGGAAAAAATTACATACACAAAATATATTTTGTGTATAAAAACAATCATGTGAACAAATACAGTAAGTAAAATTTATTGGGTTTTTATTTGCCAAGATTAACAGGCTCTTCATATATTACAAAAAATGTAGCTTCCATCTGAATCCTTTATACACAGTAAGAAAAGTGTATATGCCCACAAAAATTAATAGAAAGCATGATCTGCAGAAGGGTTGTCTTGGATGAACATTCTCATTTTTGACAAGCACTCATTCATGGAAAGGTTGGTTAACTTTGGGGCAAAGCTTTGAGGCATTTTTGTTGTTACTTCACAAACTCCTTCCACTGATATGCCTTTCACCGAAGCAATGTGCTGGCAGACAATCCTGATCTCCTCAGGTTCATTTCTTTCCTAAAAGATAATCAACAAAGCTCTTTTGTGAGAGAGATCAAGTGACGTCAACCTGACCCATCAAAGGATTGTGGGCCTTAAGTGATTAGAGAAGCCATGCAGATGCAGCCAGCTGCATCTGAGCGGGTTGGCTCAGTTCACCTATAGCCCAAGGAACTGCTAGGCCACAGTTCATCCCATCCCAAATAGTACACCAGGGAGATATTGCAGGTTTCCACTAACACAACCCATTTATCAATGCAGCCTATTAAGAATTCAGTAACGTGAGAGGAATTGCTCCCTAAGAGTTTTCCCTACTGGCTATAGCAGGATCCCAAGTGACTAACTCAGAGGTAGCCTTCTGCGGATGCAGAATGTCCACTGAGAGCTCCTGCTCCCTGCCCCATCTACGTAGGAATATATAGCAATGTTGAAGCAATTAGCTAGTGAAACCACCATTCAGAGCAACAAGGATAAAATGTCCTCTCCACTTCCAGGAGGTCTCAGATAACTTAAGAGTTACAATGATTTAAAGCACTATACTCATGAAAAAACACCGTAACGTAGCTCAAATTTTCCAACTCTCTTTCGGTACCTGATTCATTGCAATTTACCTGCCTAGTCCATGCACACACATCCTTTGAAAATGAAATGGAAGGGACACGTGAATTTGGAGCCATTAAGAGCCTAGTACGGAGATGTGCTTGTATTTTAGAGACAGATTGCTCACCCAAGCTTGAGAAATGTTGCTACTTTTACTATTGAGGAAAAACAAATATTTAGTAACAGCTTGAAGTTCCCATTTTCTCTCTGAAGAGGTTATCAGCAGGAAAAGAGCCATGTTCTTTAAAGGTCTACATCCATTCGATGAGGAAGATGCTGGCTGACCTCAGCTTAACTAAAAATCAGCAAGAATTTTTTTGTTTAGACTGAATAATAATAAAAGATGCCTGCCCAAGACCCCAGCTGCGACAGTACACTATGGAAAATGCATTTACATTCCAGCAGTGCTAATCATTTTAACAGGAAGTCAGCCAGACAGACACCAAGAGGGACTCTCCTTGTTGGAGCTCCTGTGTTGGGAAAGCACTCCAAGCATTGTCCAAAGAACCTTTCGAACAGTTGTCTTTGGCAGCACACCTAGCAAGATATAAACTATTTCAGATTAGCTGCAAACCCAGAATCCCTCACAGAAAATTCCCTCCTTTGTATTATCAGGGGAGACAAACCTGGTGCCTCTATCAGCCATGCCATTACTGCCACAGCCGCCAGCCAGTGGGCAGCTCCTCTGCTAGGACAACCCCAGAGCATCTAGAGCTTTTTGCACGTCAGTGACAACATCTACTTCACCCAGATGTTTAGGGAGCAGGGGAGAGCCTGGCCTTCTGCTTCCACCTCCTGCCTGCGCACTGACCCACTCAACGCTTCGCCCAGCTCCTGGTGGCACCGCGGGGAACGGAGGCCACCCAGCACCTCCGGCACTCACCCAGCACCTGACATCCCTGAGGTGTCCACAAATACATTCCTCAGTGTGTTTTACTGGAGCAGCAGTCATATAACGACAGCCCAACAGCTGAAGTGTTGACTTACAAATTGTTTCTCTATGTTGTTACATCCCTGTGGCTCTTGCATATATATAGAATCATAGAAGCATTTAGGTTGGAAAAGACCTTTAAGATCACCATTAACCTAACATTGCCAAGTCCACCAGTAAACCACGTCCCTAAGTGCCAGATCTACATGTCTTTTAAATACCTCCAGGGATGGTGACTCAACCACTTCCCTGGGCAGCCTGTTCCTATGCTCGACAACCCTTTCAGTGAAGAAATTTTTCCTAATACCTGATCTAAATCTCCCCTGGCACAACTTGAGGCCACTTATTCTTGCCCTATCACTTGTAACTTGGGAAAAGAGGCCGACACCCATGACACCCATGACACCCACCCATATATATATGTATATTCATTTTTTTTTAAATAATAAGACCAGGCCAGTAAAAAAGAACATATGTAAATATTACATAGCACTAAGGCACTTAAAGTGCATGAACTTTACAGAGAATATAGGAAAAGGATTTTAAAGGAGCATAAATGTAGGGACTAATCTACATGTTTTTGACTATACCTCTTTGTTTGGAGCAAGGGAAGGGGAATCAGTCTCCAAGCAAATGTTCTCCAGTGGAATCTGTTTAATTAACTTCTCTCGCCAGTGCAGCCAGGAAAATAAACAAGACAGAATAGCCCACAAGAAGGTCAGTCTCACTACAGCAATTAATATAGCAACATGCAAAAGAAGTACCAGCCCTGCCAGAATGGCATTCAGACTGTTTAAGCCTTTGGAGATAATCCTATGTTTCCAATGAACTGCAAACACAGGCTGAACAGAGTATTTATGTCCTTTAAGACCTCAGGCAGTACCAACCGCTTATAGCTTTTAGAAACGGTACGAGAGGAATGAAGAGGAAATAACTTGGGTCCTGAGAATAACTCTGCTTTGTGTGCTTACTTCTCTCCGCTGGCTGTACAACAACGTGGGGCTCCTAGGAGCTACGCACAGGACAAAAGCGATGTTGGATGCCAGAAAGCAGACTCACAAAGCTTCTGGAAAGACACGGGTCAGTTTAACACACTGGTGAAAGAGCAGCACAGCCACGACCCGGCTGGCAGCTCCGGAGCACCGTGCTCAGAAACATCCCAGCATCCCTCCTCCCAGCCTAAGTGAACGGATAGCGAGAGCTCATTATTGCCTCCTTTTACCTAGGCAGATTTAACACTCTCAGGGACTCTCCTGTCAGCTCAGCTCTTCCCAGGGTAAATGTCTGAGTGCTGGAAGCAAAAGACTTTGTGCCTCCATCAGGCCAGGGGGAGGTGATGGAGCTGCCAGGGCCTGGGGAAAGAGCAGAGCTGGGCAATGTTTGGATGGATGGTGGTGAAGGTAAAGCTCCCACCGCTCCCTGACAAGGGGTTGGCTTGGGAGAGGCTGCATTTTTGAGGGACCAAAGTTACTTACATGTTTGGGAAACTTTCTTTCATTTATAAACACCAAACCACTTCACTGTGAATTTCATACTGAGCTTTCATTTAAGAAGTGTTGAAATGCTTGGTTTTACCTGGGAAATGCTGAAAAAAATTCAGCCTCTCATTTCAAAATGGGCAGGGTTTTTTGAAAACAACAGCCTGAGGGAGGCTCAGCTTCAAGCTGCTATGTGAGGTCTCTTTCTTACTTTTTTTCCAAAATCAAAAAAATCCCAGTGTCTCATTTTCACTCCAAATGAAAACAAGTTTACAGGGGCATTGACATTTTTCATGGTGTGGAAGTCACCCCCCAGCCAGCCACTGCCAACCCCCCATCCCTGCTAGTATCACTTTTCCTTCTGCATTGATTCAGGTACTGGAAAATGATAGTTGGAAGAGAAGGCAAAAGGCCAAGGCTCATGCAATCCAATTATAACCCTACTGAAATAGCTTCCAGGAACTCTGCAAGGACTAACCCGATCATGCCTTGTAATGGCCAGAAGAAAAGGAAAATAATAGCCAGCTTGTACCTGTTCCAGAGTGACAGACTGTCTCCCAGCAAAGTTAGGAGCAGCATGTCCTGAACACCTACAGTGTACGTAAGAAACCCAGGGAGCTGGGATCAGGCTGCAGAGTTGAGCAACCCACTGTGTATCAGGTTTTCTTATAGCAGGACAAGAAGACTCCAAGATTATAGTCAGTATTACAGTCACTGAAAAATGCAAAGCTTGGATTTGTTATCCCTGCCCTCCATATGGTGAAATGGCTGCTGAGATTCCCTCAGCCCACTGGTAGGTAGGCAAGTACCACCAAATTCGCTTCTTATCAGTCACCAGAGGACTGGTAATGGGCAGATTTTTCAATTAGCACCTGCCTGGTCCACATCGGGACTTGCAAATAGAGGAAAAAGCTTTGCTGTAATTGCTCAGCTACCTCTCTTCCAGGTCCACAGCCCCTTTTTTCTGTCCTGTTGTCTTCTGCCATGCCTATATTTTAAGGTATGCATAAACCTAATTGTTTTTAAATGAGTGGAAAGGATATACATTTTTGCCCCATTAGATAAGTAAAATTTGGAATATACACATCTGCTTAAAATAGTCCACAGGGAGAAAAAAAAACTCATGAAATCATACTTTCTTACCCTAATTCAAAAAAACCCACCGTATTGGGTAATGCTGAGGCAGTAGCTGTTTTGCTCCACTACCTTCACCATTCCCCCCAAAGTTACAGTACTTTCCTTGGTCTCTGTTTCACTAATTTTCCATCTGACATACTTGGTCAGGTGTACTTTGTGAATTCTTATGTTACTAGGTCAGTACTAAGTAGCATCCCTGTGCTTTCCACCCAGCTCTCTTGATATTTTGAGTCTTGAGACATACATTCAAGGCAGAGATGCATTACCATCACCTCTGTGTGAGCAGAGGTAATGGGTGCAGTTCTTGTATGTGAGCAGTCATCTCACAGATCACTTCCAAAAAATAAATTATTTCTAAGCCCGGGTCCTGTACCCACTGTTAAAAAAACAAGGAGCTATGCCTACCTCCCTCCTTCAGGAAAATAATCGCTTGTCTGCCAGCTGAGCAAGGATGCACGTTTCTGCTCAATGCAAACACATGCCTTAGAAAAGCAGATTGACACTGAGCGAGTTCATCGTTTTTATCTTAAATACTAGTTTGTTTACTTTTAGAAAGCAATAGCCTTCCATTAGCAATAAAGAGCAGCTGTGGAGGTGAGCGGAGTTAAACTTGGCACTCAGAGCACAGTGGAGAGGGAGGAGCACAGGTCACTCGGGAAGACAGCCACGTGCGGTTCAGAGGAAGGCTTTGCACCTGCTCACTGCCTGCAGCCACAATAGCTGTGGAAAAGTAAGGCAGACCTGCTCTTTTTCTTCCTAGTTTTCCTTCTGCTTCCACCAGTTTTGGTGGTGGTGCACGTGCACCAAACACATACTGAGATGATGGCACTGAACACTTACCATGGAGGGCACTGCTTGATCTGCATCCTTTTGCTACTGGAAGTGCGAGGGAAAGGACCTCACCTGGTTTGCAATCACAGATTGACTCTACAGGACAGGCAGTCTGGTGGAAGGATACTATTCTACAACGATTTCCCAAACCAAACGTAGACAGATCTCCCATTCCATGGATCCAGATCCCTATTTTTTGTGGATTTAGCAGCATAAGACGTGTCAGAAGTCACATGCACAGGTAGTTTCAAGTCCCCCTTCACACTGACACCGACTCTCTCCTGATGCTGTTTCGAGCAGGCCCTTACAGCCGGAGGGCACAGAGTGAGCAGGGGCTGCTCTGACTTGCCCTGGACTGGAGAGAGACCAAAAGCAGCAGACTGGGATAAACACTCAGCCCTTTTTTCCAGCCCCACCTTTGTAGCTGCTATGCCAGTTCCAAAGGGTGTAAGTGGAATAGCTGGCAATGGACTACACCCAATGCACCCTCTCCTGATCACTCAAACTGACACATGGCCTTATTACACGGAAGGTGCAGAGCAGAGCAGTAGTGCTCCAGAAAATCTGATCTTTGATTTCCTCCAAATATTTCTTTTCCAGTGATCACTGCTGGCCACAGGTTATTTTAATTTTTGTTGCTATTTGCATCCGTCTGAAGTTTAAGAGAGTCTTTAGCAAGTGTTGGATTAAATTTAACTCGTTTTTATTCTGTCAGTGCCCTGGACACCTATGCAAATACAGCTATGACCCTTCCCCATGCATATAAACTGCATGCAGCATGCTTATTTATATTAATAAGAAGATAAGCTTCTTTGTCCCATCCTCCATCCTCCATTGCAAGTTACATATATCAAGGGCTGAAACCTGAACCTGTGTCAAGAAGGAGTTTTTAAGAGTAACTGGACAGGAGACATATCTGCTCCTGGGCATTGTGGGCAAATCACTAGCCAAGTTCACTGGAGGTGAAAGCAGGCCCTCTTTCATTTTTCTCCCCTTTTTTCACTGAGAACATTTCCTCTGCTACATCATGTAGCATGGGAGAGAAAATGAAGCTTTGAGAGTAATTATCACAAGTCTAAAGCCTGCGTGGTCCTTTTAGGGAAGCATAACGCAGTTATCACTGAAAGGATGGTGTGCGTACTAGCAGAAAAAGGTGAAGAACCATAAAAAGAAGTCTCATTTGGGAGAAAGGCTAGGAAGTCTCCCACATCCTTAGCAGAAGCACAGCTGGAAAAGAACATTTTTCTAGTTCGCGTTTGGCAAAGACGCCACGCTCCGAGATGGAAGTGCTCGCAAGTATTGTTATTTTTTCATCTCAAGCCATTGAACACTTGGGTAAACTCAAACTTCAAAACAACCCCTAGTATTCTTTAGAGGATGCCTGTGGAGCTGTGATGCAGGAAACAGGTGTCGAGCCTAGTTAAAGTCTGATGTATGAAGGAGACACTGTGTGAAAGGTTTCTGGCTCACACCGGCAAGTCCAGTTGTTTTGCTGTGGCCAGCCACAGCGCAAGGACTCTCTGCTGCTCCTCGCGTTGCTGAGGCGTGGGCACGAGCCATGGAGCGAAGTCCAGGCCAACCTGCACAAAGAGCCAGTTAAGACTTCACAAAATGCGATGACCTTCAAACTGTGGGGATCTAATGCCTTCGCTAGCTTAATTTGCTCTGGAGAGTGGCAGAAGCTCTTAGCAATGAAGAAAAAAGAGCAGAAAACAGCACCCTCCAAAAGGCAACATACCTGCAAATATAGTAACATATGAATAATAAAAATCAAGAAAATGTGGCATCAGCTATGAAAATACTCCTGGTGAAGATCTAAAGTAGCTCCTCTAGCTTC
This sequence comes from Ciconia boyciana, assembly GCF_034638445.1. Lineage (NCBI taxonomy): Eukaryota > Metazoa > Chordata > Aves > Ciconiiformes > Ciconiidae > Ciconia > Ciconia boyciana. The sequence continues at coordinate 103,663,533 of NC_132936.1, read as the reverse complement.
CCTACAATGTCTTCATTGCAGGAAACCAGCATTTCAGACATCTATCAATATGCCCCCCGTGTGGAATTTTGCAATTTTCATTTTACTCCTGCACAGGAAAATAAAGCCAGGAAAATAAAGTTTCGGGTTTTAATCCCAACTCATTTCATATCTATCCATGCAGAGGAATGTAAACAGGCAGAGATTACAATGAGTTACATGCGCTTTAAGACAGTTTGCATATAGTCAAATACAGCAAACTCTGGTTATGCAGAAATCAGAGCAGATTACCTTGCCAATGGCCACCAACTTGTCTTTGTATTTCTCGAAGAGTGGGAGGACAGATTCCACATCCTGTAATAAACCAGCTCGTGTGCTTTGTAAAGACTGCTGGGTGCTACGCTGAGCCACGGCAAGCAAAACCGCACGCAACTGTATTATTGTGCGTCTTCAAATGCAACATGAAAACAACAGTCCGGGACAGAGGGGATCAGTCTACTGTGTTACTAACAGCTTCTGAATAACCTAATTACTCAGCCCTTTGAGAAGAAAAGGAAAAAATAGATTCAAAGAGGGTCGGAGGGATGCTACTCCAGGTAACTCTGCTAGTGAGAAAAGGAAGACCCCATTCTTCCTAATTTGGCTGAACTGAGCCTCATCTTCTAAGAGCTGGGAAACCTCTGAGAAAGGCATCTTGGCAACTGAATAGGTCCCTGGCAGCCTGGTCCTGCGTGGTGTCCTTCCCGGAGGAAAGGCTGTTGTCAGTGCCAGGGAACAGGTCTTGCTGAACCAATCCACCAGACCAGTCCCACGAATCACTGCCTTTTCAGCCGAGCCCTTCATCACTCTGGGCTATTCAAAAGCACAGGGACACGTTCAGGAGCTGCACCAGCAAACAGCACACAGACACAACAATTTCCCATGCACCCTGTCCTCAGCTTTGGTAAAACTTCACTGTGGGCTTCCAGCAATGAGACCCCCATCCAGTGCCATGTGGGACAGAGGCCAGGAGGGAAGGAGACTTCTCCCCGTCTCTGGGAGACGGGGGCAAGACAGCCTCTACCAGCAGGGCTCCCGCTGAACCTCAACTCCATGTGCCACTGGTGGCAACAGGGTCAGTACTTACCCTCCTCGAGTTATGCCCCAGCGTTCACCCTCCCCTGCCACAATCTGCATCCACTAAGACAGCAGGGGTGAGGCAAGACCACTGCTGTGTAGCTGCACCTCTCCAAAAAAAGGGCAACCTAAGGACTCCAAGAGGAAGCTCTGATCATGCTGACACCGCAGCAGCCTCCACGTGCTGGTCAAGAAACAACCTCTTTGGATAAATGGTGTGTCCCCCCTACACAGATTGTCAGTCGATGTGCTGCGCTCACTGGGAGCACAAAAGGGATTATTTCAGAGACTGCTGACATCTGCTCATGCATATTATGTATTGCATTAGCCCACTGCACATGCACTTGCCATTGCCTTGACTCCGCACAGAGGTCCTGTGTAGTACAGAGCTGAGTTTCCACCCTGACTTTTCCAGGCAGGAATAATGACCCCTAAAGAGAAGGGACATTATCTAGCGATGCTTTGATTGGAGCTCCCCACATAGTGCTCCATTTAACTTCTTCCCACAGCGCTCCATTTGTTTGCTTCCCCCCCCTTTGTTGTGCGTCCAGAAATGTTCTGAACACAAAAATGCTCTCTCTATATATTTATAGCAATAAGCCAGTGCCAATCAGGACTTCAAAGCTGCCCTCTCCAGGCAGTGCACTTCACAAAGACAGACCTTCCTGCTAGATAATCCCAGGTCCTTTCCATTTCACGGGTTCACCAGTGGTCATGTTCTGAGCAGACCTAGGAGGTCCCTCAGCAGGTCCAATTCCACCTGGGAGACACAGTATCCAACATACACACATTCCTATGGAAATCAGTTAACATGGTCATGCTGTCTTCTAGTCCACATCCACAACTCACAGTTTTTGACAAGGGTCAGCAAAATTTGGCAGACGGACAGAGCTCTTGGACATACAAAGTTCCTACAAGGTTTGTGAGAGTTGGTGGCCATGTAGATGACACCAACCCTCTCCGTTCCCCCTCAAGGTTACCAAGAGGAGGCACACACCCACCTGCTGAGTCTGACGCCGCAGCTATCAAACACAACCTACCCAGCTCTGGACTAATCTCAGCACGTGCTATTTCTTGCCTAAACAGCAATCCAACAAGTGCAGGGAGGCAACATGGAAGAGAGCTGGGGAATTACAGGGAGGCCACAGGGACACAGAAGAAAGCTGAGGTACTGTGGCAGGCAGACCCCAGAGGGTACGAGGAGGAGCCGGTGGTACCACGGCAGGCATCAGGGAGACACACAGGGAGCTGGAAATGCGGCACCGGGAGTGCTGGGCCGTAATGGGAGCATCACAGGACACGGGTAGGAGACTGGGATTGCTGTGGTGAGGAGGTCATAAACCCCTGGGGGAAAAAAGCTTTATTGGTTGTGCTGCTCGCGAGATAACTTGTCTTCTATCAACGTGGGACATCTGTACTTTATTTAAGCTGCAGTTGGGCACTGACAAGGAGCCAAGTGTCTGTTTGCACTCTTTGGTGACAAAGCATACAGCCCTGGCACAGCCAAAATAGCGGATGCAAAATCTGAATGTACATATTAAAGAAGTTAAACCCAGTGTTCACACCGTGTCACAGAAATACAAAATACATGTGGGAAGGAGCCAGGCACCTCACCTAGACTGGCGCTGCACTGCCCATCTGCTCGGCTCTGAATCAGATGAACCCCAAAACACGCAGTGACGGAGTCAGGATGTCTTTGGGGGGCAGGAGGAGGCAGGGACATGTCAGCTGTTATTCCCTGGCAGCAAGCGTGGCCCAGGTGCAGCAAGTGCCAGCAGCCACAGGGACGTTGCAGCAGATGGAGAGGACACCCATCGCGGTGCCACAGGGCACAGCTCTGCTGCTGTTTAGCACTACAGGCTTCATCAATAGGGACTAAGCAGAGTGAGGAGCACGAACAGCTCTCCCACCTCTGCAGGCAGGCTTTAGCAGCCAGCCCCAGACACAGTCCGTGCGCTGACCCAGCCTGCCTGCCAGGCGATACCTCTGGGGCATCACGGGTTTGATCACACTGCCTATGTTGTGACTTTTCCATGTCTCACCCCCTGCACTTCCAAAACAGGGGAATGTGGCCCTGCTTCCCTCCATGTCGGTGCTGCTTCGTGATCTTTCAGGCAGCTGTACTCCCGTGCCGGGAAGCTGAAGGTTTGCTCAGCCACGCCGCGGCGCCGGTGTTCTGCCGTGGCAGGCCAGGCTCATCTGTATGCAGCCACTGACCGTGGACGCCACACAGCCGCCTCGCCTGCCCTTGAAGGCAGTGTATGTAGACATATTACCTTGCCCAGGCATTGCAGACAAAATCCATATATTTTGATGTTGACTGTCGCTTTGGTAGGACATCAGATACGTCCCCAAGTGCCGTCGCAGAAGTAGCTTGCTCTTCAGACCACAGCCCTTTGAAAGCAGGCCAGATCTTCCTGTTCTGTGCATGTGCCACTTCTCTAGACTTTTTTTCAGCTTTGCCTTAAGTTCCTTGATGCCGCCTGCGCACTTACTACATGACAAGCACTCCACGCGCCAGTGGCTCTGTGCACCAAAGCCCTCTGCGGCAGCCAAGCCACACGCAGGCACTGCTCATTATGCTGTTTTCTAGGGCACAGAGGGGCTAAACCTTGCTCCTACAGACTCCTTGTCTCAGTGCCTCATTGCTTCTGCTTTTCCAGGTGAGCCACACCACCGTTTTCATCAACAGACCTGGGCACGGTAGCGGCACTGATCTCCTGTGTTTGCATTAAGCACCCCGTTGGCAGCATCTCTCTGTGCACAGTGTGGAGCATTTGGGGAGACGGGTATCAGTTCCTGCCCTAGGCACATTCATCAGGTTCATGGTCCTGATCCTCATCAGGTGCCATGATCCTCACTATGTTTTCTCACTGTTTTGTCATTCACAGAAGCTCAAAGAGGGGCATAAAAATTTGCCAGGCACTGGAGGAGGTACTTTGCCCTCACTGCATGGTGGGGCCACCACGCAGTGCAGTGAGCGTTATCATCTCCGTGCCCCAACCGATTCACACTGGTAGAAAAGCCAACCCCAGCAGGGGAAATGAACGGATGGATAACCACCTGCTGAATAGGAAAATGCTGAGACAACTAGGTGTTATGGCAATTCGTATCCTTTCTTTGATCTCAGCTATATCTTTGTACTGCATATAGAAAGCAAAGAGAAGAACAACAAACCTTTCTGCAAAGCCAGTGACCCTCAAATTCACTTTCCTGCTCTGTAACAGGAACAAAGGATCGAACCCCAGTCTGCATTAATGAAAAAACAAACAAAAGCAGAAGTTCATTAGTGATGAAAGTTGCATTTCCAGCCAATTATTTATTTGCTTTTGCCTCTAAAGAGCCTATCTATGCATTGCATAGGAGCCTTTTGGAAGCACCTCCAGTAAAAGTCTTTGGTCAATTTGTTTAAACTCTTATCACAATAAACAGCAGGATTAAACAGCATATCATCCACTTGGCCTCATCACCATCTCCTCACTTGTTCCCATGTCAAAATCTGGAAAACCTCAGCACCCTTGCAGTTTGTCCCAGAGCTCAGCAGATTCAGGCCCTGTTAGTCCATGACTAAAACAAGTTCAGAAGAAAGGCCCTGGGAGGATGATCCACCTGCAGCCCTCCAAAGACTATTTGAGTGAGCACAGATAGAGCCCTTAGACTCTTAGCTGTCAGTCCTGAACTCAGAGGGGATTTCCAGGATCTGAAGAGTTCAAGTGACTTACGTTCAACCTTTTAATTCTACTATACCCACTCCACTCTTGCAAGTTGCTTGGCCTTCAGGCAAAATCACTTCAGTTTTGTTCCACACGAGTCCTGCAAACAGCTTGGCATGGGTGCTGAAAGGGTGACGACATCAGCCAGCTGAGGAACTGCAATTTCAGCGTCCTTCCAGCTCCTGCTACTGATTCAAGGTGCTCGTTGAACAAGGAAGGTGCAAAGTACCTCTGTGTGATTTGGTAGCCACAGATGGCATACACCAGTCCACTATTTTCTCTATCAACAGACAAATCTTCTTTAGAAGCTCTATAGATCTACAAGCTCCACATCTCAGCCTATGGAAAATACTTCACGTTATTACCGTCACCCTTGCATCCCCCTTGTTATTTATGGCTGGTGTTAAGCTATGCGCTCACTGTAAGCCCTTGCACGTGTGGGAGTCCCTAGTGCACACAGTGCATCTGCGTGCATTATTTTAAGCCTGGAAAGAACCGAGTGACATGGGGCTTTTTTTTTCTGGCAGAAGCTGTACTAGCCAGAGCTGCATCAATAACAGAGCACTGACTAACAAGCAAGGCACTCTGAAGGCACTAATTATGCCAAGCAATCACAAACCTTTCTTTATTTTTCTATCACATCACGTACATCCTGCAAGATAGAGACACATGAGGAGTCATACAAAGTGCAATCAGATCTGCTGTTTGTAGCGTCCCAGGGAAAGGTGATGGCTAAAGGTATCAGATGGAGCTTGGGACCTACCGCTTTCCATATTGCTGCAAACCATCTGTGCCATTCCATCTCTGTGAGACAGCGGTCACCGGGGCTGTTAGTATCCCCCAAAATTAATGGCATAACTGAAAAGAAAAGTTGGGTCTCCACTAACTCTGTGCTTTCTCTCTCATTTCCCCTTAGGTTTCCCAAAAGCTAAACACTGCATCCAGCTAAATTTGCACTGGGTCCTTCCTCCAGTACATCCCTGGCCACTCCAGTGTCCTATGCTACACAGGAGGGGACATGGCTTGTCCAGACAACCTGAGAGGCTGCAACAGGGTTCAGCACACACACTGATATTGCTAAGGTCAGCTTTTGTGGGGACGGAGGATTTCATGGTGCGCAGCCACACAGCTCCCCCACGAGCCGTCCTGCCTTCCCAAGCACCTCCAGACCAGGCATTAGCTCTCTGTTAAATTCCCCTTTCAAGGTAAAGACACAAGATGACTGCTGAGGGGTCAATAATGTTTTCCAGCTCAGAAACCACACTTCCTCCCAGGATCCTTCCTCCTGTTATCCAGGATAACAAATGGCTCTAACTACTCTGGGTCAAACATTCAGCAAAGATTCAGGTGTTTGCTGCTCTGAATACACATTGTAATAGAGAAAAATTATTCAAGTTTGGTTGTTTGCTGCAGGCTGAAAACTGTTCAGGAACATACATTTAAACTTAATAAGCTAACTCTGGGCAAAAAGCAGAACACCACAGCTGTTCTGCTAAAGACACCAAAAAAACCTCCTCACAATGTGGTTTTAAGAAATTGAGGAAGAAAACACAGAGGAAACCAGAAGTTTAAGATGGGTATTGCTTACATTACAAGCTTTTGCTCCCCTCCTCCCCCCATTTTTTTTCCCTCCTATCTGGGAGCTGATACCTTCTCCACCTGCATCCTCCTCAAACAGGAAAAAAATACCCAAACCCTTGCCTTGCAGTCCTACACCCCAGAAGGCAGACATCAGATGATTTCAGAACAGGGCATTACAAACCATTTTGCAAAGGGGCAACCGGTAAGATGCTCTAACCAGGAAGACAGGAAGGAGTCTAATCTGAAAAATCACATAGGCACCTGAAACATTGAAGACACATGCCCAAATCTTAAAGCCAAATGCTCTCACCATCAGCTGGTATGATGCATGATTTTGTACCTGAGGTGGTCATGGACTAAGTTAATACTCTTGTGTTTTCTTCACTGAGCTAGTAAAACTCCCCCTAAGGAGACAAAGCCTCTGCTTCCCTAGTGACCCTCAAGAACTGAGTGTCATATGTAACTCACCTCATTCATTGCTGGCTTATAGTCAGCAAAATTTTGATCAGTATTTCAACAGGCCCACATCCACACAGAAGCTGTGACGGAGCACAAGATTCAGTTTTTAGGACACTGGCCAACATAACAGAATCCACAGCAGACAGGTACCTCCAAGATCTCACAAAATTGGTCTTGTCTCCCTTTCACATCCTGTATCTCCTGATACTGAGCAGTCAGAAGAGTAAGTCCTTGAAATAAGACCAAACCCAGGCTTTTTCCTTTAAATATGATTCAAAAAATAAAACATAAAAAAACCAAAGCAAATCCTTCTCAAAATAGCCAAGATGTGAGCAACTGTTAAGTTACTGTATACAAGGGAAAAGGAGAGAAGGAGTAGACGGGCTGTAATTCTTTCCTTCCAACTGTATTTTGAAGGAAATCAGAGGTGTTGCTTCTGTACCACTCAAAAAGCCCAGTCAACACGGCATACAGAGAATGTCCATCCAGCTGGATTTTTTTTAATGGCTCAGAAAGGGACGTACAGCCTGCAAGTCCTAAGAGGAGCTTTTGTATTATGAGTGGGCCCACAACCATGTGACTTTCAGTCAGCAGAAATTAAGGAATGAGTGGGACATTAAGCACAGCACATTAGCCATCTCCCAGACTAGGAGCAGCTGAGCAAGGAGTCCGAGAAACTAAACTGACAATTTTATGGTGCTGCTCTTTACAAAATACTCGTTTGGAGACATGAGATGCAAATGAACAACCTGTCTTCACCACATCCAAGAGATGATGATGGTGCATACCAAAGGTCTTTGAGAAATTCCCTATATTCGTCCTATGCATCTATATAACACTCTGCTCACTTCTTGAACTTTCCAACAGCAAAACACCACTTTAAGACAAGATGCACATTGCTTTTATTAATTACACCATAAATAATAGTTTCTGCAACATCATATATTTCAGTTTCTGAATCTATACCCGAAGAAAGTTCCGAAGTTTGGGGAATACTTTCAGTGCATTCTGTGTAGTCGCTTCTATAACTTCTTCAACTGGAATTCCTTTAATTTTGGCAATATATTCTGCAGCGATGTAAATATTTTTTGGTTCGTTTCTCACCTGAAAACAAACAAACCCAGACCAAATTACAGATCCCTACAGATCACACGTGTTTCAGATTCACTACTTCCTGACAAAACTTCAGTCACATTGTGGCATGTGTGCCAGAGAAATTACATGTATCTATTCTTCTTGGATTATTTTCCCCTTTGCCCATTCCTGGAATTTCTTCTCCTTCCCCTGCCTCAGGAACACTGACTTGTTCACCTCAAAATTTTCACTTGGCAACCTCTTTCGTCCCTTGTACCCATGCTTAGACTACTTCACTCTCCTGTGCCAGTAACTCACCTCCATAAGGTGTGGGTTTAGATATGCATACATAGAAGTGCCTCCCCTCTATCATTTACCTGTTTTTCAGGCCCCAGAGCAGGAGAGTCAGTTTCCAAGCACACACTTTCCAGAGGTAACAGTTTCACAAGCTTCTGCTTCTTGAAGAAAATAAGACAGCTATTAAATGCTTTATGCACTTAGACCTGTGGGAAAAAATGGATGAAGAGAGGATATCCTCTGCATTTAAAAGCAATGTCAAAAGACTGGTGCCACTGTCTGCATTTTATCAACAATTTCAGAATGGAAGCAAGAATACCAGGAGCTGCTCAAGAAGTCCCTTCAAAATAGGATTATCCTGTTTTCTAAACATCTGAAGTACTATTATCTAAACACTGCATCCATTGTTATTTATTAAATCATGTAGGTATATTGCACAAAATACCCGATATTTAGAGTTGCCAATGCAATTTTAATTTGCTGTTTTTCTGTATATATATTTGTGTACCTTTTTCCCATCTCTGCTTTTACCCCTCAACCCCAGTTTGCTTTCCTTTCTCCAAGTTCCTAACCTCATCCCCATCTATATCCATCCCTTACACCCTCTCCACTTGAATCGTGCCTTTTCCTTTCTTACGTTTCCTGAGCTTATCACAGAAAGCAATGATGGTGCAAGATGGAAACAGACTGCTACCCCAAAATAAAAAGTTAGCATAGCTTGCGGCAGCCCAGAGTAGAAATTAAAAGAGCAGTCTCACCAAATCAAGGGCTGAACCTGAGCAATGCCGTCTTTAAGCAATTTAGCTGCTGCTTTGCTGGGCGCACCTTGTGATAATCACAATTTTTCAAAGGTCTGTAACTTAGCGAATTGTGAGCAGATTTCCTTTTGAACAGAAAGTGTCATACCACAGAGATAGAAACTAGTCCTTTTCCATGTGTCAAGTCCCTAACTCCAAAACAGTACAGTGACAGAACCTTCCAAAGAAGAGTTCACCAAAAACCACATTAAAATGACAAAAAAATGCCTATTTTCTTAACCCTTTTTTCTCAGGAATAGCTGAACTGTTTTAGCCAAAATTTCCCCCCAAGTCTAGCTAAAGGCAAAAGCCTCAGGTAGAAATTTAGCCAAAGTAAAAATGTGCAATGCTGTAAGCAACTGAAACTTCTATTGAGAAGTGTCAGCTGACAGCAATCATATGCGAGTACTGCTAGTCCCAGTTCAAGCTGTACAGGCTTAAAAAACAAGCATATTTTTGAGCTGCACAGTGAAAACAGTCATGTTTGCTGTCAAGATAAGCTGTCAGCTATCACCTGCAATCCCCAAGCACCAAGAAGGAGCAAACCCCTTTAAACTTTACCTGTTCGCTCCTTATAATGGAAGGAGGAATGGAGAAGAAGTATCCAGCTTTCACCCCTTCCATCGCTACAGATGGCTTCCCATCAAATGCATGGAGCAACACCTTTGTAGCACCTCAGAGAAAAGCAGCAAACCAAATAGTTAGCGGTGTTTACTGTAGGTCTGCAATGTCAGCTTCCAATGGGACCTCGGTCCCGTAAAGAATGAATACAGAATCTCTGCACTATTTCTCCCAAGTTTCACGTACACAGAATGATGTGAGGACATGGCACAACTGAAGAAATTCTGTTGACAAAAGCCATGATGGAGAAAATGCATTAAAAACATACCTTGTTCCTTTAAGAGATTAATGGTTGGTCTTCCAGCTGAGCGGGAATGAACATTTCTGCACAGCAAGGAGAGACCCGGCATTAGGAAATTCAGTAAAATACTTATTTTTTTGTAAACACAAACAAACTAACAGCAGCTTGGGAAGAAAATAATTAATCTGTATTACACCTTTTATCAGGAAAAAAATCTAGAGATGTAGCTAAAATGATTCATATATACAATGAAGATATAGGAACAACATAGCAAAGACAGGACACAGAAGACCACTGTATTCAAGTGCAAACATAGGGAAAATTGTTTAATTAAATCTCAAACAGGAGGCTGACAGGACACTAATGCCAGTTTAATCCATGTAAGAAAAGTTCTATGGGCTCTTAGTAACTCTAAATGCTGGGAAATATTTCCACATGTTACTGAGATCTGGCAAATTCTCCTACTAGTATAAACAAAACCTACAAAGGCAAATCCAGTCTTCTTGCTAACTCAATCTGCTTGATCAAAACCTGTCTTTGTCCTTCCTTCTGTTCATCCGTGCTGGCAAATCTGGGAGTGAAATCTAGTCCAACCTACAGTACAAGAAGAAAAGTGAAAAAAGTTTTACAGACCTAACACTTGACTAAACCACAATACCACATATAAAGGCAAAAAATGCTTCAAAACTGCAAGGCATTTCAAAATATATATACTAGACTGCAATTAAAATGAGCTCAACTGTAGCTTAACTCAGAAAGGAAACCATTCTCAACCATAAGCTTTCCAACTATGAAAGCATTTGTGAGCAGATAGTTATTAACAAGTGTATTTAACATTTTAATATCTAACTGGCTTTCTGGGGTTTTATATTCTATTGAATATTATTTCAGATTAAATCTCAAATCTGGATCTCCAATACAAGTAAAATTTCTGACCTGAACCTGTAGCTTTAGTCCTATCTCTAGCAAAAATTACCCATTAATTCTATACTTTTTTGATTTAAACATGTTCAGGCAAAATTTAAAGTTTGTCAAAGCAGCCCCATTCACAGTTACACCATCCAAAGTCTCTGATATACAGTACAAGTACAACATGGCAACTTTAGCTACAAAGCTCTGGCAATAACTGCTTTTTCTGCAGCCAGTGCAGAACCAGCCATAAGTCCCTCCAGTACCAACACACAAAAGAGGCAGACTCTACCCTAAAGCTTTCAAGCCTCAATTAGTTTATAAACAAATTTAAGACAGGAGACAGCACATGTATACAGACAGATGAGGGATCACAAGAAAAAAAGACTGTACAAGTTGGTGAGGTGTACTGAAATCGTAGCTTAGCCTAACTTCATCAGGGAAGAAGGCAGGAAGAATCTGAATGAGGATAACAATGTGACTCAACACTTCACTGTATCAGAGAATAGGTCAAAGGACATTTGCATATAAGACGATATAGCATAATTATGCAATTCTTCCTACTAAATCCACCAGCATAAATGCCATTTATTTCCTAATAATGACAATGAAGGAAAAGAGGGAATCAGGCAAATCTATGAAGAAAAGCACATTAAGAGAATCACAAATCAGACTTAGCACTTCAGTTCAGACTGATAGCAATACTTATTGCATACACAAAACTAAGTATTCACCAAGTTTCTGTAATTCTGGTGACAGATGCTGCCAAAGCCATAGACATTTAAACAAGTTATGGTATTCTACTTACTTCTCCAATCCCCACCAATTTATCTTTGTAGAGTTCTATAAGCGGCAATGCAGCATCCAGATCCTGCAAGAACAAATTAAAGATGCAACCCTTGCTGCCCTTACAAGATGAAAGGGGTATGAACTCAGCATTCTGATTAAATTGGAGTTTCCTTCATTGTTCTTAAATTCTGTACCTTAAAACTTGCTATTACTGTGAGTTGTGCGGTCAGACAGATTTTAGAAACCTGCAGGATTTCCCTTCTTTACTTAATGGCCCTTCATTTCAAGTTATCTTTCCACAGGAGCAGAAGAGATAATTAAAACGAGGCCCATAAAAAGCCTGGTAACATTAAATGGCTGCAGACAGCTCTCCAAGTTTTTCAGGCTAAGGGCACGAGCGGTTGCCTTCCACTTCACATGCTAACAAAGGGACATCTGCAAACACACACATGTGCTGTTCGCTGTAAGCAAAGCGCTCGCTTGGGATTTTTAAAACTCTTTCACTGCAGTAATATGGCCAGATGACTCTAGTGAACAATTCTGCTTTAGGACTAACATGGACAAATGGATGTGCTAAGAGACCCTGGGATTTGGTCCACTGGGTCTTCTGCATTACAGAAGCGCAGAAAAATCACTGGGCAGATCCGAAGTTAAATCAGGCAGATCAGAGCATCCCGTTGTCTGCCCTGAGCAGTCCCAGCAGTATTTTATAGCTGCGCTAATCTAACTTGCCTGCGTCTTACCTTCAAAGTAACGCTGCGCTGCTCCTCTGGCGAAACCTCTTGAACCGGGTGAACTCCCAGGCACGGCAAAACAAACCCTGGGAATCTAGACACGGAACAGACATCAGTAGTGTGAGAGACCACAGAGAAGGCGAGTTTAAAGTCAAAAAGAATGGCCGGCCTGACCAAGAAAGGGGGCAGCGCGTCCCCCGTCAGCTCCCACGCCGCCAGTCGCTGCCGCCAAGGCGCGGACCCCGCGACCGTGAGGTGGGCGCCGGGCCCCCCCGCCGGCCTCGCACCTCTCCGACAGCGCCACGACGCTCCGGAACTCCGCCGCCTGCTCCGACACCACCACCAGCGCCAACACCGCCGCCTGCAGCAGACAGAAACCCCCGCCCCGCTGAGGCGAGGCCGGGCCAGGCGGTGGGGCCGGGGAAGAGTGGGGAGAGGGTCGCTACCGGCCGACTGACCTGCTCCGCCGCCCGCACCACGGCCGCCACGTCCTGCAAGAGACACGCACCGCCTTAGTGCTGGGGCCGCGCTGGGGCCGCGCCGCCGCCCTCACCACCGCCGCCGCTGCCGCCGCCACCCCCGCCCGCCCCTCCGCGCCTCACCGTCTGGAAACAGGGCGCGGCGAGGTGGCAGTGGCAGTCCACCAACCCCGCCATCGCCGCCATTACCGTGCCCAGGACTGAGGGGAAAGGGAGGGGAGGCCCTGGGTTCCGCTTCCGGGCCGGCATTTTGCCTGCGTCCGAGGCGGGAAATGGCGGCTGGCCCGGCGCCGCCGTTGTTGCCGCCGCTGCCGCCGCCGGGGGAGGTGGGCGTGGAGCCGCCGCTCAGCCCGGCCGCCGCCGCCGCCCGGCGGGACCCGCGGGTGCGGTGCTGCTCGCGGCGCAGCCTGGGCGAGGTGATGGGGCTCTGCGCGCCCTTCGTGCGGGCCCTGGCCCAGGGGCAGCCGGGCGGACCCGCCGCCGCGGGAGACGCGCTCTGGGTGAGGCTGAGGGGGGAGCGGGGCGCAGGGAGGCCCGGCGCTACTCGGTCTCGCCTCTGACCTCTTGTACCCGCTCCTGCCAGGGGCCCGGCATAAAGCTGAGACACCCCATGGTGTCAGCCCTTAGCTTAGCGGGTTTATGTAGCTGTTTCTCCCGAGGTGGCCAACCCGGGCAGGGCGGCGAGGCAGGAGGGGCCTTCCCGGCTGCCGATATTGCGTGCCTGTGCCTGAAGGATGGCTTCTCAAGCTCTCCCGTGTCTTGCAGAACTTCGAAACAGCGGTGCGGGAGAACGTTACCATTAATGGGCAGCCCTGGGAGGAGACTTCGGATGACTCCGAGCTGCAGAGTGGTATGCGTTGGTTTCCATTACTTTCCTGCTGGGTGGTTTTGTTTTGGTTTCTGCATGTGATATTTTTAATCGGGCAGTTTTTCCCCCAGCTGTCTGTGGCGGTAAGGATGCTTACAGAGCAGGTAAGGTCAAACTCCAGCTCAGAGTGCCCGTGTAAAGATCTGGAGTGCTGCGCTGTGGGAGCATGATTCTTGCAGAGCAGTGTTCATAAACGAAAAGAAGGGTAACCAAGACGTGTAGGGACCTGTATCCAAGAGAAAAGGGAAGGTGAAAGTGGTTTATCTGAAGGACCATTGCTTGTTTGACACTTCTGACAAGATTCTCATAGATCTTGAGGCACAAGTTCCAGCTGTCACTAGTATGGTGCCTACCTACTTTAAAGTATCTGCTCTTGACTACTAGAGAAAAGTAGCTTAGAGACTCCTAAAGTATTTCATATTAAGATGGGAAAAACAAAGGTTTAACTAAGTCTAATGGCAGCTGTCTTGCTGGAAAGTCTACACCAAGCTTTTAGAAATTCGATATTTCAAAGCAAGATTTTTCATTCAGGAGGTTAGGAAGGAGCGTGTTCTATTTCATCAGCTTCTCTTATCAGAATAAAGGGAGTATGCAACATTTAATGGAATAGGGTAAGGTGATCTATTTTTAAAGCTAGAACACTGCAAGAGGATCCAAGTCCGGAGGCTTCCCGCCCTCTTTGGGCAGTCAGTTTCTGTGTTTGACTGCCCTGATGGTGAAAATTTTCTTTCCTGTGGCTTGTTGGAATTTCCTTTACTGTAACGTATCTGTTGCCTCTCATCCTTTTGCTGCGCACCTCTGAGAAGAGCCTGCCTCTGTCCTCTGTAGAACCACCCTTTAGGTAGCTGAGGGTAGCAGTTAAATTACCCCCTAGCCTTCTCTTCTCCAGGCTGAACAAACCCAGCTCCCTCAGCTGCTTCTCATACATCGTGTACTCTGGATGCCAACCCTCTTCCACTGGAATTGCTCCAGTACTCACTGACAGTGTCCCAGAACATCCAAGCTAGGATGTTATGATCTAGGTAGGTGAGAATCCTGTCTGGATCATTGAGCTCAGAGGGTAGTGTTTAATGGTTCATACTTTTAGCTCAGGGCTGATTACAAGCAGAGTTCCTCAGGTGTCTGTTCTGGGACCCATTCTGTTTAATGTCTTTATCCGTGACCATGGAGGAGGAGATGGAAGGTGCCTTCACCCAATTTGCAACTGATGTCAACCACGGTGGCATGCAGTGAATATGCTCAAGGGCAGGCCCATTCAGGGGAACGTAAGCAGGCTGGAGAAATCCATCTGTGGGAATCTCATTAAATTCAGCAAGGACAAAAAGCAAAGCCCTAAATCTGGGAAGGGGTGACCCCCTACAGGGGTACAGGATGAAAAGGACCTGAGGGTCCTGGCGGGCTAACCCTGAGCCAGCCTAGTATATTGTGTTAACAGGAGTGTACTCAGTAGATCCAAGGAAGTGATTATTTGCCTTTGCACTTACTAGAGCACATCTGGAGTAGTGCACTCATCTTTGGGCTCCCCAGTATAGGAAAATTGTTGATAAACTGGAGTGAGTTCATCAGAGGCTGCCAAGATGGCCAGGGGACTGGAGAACTTGCCCTGTGAGTTGAGACTGAAGGAACTGGGCTTGTTTAGCCCAGAGAAGACAAGCCAGCCTTCCAATACCTATGAGGAGGTTACTGAAAATATGGAGCCAGGGTATTTATTGAGGTGCACAGAGGCAAGGGTCATAAATTAAAGGGGGAGGTTCTGTCTTGATGTAAGGAAGTAGTAATTCACTATTAGGATAACTGAGCATTGGAAAAGGCTGCCCAGAGAGCTTGTGTAGTCTCCAGCACTGGAGGCTTCCAGGAACCAACTGGATGAAAGTCCTGAGCAACCGGGTTTGAACTGGGTGTTGACCCTGCTGTGAGCAGGAGGCTTGAGTCAGGAGAGACCTCCTGAGGGCCCTTCCAGCCTGAGTGGTTTTGTGCTAGGGACATTGGCCAAGATCTCTTCTAATCAAGACACCCTAGTAGTATGTCTGTTGCTACTACTTAAGCTACAAATTAAGTAAATGTTTATAATTATTGCTATATAGTTATATATCTGTGTAATATATACAATATTTTTATAAGTATTGACTTTTGAGTAATAGTAGTGGAGATTCTTGGTAGTCTGGTGTCCAAAAAAAATTCCAGTGCAATTAATTTGCTTGCCTGTGTTAGCATTAGATGTTCTTTGCCTGTAACTTGATGCATTTTACAGTTGCACGAAGCTGAAAATACAGATATGTTGAACTGGCTATGGAGAAAGAGCTCCTTTAACTGTGTTTTGGTCAGGAGGCTTCTGCAGTTGTAGTTCTAGAATAATAAAACTCCAACTCCTTTGACTACAAAGCCAAAAACACACTGGTCTCACGATGCAAAATGATGAACTGATTCAGGCTCACTTAACTAATTCCAGTTTGTTCAAAAATTCATAAGAGGATTTTCTTAACAGGAAGACTTTGTCCAGTTGGATGTTATTTTCAGTAAGTTAGCCTTTGTCTGTACAAGTCTAACTTTATGCCAGCTGAGATACTGTCATCTTCCTACAGCTGGCATAAAGCAGGTGTAAGGACTGTATTGTGCCTTTTAATTTGACATACATGTACTCATTTGCCTATCTCTGATCCAGTGTGAATCACCAAGTGATCAGGCATTTTGTGCCTTCGGTGTTTATGTTGACCAGTGGCTCAAGTCTTTCTATACTTAAATGATTTCATGGAGATCCTAAAACAAACAAACAGACAAACCCATAAACTCTTAAAACCTTGATTTTGCCTTTCTGAGGCTTACAATCACCTGATTCTGCACAGATCGACCAAGAGAGGGTGCTCAAAATCCATTCTTTACCACTAGATTGAAAACATTGCATGGCTTGCAAGTTGAGCTCAAGGCGTTAGTGGGGACAGTGAATTTAAATGCTAAGGAGTTTGCAAAATTAAATTAAAAAAAAAAAAAGCAAAGCTGTTGTCAATGTTTCAAATCTCCACCGGGGAGAAAAATTGTAGGAGTGTGCAGTTGTCAATGTTTCAAATCTCCACCGGGGAGCAAAATTGTAGGAGTGTGCAGATGGAATAATATAGAAATATGCACTACCTTTCAGTTACACACAGTTAGGATATAAGATTGGTTAATTCTGTTCTCTCCTATAACTCTCAGTTTTTATAGTTTGTAATGATGGTGTGTGATGTCAGGACAGTGCAGGCATTTACTAAATTTTTAAACCAGTTTTAAAATACTATCTTAAGCTTTTGAAATTGTTAAGTTTAATTGCATTCTTGAAGAAGCTGAGTACCTGTAGTAGGGTAGCAGTAGTCAAAACACTTCTGTCAGGAGCTGAAAATATGTTCTAGGTATTTAGTCTAATGTTATGATTGGAAAAGCAAGCTATGAAAGTTAGCTCCTACCAGATACAGTCTCTTGGGCCTCGGATGTTGAAAGCAGACGTGTTTTGTTGTTTTGCAAACTCCATATGACTAGTAATTACAGATGCAGGAACCGTGTTTCATTAAGGTGGCATTGTATATTGTCAAAAATTCATAGATGAATTTTAAAATTAAACTGCCTATCTGTGCTCTGTATGATATAAAATCAGTTAGGCTTCAAATTACTGTTTGGACAGTTGGTGTTTGTTTAATGCTTGTAAATCACACAGATAAACCATTTTTCTTGCTGCACCTTGCATTGCTTTTCTTTAGTTGAAAAAAATTATCTCAAAAGATAACCATTTCTTTGTGAGATTTTCTTTATAGATTCGGAGTGCATAGAGAAAAATACATTTTTGGTTTTTCCCCAGATAGTTCTCTGCCTCCCCTGTTCTCACTGGCTCCCTTACTTCAAAAGTCACTGGTCCACATCAAGTTGTGCTCCAATTTCTGTATTACCTTACAAAGAGATGCAAGACAGATATCTTTATCTTCATTGATAATCATGCATGATTTCTTATTTCAGATCTAAAGCTGAAAGCTTTTTCCTTATAACTTTGTCTCAAAAAAAAAACTGTACGAGAATTCCTACAATAACTTTGTGTGTTTGTAATTTTTAGGTTCCAGCATCAAAATTCTTGAAGATCAATTTGATGAACTAATAGTAGAGACAACAACAAAGCGTAAGCAGTGGCCTAAAAAGATACTGATGCATGCTATCCAAACCATGAAAGCAGAGCAAGAGATGTTGGTGAGTAACCTAAGATTTTCGGAAAACCTTTGTATGTAGTAGCTGCTGACCACGTGTAACTTGAAGAAATAAATCATCAAATGTTGACCTTTAAGCTCCTTCCCATAGGTGCTTTTGATTCTTTGTCATATAATGAAATTGTTTCTTTGTATTAATTTGTTCTTCAGTAAAATGAGGGTTACTACAAAGTGGTGTGACTATGAGTGAATTGGGCCTGTGGCACAGTTCAGCAAGTTACTTAAGCGGATTGCTTCAGCATGATGACTCACGATTTACAAGCCAGTATACACCTATTTATCTTGTCAAATCCGGGTTTCTGAAATCCTTGGCTGACGGCTGATTGAAGTACATAAATGTTATGATACATACAGATATTATCATGTGCAGTATATGACTTTTAAAAAGATGTCTGTGTTTTCCTAAGTACTTTTGTTGAGCTAATGACTACATTGAGTAAGTACTTTCAGTAAAGAAAGGGGAAAAAAAAAAAGTAATGTGGATTAATGAATAGGTGCAGTAATTTCTCTGGTTTTTTGATACTGAGTGTAAAGTAATTACTGGCATTAAACAACTGAGTCATGTCCTTGGTTGCTAAGTTTTCTGCAGTTACATTAGGCCTGCCTTTTGCTTACCTGCTGATTAATTAGGAGTCAATTTCCTATGGGGAGAAAGGAAAAAAAGGACAAGAGGCAATGGGCACAAATGGAAATGCAGGAAATTCCATTTAACCATTTAAAAATAAAAAAGGACTGTGAGGATAGTCAAACACTGGCACAGGTTGCCCAGCGAGACTGTGGAGCCTCCATCCTTGGAGATACTAAAAGCCTGACTGGATGAGGCCCTGAGCAATCTGCTCTAGTTGGCCCTGCTTTCAGTAGGGGGTTGGACTAAACTGTCTTTAGAGGCCCTTTCCAACCTCAGCTATTCTGTGATTCTACACTAAAGAAGACAGGGATTATTTTTAGAAAGTTGTTAAGAGCCTGCGTTACATTTCTGAGGACTAAAATTGGCAAAAGTAAGTAACTCTCTAGGTTAGCCAGGCATAGATGATACACAGTAAGTAAAAGTGCATAGGTACATATTTGTTTTAAATCTGAGATGTTTTCTAACATATATTGCCTTTTGTGATCTCTCTGTTTTGTCAATATATCAAGTATGTAAAACAAACAAAAATAAACCGAAATAAAATATGCTATTGCATAACACCAAGAATTAACAAGACCTTTTAATCTTTCTGCAAAAGGAGAAGTATGTTCTACCTGAATCCCAAAGTGGATAAGTTATTTGAATGCCTCTCACGCTACCTTTTTTCTGTTGCTGACCTCTTCAAATTTTACACCGCCACAACTAGATGATTATTTTAATTAAAAGTGTCTGCAAAATATAGAAAGGTTTTACTTTATCTCTGTAAATGAAGTGGCTTTTTTTTCCCTCTCAGCTACTTCTGCGAAGGTACTAGTGGTTTCTCTGCTTTTGGTTGAGGAATTTTTATGTTCTTTTTTGATCCTAGTTACTCCTGTGATGCGTGTTTTCTGAGGCTTAAAGAGCAGCTATGAAGACGCGGAATTAACTGCAGTTTATCTGGAGGGAACCACTCATTTAGTGTGGTGATCTCCTTATAATTGCCAAAGCAAGAGATCATCCTGTAGGTTTTCAGTCAATTCGTTCTGTTATGTTTGAGGATAATGCAAGCAATGTTTGTTCTTCTGCTTGGAGCTCTTACTGTAAACTTGCTAAGATGATGTGCGAACTGTGAAAAATTTGCTCTGGTAAAACTACAGGGAGGAATAATTAACTTTCCTCCTGCTTGTTTTTGGTTGAAGAAGTTTGAGGGACAGCTCCTGAAGTGGAGAAAAATACTAACATGCAGATGGTATGACTTAGGTTCCCATGCCTTTGCTTTGTTTCCTTCTTCCCCAGTAGTTACTTCTAATTCCACCATTAATATAACTAGATATTAGTTGTATTCATTATTTATTATTAGTTAACTTCATGTCACAATTAACTGATGTCAAGTCACAAGACTCACAGTAGGACCAAAGAGCCAGAGAGCCTGGTCTGTGAAGGAGAGTGTTCTTATTCATGCATAAGTAATGGCAGGGCTAGAATGTAGTCATTTAAATAGTTTTCTTTTTCTTAGCTTTTTGTCTTAATGTACCCTTTGTTCGAGTTTGCTCCTCTGTGAAAGCGTACTGTTTTCGTGAATGGCTCCTTAGAAGCCAGAGCAGCTCTTTTTCCTCAGTTGTGCAGCAGGTGGCAATGCTTCTTCCAAAATGCCTGGATTTCAGTTTACTTCTCATGTTTTAATAATTAGAATTCTGCAAACTAAAGCAGATTTTGGAGATGTGTTTGCAGTGAACTTCACTGTGCTAACCAGAACACTATTTCCAGTAACTGAGTATCTATAAACTGTACTTCTAATACATTCTTTATCTAAATAATTGCACCACCATCTCCTTGTATTAGCCTTTCTCCATTGTTCTGACTGCTATGTGTATATTAGATATCTATTAAACCAAGAGGATATTTCAGAATTTTTCTTTTTTTGAATATACAGAAGCTCTACCAGCCTTTTGTAACGCCAGAAGACATAAGATCACAGCCTTCTCAAGGTAAAGATTTCGCGGGGAAGGCAACTGTACTGAGGAAACGCTGCCTACCTTACTGGCTAGCTGTAAATGTTTAAGAAGCTTTCTTTAAACTTGTTTAAAATTATTGACTTTTAAAATAATTAACTAAAATAGCTAGAAGTTTGTCATAACTGAATGTATTGCTGCATCAGTTTGTTGTACCTATTTCTCTTCTAAGTGTTGTCTGCTGCTAGGCACTGTACTTAAAGGCAAAAGCTGGTGGCTGTGTGGGTATTGGGTAGAAATTGTCACAGAGCTACCCTCAATAGGTTTTCTTACTTCTTTCCTTCACCACTGGTGGAGGCCAGATGGGGAACTAGATGGATCGCTGACATTATACTTTGACTGTTCTTGTGTTCCTTTTACATGAATACTAGAAATGCTTCAGTCTCTCTTCCTAATCAGTCAGTTTCTTCAGGGAATTGAAAGCAGTTATGTAGTACTCAGTGATGGCAGTGTTGACTTTCCTAACTTGCAAAGTAAGTTTTAGGCATCAAAGTTTATCCTGCCTGTGTCATTTGTAAGGGTTGATGAAGAAACAAAACTGCAAACAAAGTCCTAAGTTTGCTGCATGCTTTTGAAAGATTCCTTATACAGACTCCTTGGAACAAGGTGGTGTATTTTGCAATTGGTGATTAGGATGTACTTTTTTGAGACTGTTCTTAAGGTATTGAAAGTTTTGTCTTGCCTGTTCTTAAGTATTAAAAAATGTCAGCATTTGCCAGTGCTGTTCTCAGTTGAAAAGCGTGGTTACAGAACCCTCACTATGGATTACTGCACATGATGTAAAGCTGGTGTAACAAGCAGTGGTGTTAAAGTTTGAGAAGCTGAGCGTAATCTTCCAGTTCTCCCCCTGTTGATCTGACTTCACTCTAGGCATCATTTCCTCTTTGTGAACAGGAGACATTGCTTCCAGAAATGCCAGCCTGTGCAGCAAAGCAGCTAACAGGAGCAGTAAAAAGTGTCTCTTTGTATCTGGGTTTCTTTCGGTTTCTAGTGTCCAGATCTATGCATTTCTGATGTGAATTAACTACTTCTTCTAAGTTAGTGACAGCTTGCACTATGGTATTGCCTTTTCAGGTTTGGTAACGGCAAAGTCCTAGCCAAGATAGCATAGAGTTTGTGCTGAATTTTAATATTATGTAGTCTTTGGGAAGTTTATGTATCCCAGTTTAGCAAGTACAGTGGCCAGAAACCAAAAATGTTTAGATTACTCAATACCTTTCGTTTCCTTTTTTCATTTCCCTATGTTTTGGAAAGCCTTGAACGCTGAGGAATATAATGCTGTCCATGTCAAGCTGAACTCCTGCAGGCAAATTTCATTTAACTGTGTGTCAGTCTTCCTGTGTAACTGGAATAATCCAAGTAATTATTTTTACTTAATTCCTTCCTTGCCATTTCATAGGGTCACCAGTCTTCTAATCCCAATACTCTACTGTAAGAATGCTTCATTATGGACATACCCTTCTTTTAGAGAATGTCCATTCATAGGCCTCTCTGGTATGTTTAAAGAGGCTGCTGTTGAACTGGTTTTCCTTCCAAACTCTGAATGATGGTGCATTTTAGCATCCGTGTTCGTACATGGATTATGCGTTCCTAAACCGTGTCTGATCAGCACATTGGGCATGCAGACAAGACAATTGAACAAAACACTGTCTCTTGCTGCTTACTACATTTTCAGCAAGGGATCACTGTCACTCTGCGCTAGAATGCAGTGATTGAGTTAAATTATCTTCAGTAGCACTAATGAGATTGACTTCAAAGCAGAATGCTGTGTTTAACCTTGAAAGGGTTTAGGGGTGTGTGCACCATCTAACATTGTATTCTACTGCAGGCACTGGTGAAACCCTGGTGAAACAGAAAAATAATAGTAGTGGAGGTGAGGCTGCTTAGTTCCCAGGAGCACACTTGCTTATCTGCTGATTTTAAGTTTTTGTTGATGGCATGGCATTGCAGACAGAATAATGGCGGAGAATGTGCAAAACAGTTTTATAATAACTTAAAGAGTTTAACTCTTGAGTGAAGAATTATTATTGCTTGGAAATCAATCGTCAAAAACGTATGTTGTGTTGATGATCTTATATTGCTACTGCAATCAAATATATGCCATTTTCCCCCAGTATTCTGCACCTGCTGCCTGCTTCAGTGTTCCTGAAAGCTTCTTTTTCTTTCTTTTCTTATTAACCCAGCAGAATTAATGCAGTTCTTGTTGTTTACGCTTGGTTCTTTTTTATTCATGGTGTTAATGCTTGGTAAGTTAAGCCAGGAGAAAAATGTAGCCTTTATTGTAAAAGTTGACTTGTTGGAGCTGTAAGATTATTTTTTTCTTCTCCTTAAAACGGGTTTCCTTCATCTCATTTTCTCCACAGTTGTGTTTAGTCCCCTTCTTTTGTGCATTTTTATCAAATGTAATATGAGCTTGAAAGGTTCGAAAACAATTTTTTTTTTTCTTTATAACTGTTCTTTTATGTCAAATACTGCCTTTGTGTGTCATGTTTTGTATAAGCTGTAGGTTTTCTAGTGAAGAACTTTGTGGCTTGCTATAGTTGAGACTGCTAGGCACCACTACATTTTGAGTGATAAAGGAGTAATAATAGTAAGATAAAACATACAAGCTGTCATTCTTAATGTTGTAATGAAAGGGATATGTTGTAGGTTTAAGTTTTATACAGGGACTTCACTGCTTTTCTGTCCTATTTCTAAGAAGTCGATAGCCACTATTGGGGGGAGGGATTTACATTTCAGAAGTTTATTTGGGCTTTATGTTTTTCTATAGATGCTTACATCGCAGATCTGAAGCAGGTGACAGAAATGGCATCCAAAGAGATCAGTGGAGCAATGAAGGTGAGATCTCTGTGTGCTCCAAGAGGATATTTTTTTATTTTCTTGATCTGATAATATGTCATGAAACAGGAGTTCTAACTCATCTTGGTTATAGTTTTGTACAAAAAAGCCTGCGTGTGTACTTTTGAAGCAAGTACATCTTTAGGTGTGGACTGCTGAAGTTGCATCTGTAAAGCATTCCCCCTCACATGGTAGTAAGGAAGATTACCCTGTGGCTATAGGAAATGTTTTTTACAGAGATTTTAGAACCTGCAGCATCTGAAAAATAAAACATCTTTTGAAGACCCGTACAGCTTCATATAGCATGTGACATTTATTACTTCAGTACCAACTTAGACATGAGCTGTGGTGTTCCTGTGATACTTATTCAGCTTAGAGATGTAATAAAGGAACATTTAAACTTGGCATACTCTTTGCATGGCTTCTAACTGCAGACCCTTGTCACTGTTCGGCTGGTAGTTCTGAGTTCTCAACCTTCACCTACCATCCATAAGGATCATCTCTGCGGACACTGAAGCTTTTGTGCCTGTCAGAATCTAATTAACATATTTCATTCATTGTAACCATTACTTTTCCCATGTAACTTGAGATACTTGGGTTTGTTTTTGCAGTCTCTCCCAGCGCTAATAGAAAGAGCAGAAGGCTTTTCCCAAGCGTTAACTTGGCAACCAACCTTGGAACTCTGCAAGCTGCGGCAAGAAGTCTTTGCTGGTTGTAAGGCGAAGGAGGAAAACAGTGTCCAAAATTTCATATCGCCAGGAGAAGTCACACCAACAGATGCTGATACCAGTAAAAATCCTTATATTTTGCTAAAAAGAAAAAAAGCTGTGGATTCACCAGAAAGAAGACGCTACCCGCTTCGACGGAGGAAGATTACTCTCAGCGCATGAATTTCTCATTTAGTATTTTCAGATTGGAATCTCACTTGTACTCTTGTTCAGTGTGCTCAGTCTTTTTTCTTAAAACTTTGTCTCCCCTTAATTCAGTGCTGTACATGGGAGCTTCCGTAATTATTTAGTCTTTGATCCTTTTAAATATTTCTATTTTTACTGTCACACTGATGTTGTATGAAAGCCTACGCATACCAGTAGCATCTGATATCCGGCAAGTACATTTGCCAATTAACTCTCATTTTTTGCTCTTTTTTACAGCATTTAGCTTGAGTCCTCATGCTTCTCAGAGTTTGTGCACGTGCTTTATGTATGTGGGCAGTCTTTTAGTAAACCACTAAGTGCTCATTTACATTAAGTATGTCTCTAAAGAGGTTGGAGAATGTCTACTTCTCCCCTAATGCACCTTCATTTATTACAAGGTTGGGTGACTATTTTTTTAATAAATAAGTTAAAAAGAAATTCACACTGGAGCATATTGAAAACACCAGATTTGATATGATGTTACAGTTTTTAGAAAATCCACACACAAATGTGACATTGGTCCCTGCTATTCCACCTTTCCTGAATTTAGGTCAGCTGGGCTTATTTATAGTCACATTTGTTTAAACTTGGATTTTTAGTCATTGTATGTGTTTACTTACAGCGTGCTCTTCTGAACAAGGATTTGACCAGCCACATCTTACCATCTGGTATTTCGTTTCATGTAATCCAATTATGCAGTCTGGGGGTTTCCTGGACAATATTTCTACACATTACAGGATCTTGACTTGGGTCATGTATGCATTTGTGATGTTTGACTAAACTTTAAAGATCAGTATAGGCTACCAGTAAATGGTATTAAGTTGAGCTAGCTTACTTGGTTTTTTTTCTTTACACGTTAGTACCTTGACAATTGCACAGTATAGTACTAAATTGAGCATTGTGCCTTAACCATTCATAACTTTTTCTGGTTTACGATTGCATGTGCTTGCAGTAAATACTCATGTCTAGTATGTAACGTGTTCCTCACACAGTAAATGGAGGGGTTTTTTAGAAGCTTTATTAATGAAATGTACTGTGGTAAGAAGATAGGTCCAGCTTCATGTCTGAGAGACTGAAAATTTTCAAGAAAACGTGACAGATTTTAGCATCATTTATTTTGTAAAGGTGAGCATCTGTACTGAGACTTTGTATATTTAATCATATGTAAATACTTGTTTCCCATCGCTCTTGTATATACAAACGTGTGTTTTTATACAAAGTAAATTAAATCAATTAAGGAAGATCAAAGTTCTAGATAATGTTGTCAGTTCTAATCCTAGAATAGATGGTGACTGAACGGTGAGTGTACTTCAGAAGACATCTGTGCTAAATTTCGGCTTGAGTAACTGAAGTAGTTCCATTTACTGCCTTTGAACTCCCAACTGTTATTAATCTCAGGGCTACAAAGCATCTAATGTAAGAGCGGACAGGATGTGAGAGGGACTGGAGCTGCGAAGCTGTGGAACGTGTGACTGGGATGGTTTTTCACACAGCGACTTGCTATTCTAGCTGCTTTGAGTGCACGTGCTCCGTGCTGCATTGAAAATCACCATGGTTTTCTTCACCAAGATCCACAGATACTCTTTAAGCTGAGTGTTCCTAGAGTAAGATGAGCCCTGCAAGATTTTGCATGGCTACCATTATAGTATTTGAACGTTTTCTGTGTTAAGAGGAAGATTGCTGCTATTCTCTGCGAATAATGATAGGCAAGTACAGAAAATAGCTATCAATAGGCACATCTCTTTGAAGAGGTCCCATCAAAAATGGCCTAGGTAGGACAAATGCCTTAAGAAATAAGGAGGGAGAGCACTGTGGATTAAGACTTAATGAGTGAATTAATGAATTCACCCTACAGTCCATGTTAGTGTTAAGAGATTGCAGGACAGTTGGTCTGCACAGGATTTGAAGGAAGTGGGAATGGATGCCCTGTGCTAGGGCAGTCAGGCCTTGTTCCTTGGCCCTTGTTTCAACCGCAGCTGGGTGGAAAAAGAAAACAAATGCATCTGGAAATGCTGGCCGAATACATAGTGTAAAGAAGGATAAAGAAAACAATCAAGGGTCCAAGTGCAGCGTATAAACTATGAATTTACAAATCTCTGATGGCTACTTTTGGCCAAGCGGCAATGGAAGATGTCGGAGGACGTCCCTTTAACTGCAAGTTCTGTGATGAGCTAAACTCAACACTTGAATGTTCAACTGTTTTTCAAATGATTATTGAAAATTTCTGCAGCAAGTGATAACCTGCAACTAGCTGTGCCTGGGATCTGTTCTTCCCACTTGTAGAAAGATATAAATACTTAGGTTTTTCCCCACTCCAGTAGCCTTTTGTCCTTCAGCGAAGTTTTCATAGAAATCAGCAGTGTTGTGCAAGACAAGTGTCTAATCAGGCTTCTACTGAAATGTCACAACATCCAAACTTCTTATTTTTAACTCGGGGTGAATTGGTATTGCATCAAGAAATGTCTGGTAGTTTTTCTTTATATAGCCTTTGAATTTTGTAAGACAGCTCAATGATGGTGGATGCTTGGGAACATTTGCAAACCGAGTTTAAATTTCTTGGCTTTTTGGGGTGAGATGGAACATCTCACCATTTGTTAGCATGTACTGTCAGTGATGTGCTTAGCGTTTATGAGGGTGGGCCATGCCTACCCAAGAAAAACTTGCAAATTGGAGCAGTATCCACGTGCATTTTTGCTGTGTGTAGTTTCTGAACAAAAGGGATTACAAACAGCGTGCAGGGAAGCTCCTCTTCCAGAAATCTTCACGTGGACACGGACGTGTGTTTGGAAGATTGGGCGCGCTGGTGCTCTGAAACCCAGTTCTGATACATGCCGTTCTTCAGAAGAGCCACGCTGCGCTAAGCTGCGTTCGGTGACTCTAGTCTGCATGTGTGTAGGCTGCTTCAGTGCAGACAAAAATCACTGATAAACTGCCATTATAAAATGTAAACTTAGCTGACTAGACTGCTTTCTGGGCTTGTTTTCTCTCCTGCATAGAAATGCTCTGCCTTTACTGCTGCGTTACCTGGAATTATTGTGTAGGCATTTCTACAGATGTACCAGAGATAGCTTTAATACTAAGCAGAAACTTGTTCCCACAAGCAAATTTTGACTTTTCATTTCCTTTGCCACTTTGAACAAGAGCAGACTGTATTTAGGCTCAAGGGGACCATCCTGTGACTTGTCCCATACTTGTGGGATCCTGGAAACCTTACCCTACAGCTGCCGGGAGTTATTCAAGGAAGTAGATATTTATTCGTCACTAATAAATTCTTGGTAAGCTGCTCAGGACTTGATGCTGTTAGGTAGCCTGCTTGTGCAGTTGCCATTAAGGGCAGCACTGCTCCTGGAACAGCACGAGAGCTTCATCTGGGGTCAGTTCAAAGTCCCTCTGTGGAAGGGGGCTTTTGTTTCCCACAGATTACTCCGAAGGGCTGTTGAGGTATTTTGTCCGCATGGTTCATAGATTTTATTGCAAGAGAATATACCTGTTCCCTGAGCTTATGAAAATACCGGCTTCTAGTCCTGTTTATTTCAACTGTACTTAAGCTACAAAGGCAGAAGGGAGCCCCGTGCTCTCTTTTTAAACAACTGTCACAACTAAGTCTCTGCTCGTGCCCATATTTCTATTCCTTGTCTTTAACTGCATGTGTAGTTAATGCAAGATTGGACTGTTTCAAAAGAGCAGTTGAGAGCAACTCACCCTCTAATGGCTCACTGCCTGGCGGCTACAGCTGCCTTCCAGGAGATGTTGCTTTGGATCCCCTCAGCTGGAGAACGGCACCGCACCCCCTTGGGGAGCATCCTGGTGTCGGCAGGTTGGATGATGGAGGAAGGGAGAAGCAAGACTGCTTTTAAAGAAACCGGGGCCTGGGAACATCCTGTAAGACGCTTGGGAGACCCAGCGCAGTCTGGGGATGCAGGTGAGGTCAGGGCACTTTGGTGAGGGTGCCCATCCGAGTTGTGGGTCCCCGTGGCCGTTAGGGTGGGGAAGGCTCACAGGTACTCAGTCCTCCGGGGTCGGAGGAGCTGAGAAAGTGCGAAAACAAAGGTGTGGGTAGCCTGGAAGATGGAGACACAAGCTGCTTTGAGGTGGAACAGCTGGGGAGAAGTGCTTCCCACCGGGGAAGTCCTGCTCAGGTTTTTCAGTAAGGCGGATGGTCCCGGAGCCTACCAGGAAACCTGTGGCAGAGCGCAGACTTCGGTTTGACACTTGGACTCCCGGGCAGCACGTCTCTCTCTCCTTCAGCGTGAACTATTAGCCAGATCTTCCTAAAAGGATAGTCTATATTTACTCAGTTTGCAAACTTTGTCACTTCATCTTCATCTAAGCTGGATGAGTCAAACTTCTGGGGAAACCAGAAAAATAGGGAAGTCCTTGATTTATTAAGATACCTGGGGCTTTATGACTGGCTGCCCTGCAGTTTGGGGGCACTTAACCCTCCTCGCACGGCCGTGCGTCTGCCCCTGTGAGTTGAGCGCAGCCAGGAGTGCCCATCAGTTACCATATACAGATGCATCTACGGTAGAGCAAGGATGTTGTTGAAGTACCTGTCGGTGCAAACACCTTCCCTTCCTTCAGAGGGGAGGGCCAAGGTAACAGTTTCAGTTAAATGTAAGGAAAGTGTTTGGCGGGTAAAAGAAACATTGTTCAGTCTGTGAAGATACTCTCGCCAGAACAGTCGAGCAGAGAGATTTTTGACGGCAGCAACTGTGTTCTCAGCAGTCCTTGTACGGCCTCGCCTTTACTTTTTGTAAACGCCACGGCCCGTGGCGTTTCCTTATTATTTAAAGGAACAGGGCGAGTAGCGAAAGTGAAAATCGCGTTATCCCAGCCCCGATGCCGCGTCCTCACGCCTGTGAACCCGGGCCGAGCCGGCTGTCACTTCGCTGGAGCTCACGCCGCTTTTGAAAGCCGATGTCGCAGAAGCGCGGCGGGCAGGAGCGGCCGGGGGTGAGCCGGCCGCGGGCGCCGGGCGGGCCGCGGGCTTCGGGCGGGCTTCGGGCGGGGGGCGCCGCGACAGGGCTGGGCCGGCTC
This sequence comes from Ciconia boyciana, assembly GCF_034638445.1. Classification (NCBI taxonomy): domain Eukaryota; kingdom Metazoa; phylum Chordata; class Aves; order Ciconiiformes; family Ciconiidae; genus Ciconia; species Ciconia boyciana. The sequence continues at coordinate 103,634,245 of NC_132936.1, read as the reverse complement.
CCGGGGGCAGGCTGGCCTCCCCGTCCTGCCGCCGGGAGGAAATCTGGGGAGAAGAGAAACCGCGGGGCGGTTATTTCTGCAGGCGAAAGCACGACTCGGGCCGCCCGGAGGGTCGCCGGGCCCAGCCGGCCCCCGGGGCTGGGGCTCTCCGGGGGATTTTCAGGCGGCTCCTGCCCGGCAGCGCCGCGCCCCGGGGCTGCGGGCTTTCCCCCGGCTCCCGGCGGCTGAGCAGACCCCGCGGTCCCGGGGGACGGGCACCCTGCCCGGCGCGGGGGGCTCAGAGCCGGGGCGGCCGGCCCGGGGGGAAGCAGTGCGGGCCGGGGGGGTCCGGGCGGTCCCGGGGCTCCAGGTTCCCCGGGCGCGGCGCGGCTGCCGCCGGGTGCCGGCGGGCGCCATGTGACGGCCATGCGGGCGGCGGAGCGGGCCGGGGCGGAGCGGGCCGGCCCGGCGGGGCTCCCGCGGCGGGGCAGCAGCTCCGCCCCAGCGCCGGGGGCTGCCAGGTGCCGGGGCGGCCCGGGGCGGTGCGTCCCCTGCCCTGCCCCGCCCCGGCCCGCCCTGCCCTGCCCTGCCCTGCCCTCCCCTCCCCTCCCCTCCGCTCCCACCCCCCGCGGGCCGGGGGAGCCCAGCGGCGCCGAGCGCGGCGCCCCGGGGCGGCTCCGCAGCCGGCGGGATGTCGTGCGCCGTCCCGGCGGCGGCGGGGGGCAGCGCGCTGCCTCGGAGCGTGGCGGCCGAGGGCAGCCAGCAGGTAAGGGGCAGGGCGGAGGGGCTCGGCGCTGCGGGCGGGCGGGCACATGGGGCTGAGTCACGCCGGGCAGCGCCGCGTCGGGGGTGCCCGCTGCCCCCGGGCGTCGGTCCTTCCCTGCCCGGCAGGCGGCTGTGGTGCCGGCCCTTCCAGGTAGGAGAGCGGGCGAGCCGCCGGCGGGGCGCGGAAAGCTCCCTGCCGCCGCCGCACGGGGCGGGCAGCGGCCTTTCCCCCGCCGCGGGCAGCCGCAGGGCGCCGTGAGAAGCGCCGGGCCGGGCGCGCCGCCGGCCCGCAGCAGGGAGGGCGGCGGGGCTGCTCCGCCGGCAGCGGCAGCGGCAGCGGCTGCGGCTGCGGGCGCGGCAGGAACCCGGCGGGAGCTCTTCCCCGCCGCTCGCACCTCCGTCTCCTCGTTCGCGCTGGGGCAAGGCAAGCGTAAACGCTGCCCGTCGGGCCGAGCGGGAGCGCAGGTCCCCGCCGCGGGTGACGGGGCCGCCCCCATCAGCGGTACAGCGAGTGCCCGCGGGGCTCTGCGGCATCCCCCGGGCATCGCTGCCGGCTTCCCCCCCTCCGCCTCGGGCCCTACCTGTGCAGGGGGATGCGCTGCCCTTTGCAGGCACCGTGTGGTCCGTGGGAGGCCAGGGTTAGGCGCTGTGAAATGGGGAATATGTGCTCATGCTCAGCAACCCTTATACGCCTGACTTCGGGAGTCTCTGTGCGCACCTTAAAAACCAGCGAGATGTTTCTGGCCTATGTCTTCCAGAGTCATGAAGAAGATGACAGGAAGGTAAGGAGGAGAGAAAAAAATCGAGTTGCTGCACAGAGGAGCCGGAAGAAGCAAACCCAGAAAGCAGATAAACTTCACGAGGTGAATGGGTACTTGATGTTTTGCAGGCATGGCTTGGGTACCGAGCACGGGACTTTACAATAAATGGGACTTCTTAGGCAGGCGTGGGCCTGTCTTCACGCTACTCCAGCTGAGAGAGCTGTGGGTGTGAGGCAGAGACATGCATGCTGCGGGGTGCCTGGTCGGGAACTCCCGGACACTGATGCTCACGTCGGACGGTGCAGCTCTGCCATCGGTGATGCTGCCAGGGAGAGAGAGACGTGGTCCTGCCTTCGCCTCACCCTCCCTCTTTTGCTATTCCCATGACCACCCAGTGAAGTGGATCACAGGGCTCCTCTGGGCTGAAACAAACCCATTTTCTTCTGGATTAGCGTTAAGCTTGTTATGTTCGCAAGGCAGTGGATGAATGCTTGCTGCCTTACGAGGGAGAAGGCGATGGAGGAGGAGGGCGGCACCATGCTGCTTAGTGGCAGTGCTGGCTTAAGTTAATTCTAGAACTGTGGTGTGGGACAGAAATACCCAGTTGAAAAGGCTTCTTAGGAACTTCAAAACCTCCAAGCGTGAGAGCTCAGTTCAGTTAGCTGTTATACTTGTATGCTCTGATAAATAATAGTGGGTGTTTCCAAAAAACCATGAAAGTAACTGATTCTTCCAGAAACTCTTAATACTTCTCAATATCACAATGTGGTGTAGTTTTCTCGTGTCCCCAGCACAAACACTGGAGGACAGGAATCCCCTTTCTCTGGTTTTGGATGTTACCTCACACAACAGTGCTTTTGTTGTAGCCAGGGCTCTCGGGGGTAAGTGTTAGTTCTGCTGCTGCGATTGTGGCTGAGTCAGTTGTTCAGGTCTGGAGGTTCAGCACGGGCTCTTCTCTTTCTCGGTGTGGAAGGATCTGCCAACAGTCAGCAGAGGCCAAGAGGGACAGTGTGGGGAGTTTTGCGTTTGGTTTTTCCCAGATCTCTTCTGAGTCAGCACCTGAGAAAGCCAGGTGCAGGGTACTTCTGGAAAGGGGTAACCCTTGGCTTTTGTGGAATCATTTCTGGGCCCTGTGCTGTCCTGCGGCCTCTCTGATGTTCCTCCTGGACTTGCGGATCTTCCTTGTGCTGGGAATCTTCATTCTCAGGCACGCAGGTTTTCCCAGGTGCAGGCAGATCTGGTTGAATAGGCATTCATTCTTAGCAAGAACAATTTGATAGTCTCGTCACTGAAAAGGGGACAGAGCAATGGGAGAGTAAGACTTACTCCAAAACCCAACCCCATGGGGTTTGGGCCAAGAAGAGGTGACCAGAGCCGGAGTCAGGGATGGACAACTTGACCGGAGTTTGGCTACAATAATGTGTTAGGAGGACTGTGCCTGTTTTACTCTGTGAGTTAGAGGTGGTGGGTGGTGGAAGGGTGTGAAGGAGGGCAAGAGGATCCAAACTTCTGCAGTGAAGGGCAGTAGAGGCAATGCCAGGCTGCCCAGAGGAGCATTGCATGAGAGGCTCTCCCTGCTGCCTGGTAAACAGGCCTTTTAAGGCATGTGTAGGCTTTGAAGTTTGCTCTGAAGCTTTCCCAGGGAGGTGAGATTGAGTGGGTGAGTGTTGAGCCCTAGGCCAGCAGCGGGGTGCAGACACCTGCAGGTTTTCCGTGGGCTGGCTCTGAACCTCTAGCTCTCTTCTTTTTGGGATGAGAAGGCTTGACAGCAGGGACACTTGAAACATGCAGTTATCAAAAAATGTGACATGCAAGTCTCACTTCCATCACCGATGTATGCTGCAGAGCATCTCAAAACTCCCCTGCAGTTAATAGCAGCTTATTCATTGCCAGTGAAACCTTAACTCAAAAGCATCCTGGGCCAGGGATAACCAAGGCAGTGGTCAGTTCTTCTGGTGACAAAGTGTGGCTGGGAACAAGCTGGCATGACGCTCCCCTCCTCCTGCTCCTGAGTTCCTGAGCATCTGAGCAGGGCGCTACAAGCCCCGGCTGGGCTGGAGGAGAGCGGCTGGCACCCAGCACGTTGTGCTAGGTGTGCGTCTCAGCCAGCACCTGGGTAAATGCCCTTTCCTTGCATTGGCCTGGGGCAGGGGCTGCCCTTTCTTCACTGGCAATGCCAGGCACTGGGTTTTCTGGGCACCTACCTGCACTCAGTGCTTTCATTTTCTCTGCTCTGACAGTGCAGAGCTGCTCTGCTCAGCCCTTCCCAGCAGAGGCAGTCCAGGGCTGGAAGAAGCCACCACAGGGACGCAGCCACCCACGCCTGCAGCCCTGGGCTGCTGGGGACCCCGAAGGCCAGCGGCACCTCCTGGTCTTCAGGGACACAAGAGGAATCACAGCGTGGTCAGGGCACAGGTTGTAAAGCACTTGCCCTGTTCCAGCACCCAGGCTGTGTCTGTCTTTCCTTAGCATTTTGCACATTGTAATAAGAAACCATGCAGTTTTTCTAGGGTTACATGAATATACTCAAGGTGGAAGCACTGAAAGGAATGTTTTGACTACAAGTAGGCTTTTTTTTTTTCTCCTTCCAGGAATATGAGTCTCTTGAGCAAGAAAATACCTCCCTGAAAAGAGAAATCGGAAAGCTAACAGATGAAATGAAACACTTGAGTCAAGTGTTGAAGGATCATGAAAAGATCTGTCCACTATTGCACTGCACCATGAACTTTGTGACCGTACCAAGGCCCGATGCACTCGCCAGCTGCCTGCCAAGATGAGAGCTCTCCTCGATCGCCTTTAAATGTGATGTGTGAAAGTGCCAGTAATGGGAGATTTGAAGAACTGCCTACTTATGGTGCAGGTCTTCCATCGAAGAGGGCTGGACTTGACCACGCAGCTCTTCTCCACGTTGAAGTGTTACAGGCTTCTGAATCTCAGGAAAACACCAGTAGGGAAAAAAGACAACTCAAACTGCAACTTCTTATTTGCTAGAATCTTCGAGCCGCAGTTTTGCATTCAGAAATGTCAAAGTGCGGTGCAGCCCACCATCGTGCCATGGAGTGTAGACAGGGAAAAGTACCGACCTTGGGCTGGGATGCCTTTCTCCCACACGTCCGCTGCCAGTAACCCTTTGTCACTTGTCATCCATGTATATCATGTTCTGGCTGCTGGTGTTTTTATTTTTTTTCTAAACAGATTTGGTTAATAAAAGCGATGCCTCATCTTTATGATGTTCTCCACCTTCTTCAATAATCAATATCTTTATAACACCTCTACGCTTTCCTTACTGGTCAAATCCAAAGTCTAATGCTAATCTTCCTGTCAGTTGTTTTATTATTTGCTTATCACCTCTTCATTGGTTCCTCTTTTGAAGTGTGTGTAACAAATGAGTTTTCCCAGTCTTTATTTCTTTAATATCCCCAGTCATCAGCCCTGCCAACAGTAGTTCTTGAAGTGTTTTATATGCTAAAATATGGCTTGGCCAATTTCTAATGATGATAGTCTGCTCTGTGTGAAAGAAAAAGGAAAACAGAGTTTGCTGGTTCTACAGAGTGTTTTAAAAAGCAGATCTTAAAATTTACTGTTTTAATGCACCCACTGGAAATCAACAAATATCTTTATCCTTCACCTTGCATATTGCTTCTGGTAAATGATGTCTGTGGACAGAAGAAATTGAGTTTAGCTAAGCATTGTATGTCCACGCTGAAGATGTTTGATAACTGCTTGCAAGAAAAACATTGTTTTCTTTGACTTTTTTTTTTTTTTTTTTTACAAAAAGGAAGAATTATGACAATGTTAGTGAGAAATATACAGAAAAATGTGTTTACTTTCTCTGAAGATTCTTAGTAGTGTCAAGCTCTAGAAATGTGAATGCTGTAGCCTGGGATCCAGCAAAGAGTGTTTTTCTCGCAGTATTTCCCAGTCAAAGAGCACCTTTGGATAATAAAAAGCTCCACCCCTTTGCCAACTCTCTCGCTTCAGCATTTGGATTTTTCCGAGTTCAACTCATGGGATTAGTTTCTCCCCTCGCCAGGGTCGTAGTATTTATCAGCAGAATATGATCTGAAATGTCTGAAAGATGTTTTCTCTTTTTTAGCTTCTTTAGTAGAATGATGCATTGCTGATCACTGCCAAGATAGAATTGGGGAAACCGTATGGTCGACTCTGCTTTCTAAAGGACCCTCTCATGCCATTGTCTTAGGCTAGAAACTCAAGACAACAGGTGTGAGCTGTTGGGTTCTTTAAAATTTTCCATTAGGTTGTCCCCAAGAGAATTTTCAGCACTTGCCGAAGCTGTCTACAGCCTAAATGCAGTCTTCAAAGTTTCTTATGGTCGTGTAAGAACTGAGTCATCCCGCAAAGAAACTCTGCTGCAGTCCCTGCTAAGGAAAATGAAAGTTTCAGGACACTTCAAAATATGCATTTTGGATAATGTCCTCAATACAATTCTGTGTGTCACCCTTAAGAAAGGAAGCTATCTTAAGCATCTTCATCCACCCACCCGCGTTCCTTCAGGCCCTGAATGCCACTGTGTAATTTGGGGAGAGTAGAGGTGTAATGGAAAAGGAGGAGCATAGTGGAAATGAACAACATTCACTCTGGGAAAATTCGTTATAGCTTAGGATGGAGGGAGAGTGAGAGAGGATATCTCACATCTCTTAACTAGGTATGTGCAACTGAGCTGAGGCTGGGAATGGAAAGTAGCTAGTTGAGGTCAGGGCTGCTGCAAAAGCATGGTCTCCTATAGAGCCCTGCGGAGAAAGATCAACCACCTTGTCCAAGACAGTCCATCCCAGCAGAATCCTTCTAAAGATTTTTGTCCTACAGATGCTTGCTTCTAGAAGTAGAGATCTAGTTCCCTGTGTAAAATCCTCCTCCTTACACATTTATTCTTCTAAACATCTGTCTAGAAACTGGCTCCGGCTTGTCATTTGGTAGTCCAAGTTCTATTGTACACTCTTCATCAGTAAGCACTATTCTTGTTCTGCGATGCAAGCTTCAGTCCACTGTTTCTGCATTGGAGTTTATTGGTTTATTAACTGTGTAATGTCTATGCAGAGTGTACAGGGGAAGGCAGCAGAATTCACAGCAACGTTGTGTGCTGGCAACAGCAACCGAAGTCGAAGGTTATGCTGCTATTCCTTGGAAGGGCTGGGAGCCCTGCAGGGGCTCACTGCCACCAGTTCCTTCCCACAACCACGAGGTGTAGCTCCAGCCTGTGCATCGTGTCCATTTGTAACAGCGGGCTTTGAACCCTCCGGGGCCTGGGCTGCTCCTTCCTCCCTCAGCTATTGCATCACTTTTTTTCCCAGCACTATTTCCAAAGGGCCTTATGCATCATTCTTCTGTTTAATAGATTAACCGAGGCATCTCTCACAAACAGTATATTGTGTGACTAATGTTCAAAGGCAGCTGGGAACCCCAAGCAAAAGAAGTGAGCAAAATCAGTGTCCCAAGCCAAATAAACCCAACGTTCTGATGTATTTATAGAATTAATGGCATAGCTGAATCGTGGGTCAAAAGGGACGATGAACTGTTAAAGCACAGGCCTATGTATCCCTAAGCAAATGATACGCGTACAGGCTGATTACACTCTTTGCAGGAGCTGCTCATAAGGATACTGATTTACAGAGAGTTTCAAAACCGAAAGTATGTTCTGGAGCCTGGGATAATTGTTACATGAATAGGGAACCAGAAAGGAGAACAGAAAGGAAAAGGCCCATTTGTTAAGGAAGCAACAGAAAGTTATTTTTCAAATCCAAACCTCTCCCTTTGCAGCAGGGTATTAGATGATCACAAAAAATGTTTCATACCTATATATGGCTAAAATACCGCTTGACGTATTCTAGCTTCAGAAAGCTTCCAGTTACTTTGACTTGTTCCCTACAAATGTGGTCTGTATTACCTTCACGTGATTTTCAGAGGCAGGTATATAGGGAAGATCTTTTCTATGTTCAGATGGTGGTTCACGTGAGGAGTACTGTGAATTGCAGTCTTGTTTGTGGATGCGTAATGTAGATGAGGGTTGCCAAGAAAGCTGGATTTTGCCTCTTAGGTTCACAATGAAAGTTACAGTTTGTCTAGATTTGGTTAGCATGGATTTCCTTTTTGTATTTTCTGTGACTCTAATGAAGAAGCAAAATGCTCAGTGCAAACTTAACCACAGATAAAAGTATTCATTCTGGGAGCAGACTGGGTCCAATTCGGCTATTTGTTTATTCATTTCTTTCAGTTGTTGTTGGGTCAGATTTAAATTGATCGTATTTTGACAAGATAATTTTAGCCCCCAAAGGTAAAAAAATCAACAGAAAGACAAAGTCAAGCTTCCCAAAACTGCTAGTGTGAGTATAACAGAGATCAACTATTATACCTCAAGTGAGCTGATTAGAAAGCCTTGCTCCTTCCCACTGGTGTTTTACATTCATGTCTGTGAATATTTAGAAGCATCTTCATGTACTCATCCAGAGTCTTGCTAAAAATACACCTTTTAAAAAACATATTTAAACCAGACTATTCTACAGACTTTCTGTTCTTTTCCCTGGTACCTTTTACTGTCGTCTACTGCTCCTTCTGTAATACCTGCTGATCTCATCTGCATTTGGTATTTGCAGTAGCCTTTGTATTCTCTCACCATTTTATTTCAAATGCCACTTTTTTTCCTTCTTCCTGTTTCCTTCTGTTCCTGTGTAGCTTGGTGACAACATTGCTTCATTGGTATTAATTAATTAATTAATGGTATTAGTGGAACAAGGCTAATCTATAGGAGCATATAGAAATCGAACTTCACTGGTACACCCTGTATATGATTAAAGGCTTTTATGTGTGGCTAGTTTTGTCAGTTGAATATTAAGGAAGGTCTGTGCCGTCTTTTAAAATGTACTTAAAACTGACATAACCTTTACTCTAGCCTATAAAACCCATACTGTTTCCTGTCCATAGATGAATGCTTTGCTGCATGGCATTTGAGGTTTTCATCTGTGAATCAGTCTAGAATTTCTGCCTCAGTGAAAGTGATAGATAAAACAACCATTTAAAAAAAAAACCCTTTTCTCTCCTTCCCATCAGTGCAGTGATATAATTCCTGTCACAGGAAGGAGGCATGTCTGATAAGCAGGAGAAGTGGTGGGTTTATTTACTGTTACAAAGACTACTGTTATTCTCTTTATAGGATAGTAGGAGTTTTCTGTTTGTAAACCCTGCGTTACTGTCAAGTGGTCACTGGAGAAACAGCGTACATGTACATACAGCATGTGGTGTGGGCACACATCCATAAGGGAGCGAAAGAATTTGGATTAATTCTTTGCAGAAACGTGGGTTTTACACTGATTTCACTGGAAGTAGAAACAGTCCTACAGCTGCCTCAGAGGACATGTGGCACTATGCTTACTAACTCGGGTAACAGTTAACTCAAGAATAACTTGAAGTGGGTAATTCTTAATAAGGAAACCATAGTAGCAATCATCCCTGGGATTGCATGCTCCCTTTCTGGTACTTATTCATGTTTTTTCCTAGATAGTTCCTATGGAAAAAATCCATAAGAATAGAGTAGGAATTTTTTCTCCCAACGTAGAATTTTTAAACCATGACATCAAATGTAAGGGCTTGACTATTCTGGAAATAGCTGGCATAGCTTTTGCAAATAATCTGTTCTCTACTAGTTATGTGTTTGGTCTGCTCTAAGGGAATCATTATAGTTCTCTTTAGAAGTGGATAAGCTAAACCACAAAGGGCTGTCTTGGTATAGAATGAAAACATTCATCTGAGGAGTTAGTACCGAATGACTATTGTGCTTCAATTTCACAGCTTATCTCATCCTGAAGCAGCTTCTTCATGTAGCCAAATAGAAAATATCTCTAATAGGTCTGTTTGTTTTAAATCTGCATTAGAAGAGGTTCTTATTGTACGTGTTTAGTGAGTTCTACAGACTGCCAGAATAGCTTGCTGCACTCATCCGGGTACTGTCCAATTAAGTCTACCACAGACCATCCCCCTCAGAACTCAGTTCTGGATAGATGTCTGCAATTATCTGAGGAACTTTCTCCTTTAACTCATAATGAACTTGTTATCATGTTTTCAGTATTCTAAATTATTAAAATGTCAAAACTCTTGAGATTCTAAGCAAAGGTTATAAGTAATCTCCCTTGGGATAAGCAAACTATTAAGGTTTTTCTTCCCATTGTAAAGTAAATTTTGAGAATACTAATTTGTTATCTGTATTAGGTAAAATAATTGAGGATAAGGAATAAGCAACAAGACTCTGCTTAAATATTTGATGCAATGCTATACAAGATACAGTTACTTCAGCTGGAGATGATGTGAAATAGTACAAGAATTGTAAAATAACCAGAGAACTAACTGAAGGGAAATGGCAATAGTTTGTTTTCAAAAGGGAGGTATCAGGCTAAAGAATGGTTTATAAGTGGAGGTTCTCAAGGACTGATTGCAGACCACTCTTTTTTAGTATCCTCTTTAGGTAAAGACTTTGGATACAAAGGAACCATTAGTACAGAAGAAGATTGAAATATCATGCAAAAGAAACTGCATGACCTTGCAGAAGAGAGTAGAAATGCCATGATAATTAATCATAGACTCATAGAACAGCCCAGGTTGGAAGGGACCTCAAAAGATCATCTGGCCCAACCTTTTGTGGGAAAGGGAACCTAGATGAGATTATCTAGCACCCTGTCATGATGCAAAGTATACAGTCACAAACTTGAAGAACTATTAACAAGAATTTCTGTCACAAGGTGGAGACTCATCAATTGGAAATGGCAATGGAATGAACAAGCAAAGGCATATTAGTTAGCAACTGATGCTGAGGCACCAACGCAGTGGGGCAAAAAGGAAGTTAGATAGGAACTCAGATGCGAAGTAATGGGGTTATTTCTTTATTTGTGTATTTGTGTTCTTAAAGAGAGAAATATCAATGTAATTATGCAAGGGCCTGGCAAAACCTCATCTGGAGTTCTGCATACATTTCTGCTCAACCACGATAAAGAAAGATGAACCAGAACTAGTACAGGTACATGGAAGGACTACTAGGAAGATTAAGGGAATGAGGAATCTATTTCTTTGAACTTTGTTTTAGACAAATAAAGTCTGAGAAGTGGTAGGATCACTGTCTATGTAATTACAGCGGAGTAAAGACCACGTAAGGGGAAGAGCTATTGTAGGATAAGAAGTAATGTTAGTAGAAGAATAAATAGGTATAATTTGTACATATTTTTGAGATACATGTGTGAAGAAGTTTCTACCTGTCAGAAGAAAGATGTTCAGGAATAGCCTTCCAACAGAAATGGTGTATGTGAGCAATTTTGTAGGTAGGCATGTATGCATGCAACCTGCTTAGTTTTAGGATGAAGCTTGATTAGTTGATGTGAGACCAATTGAGTATACTGGTGATCCAAAATATTTCCTCCTGTCCCATGTGCTTATTCTCTTTGGAGAAGGCTTGCAATTGATCTTTAAAAGCAATAAGATCTTAAAACAAACAAAACAACACAAATAAAGGCAACCCCCTGAGGTCCCTGAATCTCACATCATTATCCGGAAGCTCATTTTGACAGGAGAGCTAACACAGGTGTAAGGTTTTGTCAGAGGCAGAGTCTCTCATTAAATTGAAATCTTTTATAACATCCAGGGAAGGAAAGAGCAGAAAAGAAAGGGACTTTTTTTTTTCTGAATGCCTACCATTGAACCATGGTATGTTCCCAGAAAAATCAGAAAACTGTTCACAGAGAAACAGAAACAAAATCTACCAGGAATTTGGGGGATTTCCCAAACTGTTTAGTTTTTTATTTTAAAAGCTGAGTTACTCCAACTTTGCAAATATACATTTTACAGAGGATTGCAGGCAATTTTTTGTTTCTCTTACATCCAGTTCATTGATTAAATATATAAACAGGATGTCTTTAAGAGCAGAAGGTTTTAAAACAGGATTTGATACTAAGCAAGAGACCTGCTAGTTCCCTTTTAGCTATTTGAGTTTCATCTTTGCTTATCAGAGCTGTTTTAGGGTACAGTAATTTCCAAGTGCACTATTGGGTTGCGAGGTAAATAATCTCTAGAGATGAATATTTTTTCTTTCTTTTTTACTGTAAATGACAATAGTACATAGGCTAGAAATTTCCCTTGTAAATTCTGGTCATCCCATTTGTTTGCTAAGTCCTAGTATGGACTCAGGACCTACTCTGTCGCTGCAGCGAGAGGTTGCGCACACTTGTTCATGCCTTTCTAGGGGTAGGTGATCCATCAGCTGTGTTTAAAGACTTGATTAATGGCCAAGAGCCATCAAATTTGGAAGAGACTTTTTGATCATACAGGTGAGGAAATTAATGACAACAACATATGTATTGTTTATAGAAGAAGATAAGTCCCTTTTTCCAGGTGAATAAAATGCTGAGGGAGCCTGCCTCGGTTTGAACCTTTGTCCTGCAGGTAGTTCCACACTTCTCCTGTCTGCAGTTTCAGATAACTCAGGGAGCCTTGATCAGTCAGTGGGGTCAGCCCACGCAGAGCAGCTTGCAGCAGGGACAGGATCTAATTGTGGATACAATTCAAGCAGAAGAGTATAAATGGGGATATGGGTGATTGAGAGCTGTAATATAAAGTTACATGACTACTCAGGCTTTTTATGAGCAATTCTAAATGACACTCACATGTGAACACATCTGTATTTTTACCATCATGTTAAGAAACTATGCGATCAAAACATTTTCCCCATAAATTATTAGATTATCAGCTTTTTATATCAATTTGGTTGATATTTTACAAAATTCAAAATATTCTACTTAATTCATATGAAAACCAATTCCTACAGTTTTCACTAATTGGTTTTCCATCATTATTTGTTTCCATTTATGTCCTTTACATTTCCAACTACAAATTCAGGAAACAACGTACGATTGTAGATAATTACTTTGAATTCAAGTTATAGCTTTTATAACGGCAGGGAAAAATTAAATTATTTTACTTTTTAAATACCAGCTATATCTATTCAAAAGAAAAAATGGATGATGTGTTTCCAATTTCACTTTTATCACAATATGTGACATCAGATGCATATGGAGAGACTCTTAGCTGTCATCTTCTTGGTTTGCTCTCACAAACTTGAAGAATATACTATTACAATTGATAACACAAGGATATTAAACTGTTGCATGATTTCTTAATAAAAATCCCATTACACAGTCTGCATACTTTTTATATACCTAAACAGTAGTGTTTCAAGAGCAGTAATTCAGTTACTGACTGCATAGTAAAAATACCAGTGAGTGGGAAAGCAATAATCTATCCCAAGTAAATATGCAGTCTTTACTTCTTTGCTTAGAAACATTCCAGTTTCCCTAATAATAATAATATTATAATAATGACTTTTTTTTCATTATGCTATACATTTTCAAAATCTTGTTTAATGAAGAAATGCTCTTCATTCAAGTCTGTCATGCTTTGCAAGGTACATTGCTGTTGGTCATTTATCAGGTAAAATGTATCTCTTTCCAGCACCATCTGCCCATTTTACCTACTAAGAATATAAGTTCTTCAAGGCAGAAGATTTGTTGCAATGAATAGCCAATTCAGGGAAATGTTCCAGTACTTTCCTGGTCTTTCCATGCACTGATACAGTTGAACAAAACACTTCTATTACTCATGCTTTGTCATTCAATAATGATGACTGTGGGAACATCAGGCTATATCATGTGGCCTGAAATGGTCGGTTCTGTGTTTCATGGGCTGAGGCTTCCTAATAATTCACAGAATCACAGAATCATATAGGTTGGAAAAGACCTTTAAGATCATCGAGTCCAAACGTAAACCTAACACTACCAAGACCACCACTATACCATGTCCATAAGCACCTCATCCAAACGTTTTTGAAATACTTCCAGGGATGCCGACTCCACCACTTCCCTGGGCAGCCTGTTCCAATGCCTGATAACCCTTTCAGTGAAGTAAAATTTCCTAATATCCAGTCTAAACCTCCCCTGGCACAACTTGAGGCCATTTCCTCTTGTCCTATCGCTTGTTACCTGGGAGAAGAGACCGACCCCCACCTCTCTACAACCTCCTTTCAGGTAGTTGTAGAGGGAGATAAGGTCTCCCCTGAGCCTCCTTTTCTCCAGGCTAAACAACCCCAGTTCCCTCAGCCGCTCCTCATCAGACTTGTGCTCTAGACCCTTCACCAGCTTCGTTGCCCTTCTCTGGACACGCTCCAGCACCTCAATGTCTCTCTTGTAGTGAGGGCCCAAAACTGAACACAGTATTCGAGGTGCGGCCTCACCAGTGCTGAGTACAGGAGGACAATCACTTCTCTACTCCTGCTGGCCACGCTATTTTTGATACAAGCGAGGATGCCATTGGCCTTCTTGGCCACCTGGGCACACTGCTGGCTCATATTCAGGCGGCTGTCAACCAACACCCCCAGGTCCTTTTCCGCCAGGCAGCTTTCCAGCCACTCTTCCCCAAGCCTGTAGCGTTGCATGGGGTTGTTGTGACCCAAGTGCAGGACCCGGCACTTGGCCTTGTTGAACCTCATACAATTGGCCTCGGCCCATCGATCCAGCCTGTCCAGATCCCTCTGTAGAGCCTTCCTACCCTCAAGCAGATCAACACTCCTGCACAACTTGGTGTCGTGTGCAAACTTACTGAGGGTGCACTCGATCCCCTCGTCCAGATCATTGATAAAGATATGAAACAGAACTGGCCCCAACACAGAGCCCTGGGGAACACCACTTGTGACTGGCTGCCAGCTGGATTTAACTCCATTCACCACCACTCTTTGGGCCCGGCCATCCAGACGGTTCTTTACCCAGCAAAGAGTACACCCGTCCAAGCCATGAGCAGCCAGTTTCTCCAGGAGAATGCTGTGGGAAATGGTGTCAAAGGCTTTACTAAAGTCTAGGAAGACAACATCCACAGCCTTTCCCTCATCCACTAAGCGGGTCACCTTGTCATAGAAGGAGATCAGGTTGGTCAAGCAACACCTGCCTTTCCTAAACCCATGCTGGCTGGGCTTGATCCCTTGGTTATCCTAAATTCAGTGATGCTTTCCAAAGCCACTTATCTTTTTATCAGCCATATGCCCTGCCCTGTGACAGCTGATCCCCTGTACACTTTGATTTTAGTTTTTCTTACTGTCCCCTCACAATACATGGTATCTGTTCATACTTGGCTCAGGTTGGGATATTTAAACTGTAATAATTCAGGGTGATTTTGTTTTCTCTTTACGGAAAGATTTTAACTACAACAGAATTATGTCAGTGTTACACACATGTGTAGTGCATATTTCCTCAGTTTAACTCTGCTCTTACTTGGAGCCCCTTCACCACTGAGTTCAGCGAGACCGTCATCAGCCACATGGCACCCAAAAGGCAGACCATGGAACGTGGCATCTCATGTACAGTGACTACTACATGTTTAAAAAATGTGTCCAGTCCTGCAGCACATTCAAGAAACTCGGCGCATCCAGATGGTGGTCCATACAGGCAGAATCTACTGCTCCGTTAAAGGAGCAGAGGTCGAAAGGTTATGCCTTAATGTGAGAAATGAAAAACATAATTTTCTGCTTCAGGGTTCCTTTTTGTAGTTTAGCAGCTAGATTCCTGCATTGTATCTGTTCTCTCTAAAATGGTTTTATAACAGGTTCTCTTAGCCAGCACAATGTTAAATGGTCCCCAGACACCGTTTTAACTCACTTGTCATGTTTTCTACACTATACCTCACTTTGTAATTACTGCTTCCCCTTGCCAATAATTCATGCCCTCCAGAAGGCCTGGTTTAAGACTGAGTAATAAAATACCGAGAGATTAATATTCAGTTGATGACAGATCATTTAATGCAACTCTTACCAAAACTCTCCAGCATCTAGGAAATTGGCAGAATACTGCTGATGGCTGCTTTCTGATGTCATTCAACTAGCAACCAAGGGTTAGTTCTCTGAGGTTATTCTCCAGAGTTTAATGGAGCAGATTTCTTTTTAATTTTCAGTCCTCTCAGGGAATTGTACGAGCTGAGTTTAATTCATGTATATTTGGCATGAAAGTGGATCTTCTTAGATTGCAAACCAAGACTTGCATTACTGTTTCAGCACTGTAGTTAGTAAATTTAAGTTTTTCATTTAATTGTGTGCTGATACTCGCAGTGAGAGCACAAGAGCTTCGCATGCATGGATCCATATTCAGGTTCTGAAGTCGAACGTTGCAGTCTAGATTTTCTCAAAATCTTATGGGAAATTGTAAACAGCTGCATATGTTGCCAAGCACTTGGATGATTTGCCTTACTGATTTCAAAATTGTAGTCCCAACAACTTTTAACTAATACAATAAATCATCACACCTGTTTCTTTTCCTATACCCCCCCTTTATGCCATCATGGCAATACAAAGGAGTTTTAAAATGGGTGTAGATGACATTTATCTAATTTACAAGCTGATTTCAGTAGGGGTGTTCATGTGGGTACATTCCAGCTGAGTAAGAACATTGATAAATTGGCTCTGGTAAATTTAGCAGCCACAGTTTTTACTGCATGGATATCATTCTGCTCCTCTCCCATTAATTACCAGAACTGACAGAAGGGGACATACCCCTGCATAACCTACTTCAGTTCTCACTCAAATGCCTTGGTTGCTTTGAAAGGCCACTGATGCTTTAAGGTAGGATGTTGCAGTATGCTTATTTGTGTTTTATTACTGATGGAGTCAAAGAGTGAGAAGTTTTGGTTTTAAACTTGTGAGAAGTGCTGGTGTGAAACCTGTTCCTCCCTACCCCCCAAGTCAGTGGGATTTGTCATCAGGGACTGCCTTTCTGCTAGGGTTTCAACCAAGGTGTTCAGTTCCTACTTGGTATGGGCAAAGAGCAAGGGAAAGGGCAGAGACTTCAGATATCCTGAGGAAGAAATGAGCTTTGGTTGCCTCTGAAATCCACCTAGGCTAGAATTTCATGCCATATTAGCACTGTTTGAGTATGTTTTCAGGGTGTATGGATGTAATGCGTAAAAGCACTAGTAGCAATTCTTTGTTTGAGAGAGTAGGTGCACAAACAGTATTCTGCGTGGCAACACCATCTAAAGCAGGTCTTACCTGCTTACACCCACCCTTCTCCCATATTGCTGCCCTCCCTGTGGTGCCAGCACAATGCTTATGGGCTCCATAATAAACCTGGTCAGTGAACTGTAGCTGGTTGAAAAGTGATCTTGTGTGAAAAAAGAGCCTTTTCTTTGACTGTCAGTTGCCTGATCCTGTTCACAGAATGGCTTGACAAACAGCAGGAATGGCCCAGCTGAAAGAGCAGAGCTTGCTATGACAGAGAGACAGGAGTAAAGGCAGACAAATGCCTTGAATTGTTAGGTCATGCTTGCTCCTGAACACTTGTGTCATGAACCCCTTCACCCTCATATGGCATCCAAAGTTTGTATACATAAACAGGACAGATCATCT
This sequence comes from Ciconia boyciana, assembly GCF_034638445.1. Lineage (NCBI taxonomy): Eukaryota > Metazoa > Chordata > Aves > Ciconiiformes > Ciconiidae > Ciconia > Ciconia boyciana. Next base: position 103,617,307 of record NC_132936.1, on the reverse strand, counting down.
GCCATTTGATAGCTGCATACATATCTCAGCTGGCTTATTAACATGCTTTAGTAATAGCTGAACTCTTGGACATTAATAGGCGGTTGCGATACTATCACTCATTTCCTGAATGGACCACTTTCATGCAGATGAAGAAGACAAGCTGGTTACTTAGAACTATGTTCTTAATGGTCATCATTTCTCTGGAACTTTATTGATTCAGATGTAATAACTTGAAAAGATTCCTCTCCTTCTCCACTTTCCTTTGGGAATAAACAACGTAGAGAAAACATTGGAAGAATTCATGACTGATTTTGAGGTTTTTCTGTGATGAGAATGCTGACTTTTTGATTTTGTATATGGAGGTATTCTTTCTGGTAGTATCTTCTTAGGTATTTTGTGAACCTTTAGTGTCACACTTGTCTTTAAAGAAATTCATGCCTTCAAGAGAAGGACTTAGAGGTGAAAATTATTTACCACTTATCTTGGTACTTGCTAAAGCAGTACTGGTTGATACCCAGTAAGAGATTACTCTTCATAATTGTTTTTAGCATTTCAAAACCCTAAACTAGCCTTTGCAGCAAAGTGAGCACGACATTGCCCGATGCATTTGAATCCGATGAATCAGGCAGGATAGGCAGTCCATCCATACATCAATTGACTCTGCAGAAAGGTTCGCCATCACCAATAAAATGGGATAAGGTCATTTGGAAGTGAGTGCTTCTTGTAGTTTCCTCCTACTGTTTCTATTACAGAAGGAGTTGAAAAATGTACAGTAGTGGAAAAATGTCTTACACAGCATTTGATGTACAGAACAGTGGTTCCCAAGCAATGAGGCAGGACTCCCAGGCAAGACGTGAGTCTATGACATGCAGGAATATGCTCCACAGGACTCCCCTGGGAGCTGAAAAACATTAACAATTTTCTCAGGTGAGGTTTAGCTCTCAAAAAGGCCACTCAGAATACTAAGCATTCTTACTGAATCATGTGTACTTTTCCACCACATACCACATATTTCAGTTCTTTCTGATTTTTCCAGTGATAATCATGGAAAAAATTAAACTAATTGGCTAGTATCAATTCCTTTAAGACTTGCCCTTCATAGTATTGGTTAAAGGTTTGGAACAATCACATGAAAAGTGATGCCCAGGGAATCTTTCCCAAGTTTATACCAAACTCCCTGCCTTGGGGGACAAGGCTTTGGGTTGTCAGCCCCTGAATGCGTTTTACTCTTGCTGAGTAGGCATGATCAGTACAGTCCAGGATTTATGTACCTCTCTAAGAGGACTCCAAGCATTGACTGAAGGAGCAGTGAATGAAGTGTTGGCTACAGACTGGACAAGTAGCTGTAGAAGTAAAACACGAAGAGCCTTAAGATAAAGGTGTTTCAAAGAGAAATTGCACCTAATATAAAATATGTTCTGCTTCCAGTTGCGAGAGAATGATTTGGGGTAACGTTTTTCCAAAAGTGCTTAACTATTGTGTTAGCCAGTTTACATGCCTGCTTTTAAAAAGCAGTTACACATTCCTTCGCTCAGCATTTCAAAGACAATGCGGCTTAAGTTGTGGAGGCCATTCCTGTCAAGATGAGCTTGGAGGTGTTTGTTACCACCTTCTTGCCAGAAGTTACCAGTTCTATAGCAGAATCAGCAGAGCAGATTATTCTTGTCTACTAATGATCAAACTCTTCCTTGAAGTCCCTCCCAATCTTTGTACTGAAGTAGCTACAGAGAGCTTACCTGATTTGTTATACATACTCTCTTCTGGGTTACTTACTTTTTAAAGCACCATAACTGCTTGCTCTCTGAGTGCATGTATAAACCCGAGAGCATCTTTGTGCGGCATGACACAGTGTGCAATAAATGATATAACTCCGTATGGGAAGCAACACAAATGAATTGGCAGGACAGGACAGTTAGCCTTGCTGGGCAGCAGAGCTAATTGTTCAGATTCTTGTTATTCAGGGCTACACTGGAACGGTGCTGACAGGGAAACTGCACGGCTCTGCAGCGTTTTCACCCTTACGTGACTTCAGCAAGATGGATGTGCTGCAATCCTCTTGTGTTATAGAAGTCAGTGCTTGCTAAAATGGCCATCCTATTTTGGGGATTCGAGTAGCGCTTCTGTGGGTGCTCTGAGGACACACGTTAAAGGTGTTGGCTCAGGGTTCTTTGATAGTTGCAACTCTGTGGTCCACTGCTTTTGTTCAGCGTTTGCACATAGCAATAGCTGTGCGGCTACGATTTGAAATACTCAGTATCGCACAAATGGCTATGGTATCTTATCTGTGCAGTGGAACAGGCTCAATGGACACAGACTTTTTCTCTGCCTGTCACTGCTGCCATCTCTATGTTCTGCTCTCAAAGGCAGCTTGCTGGGCTATACCTGAAAGCCATCAGAAAATCCCAATGACCGTATTTCATTAGTCATGAAATACGGTCTATAAATTGCCTTCAGGGACTCTCCATCCAGATAGCTAGCAGGGTCAGAATTTTCATTTACAGGATCTGGGCTTGCTGAAATAAGGGGAAGTCCCTGTACATACCATAACGCTGTGCGGGTTCGACATGCCTGGAAGTTACACGCCGAGACGTGCAACTCGTGTACGCTCTCTGCGTCCACGCCGACACCAACCTACTCGCAAGAGACTTAACCGGGCAGGATTTGGATACAAGCCTCAAGCCCGGCCTCGGGAAAGCGCAGCCAAACGCTGCCCCGGCTCACCGGGATGGCGTATGCCGGGGCGGAGAAGCCAGCGAGCAGGCAGCACCGCCTCTCAAACACACTCTCCCCTCAGGCGCTTCCCCGGCCGGCCGGGACCCGGCTGGCCCCCCCTCCCCCCCGCCTCGCACGCGCTTCCAACGGCCGCGGAAGAGGCAGCCCTTTCCCCTCAGCTGCCGGCGGCCGTGAGGGGCCGGGCGGGGAGCGCCCCGCCGGAGAGGTGCCGTGAGCCCCGCGCGTCTTCCAGGGGGAAAGGGTGTGAGCTCGCTGAAGGGTGGTGAGGGAAACGCCGCCTCGCAGCTGCGGGGAGGCGTACGTGGAGCATGTAAAGCCACAGATGAACCCCATCTATCTACATGGAGGGCAGCAGCGTGCTCGCTCACAGAAAGCGTGCCTCGGCGGCGAGGGAGAGAGCGCTTCCAGCCTCGCTGCAGCCTCGCCGGTATGGCCGGGCCGGGCCGCTCGGCAGCCCTGGGCGCCCTCCCCGCTCCCCCCCTGTGCCGCCGGCGGAGGGGGCCCTCGGGAGGAGCCGCACGGCCGAGGTAGCCGGGGCCACAGTGTCCCCTAGCGGCGAGGCGCCCGCCCGGGCCCGGTGGCCAGCAGAAAGTGAAAGCCTTTCAATTAAAGTCTAGAGTTTCGGGATTGCGACGAAGAACCCAGTCCTTAGCCGGGCGCCTCTTTCTGGTGAAGCACAGGAGGAGAGCACACGCAAAGCCCCGGTCCTGCACGCCGGCCCGCCTGGACCTGTCAGCGGAGGGTCCCCCTGAAAGCGAGGGGACTCGGCACGTTGCTCAGCTGCTGGAAGGCAATCTGTTGCAGGATTTGGGCCAAAGTAACTAAGTTTTTATTGTTAGATAAAAATAGAAGGCGCATAAACCACTTCCCAGCCTACCCGGTTCGGTTTATGATTTTGGGGAACGTGTTGAGCTTTAATGATCTGCTTCTGACAATGCTGCCCAGCCTGCCAAAAGCAGCCAAAACCAGCACTGTTACAAGAGAATAATCATCATTCCGATAGAAATTCCAGCAGCCTTGGTGTGACTAGTCTGAGTATCTGCTTAATGTTGGCTTACCATTAAAGAGCTAAACTTCATACGGCTTCCTATATGCAACGCTGTTTCAAATTAACTAAAATACGAGAATCACTCAAGATGATGCAAGATAGACTAACAGTTTAATGCAAGAAATATGTAAAGGTCTTGCACAAGCCATGCATAATAACTGCATCTTTTTGGCACCGGTACCTAGTACTTGTCATTTGCTGACACAGTGCTGAGTTAATCTAAGAAGCAAAACACGTAATGTTTCAAAGAATTGTGCTTGTTTTTTGGAGGATGGGAGAGGAAACGGAAAGGCTAGTTAACACTTGGATATTAAGTGTTAATGCACTGTCTTATCTTCAGTCAGTGGGGGAGAAGGAATTGAGCTGCTGTGAGTAAAGTGCATTTGAAAGCTTGTTTCACTTCCGCTTGGTGTTGCCTGCCATTCAGCCAGCAAGTATCTGGTTACTGCCTTTGAACTGTTCACAGGAGCTGATCTGGCGACGGTTTGATTGAGAAACACATACTGGAAATACCACATTTCATAGAAGGAGACAGTGAATAGAAACCCTGCATTTGGGCTTTATCTTATTTCTCGCTATCCATACTAGAAATGAAATACCCCACAGCTTTGTGATTCAGCGTTGTGCTACTCATAGCACGCTCACAGTTCACGTTGAAGCAGTGGAAGTGCTATGGATATACGTGAGTTAAAAGGTCTCTGTATTGGCTAGGCATTTCTGGGTTTAAGCGATCAAATTACATGCAAGAACCAAGCCGCTCATTTGAACGCTAGTAAAAGACAAGATTGCAAGAACTGAATTTTGCCTTTTGTTGTATCTGTTGGAATCAGCCATCAGTTTCATTCATGCTGAAGTCTGTGTTACTAGGGGCAGAAACCTTCATCGTTCATATTTACGAAAAGAACCGATTCCAGATTATGTTCTTCCCCTCTAATTGTCCACGGTCCCTAATATTTCCTTTCATTATCTTCATTCACGTGGATGGTGAGTATCTTCCTTAGAGAAGTCAAGAGGGATGCAAGAAACTGTCTTCTTCCACAAGCTGCATATGCTGATCTATGATTTATCAGAAGTGAGGGTATTTCAAGGAAATGCTCTCTCAGAATCATCTTCTGGGAATGTTAACTTCTGAGGGGGCCCTGAAATAATTTTTCTCTCTGTTTATATTTTTCTCTTACATTTTGTCTGCAGATTATGTTGCTGTTTATCTCTGTTCCTATTTAAAAAGCAGATTAATATATTTTCCTCTTCCCTAAATAGTCTCGTAGCTTTTTGGCACATTTTCCCATCTTTACCAACTCAAGATTGTAGGATATAAACCCCAGAGCCAAAATTCAGTTTCTTGTATCATTCCATCCAATAAGTATTGCTGGCATGTCCCTGCAAGGGATGTTTGCAATCATTTGCCCTGTTTTTTTACTCCGATAAAATAATGTTCTGTTCTATTAAGTAAATGGAGATTCATGACAGTAGAGCCAAAGAGAATCCTCTTACCTCTCTTTATGAAGAAATGTCTGCCTCTGAGCTTTTTACGGAAAATGAATCCAGATTTTCTGAACTGACTTTTCACTTTCAATCTATTATTTTGGCTCTCTAGCTGTCTGTGTAACCATTTAAAAACTTACAGGCAGGAGAAAGTTTCTGATATATATTAGCAAGAAAATTACACCTACCTCTAGGAGATGAACTAAAACATGGACTCTCCAGATTAAAGTCCAGATTGGTCAGAATTTTTTTGAAAGGCTGAAAGGCATAACTTTGCCTTGGTTTGTTTCTTGGCAGAGTGACGCAAGATGAGGTAATAAGAAGCTTGCTATCTGTTCCAAGGCGTAAGAAGCTGACCTCAAGCTCAGTGTGCTGCTTGCTCCTTGCAAAGCCTTACATTACAGGGGTTTGTTTGCCCATGTCCGGTGGGAACAGTTATGTAGTGGTCAGAGTTTACTGAAAATTAAAACTGGTATTGTGGAAAAATAGCAATAGGTGGGGGTTTTTTAGTGCCAAGAGTTTGGAACAGACTCTTTTGCTCATGCCTTTTTTTATTAAGGGATTTTATTTTTTCTATTTAAAAACAAAACAGTTTTCACTCTTAGTAATTAAAAGGTCCACTTAATGAGAATACATGGAATACTATAGATGTCCCAGCAAGTTTCATGGGCTGGGCTTCCCATCCATTTAAAATAAGAAAACTACTTTATGATCAAACCTCCCTGGGCCCCACTCATAAATCAGGAATTGAAACAACTCTTTGTACCCTGCCTGTCTTTTTCTAGGCAGGATTTTAGCACTTCAAAGAATTGTGTATTACTTTGTATTTGTCTGCTGTTTGGTGGCATAAGAAAGCCACAAATTCATGTGTGGTTTCTAAGCAGTGTTTATTATGATGCATACTGAGACAAGTTTAACAATGATTTAAATCATGGTGTAAGTCTCTCATTGTATGTAAATTCTTCCTAAAAGAGCAGTATGTGATAAAATGTAGTAACTTGAGCTAATTCGGCACTCGGCAAGCATGCAAAACAAGTGTAATGGAGATGCTGAAGAGGAAGAAGTGTGGGAAGATAACCTATACATTTGGGGAGAACTGTTTAACTCTCCTGTTAGTTACTCGTGTCATCACAGGCTGGGCATTAGGTGCTGTTGGAATAATTGCCATTAACGATGCACTCAGCCTCTCTGCAGAAGCTATGGAGCGCATGCTGAGTGCAGCAGCACTAGGAAGCATGGCTGAGTTTGAAGGAGCTGGTAACATGCTAGGTTGAGCTGGGAGTCTTGGGAGCTGCAGGGAAGAGAATCTGTTGATAGATGTGCTGGTGGTTTGTGTTTTGAGGAGGGAGGTGGAGGCCCAGAGTAGCAGGGGAAGAGAGGCTAGGATGAGGCTAGAACTGAAAAAGAGCCAGAGAGGGAAAACTGTAGTTTTCTAACTTCTCTTGCCCTTTACTGTAATACATCCAAGTTCTGTTCATCCAGAAAGACAGAATGCAAGCGAAATGCTTTACTTCCCTCTTGGCCTTCAGCTTTCTCTGCCAGAACAGTTTTTCTGACACTCTTGGGATGACAGAGTATTTGTTTTTCAGTTTAAAACTATAGCTTACCTGCTGAGGAGGGTAGATGCATATAATTGAGAGCTCAGAGGGAAAAACTTATAACCCACTGTCACAATGCTTGTTACTGAGGCTGCTACTGCCATCTATATTGTTGCTTTCTGCCATAAGGCAGATAATACTATATTCAATTTACAAGCCAGTACATGTTAAATTTGTGCAGGTCAATCTGTCCAGCACCTGTCTGTGAACAGTTGATATTAAGTAAGTTGATTCTCATCTTGCATACTCTGAAGAATAACTGCTGAAGTCAATGATTTGCTTCTCTTGGACACCGGGATTATAGTTTGTACCACTATTTAGTCATTCTTAAATTTGACCCATAAAGTTTTTGGAGATGCATATGCCTACCCTGCTTCTGAATTGAGCTCACTGCACTCTTACTGAGTAAAAGTCTGGAAGAGACAAAAAGAGACCTCCCTCTGAAATTTAATCCAGATCACACGTGTGGTATGGTACAGAACAAGAACCACAGAGTCCTCTGCCAGTCCTAGATCTTATAAAATCTAAATGCACCAATAATCACTGAGGTTATTTTTAAATGTTTAACATGACTCTCAAAGGCACATACACATTTAGCATCTGTATCTTTTTAAAGTGCTATTTATTCTCATATATCACAGCTCTGGCAGTAATTTTGTGCTAACTGCTCAGAACAGGCTGAACTTTGGGGGATTATACATTTAAGTATGAGATTTACTGTGTTGTGGGGTTTGTTTTGTTTTGGGTTTTTTTCAAATTTACACATATTGAATAGTCAACTAACCTGACATCATTGAGAGCTCAGGATGTTTGGTGGCTGTCCATTTCACTCCACAAGTGTGGATTTATTACCATGAGTCAGAGAAGTAGAATTACCTTTTCATGAAGTTGGAGTGATCTGTCTTTCCATATAAGATGCTACTATGGTAATGTTAGTCGTGTTACTAGGGTGACCTAAAAACATTAACTGAGTGTTTTACACAGAATTCATTTTAAAGGAAACTGGGCATTACCTTCTGTTCCCTTACTAATGCATACTTAGAAATACTCTTTAGTGCTTGAATTTTAGTTCAAGAACTAAAGCACCTTTAATGATGCTTAAATCCCCAAAAGGATTTAAGCATCATTAAGGTCACTATAATTCCAGATCTGTGCTGCCTAACCCTAAACTTCTGTTCAGCTGGGCGTGCACAAACATCAGGATTCATCATCTGCATCTTCATTCTGTGTGGTTGCACAGACCCATAGCTCTAGCAATGTGCTCTGAGTGGGAATTTGCCTGCCTGTCCGACCATCAGGATCTAATGTGGCATTCATTTGGAGTGCACATGTATTTGGGAGCTATGTGTGTATGTAGAAGGCTCGCTTAAGGAATTCACACTCAAATGGTATTTCCACGATGACTATGCAGATGGCACATGGCAGAGGCAGGGCTGTGGACACTGAAATCTCTCTTTAAAACCACAGGTTTCTTTATCAACACTAGCAGGTTTTTTTTTTGGTAGGAGGTCTTGTCCAGTCCTTGCAACATTCATATCCTTCTTTCACTTGCATGCACAGGAGTAGTACACTAATGTTTTCCTACTTAAGGAGCAGTCTGAAATGCCAGACATAACTGGATAGCCTCTCAGCAGCTAGGACACTAGCAGCAGAACTAGAGGCTTGGCAAAGAGAATAGGATCCTATAGTGTATTCAGTGTCTGGGAACATCGAGTGAAGGGGTCAGTTATGAAAGAATCTAATTTTTTCTACTTTTGCTTCTGACAGACCAGCTTTTAGAGGGAATCCAGTTTCTAGGATATAATAATTGCATTGTTGTTTCTGAGCTAGTAGTGTCCAGAATGAGCTTCTCTGTGCTTTAGAAAATTGCCGCTAAACAACTGTTCCAACAATCGTGAATGCTGGTAGGGCACTGTGCAAGCAACTTGGATCATGAGACAATTAAATGCATCTTAAAGTGCCTGGGGAGAAAAAAAAAAAAAGAAATACTCTGAATGTCTTTAAATGATGGCACTATATTTTTGGGAAGAGATAGAAAATGGCCCTCTGACCGTGTTCTATGTCCTTCTTCTCTGATGCACTTAGTTGCTGTCCATGGAAAGAATTGTCGTTACTCTGGAATTTAAATGTGTCATATGTGCCATAGTCATTAGGCTGGAGTTTCTAGGGGAGAGAAAGATGAGAAACCAAACAAGAGGTTGATTCACATCTATCCCCCTGCCTATCCCCTTACCATGTCCTTTACAATCATGCTAATCTCTTATATGCTTTTTTCATTGCGCAGGTGCTTCTGCTGCTCAGGCGTGGCCTTGGGTATACTGATGCCTTAGGCAAATGTAGGATTGTACCTACTCTCTCCCGTGTCCCTCTGTGTCAGAAACCACTTGTCCCTTGAGTCAGTTCTTCCTCCAAGTGCGCTTTGTGAGGCTTGGTACTCATCTGTCTGAAATGAACACCTTTGGTTCCCAGAGGCACCCAAGGAATGGGTGCCTGCAGCTCATAGAGCCTGGGATTCAGTGACACAGTAAAAGGAATCTGCTGTTCCTACTTCAGGGTGGAAGGGTGACGGGCTGATTGACTGCACGTGAAGGTCTCCTATATGGAGGTACTTGAAGTTAACAGCTGACACTGCTCAGTAGTAGTTTTCTGTCTTGTTTTAGAGATGGTGCTAGAAGTAGTCATCATCTTAACTTGTGCTAGCTGCTTTTGCTGCTGTGGTCACAGTGTCCAGGAGGACTGAGAAGCTAGAACTGCTTCTCTGGAAAGAAGATACAGTTCTTTGCTTAGTTTATTGTAATCTTTTTCTCATCTGCGGTTTCTGCCACAGTGACCTATTCTGGCCTAAGCAAGATTATGATATCCCCTCTCAAACGTTTTTAAGGAATTCTTGCCTGTGCTGAAGAGGACTTGGACACATCTTGCAAAAAAAGACATTAGCTCTCACACTGATTGAAATCATTGCCAGTCAAAGCATTCATTTTCTCAAAGGCATCCATGACACCTTTTGTAATGTAGACATTTATTTACAATATAATTGTCAATTATGTGATGCCTTTGTGCTCGCACAGACTTCTAGGTTTATTGTAGTCCCTCGCAAATCTTTTGGAACCCTACGTTGTGTGGATACCTGTTCATCTGAGTTTGTAACTGCGGTTTTCTTCAGTAAATAGCTCCTAAATGAGACTATCTGTGAACTTATGTGCACAGGAGTAAGAATCCTGCCTGTTTGCTGTGCATTGTGTAGACATTTTCTTAAAAGATTCTTTTCACATTATATACAGAACGTGCAAGTTACTGCACATGCAGAGAAGGACAAATGTGATATCTTATTTGGAAATACTTAGTCACACAATTAGAAGGTATTTCATCATTCATGTGTAAGATAGCAGAGTTGAACTTCTGCTTGCACTCTCAACAATGGCATTTCCTGCCTTTGAATACATATTTGTGCAATTTAATATTTGTTTTAGCTTCCTGTAGAATAGTTTCCCTTCTCTTTAAGGGAACTATTATGCTGTGTGCTATAAACCAGCTTTGGAACATTCTGTTCATTTGAGTAACGACTTCTAGAAAGATGGGAAGGGTCAGTGCACAGAGGGGCAGGAGGGTCAAAAACATTTTGAAGAAGTTCAGATAAAAGTAGCAACAGATACATGTAAAACAGAGTGCTTCTCACTGCTTTTCACTAGATGCAGAGGGGCATGGTATTATTTGAAAGGCAGGTAATTTTTTTAATTAATCTCTCCTTTCTCTTGCTATTAATTCTAAGGATTTTTTTATTCGAACCTAATATTGGTAACCCTTCAGAATTAGCACTGATAACTGGTTTCTCTAGTCACCCTTTCCTCTGTCCATGGATGGTTTTGCTGTCAGCCAGGGAATGTGGTATGGCCAAACCCAGACGTTCAAAAATCCTGTTTAAAAAAGACCCCCCATGCACAAACAAACCAACCAGAGCGTTTGTTTCTAAACATGAAATGTTTACAGTCTAATGCATTAAATTTAATTTATTTTCTCTTGGTTTGTGAACTTCTTTGTATACACAAGTATTTTCTAAGGCTTTACTTATGGTCATGAGGAACAAGGTTCTCGCCCCATCACATGTATTTCAGATCTGGGGCTTCGAGAATGCACGGTAAAACCACAGGGATTAGCTACAAATGTGGGATTTACAAGCCCTGTGTGATTCAGTTTTGATGGTTATCGTAGATTAAAACAAGAGGGGAAGTTCTCACCATGCCGGTGTCAGAGGCCTATGCTTACCCAAGCCAGGCGAGAAAGGATCCCTGTTGTAACTGCACTCCATTCAGTGGAGGTGCTATTGTATACTCGCTTTTCCCCAACTTATTTCTTTTGTTCTGACTCAACTCTTAACCAAGGAATTGTCAATGGGTTGAGAATTTTGACTGCAGTAGCTGTTTGGATAAAGGCATCCAAGGCACACATGCTTTTCTGTCACAGAAAAATGTGTCTTCTGGGTGTCCAGGAAAACTCTGACTGAGTTATTCTAGTTCTACACGTGGGTAATTCCGTATATAAAATAAATCCTTTGGAGTCAGGTAGATTTGCCAAATGCTGTCTTTTCTGCTTACATTCCAAAATAGCCTGTAGCTCTACTGTAACCCAGGTAACTTAAACTGTATTTGTTTTCTTCAGAGGATTTTTTTTCTTTTAATGTATTTTTGACTCATGGATTGTTTACACTCATGGTGTCACTATTGCTGTCAAAGGCAAAAAATGTAAAAAAACCAAAACAAACCAACCCCCCCAAAACCTAACCAAAACCAAAAAACACCCCCTGTCCCCAACCCCCCCAAACCAACTAAATATATTCCTGGGTTTGAGTGGAGTGCCATTTATTACAGTTGTTTTGGATTAATTTACTTGACTGTAAGTGGTAATCACAGAATCACAGAATCGTATAGGTTGGAAAAGACCTTTGAGATCATAGAGTCCAACCGTAAACCTAACACTACCAAGACCACCACTATACCATGTCCATAAGCACCTCATCCAAACGTTTTTGAAATATTTCCAGGGATGGCAACTCCACCACTTCCCTGGACAGCCTGTTCCAATGCTTGATAACCCTTTCAGTGAAGTAAAATTTCCTAATATCCAGTCTAAACCTCCCCTGGTGCAACTTGAGGCCATTTCCTCTTGTCCTATCACTTGTTACCTGGGAGAAGAGACCGACCCCCACCTCTCTACAACCTCCTTTCAGGTAGTTGTAGAGAGCAAGAAGGTCTCCCCTGAGCCTCCTTTTCTCCAGGCTAAACAACCCCAGTTCCCTCAGCCGCTCCTCATCAGACTTGTGCTCTAGACCCTTCACCAGCTTCGTTGCCCTTCTTTGGACATGCAATCACATGGCAATAAAATTTACCTTTCTGTTCAGTAGCTTTCTAGTGACTCGGCACAGTTTTTTGAACAAGTCTTGTGAAGATCCAAAAAGACACAGTCCTCAAAAGTAAGATATTTTATTTTTCTTAGGATGAAAGAATGGCATTGCTATAGCTTTTTATTTGAGATAAACTCTCAAAATAAGGCTATTGTTAGATTATTTTTAATACTGTACTACTTTATAATTGAGAAAAAAATTGTGACACTTTTCTTTTGATGTCACAATGCTTAGAAAGGAAGGTATCAGTTGTTATTCCTGTCTTCCAGATAGAGAAATTGAGGCATTGGGTGGTTTGTGTGTTTAAGTCACACAGCATTGCAGGGATTAAAATCTGACAATTAGATGTGTACCCATGTTATGACTCCTTAATGCCACACAAAAGCTTGGAGTGGCTGACAGACTCTAAAAGTTCCAAATGTGATTGAGGATGATGAAGACCCTGTTGTAGGGGACATGCAGGAGGTGGCACTTAGGGCAGAATAAGCCTGTCAGAGGCAAGCTGAGGGAATAGAGTAGCTAAAGGAATTGAAATAAATGAGAAATCATTCTTTAGATATATTAGTAGTAATTAGCCTGTTAGAGAGTCTAGTGCCAACTGATGATCAGGGTAGAAAGGGAACACTTGGAGAGCTGAGAAGCTGAAGAAATAGAGGTCATTCCCCAGCTAGAACTCTCTTCAGGATGGGGCAAAGGGAAGGAAACCCGCAGAGGGTCTGTCTGAAACTGAAGTGACTATGGATGGAGTTTTAGAGAAAAATCAGCACTAACCAATTGAGTTTTCACCCAAAGCTCAAAGAAAACAAAAAGAGAAAATTGTTGAAATACTAAAAATAATGTGCAACTCTCTCACTGTCACTCCAACTTAATCTTCCTTGGTATCTGAGGACTGGAGTTTGGTGAATGTGTCGCCAACCTTTACGAAAGGTTCCAGGAGGATCCAGGGAACTAAACTTCTCTGTCAGATTACAGACCTAAATGGGAATTAAAATAAAGGCACTATGAATCAGTAGGTACCTAGATAAATGCAGTCTACTTGAAGAGAGTCAGCATGGCTTTTGTAAAATGAAATTCAGGCTTACAGATACATCTGGAGTTCTTTGAAAGGGTCAACAGACATGTGGATCGGAGAGATTCAGTAGATGTAGCTTATGGACACTTCTAAAAAGATTTCCGTATCACCAAAGATTTTTTGAAGAAACTGAATAGCTATGAATAGAGAATATGCATATGCATGCATAAAGCACATGCATACAATCAAAAGCATATGCATACAATCAGATGCAATCAAATCTACCTTGATTAAAAGGTAGAAAAGAGAGTAGGAGTAAATGATGAACTCTTAGTCGGGGCAGGTCATCCAGTGGAGTTCCACAGGAACCTGTGCTGGGACCTGCACAGCTCAACATTTTCAGAAATGATCTGGTAAGAGGGTGAGTAGTGTAGCAAGAAAATTGATGATGGTAAAAAATTACTTAGGATAGTAAGGAGAAGGGCAGTTTAAGAAGATTTGCAGGAAGACTTTATATTTACAGTTTGGAAATTAAAATGGCAGATAAAATTCAATGCAAGTAAACACAAGGTAACGCATATAGGGAAAATCAATCCTGGCATCATATATGAAATGTTGGGTTTGAGTTTACCATTACTACTCAGGAGGGAGATTTTGGGGTTATGATAGATCATTGCATTGCATCAGACTTAATGCTTGGCAGTCATCAAAAATGCAAACCAAATTATGGAATTATTAGGAAAGGGACAGTGAACATTAAGATCCCACTGTATTAACCCATGGCTTGACCACACCTTGAAAACTGTGTGTAGTTATGGTGCCTTTATCTTACACCACTGGAAAAAACAGTTTTCCCAGAAAAAGTGGGTAATGGGATGTAAAATGGCTACCAAAAAAAAAGTGACTGGATAGGCTGGGACTCTTTATCTTGAAAAAGAAACAACACAAAGTATAAAATCATGTGGCATGGAGAAGACGGATAGGTGTTCACTCTTTCAATTCAGGACTGAAGGGCTGTCAAGTAGAGTTATGGGGAACAAAGTCAAAAGAAAAGGAACTGTTTTCTTCTTCTAAGTCATGATAGCCCTATGGAACCTGCCACCAAAAGTTACTGCAGATGCTGGTAGCATGGATGAGAAACTGGTCAAATACTTGAGAGAAAGATCTATGGAAGGCTACTACCTAAAGGAATCATGTCAAGCTTGTGTGACTCACAAGCTGAAAATAGAGTGTGGGAAAGCACCCAAAGGAAACGTACTTGCCCTGTTCTCATTCTTCCTTGGACAGCTGCTTTTGATCACTGCTGTAGAAAGCAAACTGGGCTGGGTGAACCTTTGGTCTGAACTGGTGGAGCCATTTAGTTGGGAATGCAGGCAGCTACTCAACAGCAGCTACGTGACATATGCTAACCTGAGGAGCTGAACGATACCCGAGCTGGCTTTAAATGAGCTACCTCAGATGCCAGTAGCAGCCTGTCCTCTGGCTGCACGGACAGTTTCTCCTCTCGGTGGCATCAATTAGCCTGTGCTGAGTTTCTTGCTGTCATCACTGGGATGTTCCCAGTACTAAGCTAGCTTATAGAAAAGTATTGCCATACTACACTACTATTTGCTGTGTGGGCATACCCACTGTCTAAGTGGGCATGGTGGTGCACCAATTATTTTGGCGGAGTCTACAAATATGAAGTTGCTGAATTCTCCAAAGCAGAAAAAAAGGATTCCAGCTTCAGCTCTCAGTTTGTTTCCATTTTCTATCTATTCATTTCACAGGTCTAATAACTTTTCTGAGTCTCAGCTCTAGTACACTTAGCTTGGGCTCTGAAAATAATTGGATTTTTTTTGTTGGTCCTTGCATCGCTGTCAGTAATAGTAAAGGTATGCAGCCAGAACTAATGCTGTATCAAGAATAGACTCCAGTGTATTCTCTTTTAACTGTGGTGGCTTTGAAGACCTAATAGCACTGAAAATTAGTAAATAACTATATTTATCACTAAAGTCAGCAGTTGTGACTCAGAGTGTCCGCTAAGGAAATGAACTTTGAGTAACAGGATTTTTTTTAAATATTGTCACTCTTTATCTTAACTACACTTTAAAAAGGAATGATGTCAATTATAGAAATGAAAATATTATATTTGTGTCATTACAAACTAATGCAGAATGTTACTAAGTACTTATGTAAATTAATATTATCGCACACTTTAATCATGTGATTCTCGGGGTCTCCAGCTGGGGGCACTGGGCAAACACAGAAACATGGCAATGGCCAGCATGAATGAGGCTTGTACCTAATCCAGTATTCTGCTGAAGGGAAAAAAAACCCTAAACAACCAAGAAAAATGGATGTGAGATGCAGTTGTCATTCTGGATTTAGGAATTTTTTAAGATGAAGTAGATTTCGTTTTCAAAACTGTTTTGCTACTAACAAACAATTGTACTGTTTAATTTTCATTACCCATAAATCATCCAGTTTCTTTTGCAAAACTAAGAGTCAGTGACTTTAAAACCATCTCCTTAACTTCAAATTCTAATGGGCCCAGGTAGAAAAGTTATTGTAAATTTAAATTTGTTACCATTCAGTTTCATTAAACGTTTCCAGCCTAGCATAAATCATTGGTTCTACCTACCTTCAATATTGCTATTTATTCATTTACATCAAGGGAAGAGCTAGAAAAAAGCAGAAGATGCTCCTTATTCATGTATAGTGTAAAGCCCAGCATGCTTTAAGGTCTGCATGGGCCTGTACAGCCACAGATTTAGCACCTAAAACAAGACCTAAGAAGAAGAAATGACATATTTTGTTCAAGGAATATCAATTATGCTATTAGGAATATGTCACAGAGACCAATGGGGTGGTTTTGTGGTTTCAGCTCATATCACTTTTAAAGAAAATATAAAATACTAGTTCAGGAATTCATAGCCCTAATTTTGTTGATAAGGTTTTCTAAAACAGGCCAGGCAGATGATTTATAAATTTACCAAATTAAAAGTGAATCTGGTATTCAAAAGTATAATTTGATAGCAGCTATAGGAGAATGCATGAAAGGGTGAATATACATATTGGGACTGCACATCTGTAAATGGATGTACCAATAAGGAAAGTAAGCATTCAGTGTTGCCAGGCTCATAGTAGCCTAGATCTTTCTTCCAGCTGATATTTTTAACTAGATTTTGCAATAGCGCAATGGATTTCCTGGTCCCTGGAGCTCCTGGCCTTCTATCTGACCTCTGTATTACAAGTTATGACTGCTTGCAAAGGATTGAAGCCAAAAGTTTTTGTCCACATCACCGGCTGTCAAAACACAGGGACTTCTGTCTGGGTGTAGATACTTAATTTTGGAAAGGCAGGATAGAACATTTTGTTCATCTTTCCTCATGCTTCTCCACACACACACCCGCACACACACACATGCACACACACCAACACAGACACACAGAGAAACAAACCAAAGCCCCAGTCATGCTATACTTCTTTAGTATCTTCCATGTAACCATAGAAAGCAATCTATAAATATTAAAGCTTCACAGCAGCAAAAGCATTAAACCCATTAGGTAATCAGAAAGCTGAAATAACTATCAGCTGGTCGGTTGCAAGGTTAGGAAAGGTTCAGGAGTTCTAATTTCCAGTCCTTTAATCTAAGCCCTAGGCCACAAATAAGAAATTAGCCTGGAATTCATGATCAGCCTTGAAATAACAAAACTTTGTTTATACCTTGACAAGCAGTGAACAGTACCAATTTCACTTTATAAGACGCTTATTGTTGCAAACCTATAAAATGTGCTTGCTTTTTAATATCTCAGTGCTGTTTTAAGAGAATGAAGTTGCTCCTGGACCTTGAAACTTAGAATGAATTAAATGACACATGAATAAATATATATTAATTCTTTTTTATTAAAGTATCAAAACAAACTTGAATAGAAAACAAACCGCTTTTAATGCATTTTAAAGGTTCTCCTGAATAAAGTATACTTTTAGAAAACTCATGCAACATACTGCTCCTGTCTAGCTGTTTAAACATTTTTTTCCTGGGCATAGTCAAATGAACTTGAGTACCATCACTTCTAGAGTAGCGTGCAGGAGCACGCATGCACACACACACATACAAGCAGTAGAAAGCAGCTATAACCGCACATATAAAGAAATAAAAATAGATTATCTTCTGACAATAGTAGTGGTACCATATTAACGTTTGGCATGCTAAGTAAATAACATCAAGCAACAAAAGCATGACGCCTGCGTCACCAGTGATACGGTTAAAAGCAACCATACAAATTCCCTAAGGGAGACACATGAATTCTGTCATTATATTCTAGTCTCTGTGGTAACACTTTATAACAGTATAGGAGGCAAACAGTTTTGTCTGCTGGTATTTGATGCGCAAAAGGCAAAGCCAAGGTGTACGATACTGGGATGATGCCTCGGTTTTGTATTTCCACATTACAGAAGTCAAATACCAACGAACATAGTTTGACAAGTTTATTGTAACACACTTCATGTATATCCATTCTCTGATAAACAGCTGGCCCAATTCCCCATGGAACTTGCCTTCTAAGCCAGGGAAGTTGGAGCAGAGGCTCCAAACTCTGCCTACAGGGCATGAATAAAACTCTCATTGAAGTCAATGGAAGCTCCTTCCAACATACAGAAAGACAATGGATTCTCAGGACAGAATCAGACCTTGTATGCCATCTTTGTAATACATTCACTTTTCAGATACATGAAGTACATATCTTTAAAACATGATATAGGACATTACAATATATCCAGATCTTAGGAAAATGTACTAAGAAGTTCTGTTGCAGAATATAACGATCATATAAGGATCAGGTATGATATCTGATAGACTCATCTGGGACTTGTAGGGTAAGAAGCTTATGGCTGAGGTATCTTTAATTTTAGGCTTTAGAACAAAAACACAATTTTGACACTGCATAACTGGTGTAAAATATTATGTACTATAAGCTTCTTTCTTATGGTCTGCTTCACTTAAATTGTGACATTGAGCAGCTAGACACCACTGATGGAGGTAAAGAATTTTGGAAGGTATAATCTCTGTACCCAGTTGTTCAAGATACTCAGTGCCTCATCTGTGGAAAAGATGAAGGATAAGTGTTTGCAATAGTGGTGTCTCAAATACAACTGGTGAAGTTTAGGAATATATAATATTAAACACCAAGAGAAAAAAAGTAAAAAAACAGCGCAACACTTGTGTTTTCAGTTTTATCTTGCTCGCAGTATTTATTAACTTTACTCATTACGATATTAGTGATAAATAAGGATAATATTTTCTTTTACAAAAAATTGTAAGGATATATTTTATAGGATTAAACAATCTGAGAATTTCACAGAAACATCAGAATTTAAACACTCATAGCTCCAACTGTTTTGTCCAGCAGCTCTTCTACCAGTTCAAAAACATCTACGGTTAGTATGTAATAAAAAATAAAAACAATTATTCACTACATCAAAACTCTTGTCTCCTTTAGATTCCAAGTAACACTTTTGATTGACTGTAGTTGCCACCCAAATGTAAAATAAAAGTAGCTGCAATCATAATTTTTCCCTCTGAATCACCTGGCAAAAGGAAGTAATCCTAACCAGGATGGAAAAAGCTCTGTCAAGCTCTTATGCTTATAAGAGCTGTCTGCATAAGCAGACCCACTGAAGTCCATGGAACCTCTTCTGTGAGTGAGGGTTAATAGCATGAATTAAGGCTTTTAGGATTAGATCCTAGATGAAATTTTTTTTGTTTTTAAACTTTTCATGATTCATGAGCCTGGGGGTCGGTCCTGTAGTTCTTTTCTCAGGCAAAACCTGTATCAATATCCCTCCATAGTTAGTTTCCTCTTTCCAGTGGGTCCAATTCACCGAGTCACCAAGTGGTGGTACAAGCTGCTCTTCAGCAATTCAAGGAAAAATTGTAGTCCCCAAAGGATGGTAGGTGGGGTTCCAGCTCATAAAATACAAACTTAGCTACATGGACATTTTGCAAGAAACATTTCTTTGTCACACCTACTAGGCTTTTCAAATTCAGTCTCTGAGATGAGTCATTGAAAAAACCCACACAAGTGTTGTGAAAAAAATGACAAAGCTTAGATGGAACTAAAGGCTTTTTGTGTGTTTGTGTATGTGTGTTAGGTTAGAATGCAACATTACGTATCAGTACATTCTGCCAGAAACCATCCTCCTGGAAGCTTCAAAACTTTAAAAATACTCTCAGTCTGCTTTCCCTACCAGCAACAAGGAAAAGTAGTGTCCATCCAGCACAGCTGTCTGTACCATGTGCATCATCGGAAGTCATAGTGTTCTAGCACAAACGTCGTGAGTGCAGATACTGTATACTAGCAGAGAGCTAAAACTTCTGAAGCTGTTGTCTGTAGCTCCTAGGAACAGCAAGTATGACAGGTGCAAAACCTATATTTGAGGCAGAAGACTCTTCAATTTGAGACCAGATCTTCCAAGGGGAAGAATCGCTATCAAGCCAAAATGATTCTTTCCACTTAAGAAAGCAATCTGCCCTTCCTAAAGGCTCTTGACTAATAGAATCCTACACATTATGTCAGATCCTCCATGGATTCTGGTAGTTGTTAAAAACACTATAAATATTTCCATCTTTGCCATATCATTTAACCTTGTAATGTGCCTTCTTTGATCTGTTGAATAAAAAGATTCCTTTCATCTTCAGGTGTCCTTCCGTTTTGTGCCCGAACTATACAAGTGGGCCTGTGAAGATTTAGCATGTATATCAAATGCTGCTTCTCATTCTTTAGCTCTTCGATCTGGGCTTTTAATTCTGCATTGATAGTTTCCAGCTTTTCTGATTCCTAGTCACAAAGAACAGACACAACTATTAGACTGAGTAGTTCAAATAGTTAATTGCAATGTTTATCTAATAGTTGCAGTCTTTTATTGGTGGGAAAGCATATGGCTAGCAGAGAAAGAAATCACATGTTTTTAGTGTCCTGTAATGACGAAACTATACATCCCCCAGTCAATAACAGTCTAAAAACCAGATTGACAGTTACCTTCTTTGGCCTTTAGAGAAGTGTCACGGAAGTTGAAAAGCCAAATTCAGACTTGTATTCACTTACAATGACAGGTATCCAAAGCATTATTGCTATCTTCTGCAAAATTATTCTGAACTTTTTGGGTCAAAAATTGACCCAAAATTATCTACGCTTCTTATTACCTCCCTGGAACATCATGTCACGTATCTGTAAACCCATGTCAAGCTAACAAAGTAAGGACATAGCTTTTTTCTTTCCCCCACCCCTGGATATAAGAACAAAGACAGGCCTGATGCTGCTGTAATATAGTTTTATATCATGGCAGAGCAGGTGAAGACGCTACTGGGGTCTTAGGACAGAGACTTCAGGGCTATGCTACTATGCCACTCATTTCATAAAGAAGTCAGAGATTACTTGTTGGTGCTTGTAGGCTCTTGGTCTCCACAATGGATATTATATGAAAGGAGATTTTACTTCTTTTTGGGTTCAATGTACACATTCATATTATCCCCATAGACAAGATTGGTCACTGAAACAGTAATCTCTTTTCACTCCTACCGTGCTTTCACTTTTTTCCAGTTTTAACCAGGTTTGATTTAATATATAGCATGTTCATTTTTTTTATAACTAATGTTTTGATGGGTTTACAGAGTTTTGGGTGACATCTTTCTGTATTTCGTACTATGACAGTGCCCCTGTGCTGTCTGTTCAGATCCTGGCAGGATGACAGATTACGAACAATTCAAGCCAGTCACTTACTTTCTGCAAACATTCTGTTTTTTCCTTCTTTTTGTTTCGACACTTTGCAGCAGCAATTTTGTTCCTTTCCCTTCTTCGCTTTTTTCTTTCATCCTCTTCAGGAGAAAACTTTCCCATAAAAACAGATACACACAATCTGTAAGATGTCATAAATACTCGACCTGTATTTTGATAACTTCTGCATTTTTAAAAGCAACATGGATAGCGTCAGTGCTCACATCATGAGTTACATAAGGATGCAATTCTGACCTTGCTTGCCATACAGTAAAAAGGTAGTAACTCCATTAGAATTGTCAATAAAAACCTGACTGGAGTTTGGATGGATGTAATCCATGTGATGGCTCATTTAAATCAATGGTACTCAAAAAACTTGCCAAGCATCTCCCCAGGCTGACTCCCACACTTCTCTCTCTTCTCCACTTCCCAAGGAGGAAAAGGAGCAAGGGGCACAGGAAGCAGAGCAGAAGATGTGGCATGAATGAGGCATTGAGAGTGCAGCAAACTAAAGGCAGCGCCGAAAAGGGGATATTAACACACTCCTTCAAGCTTTGTTTTGTTTCCTGTGGAGGTGTAGCTACCAAGGTGTAGCTACTTCCCTAGCTTAAGCTATTTCTCCACTTTACAAGAGAAATGTTTTTCACCAAGACTATTATCTTATAGTAAAAACCTAGTGTGGACATAGCACGGCTGTGTCTACCTCAGTGTAGCCCACGTGGGTCCTACTGCACTGTCTTCACTGAAGTAAAGCTGCAGTGATTTATTCCAAGTTCAGCCACAAGTAGGCAGGGAAACCAGATTAGCGCTTCCTCTAATCTCTCTAAAACATAGTCTTTAGTCCATAATCAAAAACAAAATACCCAACTATAGGCCTCAATGGAAATGAGAAATACCAGAGGGTTTCCCAGAAGCACTTAACAGAAAGCCAAACAGCAGGCTTAAAAGGATAAAGTATGGTGGAGAGGGTTGTCTGATATAATTACTGGCCTTGTGGTGAAATTTTGTTAGAGAATTAATCATTCACACTGAAATGCTGTTTAAAAAGTCATACCTCTGTTTTCATGATTGATGTTTCAATTGGCCTTTCAGAAACTGTCACCGTGTCCAATGTAGAAGACATCCTGTGGGACTGACGCTTATTCTGAATGGCAAACCTCAGTTCCTCTTTCACCAGTGGGGTTAAATTTGTGAAATCATCAAACCCCAGTGACCCTGCAGGGGACAAAGTGGGAACAATTGCGGAGGCGCTGACTTCTAATGCAGAAACCTGGCCTGAGTGTTGGACCATCATTTTGCTGAAAGGTAAAAAAAGATAATAGTCTTTCAACAACTTTAGAAAGGCAAATAATATCTCCTAGAGGTATATTTTATAATGTGAAATAATACCGTATTTCTTGCATTGCTTCAGTCCCCATTCCCCATCTACCCCAATCTCTCATAGAGCCAAGCAGTTAAGAATTTGGTCACTGGTAAAAACTTCTACTTTAGGTTAACATCAAGTTGGTATTTAAAAATAATAATAGTATTAGCGCATCACACAATATCTAGATCTTTCTGAAACGTAATATGGAAAAAAAATTGTGTATATGTATGTATACTTTGAAGTTTTAAACTGGTAATGTGTGGCAAATGAGAACCGAGTGAATAGGAAGAGAAGTTGAACGAGGAACAAAAAAATCAGAAAGTGAAAAATATTATTATTATTTAAAGCACAGAAGGAGTTTAAGAGTATCTCCATCCTCAGAGCTATACCACCACAAAATTCCAGCTTCAAATGGACAGAGCGTACCTTGATCTCAACTACATTTAGGCAAAGCTCAAAGAGTTCTACTAGGAGCTGAAGTCTGCTAACCAAGACAGAATCTGTCACCAAATTATCATGCTCAATTTTACACAGAGTTGTAGATCTGGCTATAAACTCCTGAAAAACAGTTCACAATAAGAGCCAGCACAAAGGTAAAAGTCTATACACACTCTGGGGCTTCAAAGCACAGGCTGAGTTGGAGGGATTGAGTCATGAAAAACGTGAAGCCGTTTGTTTCATTCCTTTGCTCTTGTAAAATCTGAAACTGTCCTCATGTGCCCTCAACAAGAGGTTTGAAATTCTTAAATATTTATGGTCTGATGTCCTGCTGATATAAAACAGTGTGACTGAAGACACTTCAGGGGAATTATGCAAATGGACACCCATAGAGGAACCTCATTTCTAGTAGTTTTCCTAAGAAAATGAACCTACCCAACAGTGCTCTCTACTTTCCTCTTTTTAGTCATTCTTATTAATTTTTAGCCAGTTTTGGAGGCAGAGAGGCCCCCTACGTGCTTTGTGAAAATTGGTGACCCCACTGAGGGAGAAAGAGGCAAAACTCAGCAGTCAGCCATCCTAACATGGTGGGCAACCTAGCTAGCCGATGCCCACAGCTCTGCACGACACAAACCATCCCTCGCTCAGAAGAGGTGAGATGAGAGGTCTGGAAGAAAGCTGAGCATTTTTGTGGGTGGCCCAAGGGACAAAAGGTGCAAATCCATAGGAAAACAGATTGTATTACTTCCCTTATTCATAAAGAGACTTGTGTTAAATTGGATTTACCATGTTGGTTTTCCAGCTTTCTTTGGTATGTAGGTTTTGGGGTTTTTTTAACAGCTGTACGGGTAACTACAGTATGTGTTATCTACTCTTGATTAGAACTGTAATAATTATAGCAAAGTCAATTGTAATTAACTTAGTGCAGGTAAGCAAATAGTTGCCTCGGGTTAGCAGTGTGGGTAAGTTAAATTTCCACATGATCAACCCAGAATTGCATAGTTCCCCATACGCTACTTCTGTAACCCAGCAAGAAATGTTTGGGGTCACATGCCTTGACAAGAAGATAGATTTTGCTCAGAGATATCTAAAAATACACTGTAAGTCCACACTGGTGTAAATGAGAGTAAATCTGGTTCATTGCTAAGTGAGGTAAATATAAAAATGTGAGGACAGCAAATTGCCAGTTGGTAGAAAATGCCATGTCCAGCTGCAGAGACTTCCTCACTTCTTCCTTACCCAGCCACCACAGAAGAGCTGAAGATTTCTGAGAGTCTGGGGGTGAAATCAAAAGGACTTTTTCTGTTGACCTCAATGGGGCCAGGATTTCACCCATAGTTATTAAAGATGAGGAAATTATTTGGAACAATTTGTTATTCAGAAAGACCTTGGGAAATTTATGTAATTCTCTTCAGAAAGCCCCTGCTCATGAGTCACATTTTTTAAAGTACTGATACGGTTTAATCCTATAATCTCAGAAAGCTAGCAGTTACTCTTTTCCAACAAGTCAGAAACAGCTCTATAATTTCCAGCTAAAGTCCTCTCAGCATTATTTATCACTTATCAACATTCAACTCATTTAAACAGGCTAATTCCAGATGACACCGAACCCCTCATTGCTAGCAGAAATTTTAGCTATTTTCACTGAAAGTCTCCTTGGATCCCAGTGATGGCTTCATTCAACAAAGTTAATTCTGTATAATTCAATCAAACCAGGAGTCTTAAATTAACAGTAAAACCGTTTCTCCAGCCTACAAAATAATTAATTGGGCTAATCATTTTCCAGCACTGGTGGTTTATTCAATTATTGTTCAGTTTAGGTGCACTTTTAATTAAGGTCAGCAACAGCACCAGAGGAAACCAAGAATGTTCATGTTTTAGTAACGTGTCTGAGAAATTGTGTTAATTGTGGATTTTTACTACTTAGTGCTAAGTGTGCCACAAGCACCAACAAAACCCTACTATAATGTCCTCAGGTACTCTCCTCCATCTGTCATTAGTGTAAAAAAAAAAAAAAAAGGAATGGGAGGGTGCCCACAGGGAGGGGAAGCACAGAGGGAGAAGTGTCCTTGACTATAGAAACTTGCTGCTCTCCTGCCTGAACAGCTCACTGACCTTCCAGACATCCTGAAAGGCATCTCTATTTATTCAGACTTTAGGGAAGGGAGGGCCTACCAGGGGGCTGAGGCTTGTGTAAGGATTTCTGCCGTGAGCCGAGTCCCATTTTGCAGAGTTGTTAGCTTTCCTGGGGCTCTTTCTTGGGGCAGGGCTTCTGGACAGTGCCTAGGACGGTAGGGTTCCAGTCTACCACTGAGATCATTAGGAGCCACAGTGAAACAAATAACAAAAATAATCAGCCTTATGTCAAATGTACTCAGTAAGCTGAATAGATTCCCTTTGCATAGCAACAAGGTAGATGTTTTCCAATTTCTGAGGAACAAATCTGTTTTTAGGAATGTTTTTACAGGAATGTTTTACAAAATCTAATGAAAATTAGATTTTGCCACTGAAAAAAATGCAACAGGTTGCCCTTCCTTTTTCCCCAGTTTTTGTACAAATCGTACCTCTGTCTCTAAGCCATCAAGTGCACTATCTCATTTTCTCTGGGTTTGTAAAGGCCAGGGAAACAGTAGGAATAAGAATATTAAGTGTGATTACATCTGTGCCTTTCTGATACCATCTCTGTTTACTTTGTTGGACCATGCACATGGATCTCAGCTCCAGGCTGGTTTGAGTTCTTCTGAAGTTACTGACATTGAAGGTGCTGAACATTTCACAGAGCTGCACTGGAAAGGCACAGCTTGTTCCCAGTGTGGCTTAATGCTTCGTTACTTTATCCTTAGTTTTGGAATTCTCCAGGGAGAACAGCTTTTCTATTAATGGTACCCTCCTGATTCAGGTAGTTTCAAACAACTTTATTCATTTGTTCTCCCCCTACTTTTTGTTTGCTCTTTTGCTGATGATTCTTTCCATCTACAGTGAACTTTTACATCTCATCTGACAATATTTTAATTTCAGGACATACTTCCTGAGTGTGCATTTCTATTATTTAAGGCTATTCCTGTTTAATATTAATATTAAAAAGGCCTACTTTCAGTCTTTTCTTTTTTGCTTAGCTGCAGATGGCCGACTGTGCCTCTTGGTTTTATTTCTTCATATGAATTCCTTTTCCTCTGGTGCTGATGCAATAAACCCCGATAACCATTGAGGTTAATCTTAAACAGCATTAAGAGCAATTACAGTTCACAACCTCTGTGCACGCTGGTTGACCTGAAGCTTTCTGACATCCCACATCGTTCCCGAACCATTTTCTGCTGCCTTCCAGCTACTCCAATGCTGTTACTAGGAGGAAAATTGATTTCCAACAGGAAACTCGTTCTCTGAACCAAGTTTGCTGTTGTGTCACGGCTGACTTGATTAGGCAACAGTTTAGCAACCGATCTTCTTCATGTCAAGACACGGGGACAGAGAGAAAAGTGGATGTCCCCGGCTCACACCGAGAGTTCCCACTCGTTTCGTGTATATGTAATAGAGACACATATACACGGCGCTGGGGGGTTGCTGACGGCCTGGCCAGTCTCGCTACAGCTCCTCAGCCCCTGCCCCTGCGGAACCTCCGGGGTGGCGGTGCCGCCGCCGGCTGCCCCCGCCGCCCGGCCGCGCTCCGGCATCCCCCGGTCCCGGGGCCGGCGCCGTCCCTCCGCCGAGCCGCCACCGCGCGGTGCCGAGCGGCGCTGCCGGCCCGGGGAAAGCCGGGGCTCGGCGGGCTCCCTCCCGGCGCTCACATCTGGCGGCAGCCAGGGTTCCCCCAGATGTGAGGGGGTTCCCTGGGCAGGGGGTTCCCCCAGATGTGAGCGCCGGGAGGGAGCCACCGCCCGCGGGCGGGCGTGGGGCTCCGGCGGGGGCTCGGCGGGGCCGGGGGCTTTGCCGGGGCTCACGGGAGGCGGCGGCACCGCCGCACCCGACTTCGCTCCGGCGGCGAAACTTTTCCTCGCCGCCGAACCCCCCCTACCCGGCGCGCATCTCTCCGTGGCGGGACAACCTCCCACGGAGCTCAGAGCCCCCGGACCCGCCGGCACGGAGAGTCCCGGCGTCTCTCCTCCCGCTTCCACCTACCTTCCTCCCGCTGCTGCTGCTGCTGCTGCTGTTTTCCCGGCCGGAGGGACAGGGCTCCGCAGCCACCCCGCAGCGTTGCCGTTCCCTCTCCTCCGGGAGAGCAGCTCTCGCCGCTCCCCGCTCCTCTGCCTCTCGCCTCGGTTGCATCACCCCCCTTATATAGCCGAGCGGGCTGCGCTGGTATTTACTCTGGCGGCGAGTCCCGGGCTGATGTCATGCTATTAATAGCCTCCCCGAAAGAGAGGGAGGAGGGAAACGGAGCCCGTGGCGGTGATGCAAGGCTTCCCCGCCGGCACGGCTCGGCACGGCGCGGCACGGCGCGATCCGCGCCGTGCCGCGCCGTGCCGAGCCCTGCCGGCCGGCATCGCAGCTCCCCCACGCAGGAGCATCCATCGGCACCCGGACAGACCCCGTCCTCTCCCTTTTCCCTTCCCCCAACCCTCTTTTTAAAAAAAAAAAAAATTAAGGCTCCGAGGGGTTTCATTCTCCGGGCCGTTTTGCTGCTGAGAATAAATCAAAGTCCCTCTCACGATAAAAAAATGTAAGTGGAGATGGTGTAGTTTTCGAAAGGACTGAAAAATATAATCGTATTCTACAGGAAAGAATTGCTTGACGACTCCCCCCCCCGCCCGCCTTCTCACCCCCACCCCGCCCCCCATGCTGCTTTAGATGACAGCTAAAAGTTCATTTTTCATGAAGAGGAAGGCTTCAGTTTTTACTCTGAGGAGGAAAGACCCGTTTAATGAAATGATAGAAAGCTAAAAATAATGCTTTTTTGGTTTTTGATTTGTTTTTTAAAAAAACCCCTTTTCTTAAAACACAATAGCACATGATTTCCCTTATGATTTCAGGGAAAATCAAGGAGTCCCTATAGGAGAGAGGGAAATATGGTGGTGGCTGTGGTGAAGGGGTTTTTGTTTAGTTCTTTTTTTGTTTCTGTAGCTTCCTGGTTTGCTTCGAACAGCCCCCAAAGTGCTAGAAAATAAGATGTGTCAACAAAGCATTTACCCAGGAGAGACGCAGAATGCTTACAGAGATACACAGTGTTATCCAGTTTGATAATATTCCGTATATAATACATACAAACTTGTCATTAAGACGGTCTTCAAGTCTCTGTACTAAGCATGGAAAGATTTCAAGCTTGCAGATGTTCTAACTAAACCAATATACTCATTCGTACAGAAAATGTATACCTTCATATATAAAATGTATGCCCTGATCAAGCGCTCCAACTGGTTAATTAATTTCATAATGTTCAATGTGGCTGTATTTTGATAATAGGTAATATGTCTCAAGTGGTATATTCTGGGATGTATTAATTGCTTGGAGCATTTTATCAAGGATATCGATTTCTAATACTAGTTTGAAAGTCCCTCTGTGTGTCCCCTCTGTGTGCGTGTGGCTGCCTGGGTGTATATGTATATACATAAATGCCCACATTGGCCACACAGGCAGGAGTAGTAAGCTTTATAAACGTCCCAGTGCTAGCATGCTCAACTTTGCAAACTTGACGCTCCTATTCTACATTTAATTGTCTGCTTTTGGAAAGAAAAACCCAATAATCTGGTGGGGAAGGGAAGGAGTCTGGCGTAGCGCTGTTGGCTTTCCTCCTCTGGAAGGTGCAGTTGCTCCCTGTTCTCCTCAAACAATGAAGTGCACTTTGCAGAGGGCAGGAGGGAGCTCCTCTGACCTACCTGGCAGCTCTCCGTTTACAGCTCGTGCAAGCTGCAGGCTTTTCTTGCTGTAGGCTCACACACTCACCTATAGATAAATCATTCTCAGCTCTTTCAAAACATGTTTATTGCCTTATCTTTATTAATCTAGGTAAATCAATGTCAAGTATAATGCCAGGCAAAAACTTTGCTCTTCAGAAGGGTCTAGAGCAAGCTTTACATTTCAGCTCGGTGCAGCCTGTGAAGTTCTTTTTACTTCAGAGGCATAATTTTATAATTCATGCCGTGTTCAAGAACAGCTGGCATCGTTTTTCTCAAGCCTAGAAGAAAAAAAAAATCCCTCTCAAGCAGAGGCCAAATGTGGAAAATTTCTTCCCAGAAGATAATTGGTTGGAAAGTTCTGAGCATGAAGTTATTGTGGAAACGTGTTAGCAACATCAGTTTTAGTGGCCACGACCAGGTGCCTGCTGTAATTCTGACAGAGATTTAGCAACTGTCCGTTCTTATTTAGCTAGCTGTACCAGAAGTGGGAATTTATTTAGAGAATTTTCAGCTAAGCAGAGCAATGTCACAGAATAATGAAGGGGGAAAAAAGCAGCTCCCTCATTCCCTGTGGCTAGAAGTACCTTGGAAATCCAAGTGTTGTTATCCTGTTGTTTAAGGGCCACTGACATCTACTCAACAATCACAACACTTCACCAAGTAGGCAGATGATTATTTTGTTTTGAAATCGTGCTATCTTATACAAAACTAAAGCCAAGAGATTTCTTTGCTGCACAATACTGCTTCACCACTGCTGGTACCATTATTGCCCATGAGCTACAGCTGGTACAAAAAACTGACCACAAACCAGTTGTGTTCATTCTTGAACTACTCCTGAAGTGAGCTAGCTCCTCCCTGCAAAGCAAACAGAGAGACCGTTCCTGCGCGCCTTTAAGATTAGGCCACTGAAACATGTCCTGGCTTGAAATTCTTCAGTGAAAAAAGAAAATGAAACTACAGTGAAAAATAAACCCAGTTCCACTGTGTCACATAGGTTTTGTCCTGCTCCCCCTTAAAACCAAAGCTAACTTGATCGCAGTAAAGACGTAGGATCACACTCCAGTTAAAAAAAAAATAATAAAAATTAAGACTATCAGGAAGTTAAAGTAAAACCCAGTACAGCCACCAGATACTCTGATGTTCTTTGCCAGTTTCATTTTCTATCTCGTATCTTTCATTTGCCTCTGAACATTTGCCGGTCCTTTTCCATTTCATTTCTCTCTTTTGTCACAAACTTCAGGGGACAGTCCCCCTGAAACAGCAGTCATTTCACAGAGGTGACATTCATATTCCTTATTTCTGCTTTCCCTTAAGCCAGGTACAGCAGCTCATCACCAAAAGATGGACACGTATTGGGTCTTTCTCTCTCTGCAGAGACATTAGGCTGAATAGCACCCCACAGTGTGGTCCTTGCAGCTCTCCATAAGTCTCTGGTGTAAAGAATTCTTTCCTTTACCTTTTCCTGACCAAATCCTGCCTCCACATCCCTTGACACTGCTTCATACGCTGTGAGTATTTGATTAAAACTAAAATATGGCTGCCTCTTGCTAAACAGAGCTATAGACATCATTATACAGAGCAACAGACTCACATCCTTACAGCAAAAGCTTTCTGCTGTCTCCTGTCTTAATATTTATGCAACCGTAGGATGTCAGTCAGAGTAATACAATTAAAATCCCCGTGTCCCATCCTGATCCTATGTTGGTTTATGGTCATGCAGTTCCATTAAACCTATTTGGTCTGGTGAAAATGTAATGAGATGTAAATAAATAAAATGTGTAGTGATATCTTGAGTAAAACCTGTCTCTCTGTGTGCTTTGCAGTTTTAATAGTATTAAGTTTTGAAATTACTATAATCCTGATGGGTCCAATTTTTCCCTGCATGGCACACATATGAGAAAGAGGTTTCCAGAACTCAGAGTTATCATGTTTTAAAATCAGCACAGAATCAGGTTTTTTTTCTACTCTGCCCAAAAAAGTATTCTTTATTTCTGTGACAGGAATTAACCTTCACCATGATTTTTGCTATGCAATACATTCAGGTCTGAATCTATGTGATAAGACTCCCGTTCCCCAAAACATGCACTAGTTTTGAGATTATTTTCCTGTCTGACTGGACCAACACCAGAGTTGAAACTTGGGACTATTTTTTCCAAGGTTTAGATTGCTACTGCTTGAACTATGGGAGTAATCTGCAGTAGAAGTAGCATCAGCCGTCCCCAGCCAGCCCAGCGCTTTTCAGCTGCCATCTGGGGACCCCTCGGGCAGCTGTGGGCTGCTTCCAAGAGTTTCTCCAAAAAGTGACTAAAAAAACCCCCAAGCCTACAGTAGTGAGGACCAAATTCACTCTGGGAGGTTTGCATCTCTACGGGGGTAAGAAGTCCAAAAATTGAAGGCAGTTAAAAACCACGGAGTTAGAGGACAGCCTCTCACAGAGGCTGTATGGCAAACCCTGCTACTGTCTTACATTTAATACCACTCAAGTGGATGAGTATATGTCTTGTGGAAGGAAATAAGTGCACTATATTAACTTCTTTTATTCTTTAACACTGAAGACAGAATTCATTTGCTCCTTGCTTTTCTCTCCTCAGCTTACCTTTCTTTCCTTACTGCCTGTTTCCATCACTATGCCTCTAAATCCATTTATTCTCCATTTATTATCTCCTTTTGGACATCCCATTTCCTACTCTCTTTTGCTTTGTTTCAGTAATAGCCACCTTTCCCATTTCCTTAAAACAGCAGCTTCTCCTTTTCTTTTGCTACTTCCCTGTTTTTCCTCCTCTCACTTCTCTCTTTTCCCTCCCTGTATCCCTGGATTCCGTCACCCCCTTTCTGTTCCCTTTTTCCAGCGATTTTTCTCCCATTGGTCCTTCTGCTCCTGCCCCCGCAGCTTCCCAAGCTTAAATGAGTCATTTTAATTTTCTCTTTCACTTTCTGTCATTTTACTTTTTGTTTCTCTGCTAATAAGATGGAGGCACTGATAACAAAATTACCGGTGGGTGCAACAAGATGTACGTTTCAGGACCAGATCCTG